>NC_133899.1:36208302-36815307 GCF_964199755.1 Larus michahellis | reverse complement strand
GAATCGAGTCTGTGGCTCACACATTTGCAGGAACTGAGAGAATGTTAGTTGGCTGTTGTGTTTTTGGTTTTGGTTTTGTTTTGTTTTGTTTTTTGTTTTTTTTTTCTTGGAATGAATCACCTACTCTCACCTGGTTTTGAATTGACACCATGAGAGAGTACTTTTGGCAGATTTTTTAATCCAAACCTGTGAATCCTCCTAGCTCCTAAACACTGTGGAAATAGTTTTAGAAATTCAGGCAGATTAGAGAGAGAAAGAGAGAAAAGGAGTGTGCAAGGGAAAGAAAGAGGGAAAATTTCTCAAAGGGCTAGCAAATCTCAGTAACCTTTTGACAAACGTGGCCTGAGTTCCAAGTTTGCAATGAAACCTGAAGACAGGCAAGTTTCTTGTGATTTGGGGCTCTGCTATGAACATTTTGCACAGCTCTAGGTAAAAGGATCTGTCCTGCTGTGCTGCACTCTGTGCCCTGTGTGCCGAGCATTTGTCACTGTGCAGAACAGAGGAGGGAGAGTACAGATCAAAGGCGGCAGAGAAAGATGGGCTCAGCAGCATCCGCCGATCAAGGTGCCCCTTAAAGTTTTTGTGATTTTCTATTTGTTATTAAATATTTTTATTTGGGGGCAGATGGCTGGGGGGGGGGGGAGATGCGGAGAGGAATCTGCAGCCCTCTAGTTCTGTGTTTTGCTGATCATTTCTGTCCTTTTCACGCTAAGCCTTCTCATCAATTAATGCCCTGGCGCCCATATAGAGTACATATGTGATCTTCGCATATAGAAAATCAGTCTGATTCCTTTCTGGATAAACCCTTGTCTTCCAGATCAGGCCAGCTCTAGAAGCCCATTTTCAAAACAGCGTTTGTGGTGCTGCAAAGGAAGGATTTGGATTAATTTCTGTTGCCCTGCTTATGCGCAGAGATCTTCAGGCAATCAGAAACATCACCTGCAAATCTTCCTGACAGTACAATTTTGCCCGTAGCTATGAGGTTCGATCATACACAACGCATCTTCCTCCTAGTCTCATTGCTCTTAGAACAGTGCCGAGCGCGTTTTCTGTTTGTGTTATGCTTAATTCATGGGCTCAGCATTTGGCATTGTTTGTAAGTCTATCGTTATCTTTGTTCATGTTGACATCAAAAGCGTCCCTTCTTGTGTGTGTCTATGAGCTCGGTGGAGCTTCTCTATCAATCAATCAAGCAAGCAGGCAATCAATCAACGTACAAGTATCTGAAGCTGCTAAATACAACACCAGAGCCTGTCAGGCAGATACCTGGCTTCTAATTAGGACTAGGTATTATTCTAATTTCTCTGACTGGTTCTCCACTTGGTAGGACCTGGGGAAGTACTTTGTCATTAACATGTCAATAAAGCAATACAAATGAGGCTGGAGGGAAATATCAGCTCCCCGCACCACAATGTCAGCCCTGGTCTCTGATGCATTCCTTTGCTGGGGGGGCGGGAGCGGGGAATGCACTTTCAGACGTAGCTGATCAAAGAAATATCATATACAATAGATTTTCTTTTCTTCACTCTAGTGGCTGGGTGGCCCATTGCGATTGATTGAATTTTATGAATTAAGTGAATAAGTGAACACACAATGACAAGGAGGTTGTGCTACAAAAGCTAGGATGCCACATTCCGCATCCCTGAAGCCAGTGTCAGTTGGGAATAATTCCACTGACAGCAATGGAGTTACACTAGATTTCTTCTGAGGCAGCTTGGATCTGGCCTGCCTTGTTTTTTTGATGGCTGTAATTTAGTTTAATTATTTATGCTAACCCTCTATGCCATACTTTAAATGTACTATGATATATTTTCTCAAGGTAGAGAAAATTTAGTAATATAGGTCATTACTGCAACATTAACACTATTAAATCTTTGGAGAGAAGAGATCCCACTGCTGATGGTGAGAAAATGATGAGGTATGTAGATTAGCATAGAGTAAGATAAAATCATTCGACTTAAAAGCAGGGAAAAAAACAATTCCTTTTAACATCTAATGTTATTTGGAAATATCAAAACGATCTTTTCTTTTCTTTTTTTTTTTTTTTTCTTTTTCTCCTTACACAATATTTGTAAAAGAGAATCAAAAATAAGGAAGGAAGTTTAGGGACGCTGAAAACATATGTCTGGAATTAAAAGCACCCATCTAAAAACTCTTCCCATGACAATGTACTTTCCCCTGCCCCCTGAAAATTTCTTCACTGCACTGATAACAACGAAAAAAAAGCAAAAGAATACGAGAAATAATAGCTTTGATGACTGAAGAACCTGGCTAAGCAAAATTATTTTGCTTAGTAAATTGTAATTCTTTATTCTTAGGTGGTTGCATAACACGAATAACTTTAAGGAAGAGCTGTTCTGTTCATGAGATTTAGGGATTGTTTAATGCATGAATGAACTGCTGCCATCTTCTGACTTTTCTGAGTTCTGCAAATTAAAAAGACAATTTTCTACTGTAATCAAGTGCCCTGGGGAAAATACTTGTAGTGTTTGAACTTGGAGGCACCAAGGGCTTTTTTAATCATTTTTAAAGATGATTAAGTTCTTCGGGTGTCTTTTACAAGTATATAAAGAAAGACTAAAATTAAGGTGTAGATACATTGGTGGGTTACCATGAAGAGAGGCAGATGAGAACAATTCCGTCATTGCCTAAAAAATGTTTCTTGTCACAAAGTTAGACCCTAATTTGCACCTCTACAGCCATATGAATAACTCTACTAAACCACTGGGCAATGCCCATGTGTACATGGGGTGAAAACATGACTTAATGAGCTGGAAGTGATACTGAGATTAGGATGCCATTTGATAATACAAGCTCTAACGGAAGGCTCATACCTCACCCTTTGGAAAAAAAAAAAAAGGAGCAAATGAAACATCTGTCTGAGAAAAGCTTTGAATTTAAGCAATTTGGCTTCAAATTCCTCAGCTTTACAAGAAGCCAACTAGAATATCAGTTCTGAGCATCCACAGCCCCGGGGGCATTTGAAATAAGGAGCCACATTCTGCAGTTTGAGCCCTTTTGAATATCAGTGCCTTCTTTGTTGTTGTTGTTTTGGGTTTGTTTTTTTTTTTTTGCTGCAGTGTTTGCTCATAGAGGCTGGATATATAATCCTACTCATTTATCCACCAGCCTCTCATCTACCATCAGGGAAATTCAGAGCTCTGTTAAATTTAATAGTTACTGGTGAGAAATAAAGACACTATGGGATATTTTAAGTGAACTGCGACTACTGCCTGGCATATTAACTGGTTTTGGACTACCCTGTCCTTCCATGAGGACCCTACTCAGGTAGGATTGCCTGGAGAAGGACTCTGTGCTGAGTCCAAAGACTGGCTATTCACATGCTTCAGGAGCTGATGTGAGGATATACCTCAGTTGTGCTCAGCACCAGACATTCCCAATGTTTACAGCTGATTTTGGAGAGGTCTCTGCACTCAGCCCATAGGTCTGGATAGCTGGGCTCTGATTTTGGTACCTGATGGGGCTAAGCCCCACCAGGAAGCCCTTGCTTTCACACCCCACCAGCGGAGGCACCCAGACAGGTCAAGCACATCCCGCAAGTGGTCATCGCCCTTTGGGGAATAGCTGTTTAAAGGCAGTTCCCCTGGAGCTTCCTAAAGAGAACTGGTCGGGATGTTTTAATAAACCCAGAAATTCACTGGGACTGTGCACATAGCCATAAGGAGCAAATTACATGCCAAGAAGTTAGATTGGATATTAGGAAAAATTCCTTCCCTGAAAGGGTTGTCAAGCATTGGAACAGGCTTTCCAAGGAAGTGGTAGAGTCACCATCCCTGGAGGTATTTAAAAGATGGGTAGATGTGGTGCTGAGGGACATGGTTTAGTGGTGGATTTGTCAGTGCTAGGTTAGTGCTTGGACTTGGTGATCTTAAAGGTCTCTTCCAACCAAAATGATTCTATGATTCCATGAATCACAGCTACAAACATTACCTGGTCAGAGAGCCTTCCTCTACTTCCCTAGGAGATGTACCTCTGCCCCCTTAAATTTCTTTGGCTCTGAGGAAGAACAAGCTGACAAAGTAAGTTCTGATCTGCAAACCAGTAAGAAGGAGTCAAAAGACATAACATAGCTCTTCCCCATGTGTTCCTTTCCTCTCTAGCAGCTGCCCAAATCATACAGAGATGACATGGCTTTCAGTGGGACTCTCATACGCACCCTGGTGCATATTCCCAAGTGACATGGGGTGGAAATGGGAGATTGCCTTTGCCATATGAATGAGTAGGTAGACCAGGCACCAGAGCAAGTACAGGACAGCAGGTACTCAAGGGTACTTCCATCAGGGCAGGGAGAAACCCCAAGCCAAACTGTGTCTCTGAGTGTGGAGCTTTTTGCTGTCACAACCGCAGGCAGCTCCTTGCTCCTGTGATGTAGCAAAACCCCAAAGCCTCCTGAGATGCATCTCCTCTCCGAGCAGCATCTGCCCCTGTCAGACCAGACCTGACGCAACATCTCAGTTACCCACCCTGCCCTTTGCCCTTCACTTCAGTTAAAAAAGAGCAAAGCACTCTTCATCCTGCCTTCCTGCGGGTGGCTAGGAGCCCCTGGAGGCATGGTGACCCGCGCTCACCCTGGCAGCTTGCACCATCATGCCTACACAGTATTTACAGCTCTCCTGTGCCAGCCCCACTGCCAGCTGTGAGAGTGCCAACATACTTCCTTTCTATTGCCTGTGGAGAGCCACGAGACGAGAAGGCTTCTGCCTGTGTGCTGAACCGGTGTTGGCTTATGAAGCATATTTAACATCCAAAGGCCAGCTGTGCTCCGTTCCATCCCTGAAATCTCGAGCCGGTGAATAAAATGAATGAAATGTAAGCGCTGCTTTATTAGCTTCTTTTATGTAGTCACCTCGGGCTGCACAGGTGTGCTAGGAGCTGTTGGGATGTTAGATGTATGCGCTCTGTACGTGGTTAAGCGATGCAGAGGCATTGCATCTCGGAAGCACCCGACGAGGGAGAGAAGAGCTCCCCAGGGCCAGGCTGAAAGTCCATTTTCCTGCTCAGAGAGACCGTTGACCTGGGCCTTTAGGAGGTATGAGGCTGAAATACTGACCATATGTGGCTGTCCAAAATACTCTCTCCTTAGCCCTGGCTAAGTTCCAGGGTGGGTAAATGTATTTTATAAATTCACATTCTTTCTATGTGTTCCAAAAGAATATAGTGTCTTCTTCTTCCTGTCTTAAACTACTGGCAGTTCTGCCTCAAACACCTGTACTCTCCCATCCCAGAGATGCCTGCAGCTTTTCTGTGCAGCTTCACCGTTTGGAAAGACCTTCCAAATACCTTAGCAGGTTTCCACATTACCTTTGTTTAGGAAAAGTGTTTCTGCCATGTTATAAATCCTAACCCCAAGAGTCCTGAGGAGAAATTTGTGTTATTAGATGACACTGCTAAGGCTTGAAAGTGACAGTTTTTACATATGCTGTTTTTCCCCCCTATCTTGTGCCATTAAACTGAAGATCCAACCTTTTGTTATTCTCCCCAGGAACAAGCACAGCTGCAGTCATCTCCATGGTGTCAGAAAGTGCCTCTTGCTTGACAAGGAAAGCTCAGATTCCCTAGGATCCCCTTCCCAATTTGTCTCCGCTTGCCCAAGAAATTTACCTTTTGTGATACCTCCTGCATTTATTGACTGTGAAAGAAAAGAAACCAAGATTTTAGAAACAAAGTACCTTAAAAGTTAGTGTTTTTTCCCCAGTCTCATGAGCGTTTACTGCAAAATGTTTTTAATATATTGAGCCTTCCTCAAAAAATCTGGCAAGACCTTCTGGTGATTTAGAGCCTTCGTTTGTAGACAGGCAAACTCTGGCCTGTAAGACTAAGAAACAGCTGTACAACCTCATGTGTTGGACCTTCCACGCCTAAGCCTCCACCAGTGACGGCGCTTGGCACAACATCTGATGAACGTAGTCATACGAAGCCTGTGTGGTGCAGAGACCCAGGAGCCCAGGGTGGCCATAGGTCTCAGCTGGGCCAGTTCAGAAGCAGGTGCTCCCTAGGAGACTGCAGGGACATGTCTAACAATTACAAGACCCAACTTTGCTTTCCTTGTTCTCAGCTCCGAGCGTAATTCTGATACCAGGACAAATTCCTTCCCCTAGTGAAGTTCTCAAGTTCATCCATTGTGCCTTCCTACCAAACTCCTACTGCTGTTCACCCAGGGGAAAAAAAATAAAAATTCTACTTTCTCTACTCAGAATGGAAAATGGTTGGTCTTTAATCCACCCCAGAGGCAGCTGATTTCCAAACACGATAGAGTCACTGCCACATCTGCCTGCAAACTGTCCAACCTGGCCTTCAGCGCTCAGGGTGCTTTGGGTGCTGAGGGTCCTGTTGTTGGGGAGCAGGAGTGAGAACTGTAACAAAGCTGCTCTGTTGCACAAACTCTCTGTTCCAGCTCCAACCTGACAGAAATTTCAGGGGGAGAAAGCTCTCTGCCCCAGTGTGTTTGCAAATAAGGGTGGGAGGTAAAATGGACAGATTTCATTTGCAGAGACTTTCAGTGCGGAATTCATTTGGTGACACTTTAGGAATTGCTATGAGTAAGTGCTAATTCAGAATTGTCAAAGTAGTAAAACTGGAAAATGAGGAGACATTGCATAGTGCAGGAGGAATTTTTTTTAAGTGTTCAACTGCTTATTCTGTTCCTTGAGAAAGTCTTTTGCTGAAGGGGAGGTTGACTTAATGTGATTGAATAACCCCGGGTGAGAGAGATATATATATCTGTGTGTGTATACTATAAATAAACACCTCAAAGATTAATATGTGTTTCTTTTTCCAGAAGATATTCCACAGTTGATGTCTCTTTTCACAAATCCCACCTACGCCATAGTGTCACTCACTGCTTTACCTCCATTTGGAATGAATGTATCTTTGGAACATCTTCAAACATAACTTATATAGAAGGCTGTCCAGCAGAGAGAGACTGAAGGTTAATTGTAATAATTTGGATTTGATGACTACAACTCAATTAGTATGTTAAATGTCATGGAAGGTGGAAAGGAAATCCGCACTCCTAAGCACAAAGTACTTGACTAGAATTGGCTTGAACCTACATGGTGCAGCGTTGGTGCTAGAAGTGTGTTGAGTCAAATTAAATTCTTGTCTTTGAAATCCAGAGAAATTCAGGCTTTACCCACTCTTACTTTCCAAGGAAGTAAACACAGGTGCACTAAGATTCTGACTAACATCTCTCATGGGCAGTTTGTTCTGGAATAAATTGAATCTGATGTATTGTGTTTTAACTGAAGGATCTCTTCCTTTGTAATGCTGGTAAGAGGACAGCAAAGAGGGGCATGGTGCCCTGGCAACAGAGGACCATCTTGGCTTGGGCCATCCATGGCTGAGCAAGAGCTCAGCCCCTCCTCAGTCCAGTTTCAGTCTTACAACAGCACAAGCCAGGGAGCCCAGGGCTCAGAGTTGCCAACCAGTCTTTACCTAGGAGATTGAAACAACAGTCCAGATTTTGGGGGGAGCAGTAATTCGAGAAAATAGCCGAGGCTTGGTGTTTATCTGGGTGAAAGACAAAGATCATGGAGGACCTGATGTATTTGTGATAATCTGTGCACTGCTGCAGAGTTTCATACCAACTGCGTTGTCTTGACTGGGCTTTTAACTAGACTCAAGCTGCATATTATAAATTGATTTGTCAAAGGACATGGGGGAGACTGTAAACATCAGGACTGGTAACCTTGGACCAGCAAACATACATGCAGTTCTCTAGCTTTGCCTGGAGTTTCACAGTCCTCCGGGGGGGCAAAGTGATCTGCTTACCAATGACCCCAAACAGATTGTGAGAAGAAACAATAGGAGTGAAATGCTTTATGCACACGGGAAATAATTAAGACATTAAAAAATTGTTCTCTACATGTTATGTGAGAATGATTCCTCCCCCTCACTTCCCAGTGCACTGGGGAGATAGTAGCTGTAAGAGAAAGTCAATGGTTTTTCTGTTTGTGTTTGCTTGCAAATTGCAGCCTGAAATGTTTCTTTAATTAAATCCAAAGGAAAGAAGTTGCATTATTGATTTCCCCATAGATGTTTCTCCTTGATGCAGAGGCGGGACAAGCCTTCGGACCTCTTCAGAGGCTAACTTCAGGCACCTACCCTGTGTCATCTTCCTATATTGCTGGACACAGACGCAAGCTATGAAGTAGACATCAAAAAGTTGCGGACCTCTAAGTGTTCTGGCGAATAGCAACATGAACTGTTGGCTAAAACAAACCTTAGATCCAAGCAAATGTATCGATGCAGTACCAAAACTTTTATCGCTTTCCTGTCTGCCCCATCTTCTGCCACCTGCTTTGCCTGTCCCCGAGGGCATCGCTACCTCTTGCCTGGCATTCGGGTCTTGTTGGGTAACTGCCTTTTAATTATTGTTTTCTGAATCTCTCTCCTGATTGTAAGTTGTTTAAGAGTTGTAAACTGAGTGAGTCTCGGTGCTGGAAAATCACCTGAGAAACTACTGTTCTTACAAGGTTCCTGACAGAATAAAAAGCAGAAAAAAAATAGATATTTTCAGACGAATTTTGCAGTCCCTGTTGTTGCAGGCCAAAGCTACTTGGACAGCCCACATAGCCATCTGCGTTTCAGAGTGCTTACCTGAACTGAACTGTCATTTTTTTTATTTTTTTTTTTAATTTTATTTCAGGCTTATTAGCTTTGAGCAGAAATTTGTCAGGTTTAGGCAGGGAAGGCAAGGACAGAGCTGTTGGCCGAGTCTGTCTCCCGCCACCTTCAACAGAAGGGATGAACCTGTCAGGGGCTGGTTTGCCTCAAGGTATCCCATGGCAGTTATTTGTTAGTCCTGTTACCATTGACCCACTGACAGTGACTCTGGCTTCTGGTTATGGCCATACAGAAATTATAAATTAGGCATTGGAAACCCAGAGATGATTATTTTGCAAAGAGGCAGCTCCCCGAGTACATGTCTGCACACATGCTCATGATTTTGCAGTGAAAACATTCTCTTGCCCATCATTCCTACAGACGATGAACCCCAGTTGTCGACGAATCTCTCAAAGATCTGAAACTAATCTTTCGGAGACCCGCTCTGGAGCCTGTTGTATTAGAAGGGAGTTTACAAAGGAATACGTTAGAAGATCTTACAGCCAGCAACGACTTGCAAGGAAACACGCTTTAAAAACAAAACTATTGTTTAATGGTGCCAAAATTCATTCATTCTTGCAAAGCCTCAGATTTTCCTGCTGCAGCACATTCATTCTTAAATGTCAGACTCCATGCACGCAGCCCAATTTGGTATTTATATGATGAAAACTGCAAACCAATGCTCCTTAATATAGTTGCAGTCTTGTGATGGGATTATTTCCCTTGTGAAAAAGCAGGATATTAAGTCCATTAAAAGATATGTGAAGTATGGCAGGTGCACAGCAATTTTGCAAGGCTGAGGGAAAAAATGATACCTTGATATGCTGAATTGAGGCCTTTTCTAATTTTTGACAGTTTACATTTCCGAGCTATTTGGTAAAAATCCTCTTTGGTTAGCACCACTGGAGCAAATTCAACTTGCAGCAATGTGGGTGTAGATCTGGAGTAATTCCATTCTGAACGACAGAGCTACTTCAGACGTACTCTAGACCCGCTGTTACACAGGTGATAGGATGGAAAAAGACTAAGGGAGGAATCCTGTTCATGAAATGATGATTGCCAATGGCTTGAGCGTCGCCTGTGTTTATGCCCTAGGGGAATTACAACTGGTGAGGCGAGGGACCCATCCTCTAAGAAGAAAGCGCCTTATTTCAGACTTGCTTTGTAAGAAGCAGTCTGAAACAGAGACCTTGCTCAGAGCCATGCAACTTTTTTGCATCTAACGGGGGTTTGTGTCACTGGTCCCACTCTGCCTGGTGGGGAACTGGGGCACAGAGACAGAAATTGCTCTGGGGCACTGGGAAGCCACGAGCAGAGGGAGGACAAGAGACTGGTTT
Organism: Larus michahellis; assembly: GCF_964199755.1. Lineage (NCBI taxonomy): Eukaryota > Metazoa > Chordata > Aves > Charadriiformes > Laridae > Larus > Larus michahellis. The sequence goes on along the minus strand of NC_133899.1, from coordinate 36,805,345 downwards.
GGAGGGTGAGGCTGGTGCATGGGCTGCATTGGAAGGAAGCGCCGAGGTAAAGGTACATGTGCACAAATCAATTGGTTGGACTTTTGTGTACGGTTGGGTAAACTCTTTGCAGGACAGGAAGAGTGTATGTGTGTGGGGATCAAGAAATGAATGTTTCATGCCAAGTTTCAGGCTGCCATTCAGCCAAGTTTCCATTCTTTTTCCACCACCCTCATGAAACAATCAGATTAACAACAGGGAGGTGCAACTTCCTACTTGCTGGGGCCAGATTCTGCAAGCCTGTCCATCAAGACAGCCACCGGCTTCCGCAGGGGGCCACAGAGGCAGCATGAGTGTGTTTTAAGCAGGGGAGGAGAGATGCTCACCTGGAAGGGAGCCACGGCCAGCCATCCAACCAGAGGTGACCCCTCTGCCTCACCTTCCCCCTTCCTGCCCTTCCCTTGCTGTGGATCGTCTGGTCAGCCAAGCTGTGGTTTTGCCTTCACAGGCAGGGCTGGAGTGGGATGTTGCTGTATGCCCTCTCCAGCTCCTGGTAGCTGCCTCTCATTACTGCCATGTTGCTAAGGCTTTCGTGACTCTTCTCCAAGCCTAGCAGCCGGATTTTGGCAGCCTTCCAGGCACTTCCACTAATGTAACTCAAAGTTACCGCAGGTTGTCTCGGGAGGTTTAGGATGCTGCCGGACTCGTAGGGATGCTCGCTTTTCCTGGCTGCTCTTCTCCAAGGCTTTAGCTTTAATTCTGGGTAGTTTACATCTCTGGAGTCATTAGAAGCAGGACCCGTGTGCTTCTCCCTGATTATGTATCACACCAACATTTCATCAGAGCAAGGCGCAGCTCTGGTGATGTATGACACTAGCGCATCATCAGTCAGCCATCGCAATAATGATGCATTAGCGTAATATGCCTTCAGGATGGAGTTGTACTGATGATGTATTTTCAAAAAGATGGAGTCCTGGAAAAAAGAAACAGTCTGGAGCTAATTCAGTATGAACGTGGCCACCGAGAGCATACAGTGTGCAGCTGATTGGGATAAGAAAGATGACTTTACGTTACCCACTCTGACCCTGATCCTTTCCTTTTCCCTTTTAATCTTTCCTTCTTCTTTCCCCCCTCCTTCCTTCTTTTCTCCTCCACTAGCACTTTTCCCCTCTTACTCTTTGTTCCTCTTTCTCTTCTTCTTTCTTTTTTTCTTTTTTTCACACTGGTGACTCTCATGGCCACTGGCTTTATTCATATATTCTTGTCTCTCACAGTCTGACCTTGTGTCATGCTGTATAACTTAATATTATCCCGCTAGAAACTTTTTCCCCCCTCTGACTGAGATAATATTAAGGTGACCTGTAAGTGCAATAGATAAAAATCTCCAGGCCATCTAGGCAGTGACATTAAAAATCATCACAACCCTTAAGTGATGGAGGGGGGGAAATCTTATGGGATGTTTCCTTGGCAAAGGCAGCAAATGTGGGCTGAGGAGTGGCTACCCCTGGGATTTCTCATAGCCTTCAGCTTCTGGAAGATGAGAAGTGTGTTAACCCATTCACACAGCTAACAATATTAAAACAACAAACAGTGCTCAGTCAAACCCAGCTTGTCATCTTTCATTGGATAAAAAGTAACCTTTCTAATAAACATTTCAACTAATAAAGACTACAAAAGTAATTATACTATTAGCTCGCTAGCCCCTGACACCCAGACATTCATTTCAAAGTAACTTTCCTGCAGTGTTTAGACTGAGACAATTGAATGATGGAAAGAGATTATACCAAGACCAAACATAAATAAAATTGGCTTCAGTCTCGTCTGGAATTCAGGCTATACATGGAACTCAGATAATGCCCTCAGTCTAGTAGTAACACGTCGTTAGCATCCAGCTCAAGAATAGATGAATTCTAGGAATTTGATCTTTCAACACTTTCAAATGTATATTCTGTGAAATAAAGTATTTCTCAATACTTAGCAATACCAAAGCATTTTGGAATAAATATTCACTATGGAAAATACAAAAGACCTTTCGTGACATTTACAGGTTTTTTTCAGTTTTTGTTATTACTTTACCTCTTGGTTTATTAGTACGGTTATTTGTTCGATTACATTAACACTCAGAGATTCCAACCAGGACATGGCAACCCATTGTGAAAGGACCAGGACACACACGCTTAAAGATGCAGTTCTTGCTTGGGCACTTAATCGCTGTGTCCTACGCAGTGCGGGATTTCTCTTCATGTTTAGAGTGAGTTAAAAATCTTCTGAAAAATGCAGGGGCTCGTAGCTCTGGTGGCTGAAATCATCTGTTTATTCATGTATAACTCAGGCACATCAGCGTGCCTCAGCACTGAGCTGAACTGACACAACAAGTGTTGATTTTCCATGTCTAGCTTGTGGCTTCTCTGCTGTAAAAGCTACTAAGCAGGTCAGCTGTGGAGATGTGCAGAAAATGGACCGAAGCCCCCTCTGCTCATTTTCCAGAGCCTACCACGCTCCCTGCAGTGAGGACCAGGAGGCAGTGACCTACAAGCTTGATGTGGTTCTGCTTTTGTTGCTCCAAATTAATTTCCAGTTAAATTGTTCAGGTGGGAAACTGTACTATCATTGGAACGGATGTCTTGCATTTCATTTAATTCCAGCATGAGCTAATTCATCCTCAGCTCATCCAGATGGAAAACCAGGTAGTTTTATTCCCATTTTACAGGTAGGGAAATTGAAGCAAATTTAATTGACGTACTCCGAATTGTAAAAAGAAGGAAAAGCATGGAGTGGCTTGGAATTAGGAGTCTGCTACTCTTCTGCTTCAGCCCAGGAAAACTAATTCTGCATTTAGCTTTTACCCCTTCTGAAATACAATTTCTCAATATCTATTCATTAAGTATCAGCATGAATAAACTTGCAATTCTTTTGATGTTCTTTTCCCATAAACTGTCATGAGTTCCTCTACCTGTACTAGGTCATAAAGATTTGGCTTGCACAATAAATGCTGCCATATATAGCTAAGGGATGATCTCTGTTGCTCTCTAGAACCAAAGCTCTAATTGGCTGGTGAGATTGATTAACATGTGAAGCAAAGCTAAGGTCTTTAATCAATCTTAGAAGTCATTTATTGAGAGTATATGACAAAGCCATAAAGGTTATTGCAAATTACATATTTTAATATTAAAACCAGAACCTTCTGCCTTTGTAGAGGTTTGAATATGCTTTTCCCCCTGTTTATAATAAATTAAGATTAAAATTAAATAGATACAAACTAAAAGGATGAGTGTAGGAATGTATGCCTCTTTATCATTAGTCGGTAATATCCAGAGCGCTGGAATTCCTTGCCCCAGAATGCCTCAGAGCCCAGCCCAAGGTTCATTCACCCCAGCTAACACCTACTAGCACTCCAAAGTGGTTACTTATCGTCGTGTCTAATCTTGATGAGAAATTGGAAAGCACTATGCGCGCTATTCTCATTTCTCTCTTTGCAGAAGTAAGGTTGAATAAAATGTAGGTGGTTACATGAAACGTCGGCCTCGGTGTATAAAGAAGTCCTATGCTGAGGGCTGATCCCCTGCTCTGGAAGGCAGAAGGGAGCATTTATCCTGCATAGATTCAGAATGGATCCTCAGGGAAGGCTGGGGGTTGTAAAGATAAACCTGTTCCTAAATCTGAAAGCTCAGCCCGAGTCTACACTTCTATGTAAGGAAGGGCCGTGCCAAGAAATTGCATAAGCATCTGACAGCTTGCTAGCTGGATGAAACAGAGAGAGACACCTCTTGGGTGATCTAACATATAGATAGTTATAATTATGTTTTTCTATTTCTATCCACCTGTCTTGAAATTGAGTAACTCTGCTGTTAAATTTGGATTGCAATAAAAACTGTCTTCTTTTGCATTTACCTTAACATTTGCCTTATGTTAAGAGTGACTTTAGAGTAACTGGAAGCCATCCCATTGTAAGGACTCGAGAGTTCTCAAAATCAGAGTCCTGGACCAGCACCTAGAATTATCTCATAGCTAGAGCTGCACGGGACTGCTCAGGGACTTGTAGTCCAGGTCCTCAGGGGCACCCAAAGAAGGTGTCCGTTCTTCCTCTTGGCTCAGGAACTTCTCCAAAAGACCAGTGTGAAAAGCAACAGCCAGAATAAGAATTTACTGGTAGTTATTGTTTTTCCAAATATCACATTTTTCAGTCTTGCTCTGACTAAATGTTTCCTGCCACATAGTTTTTTTGTTTGTTCAGCTGCCCTTCAGCTGCTTTTCAGTCACCTCAGGTGAAATGAAAGGCCAGTCACATTCAAGATCAAGCAAAACTGTCATAACTAGGATTTCCAGGATGGTCAGAATAAGCCTGAGTTCATCCCCTAATGCAGATAATACGAAACAGGGAGCAGCCAAGTGTGATTGTCACATATCTTACAAAGAAGAAAGAATTTAATTCCACCATATTTGCAACCTAGCTCGTCAGATGAAGAAACTGAGGCAGAGAGTAATCTACAATTTTTTTTCCTGTGACCACACGAAATAGCAGAGGAAATCCAAAGGTCTGAAACACAATTCCAAAACCTTGACCATGAGACCAGCCTCCTTTGTATTTTTTGACTGTTGCCAGTCATTGACATGTAGAAGAAGTGACTCTAAATGCATGTCCTCAGCCTTGAAGCCATGTGCATAAGAAGGGAGGATTCCCATGGGTGATTGGGTGATCTGGCACAAAAAGGCTTAAGTGAAAGACCCCACTATTGATTGCCAGAAAGCCAGTGATTGACCTGAGAAGAGTAAAACCCATACCTTTGGTTTCTCTGACCAGTGTAAAAGTCTCCTAAAAAAGGAAAAGGCCAGCAACAGATAAGAAAGGAGATGTGCAATTTTGTTTCTAATGATGGAGTCTGTACGACCCTTAATGACCTCCTCCTGTCTTTGGGCTCTCAGTGCCCCGCAGAGCAACAGATGCATAGCTGGTGAGGCTAAATCAGGGCCAACAGCACAGCAAAGATGGCTAGGGAAAAAGAGAACATTTTTCCAGATGCTAAGCCTGATCTTCTGTCTTTTATTGTGCAGGAGTGTCGTAATGAGGGAAGTGTGCATATAGAAATCAGAGATGGGAAAGGCTATCAGGTCGTCTTGTCCATCCTCCTCACAATGAGAGAGGTTCTGAAAGAAATATAGTATTAATGCAGGGCCAAAGAACAGAAGAAAAGCCAGGAATTAAGTGAAATAAGTTCCGAAACCATTAGGGGCTGTTATAGGTAATACAAGTTAATAAGTAACATTAAGGCAGATGTGGACATTAATTGGCCATTTAGATTTGTGTGTGTGTGCGTGAAGTTATTAATGATAGACAGGTTCTAATATATCCTGTCCATGTCCACAGTAAAAGTCAGAAAGAGTCCTCATTCAATAGGATAATGAGGCAGTTAATGGATGATCCAGCTATTTGATCTGTATTTTTAGTGCATTTAAATAGAATAACTATAATACGGTAACTACAGCTGATATCCAGCAAGTAAAGAGAGAGAGAAAGTGGAAGATGACATTTCTTTGCAGGGAAAAGGGCTGGAACCATTACTTCAAAGTTCAGACTGTGCTCAAGAGTGGCAGGAAACACGGAGGAGAGGATGTCTCACATGAAACACTGCACTCCGGGAATCTCTATTGCGGCACAACCCTGGTCGCGAATGTCACCAGGGAAGAATCATGCCCCAATCTAGTTAATATGACCTGGGTTCACTGAAAGTCAATGCTATCTGTTGTGGAGCAGGGTGTTGCTGGCTGCTGTGGTTTAGATGAACTGGGGACTCTGTGCCTGAAACACCCTCAAACCTGCATCATAGTGGTTGTATCGTAAGCAGACATCAATTTATGACAGCTGAGGAGCATCCTATACATCTGTCCAGCTCTTACAAACCTTCTCAATACAAAGAAAAAAATATAAAAACAAAAGTTGGTCATAGCATTGCCTCAGTCTGTGACTGTAGGTGACACAGCCTATAGTCTTTGCAAACACAGAAGCTAACACTCCTGACGCTTGATAGTCTTAGAAATTCTGCATGGGGCTCATTTGCAGAGGTGATGCTCTCACTGCCTGAGTAGCAGATGGCAAGTAACTCCATGGTCCTTCCCAGCAGCCATCCCCAACCATGTTCTCCATGGCCCAACCTCCTTGGCATGCACCAAGGCAGCCTGAGCTCAGCGGGGCAAGGTCAACTCCACTGGCACAACTGGGCTTGGGAGACAGAAAGGCAAATCTCGTGGTGTGTGAAGGCAGCCCATGTTCGTTGGAGACAAATAACATGGGTGTAAAATGCAGCCAGAATTCTTGTGTGACTGGTATCAGAAAAAATGCACATGCGGAAGAAAGATGGAGGTAGTCAGCTACTAGGAGAGACGCAAAATAGGTCTGTAATGAAAAAAAAATTGGTCCTACAGCTTAAGTAGGCTGTCCAGTCCTTTTTGGATTCAGCCTACTGGATGGTGAACGTTTCTCGTACCATTGTTTAGAAAGGGTTTGGGGGAAACGAGGTGGTTTAATCTCACGACTGACCTTTGCAAAGTATTTACATACACAAATATTTAAAATGTGCATAGCGCCTCTCCTGTTTGCCAATTTGTCTGGCTCAGTAAGCCCTTCCTGAAGAGCGCTTTGCACCTGCAGCAATCCTGATCCGTCTCCGTTGGCCTGCCAGTGGGATGTGGGTGTTTTCCTGGGATGCAGGCTCACCGGGGTGATGGGCTGCATCATTGCATGGGGCGATGCCAGCCCTGGGGTGTGTAAAGAGGGAGGTCAATGCAGCCCGAGCACCAGGTCTTATTCTGAGGCACCGAGCTCACCTGCTGAACAAGGGGATAGGAATCTCTCCAAAGAAGGAGTTAAGTAAGGTAAATCCCAGGTAAATCCCAAGATGCCCATATCTATGCAACTGGAGAGAAGGCCCACAGTACAGACATTAAAAGTGTGGTTTTTAAGAATGCAATTAGTGTCACGTGACTTCCTCGTGGGGTGTTTCGCTCTCCCAGAGGTTGCAGGTAAGGGACTGAAAAGTGGTATTCCCAACCTTTTTTTTTTTCCCAGAGAGCCGAGCTATTATATTTCCCACCCTCCTGCAAGGGTTAACGAGAAACCTTTTCCGCGCCCCTGACTTTGCCTTTCCCCCTTTTCTATATTCTTGCTTCCCCCTCGCCGAAGTCATTTGCAAATGATATCACTTGTCTGCATATTGTCACTTGCCGCCTGCCCACCCATTTATCAAGTGTCTGCAGCCCGGCGCAGGCTTGCCCTGTCCTCCCTGCTCCATTGTTCCTCTTGACCCAGGGGAAGGTGTGCGTGCGTGAGACGGGGAGGGAAGCTGGGGCTCTCCCACAGCACCGGGAGCCGGGGTGCGGGCAGGCAGTGCAGCTGGGAAGCCACAATTACAGGGGGAGAGTGACGGCTCCCCCTCCCCGTCTGGCATTGACAGATGACCTTGCAGGGACAGCAGCCCTGGGCCTCCCCACAGACATTAGCTGATATAATGGGCTAGACTGGACACGCCGGGCTGAGAAACGTAGGAGGTAGGTAAATCATCCCAGCGCGGTGGAAATCAGCTCCGCCGGTTACTTGCACAATAGGTTTCCCCGCAAACTCATAAACTTGTTTCTCAGTAACCCTAAAGCAAAATGATCGTGGAATTTGAACGCAACATTTACCGAGTCCTAATGAATAACATAATTATCACTTTATGCAAATTTGGGCTCATTTACATATGTGAATATTTAACTATTAAAAACAACGCTTTGATCTGGAATAAAAATATGTATATCACATAATCATAGCCTTATGGAACATGAAAAATATCTTTTTTCCTTTCTTTTTTTTAACTGTACAGTTTTGCTGCGCTCCGGTTTGCTGTTTGAACCTTCTCGGCGGGGACTCCATCTCTGGAGCTTCTTCCCTGAGGATGTCCACTGGGGTCTCTCGGTGGCTGTCATCCCAGCTGGGCACATCAGGCCTTTCTCTTCGGGTCACTTCATTGCGGAGGATGGCAGCCTTCCTTCAGCTGGCTTTTTTCTCCCCTGGTACCGTCCACTTCAGTGGCAGGAGCAAATCCCAGCTCTGGAGACCAGGTGGGCTGACTCCTAGTGTGTTACACACCATGCCGGAGATATTGCCAAGAGATGGGTACTTTATACATTAATTACAAAGTAAGGGAAGAAGTCAAACTCTGCTTGCATATTTAAATCAAGCCACAGCGATGCACAGTTTTCTCTTCGGGAAAGATTACCTGGGATGGCAGAGGCAGCACGAGTCTTCCACGGGACATTTCCCCACTGAAAGCTCTGAACCTGGTTCACAGAATAGCACAGTCACTTTGGGCCAAGGATCTAGAAGTAGCTAGGTGCCCAACACCTGCTGACATCACCTTAAAATTGCTAAAAAGCAGCTCTTTGTGCTGGCCTGGGGATTCAAGCCATGCACAGTGACAGCTTAAATGATAAAGCTTCTGTTTTCATACACTGGAGCTATTATCAGTAGCTGTTGTCTTGGGTTATGCGCCATTCAGAATAGAAGTTAGATTTAAGGAAACCCTCCACTTCACCAAATAATTCCTTGTCTGCAAAGTTCTTCATTTGTTATTAAACCAAATGAACTAATAATGTGTATCTGGCCACTCAAAATTCCCCCAAAGGCTGTCATTGATCACAGCCCCTGATCAACAAGGTTATCGAGTAAGTGGCCTCAAATGTGCCTACCAAACTGGGGTGGGTAAAGATGACCAGGGCATTAATTACCCTCTTAATGTGCCTTGCCCAGGATGTGCGAGAGTGTCCCCTCCTGTGCTGATGGAGACAGCCCTTCTCTGCTGCCCTGCCCCGTCACCCCCTCCCAGCTCCAGGCCATCAGTGATGGTCAGCCCTGCCTGCAGTAATCCTGTACACTAAGGGAGCCAGACAGGGACACAAAGCATGTGTTTGACACTAACATAGCGAGGATGTAGGTGTTCATCTAGGAAAAAACCCCAACTTTAGTTCCAGCTCTTAGCTCCAACCCCTGATTAAGTATTTTGCCCCAAGGAAGTTTTTCCTGGGGCTATGGTACCCATGGCTCCTTTTTCCAGGTAATATTGCCTGGGATAAAAAAAAAAAAAATCATGCTCAAATTCCCTTTTTTTTTTTTTTTTTTAAATCAAGCATCTGATGATTATTCTACAAAACAGCGTAAACACCTTTAACAGGGCGGACCGAAGGAGTCCCTCCTGAGGATGCCCTGAGAGTCTGCGGGCTCAAACGCTTTTCCATCTCTCCGGAAACTGAACTTGGGTCATCCCCATCCTGGCGGAGCACACGAACCGCTGAGCTGTTGCAAAAACAGGGAGTGGTGAGGAAGGAAACAGGTGGTAGCACTTGCACCTCTTCTGATATTTTGTAAGCAAAGGCTGGTGTAGAAATTTAACTCCAGGACTGCTTGTAGTGCCGCGATTCCCAGTTGGACTTCAGTGACTTTAAAGTCTGGGCTGTTTAGAATTTGAGTGTTGGTTTGAACTTTGCAGTTTGGGCTTCAGTCTAGCAAGTGCATATTTTAAACAAAGAAAACATTTGGCAAATAGTTGATTCTGCATGCAGGCAATGTCCCTCTGCTCCACACGGTTTATTTTTACAAGGGTCTAAGGGAGACACATTTCTCTAAAAATAAAAGGCATCCACATGAGGCTGAATTATTCCTTCCCAAACACAAACTGATCTTTTGCTTGTTTCCAAGCGCTCTATCAAATTATAACAACAAAGTCCCGCTGTACTCCTTAAGTTAACGAGTCTACGACTGCACCTTTCAGTCTTACCCTTCGCAGCCCCAAGACACACCCGTTGCTCCTCCAAAGCTTTTGTCCATCAGAATTGCTATCACGACCCCTGGCCTTGGAAACTTTACAAGTTATTGGTGGCGTTTCCTACACACGTTGTAACACGGGAAAGTCAGCAGGTGACGCATAAGTAAATGATTGGAGAAGAGTAAAATACTAAGAATCTTAATTATTTTTTTAATTATGGAACTTGTCTTTGCAACAAGCACAGGAAGATGACTTTCTTCAAATAACCCAAGGCCTCTTAATGTGCGTAGCTTACGGTTTAGTGATGGGCAAGAGGGAAACTCTTGTAGTTCTGTGAAAGGGGCTAGAGAAAACACAACTCAGACAGCAGCACGAATTTGGTACTTCTAATAGAGTGCCAAAAATCTTCCAGCGTATTTTGCATAAGTGGCTCTTCTCTTTACCTGTCCAACACAAAGCAGCACCCCAGAGCCGCTCGCACAAAATCACTCTGCTGGGTTGTCTCCCTCCTGCGCTGAGAGAGCTGCCCCTCAGGAGGGCACCCAGAAACGACCAGCAGAAGTTTATGCTTGAGCATCTTGATTCAAAACATGTCGAAAACCAGGTGAAAGAGGAGGTGAATGCAAACTGTGTTTATCATTGCCTCCCCCCCCCACCTTTTTTTTTTTCCAAGGTATAGAACAACGAGGCCCAGATGTTACAATCACAGGAATGCTAAAAATTTCATAAGTTATACTGCAGGCAAGAAAAGCCACAGAAGGTCAGGCCAAAGAGGCTCAGGGTTTCTGCGGGGCAAGAGCTGCTCAGAACGAGTCTTTTTAGTGTGCAGTATCCATTACCAATTGATGTCAGAGATCCTCTTATAGATGGATCATCTAATGTTTTTTCTTAGAAGGCAAAAAAATATCCATGGCAAAGTTTCAACACATGTATTTGAAGGGAAAGTTGGAGTTATGGAGACAGAACTTCTGTTTTGACCAGCTAAGAATGGCAAGTTCAAGTTTTATCCTGCTGTCTTTCATTCCCATGGTAGGATGATTACCACTAAAAAAAAAAAAAAAAAAAAGGAAAAAGTTGGAAACTTCTATGCTGTGTAAGAAAAATCTTCTGGAGCTCTCTATTTCTGGATGATAAGTGAACCAACCCTGCTTTCATCTAGTAGCCTGCTGTCAAGCAAGCGGGTTTGAACAGGCTTGGGTTTATTAGTACATAAAGTGCAGCATGTGTCAGTCTGTGTTGCTAGGACAGAACCCCAGTTTAAGTAAAGTTCAAGGTTATACCCAAGGCAGAACCATGTGGATAGTTTGCAAAGAACCAGTAGCCTCCAGCAGCTCGCCAAAACTGCTGGGTTTGCTCAAAATGACAGCCAAACTTCAGGCATACTGCTGCCTCCTGGCTCAAGCAGGAGCTGCGGCTTCTTTGCCAGGATGTTTCCCATATCACAGGGGTTTCCCACATTAATGTACCTACACGCCAGCCTCTGCAGGGGTGGCTGCAGCATCTCCTGCTGCCCCAAGACACATCTGAATCAGAACCCCACCTATGCCCTCTCCTTTAACCCCTCTTGCGTCCTGCCCAGAAAAGTTTCCTGTCCCTTTTCCCTGACACCCAGACCAGTTTTGGGAAAAGGCCAAGCAGGCCTGATGGGCTGAGATAAAGATGCAAGGGTCAGCACAGCTCTGGCCTCCTCCAGGAGTAGGAACTTGGACCCACCCCAGGAGTTTTGTGAGTCTCCTGCAGCACCCACCACCCACCTCTGCCTCGGCCATCCCACTCACAATGTAGCCATTGGCGGGACATCAGCCCCTATCCCGGATGGTGGAGGGACCATGCGCCCCAGGACTTTCCCCGGTGTCCTCCCCTTTAGTGCCAGCACACCTGTATGTCCCTTCATCAGAGCATTGTTTCCCCATTCAGAGGTCCCATTTCCAGCCCATCTGTCCGAGGCCCACCCTCACACCCCCATCTCACACTCTCAACTACCCACTGTCAGAAGAAACTACTGACATAGAGTCATAGAATCAATGAATTGTCAAAGTTGGAAGGGACCTTTCAGATCATCCAACCATCAACCTAACACTGCCAAAACATAGACAAGATTAACCAAAGACAAAAAGCAAACTAAAATCTTGCTCCGGTTCAAAACAAAGCAGAGGGCAGGAGCAGAGGGCTTTTGTCTTGGCTAACTGGGATGGTACACCCAACATTTTCACCATTTGCAACCTGCCCTATCTCTTCATCTGTCCTTTGGCACCCCTGCAGCAAGGGCTGGAAACAGCCCTTGGTCCTTCTCTGCACCAGCAAAGCCAGAGAAAGGAGGAAGGTGAAGTTTCCCCAGAGGAAACACCTTTCCCTGGCTTCAGTGCAAAGCGTGTAGCTCTTGCTAATGATGAGCCTCTGCTGTCCACAGACTTTGGTAGGAAAAAATCAGGGTTTCATTTACTCACACCTCCTAGAATTTCTCTTTAGTTTGTCCATAATTTCATGTAGGCATTAAGCGCTTTTTTGCTATATATATCTCAAGTAGAAATCCGTTCAACCAGAATTCCCTTAATAAAGGTTAAAAGATTTGCAGCGAAGAAATGTCAAAATACACTAGCTTATAATTGCCCTCAAATATGCAGTTTTATATATTTACTTCATGGAGAGGAACCTTGGCATATATTTAATTAAAGAAATGGAGCCTGCAGGAGGTCTTGGAATGGAGCTCATTGTATTTTGGTTTGGGGTGAATTTCACAATCTACTCTCTAGTTTTATTAATCTCCCCAAGCATGAACAAACTCCAGCTATTTCTGTAGAAAATGGGAAGGAAATAAAACTTAGAAGCCTTTGGAAGTGGTTTTAAACATAGCAGGAGAAATTATAGTATTTAATGTCAGAATCTAGACAATTATTACGGAATAAATGGCCGCATGCAAGAGAAATAAACTTTGAACCAAGACTGCTAATTGATACTTCAACAAAGGAGACATTTTTATGAAATAGAAATTCTGAAACAGACTTTAGCACTTTTGTCAATTAACCAACAATAAAGGTTACAATCAGCACCGGGAAAGCCTACAATATGATTCCTGTTGACATCATCTTTTTTGATTAAAGCTAGAAAGGTTAACCTGAAGACCTGCAGAACAGGAACCCAAGAAGTGAAGCTCTACTGAGCTTCCTAACGCCAGCTACTAGATGCAGGAAAGAGCGCAGAAATATGTCGCTTAAAAGGTTAGTTGGTGAATAATATACAGCCATAGCTCGGCACCACGACAATGGTGCCATGCCAATCAGAAGGTGACAAGACTTGTGCACTGCCTTTGGCAAGAGGTAGAAAACCTGATCTTGTGATGCGAGTAAAAATGGGAAATGCACACATAAGAGAGAAGCTCAACATGAGCCGGCAATGTGCGCTCACGGCCCAGAAAGCCAACCGCGTCCTGGGCTGCATCACCAGCAGCGTGGCCAGCAGGTGGAGGGAGGTGATTCTGCCCCTCTGCTCCGCTCTGGTGAGACCCCTCCTGGAGTACTGCATCCAGCTCTGGGGCCCCCAACATAAGAAGGACATGGACCTGTTGGAGAGAGTCCAGAGGAGGGCCACAAAGATGATGAGAGGGCTGGAGCACCTCTGCTGTGAGGACAGGCTGAGAGAGTTGGGGTTGTTCAGCCTGGAGAAGAGAAGGCTCCAGGGAGACCTTATAGCCCCTTCCAGCACTTAAAGGGGAATTACAGGAAAGATGGGGAGAGACTCTTTATCAGGGAGTATAGCAATACGACAAAGGGTAACGATTTTAAACTGAAAGAGGGGAGATTTAGATTAGCTATTAGGAAGAAATTATTTACTGTGAGGGTGGGGAGGCCATGGAACAGGTTGCCCAGGGAAGTTGTGGCTGCCCCATCCCTGGAGGTGTTCAAGGCAAGGCCAGAAGAGGCTTTGAGTAACTTGGACTAGCAGGAGATGTCCCTGCCCAGGGCAGGGGGTTGGAACTAGATGTTCTTTAATGTCCCTTCCAACCCAAACCATTCTGTGATTCTCTGATGCTGTGTGTGCCAGAAGGGGGGACATCAGCATGTGCGGAGCGCCACTGTGAACTTTGAATCTGATGACATGTCACATTTTCAGTGAAAATTACCCACCCTCCTTCTGAAGGGACAGAGTTTTAAGACCTCAGTGGGGCCAGCAAGGGACAGGTCTGGGGTATTTATGGGGGTATCTGTGCCAGGAGCATGCTGCTATAACCTTTTACTTGGCTAAGGGAACTGTCCTGAAACAAAGACTAACACTTTCCTTCTCCTCTTCGTAAAATGCCAGAAGCAAGAGTGCAAGTGTGTGGAAGAGTGACTGGAGTGGTGAAAAACATGAAATAAAATGTTACAAAATGTGACTAATTCCATTTGTCAAGTAGGCTCAGGTGTCAGAGTGTTGCAGGTCTAAAAACCAAGCCAACCCTGTTATTTTTCACTGCTTTACTCCTCCTCACTTCTACTTTTTCTCATAGGACAGATAGTGGAGGATAAAATGTGTGGGAATGGGGGTATTTTCCACTGAAGTAAATGTCATTTAAGTGTATGACGGGAGAACATCAATTTCCATGGCAAAGCAAAGAATTGGAGAAACATCCCATACAAAACCAACTTGTTCATTAAGAAATCAGGAAAAATATTTATCTTTCCCTGGCTGGTAACTGAAAAACTTTTTGATCTATAAAACGAGAATCATGTTCCAGTAGGAGTACAAGCATTCTATCTTACCAGCTCCCTTCAAGTCCCGTACACATGGCAGAAAGTATAAAGTAGGCTGAGTTCAACAGCACAAAGACCTTAAGCATGTAATTTCAGCCAAAGGGAACTCCTTACAGAAGATCTGAGACAAAGAGCTCTGTGTCATAGGATCACAAGGCTTGATTAATCGTGTGCATGTTTCAGCGAGAAGTATTGCTTTCCTCCCTTGTTCAACACGCTCATAGTTGAGGTAAAAGGAGATTTCACACCAAAAGAGGAAAACCACACTGTTGTAATACCTAGCTTCCACCCACCTCAGTGCGTACTGGAGTCCTCAGCCCTGGGTTAGAGACACAGGTATCCCAGGCTGCCAGGCCTAGTGTAGGGGAGGACGTAAATCTGATACCTCAGGATGGGATTAGAGAAGCTGGAGAGGAGAAGAAGCAGCTGCCCAAGCTGATGGATAAGAAATGTCTACAAGACACCTTGTGGTGTGAAGTATTTAGTGGTGAGGCAATTAAGCAGAGGCATAGCTACCGCTGGGAGAGAAGGTGGCACCTATCTCCTCTGGGAGTCCTGGCTGCAAATCCTTTCCTGGAGATAAGAAAAATACTGAAAAACAACTCACAGTCATCTCCCCCATATTTTTCCCTTAGCCACATAAGAGGTAGGAAATCTGCTTTCAAGTCTTCCTCCTCTCTCCTCGCCCACACACCTGATTAGAAAGCAGAGATTCGAACCCTGGTCTCCCATTGAGTAGAGTGGCCTCACCACCACCCTCTCAGGTATTTGGGAACAGGACTTTCTTAATACCCACTGCTGAATCTGATCTACTTTGCCATAGCTAATTAAATACCTGCATTCAATTATAAACCAAACGTGACTCTCCCACCTTTCTCTGTAAGGCCAAAGGATGAGGATATTCCCCCAGGATGTGAGAGACTCAAGTTCGAATCACTGCTCCCGAGGAGATGGGCTCAGATGGCTATGAGTTTTGAAAGGACTGGTTCTCAGAAGACCTTAAGGCATTTCCCACTCCACTAACTGTGTTCAAAGTGTGCCAAGAGGTGATTCCGTGTGCTGTCCTGCACCACTGTAGCATCAGCTATACATGGAGCATCCCTCCTAGAGGGAGCATCCCTCATGTTGCTAGTTCTTAAAGTCTCTGGGGATACAGACTCCAGGAAATCCACTCCAGGGCTCCCCTTGCGTCAGCTTTGAGGAAGGCCATCTCAGTGAACACTCGACTAATTCCTGGCTCAATCCAAGGTACCCCATTTTCAGAGGTGGCTGGTACCTATTGCTACTTTCAGTGGATGTCTGATGGGTCACATACCTGCCCAGGAAATCTAGCTGGAGGATTGCTCCTCCTCCTGGATCACTGCAACAGCAACAGTGTTTGTTCTCATTGCTCCACAATAAGTAACAGTGCTGGAGAAACATTTTGCCAAGGATAGGAAAAACTGGCTGTTCCTCCACCTACTTTCAGTAGCAAGGGGAAGTATTAGAGTCCTCTTAAAGAGGAGAAAAT
This sequence comes from Larus michahellis, assembly GCF_964199755.1. Taxonomy (NCBI): domain Eukaryota; kingdom Metazoa; phylum Chordata; class Aves; order Charadriiformes; family Laridae; genus Larus; species Larus michahellis. Next base: position 36,789,332 of record NC_133899.1, on the reverse strand, counting down.
GCACGGACATGAAAATAGGGTGGGAGGATGAAACCTGTCTGCATCAGGCATCCTCCTCCCTCCAGTACTACAGATGCCCTATCAAGAGGAAAAAGTTGCGTAATGAAAGAAGTCTGCCTACAAAGCCTGCTGCTGCAAGAGTTTGCCAAGAAAAGAGACTCAAGAGAGAGTGCCTCACAACAGCCTTAAAGCAAGACATTGCAAGCTAGAACCTCAACGCAGGATCTCTGACTAATAGCATAGAAGGGATTAAAAGGATAGAAAGACCACTGAATCAAGCAAAAAAGCACGTAACAGGGCATCTCTGGAGGTTCTCACTCATTAATGTTACTGCTATTGCAAACAATAATCCTGTTTATTTTCGGTTACTGTAGAGTGTGGAGGCCTGAATGGCCGGGGCTGGCTGTATTTGGAATTCAACAAACAAGGAGAGAATTTGAATTGAACAGGATGATGGACAAATTATCACGCTGAACTTCTCCAATGTTCAGTGCCATCTCCTTAGGCCCATCTAACAATGAGTACTATGTGACTCACATGACTGATACAACCACGACTCATGTAATACGTATGATTGATACGACCAATGAACAAAGAGAAATAGTGTTGCTGCCCACCACCTCCATGTTGTCCAGGTAGTTTTGTCTTGCTCTGGTTTTATTTCAAATCTGTTATTCTTGAGGCCAGGACCTGGATATGCATCGGCACGAAGGAAGGAAAACGGAGGTGTTTAAATGCTTAGCTGCCCGGTGTACCATGAAATAAAATACTCAGTCCTGGTTTGATTCAAATTTTGGTTAACAGTTTGAAATTGGCAGAGGCAGATGCCAGTGAGACTATTGCTGTTCCCAAAAGTGGCCAACTTCTGCTACTTCGCTGATACTTCTGGAACCGTTCATCGTTTATACATACATGTATTCAGTATACATTGTTCTCTTCCCTTGAGCGTTGTGATTCACACGCTGATGGTATCAAGAGATCCCCAGCAAGATGAGGGCCCATGTGGGTGAGGGGGTACTGGCACACTAGCTCTGTCTGTCTGAAAGAAAAACTAGAATCTAGAAAGCCCTGTGCCCCCTTTTTTACGCACTGAGCTGAGGAGCAAGTGAACAGACTTACTGAAGATGCCACAGGCAATCCATGGTGGGGCTGGGAACCGAATCCAGATTTCCTGAATCCTATCCAATGTCTTAACCTCAAAAGCGTCCTTTCTCACTTAATCAGGTATATCAGACGAGTCATCAGACACCTATATGTATATCTGCTTACCCTCAGATTTGTATACCTCTGTGGCCCTGAAAACTAGTTTGTTCTCTCCTGCCTCGCCCACAGAGGTTTGATAAGGTGGTAAAACCAGCTTAAAGACTTCCTTTGTTCTGATGACAGGCACTGCACCAAGCCTCTGACCTTGGTCATGAGGTCCTGAGACGAAACAGCTGTCGGATGGGCCAAATCCGTGTGGAAACTTCCTCCTGGGATGTGCCGTGTTAGGTGTCTGCTGGAGTATCGGTGCCTGGACCTGTTGTCCTAATGAAGGCATTGTAGGCCAACTCCTGAAAGAGGCTCATCAGCAGTTCTCCAAAAACACCTTACCTGTAGACAAATGTAGGAAGGACATGGTCTACTAGATAGAAAGTGCACAGGTCTCAAAGAGAAGCCAGTCTGGAAGCTGACAGAAACCACTGGCAAGGTCTGCAGCTGAGGATCCTGTTGCCTAACCCTTAGTAAATCCCACCAGATTAGAGAAGCACAGACTCAAGAGCCATGTGAAAACTCCAGGTGAATTTGTTCTCCATGGCTCAATTTCTTAGTCAATCTTCCTGAGAAGAAGTTCTGTCTTTCCATTTCCTTCGAGAGCAGGTGCTGCAGACCTTGTCTCTAGGCGCGATCGAAGTCTGCTGTGTTGAAAAGAAAGTTGACAGAAGTAGCAATAGGCATGACAGGAGCATATGAGACTGCTTAAGCTAATCATTAAAGCCCAGGATCAAGAAAGCAAGTGCTTACATGTGCCTCTGACAGTCTTATCAAGCCAAGAGAAAAGGAACTCCTGAAAAAGTAACAGCTGAAAAGTGAGGCTGGTGTGATAAGACGGCAATTCCCCCCAAAAAAGGTGATTCAGGCAATATACGCTGGTATTTAGCTAAAAACATGAAAAGCACATAAGGAAAATGTTGTAAAACTGGCAAACCTTATGGAATTTAAGAAGAAATCAACAGTTTTGAGAGATTAGCCTGTTATCACCGGAAAAAAACACTTTGACTGGAAAAATGAACAGGGGATAAAGTTAGAATTGCTGTGGCTGGTGGCAAAACTTCTACAGATCTCAGCAGCCCCAAGACTTCATCCCGGGAGCCTTGTCATAGAAAAAGAACCACCACTGTTTTGACCACCTGAAAGTCTTCAGTGGGGAGATCCCGAGCTTTTCAGCTTTTCCACTGTTCCCACCCATGGATTTTCTGAGCTCCCTGGCATACCAGCGTCATTCCCAAAGACTAGTCTAGCACGTGGGTACATCTGCACTGCACATTACAGTGCTAAGTGAGTTAGCTCTAAAAGAACTAGCTTGAGGACGAGAAGCAATCCAGACTTATTAGCATGGTGCTCTACCCATGCTAATTTATTGTGCTAATGTAGCTATACCACTTCTAGGTATCCCTGAACAACGCAGTGTTGTGAGATCCGGATCTGCCAAGAGTACAGATGTGTCAGTAGGTTGAATGAGGAAGGTCTGAGACTAACAGGTTGGTTGGTAATGTGAGGTACACCGAAGGAGGCTATTACTTTGTGCTGCTTTAATGCCTTCTAATTTTTTTAATTAAAGCTCGGTTACAATATCCCGTAGGGAAAAATCCCTTGCTGGCAAAAAGAGTAGGCCAGAAAACCTCACAAGCTCTTTTCTGGCATTAACGTCTATTACTCTAAGTAGCAGTCCAGCCCAAACTTGTAGGAGAATAAAGCTACCACACTCCTACCACAAAGACTGTTGTTCTTTGCCAGTAATTGCTGTTTTTCCATATACAAGGACCAGATCATCTACTTTCATTCAAAATGACTTCTTTTAGATTAAGGGAAAACAGCAATGAGAAGGGGGAGGGGGGAATTAAAATAAAATGCAAGGTCTCCAAGAGAGATTTGCGCGCGTTCCCTTCCGCGGCAGGCTGGAGCAGGCAAGAGGAAAATGTCTGCTGCCTCTGCACACATGCAGAATTTCTTTGAAATTCCACGTCTTGCTGGCAGGCTTAAATGTTTCCTTTATTACATCGGCCTTTCAGGGCTCCCAGTCATTTGGCTGCGCTGATATCAAGGCTCGCAAATGGCTGAAGTCCAGTAAGGTAGCAATCGGGTGCCTCTTTCTACTTGGGATCAAGATAGGCACCTGGCTACATACAGGTTTGGCACCAGAAGACCAGCAACACTGTTGCCGCCAGTGCTGTCTCCACAAGCACCCTCTGATACTTCCCCACTTGCCCGTGTCCATGTGCCATCTCGTGTTGCACGCTGAGAGAGTAAATCATGGGGGAAAGAAAAGAATCATGGAATCATAGAATGGTTTGGGTTGGAAGGGACCTTGAAGACCATCTAGTTCCAACCCCCCTGCCATGGGCAGGGACACCTCCCACTAGACCAGGCTGCCCAAAGCCCCATCCAGCCTGGCCTTGAACACTTCCAGGGATGAGGCAGCCACAACTTCCCTGGGCAACCTGTTCCAGTGTCTCAGCAGCCTCACAGTAAAGAATTTCTTCCTAATATCTCATCTAAATCTCCACTCTTTCAGTCTAAAACTGTTACCCCTCATCCTATCACTACAATTCCTGATAAAGAGTCTCTCCCCATCTTTCCTGTAATTCCCCTTTAAGTACTGGAAGGCTGCAATAAGGTCTCCCTGGAGCCTTCTCTTCTCCAGGCTGAACAGCCCCAACTCTCTCAGCCTGTCCTCACAGCAGAGGCTCTCCAGCCCTCTCATCATCTTTGTGGCCCTCTTCTGAACTTGATCCAACAGGTCCATGTCCTTCTTATGTTGGGGGCCCCGAGCTGGACCCAGTACTCCAGGTGGGGTCTCACCAGAGCAGAGTAGAGGGGCATCTTGTTAATCCTGTGTTTGTACCATCTCAGTGGTGGTCTGCAGCCAGATCCAATCGTTGTTACTGTAAAACCAGCACTAATAACAACAAACCAGAGCAATAATGCGATCATGGTAAAACTTTTGCTGGCGTTATCCCAGGGGTAAGCTGTCCCCGGTGCAGGCAGCGGGGCAGGGCTGCCGGCAGCTGCCTGCTCACCCCGCCGGAGGGGGACGGCAGCGCCGCGAGAAAGCGATTGATCTGCGAGGCTCCACATGAGAGTGACAACCTGATTTACGGTTATGTAGCTGTGTTAGATGAAGGAGCTGTGGCCTTTTCCTTTCAGCATAGGTGTGGTCATCGCTTAATTATCTACGAGAAGGTGGAAAGCATTAAAACCTCAGGAAACTCTTGTGTCTGCGAGTGTGCGAGTAAGAGTATAAGTGTTAGGCAGCTAAAATTACCTGTTAAGAATTAATTTTACTTTCTCCGAGGCTCTTCTTTCCACCCCACACGCACGTACGCTCCGGCACGCACAGACAAATACATGCAGGCAAATACTAAACAAATACATTCACCTTGAGAGCATTATTGACTATTCGATATGGTCGGGTTGCTTAAGTTAAAAACTCTCCAAAGAAAAGAGTTTGCAGATTTCTGTCAGCCAGAGATCTATTACTCATGCTCAACCATCTGGTATTTAATGAGAATATGACAAGCTGATTGTTATTTTTTTTTCACATGGCAAGTTGAAAAATGCGACTTTTTGATCTGTATTTTAATTACACCCCCTCTGATCTCTCTCCCTTGCACTTTCTTGGTGATATGAATTCAGAGAGTAAACACACTCTGACTTTCCCTGTTAGCCCTTCCTCTTGAATGGCGAAAAAAATATTTAATTTCTTTACATTTCTCCGATTCACCTGTGATCCGTGGAGGTTTAAAGCAAACTCTTTTCCTCCCAGATGATGAAGAGCCAGGGAAGGGCTTCCAATGAGAGGTGGGACTGCTTGGCTCTGCGACCACCCTTGGTCCAGCGCAGCTCCCTGGCACCCTGCTTTTTCCATGCCATTGCAGCTCTCAGGGAAAGGGAGTTATTTTGATGTTACATTTCATGTTACAGGCGTTGCTATTATCAGATAGGCTCATAGTTTTGCTCGAATGCTGGAAACATAATTAGAAAACCCAACAGAACACATCACTTTTGCCACAAAAAGAGGGGAAGCTGTTAAAAGCCCTAGAAATCGGAATTTCTAGCAGACTGACCCCGCTCAGTTCATGACAGGTTGCTGCCTGCTTACCCGGGCCTGCTGCCTATAGCTGCAGCTAAATCAGACTATGTATGAAAGCATGACTTTAAAGGGACCGGACCCAATCACATGACACATTTTTGTCCAAGTTCCACTATCATGTGACAATCTACAGTAGATTTATGAAATTAAGCACAGATGGCTACTTTGTTTTTGTTCTTTGAACTGACAGCTGCTGGTGTAAAAATAAATTAAATTAAATTTCATGTAAGTCAGACTTTGAGATTTATTTTTTTTTTTTTTGGTTAAATAATCTTTAAGGTCCCGTCCCTCCCCCCCGCCCCCCCCCCCCCCCCCCCATGCATTTTAATGTTTTACTGGTTTTTGCCTCTCACCCCCATGCTCCTGGCATACCGCCAGGAGCCTTCCCCAGCCGCCCTGGCAGTGACCTCCCTCCTCATCTGGGCACACACCTCCGAAGGAACACCAGACATCCAGCCCCCATCCCCGAGCTGATTGCGAGCAACGGTGGGGACAACCTGCGCCAAGCCTGGCCAGTGGGCATAGCTGGAGCAGGGCCATTTAAAGCCACTTTCCATCAGGAAACCCAGGTAAAAGAAGGGAAAACCCCATGAATTCTCCACCCTGGAAGCCTGCAGGAGAGTATTCCTAAGCCCTGAGGAACTGTCAGCTCTGAAAGGCTGCATCTGCCAACAAAAGTGGGAGGATTCTTATTCACCGAGTTGCTAATAATCCAATATACAGGGAAAAATGAAGGAAGTCACTTCTAGGTAAGGAAAGTAATGGCAGGTGCATAAAAGAGAATGAGCTGAGTTTTTAAGAAAGCAATGTTTCAGGATTAGCCAAAGGGTTCTCCTATATTCACAAATCTCCATGGAGCACTTTAAAGTCTTCTGTGTTTGTATCACTTAAAGTGCTGCTATTTTAGGTCAGTGTAAATAAGTCATGTGTGCCGTCAGCCTTGTACAAGTGCTTTCTGCTGCTTAATAATACATGTGCTTGTCCATTATAGGGGCTACACGGGTACGTGTTGGGATCTAGAGGCAGTCGTGCAAAGATCCTGTCTTTGGCATGGCTGCTTAATGCTTTGAGTGAGGGCAGAGGGTATAGACTTGTGATGACCTAGAGCAGGACAGAGGCTAAACCTAGCTCTGATCACAGCGCCCAATAAATAATTCATACGAAACCATCCCATGGTATCACTGCTTTCCTCCCCAGCTACGCCACCAATCCAGCACTATTACCTTTTATTTTATTTATACGCAGATATCAGGGTTTGAGGTAGCAGGGGGTTAATTGACCACATCAGAATCCAGCCATCTCAATCGCGTTTCAGCAGTTTTCTGGGATTTGGTGGATGTTTGGGAATTAGAATGTCTCAGGTTTCCTCACGGAGGCACCTGGCAGAAATGATGCTGTTGGGATGCGGCACCCTGCAGGACACCGCAAGCAGAGCATCTCAGGCCCTGACGTTCCCTCCAGTCTCAGCTGTGGTTTGGGCATCCAACAGACTCCCACGCCCATGAAAGCTATTCAGATGATTGCCCTCAAGTAGGAGCAGGACATTCTGAAGGCAAGATCCCACTGACCCAATATTCGTGGCTCCTTGTATTGTTCACTTCCTTTTGTGTCCCCGCTCTCTCTGGGTCTCTTTCTCCACTTATATAATGGATTCATCAGTACGGGGACGCTCATTAAGTGCTTATCCAGAAATTAGCACAATGGGGTCCTGTTCTCTGTGGCAGGACAGCAGGACACACAATTAGTTTCACTAAGGGCCTAAATTGCACCATAGTGTCATGCAATAGGCTGAATACAGGACAGAGAGCGGGAACTTTCGAGATCTCAATCATTTGATCATTTTGCAAAGTTACAGTGAAATGTAGAAGTGATGGCGAAAAGTGGGCCTGTCCACGTTGCGTTAATTACTGAGTTAGTGCTGAAAAAGCCTCATGTTCTTCAATCTGACCAGGTGGCCATCACCATGAATTAGATGTGGGTTCTCACATTCTGACCCGCTTGCTTTACCTTGGAGTTTCTAGGGAGAAAATGGGTTGAAGTGCCCATTTTTCCTGATTGGCATCTGCAAGAGTCAATCAGCAGGTATTTTTAAAGCCTTGTGCTCCTGTGATTTTGCTCCCTGAGAAGTCAATTCAGAATTGCCATTCCTCCAACAGAAGGAAAATTCAACCACTAAAAGAGCAAACTATCGTACTGGAAAAGCCAAATCTCTGAGTCTGACTTGCTGGGAGGGAGATGCCAAAATACCTTTACAAATCTGCGCCTCAGTACCAGTGTCAGGTTTGCAAGGTGCAAATGCTGCGCTTCTGAGAAGAAAGCGAAGAGGGTTTCGCTAGCAAAAGGCTTGCCCAATCACACCTCAACAGACCTCCACAGGTTACTGAAACTGAGCACAATGTCTGTGAAATTAATAGCTGAAGAGTAATTTGGTAAAAGAAAATGGTGAAAAGAAAAAAAAAACATTTAGTTTAAAATGGTACTTTTCTTTCCCCTTCAAATGTTACAGATCTGATTTCTTTGACAGGAAAATAAGTATGTGCGTGCATCTATACGGTGAGTTTTAAGGAGAGGTTTAGAAACAAGATTTTTAATAGAAAACAAAGGCACGTCAGTTAATAAGCATGCATTAATGTTGAAAAAGCCCTGTAATAGTGTTTCTTGTGCATATGTGGGAGTGAGGGATTGTAAGAACAAGTGGTGGCTGGTTGCCTGGGTTTATCAAAGCCCAGTAGGGCAGGATCACCTCTTTGTCTTTGCTGCGCTCAGAGTCATCAATCCCTCCTGTTCCTTCCGGAGCTGTGAAAATGTCAAGAGAGAAACTCCTCCTCCTCTAACAAAACCCAAGTGCCATGAAAGCTCCAGCTCCAGGCAAACACCCACTGTGCCGTGTGGCTCAGCGAGGCCTGGGGTAGCCCACCCAGCCGGGTCCTGCTGGCTTTGCGGGGCAGAGGGGATGGGCAGAGCTTCTGATGATGGGTCCCACAGCTCGGTGGCTGTGCTCCTTCCATAGCCGTGCTCCCTCCATGGCTGCTTTCCCTCCATGGTCGTGCTCCCTCCGTGGCCGTGCTCCTTCCGTGGCCATGCTCCTTCCATGGGCATGCTCCCCCCATGGCCGTGCTCCCTCCATGGCCGTGCTCCCTCCATGGCCATGCTCCTTCCATGGCCGTACTCCCTCCATAGCTGTGCTTCCTCAGTGGCCATGCTCCCTCTATGACTGTATTCCCTCAGTGGCCATGCTCCCTCCATGGCCATGCTCCCTCCATGGCTGTGCTCCCTCCATGGCCGTGCTCCTTCCATGGCTGTACTCCCTCCATGGCTGTGCTTCCTCAGTGGCCATGCTCCCTCCATGACTGTATTCCCTCAGTGGCCATGCTCCCTCCATGGCCATGCTCCCTCCATGGCCGTACTCCCTCCATGGCTGTGCTTCCTCAGTGGCCATGCTCCCTCCATAGCCATGCTCCCTCCATGACTGTATTCCCTCAGTGGCCATGCTCCCTCCATGGCCGTGCTCCCTCCATGACTGCGCTCCCTCCATGGTTGTGCTCCCTCCATGGCCGTGCTCCTTCCAGAGTTCGCAGCCTTCTGTGAAGTGAGTAGGGGCAGGCCTGGCCTGGGTGCCATGAGAAGAAGAGGGACTTGGCATTATCCCTGGGCAGGGGCTGGCCACGTTCCCATGCCGTGGCAGGGCAGTGCTGGAGGCAGTTTTGCCTGATGCCGGAGCTCCCACCTGAAACCGCAGCTCCCAAACAGCCTGGAATGCAGCCTCCTCCTTGGGGGTCCCTGCCCCCTGCTGCCCTTCCCACCACCTCATCCGCTCACCAAAGTCTCCCCCTTTTTTTAACAAGGCAACCCCCAAAAAACCATCCTGCCGAGGGGGTGCACTGCTGAAAGCCAGCTCGCTGAGACTCCAGCGCTCACAGAGCCCCTGGGGGGTGACAAGCCACCTCAAATAGAGGAGGAGGGAAACGGCCCTTGCTGCCAGCTGGGGACCAGCGCTCCGTGGAGAGCTGTAGGTGACTGCCGGTCCCGTCTGGAGAAAGGCAGGGTCTGTTAGATGCTGCGGTGGGAGGCAAACGGGGCAGACAGGGAGGAATGCAGACAGGGGAGCGGGGATGGCCGGAGGGGAGGCAAAGGCAGCAGGAGGGTGGCCGAGGGCGGGAGGGGAGAGGAAAGGCTGGAGGACAGGGAGGAGGGTGGAGAGGGTGATGAGGTGCGGGATGACGTAGGAGATGTAATCTAAAGGCAGAGCTGGCCAGAGCCTCCAGGCTGGGAACCAGGTGACTGAACATGATCTGGGGGAAGCAGATGCCTTCCCAGCACCTGCGGTGCAGCCCCCACCCAGCGGTAACAGAGGTGGTTCGCTCCCCGCCAAAGCGCGAGGGATCCATGCAACCCACGGCTGAGAGAATGAACATCAGAGGAAGAAGTTCGCGCAAGCATTGCTCCGTACAGTCAGGTTGACAAGCTGGAATCAGAGACCTTCTGTTCCTCCTTGCCTGGTGCCGTGCTGGGACAGGACGGGGGCGGTTTATGCTGCTGGTTTCCCCAGCAGGACCACAGGCTGGTGGCTGGGGGGACACTAGGTATGAATAAGCGATGGTTTGCAAAGGCAGCTGTGCAGCTATGTGGCCTTCTTCCTGTGTTCAGGTAAAGTCTGTGGGTAGAACAGTATTTTCCCAAGTGTGCTCAGCCTGGGAGTCAAATACTTCTCTGTTCTCCATCTTTTTTTTTTTTTTTTCTTGCAAAATAATTCTACCAAAACCATCTAGCCCAGGAAGTGATTTCAGGAGGAAACAGACAAAGATGGGAATCTGAACCAGGTAAAACCTCAGATCAGTAGCACAGGATTAAACACGGGATTTGCCCCAGCTTGATAGTGTTATTGTTCTTGTAATTCAAAGTCTCTTTTCTTCTGATGGCAAAGATAACCTTCTAAGTGTGCCGACCATAATCCAAATCAGTCTCGTATACTTAAGCCTTCATATATCCTGGAACAACAAATACCTCTGAGAAATACACGCCATCCTATTGCTGTCAACAAAGCATCACTGCTAGTGGCAACAATTCACTGTTTAAGTGTTCAGCTCATGTTTTTTCTTTGCTGCTGCTGGACATCACAGCAGCCACTGATGGTAGACTTTGCAGTGTGGTGGTGGCTTTGCCAAGAGGGCGCATGACCCTCAAATATTTTAGATCATGTGAGATCGCGTGTAAGGGACAGAGAAAAAGGAGATTCCTCCTCCTCTGCAAATTCTACTTCTTAAAATTTCAAAATCCGACATTATCTCCTACATCATCTACATTGCCCAGATCCCCTCCACCCCATCCAAAGCAACCAATAGCCCACAGCACCTCCCTCTTTGTCACTAAGAGTATTGACAGTATAGACTCTATGATAGCTGAGGAAGAAACACAGAGTACTTACAAAGTAAAATATACTTTTTATAGTATCTATGATTCTATACTGTCAATACTCATAGTGAGTAAGAGGGAGGTGCTGTGTCACTATGAGTATTGACAGTACAGAATCTGTGATAGCTTAGGAAGAAACAGAGAGTATTCACAAAGTAAAATATGAAGTTTCTGCAATGGCAAGTGAGGAACCAGGTCGGCTAAGTGAACCTCTTGAGGTGTGTCCCACACGAAAGGATGAGGCCATGTCACTCTTTCTTCTCAAGGGACACCGTTAGACACCGCACCTGCTATGCTCAACATGGCACTTCAGTCCTAAGGGTCTTGTCTTTGGGAAAAGGAGCCATATCACCATATTGCCTTCAGCATTTCCAGGGAGAGCAGACAGGGAGCCACTCTGAGGGGCAAGTCAGTAACCACCTCACCGCACAAGCAGAGATAGGGGAGATAACCTTGGTGGGAGGCTCAACAACAGCCAGGAGGGGCCCACATCCCTTCTCCCTGCCCCTCTGCATGCTCTCGGCTGCCTCTGGCAGCCCCTGCTTCCTCCTCTTGTGCCAACCACCTCCGAGCAGGCAGGGGAATAGGTCAACCCAGTTTCTTAGAACAGAGACATGTACTTCTCCTCCTCCTCCGTGACTAGCTGCTGATGCCTTTGGGAGTTGTTATCCTTCCTGCACAGGAAAAATGCAGTGAAGGGAAGAGGCTCACGTCCCACACAGATTTAGAAAAGAGCTATCTTCTAGTCCAGGGGAGCAGAACGCAAGCCCCACTGTCTCCAGTGGCCACTCCAGCTCAAGAAAGCAAAACCTATAATGCTACCGCAGATTTCATTGCCTTCAACGGCTACTGATAAGCCATTAAAAGCTACTTCAAATGAATCAAACTAAAAAATAGCCCTAGATTGGCTCATGGCTTCAATACACATTAAGAATTTATGCCTGCCAGCCCAAAGTTTGTAGTAAGAGATGTTTCTTAGTGACCTGGGAGTAGGTATGTAAATAGTGAATTAGCAAAATGTCCGGACGACACAGAATTTTTTAGGTTACTCAAGACTATGGGGAGCTGCGACGTGTTCCAGAAAGACTTGACCAGACAGCATGATGGCAGATGAAATTCAGCGTAGACATGTGCAAGCTAATGCACACTGCAGGAAATAATTTAAGCTTTCATACATGCCAAGGGACTGTGAATTAGTGATGAGAGGCATTATGGTGGACACACAATGCCTTCAGTGAAGCTGGCTGCTCAAAGTATAGCCCAGGTCAGAAAACAAATGAGAGAAAACTCAGTTATCTAAAGGTGAGTGGGCTGGTACTCACATTGGAGAAACCTTCTGGGTCAGGCTGGAACATAATTTAAAGCTACCTGGGAATGAGACGGCTCTGGAATCAATTCTCTCTCTTTGCCTCAGCCAGGTCTTCCAGGGCTCACGTTTTACACGTTGAGAAGGTCAGAATTAGTCACCAAGCCTTGTAAAAGATCTGGACCTCGCTGAATTCTTTATCCATCTGTGAAGTCCTTGAAAAGTGATAGATATCCTGACAAAGGCTCAAACTTGGCAATTAAATTCTCATGAGCTGGAATTAGAAAAGGTGTCCCACTTACACGAATAGATTGCATAAATTGCATTTGGAGACGGTTTCAACAAGACGGGTTCCCTGGGTTTTGCTGTGAATGAGCTAAATGCTCCTTCAGCATAAGGCACTATTGCAGTATCCCCAAAACCAAACCCCTCTGATGGCGTGGAGTGGGAAATAAAAAACCTTATTTTCCCTCTTAAAAGACAAGGGGCATAAAACAATGGCTGGGAATGAAAGCCCTGTAAATTAATTTGTATTATAATTTCTGCAATGCCGTTGTATATAAATAGAAGTTAGGTGCATAATTTATGGAGGATGGTATATGTGAATCGGTGTCTCAAGCCCCCTCAAACACACTCTCTCAAGCGTGATGTGTAGAACACTAACACTCTCAGACAGCGCGCAGATTGCAATAGTGAAAAAAAATAAATCACTCTAATACTGTGTGTTACAATAATAAATGCAGGAATTAGAGGTTTTTACCTCTCTGTAAATAAATTATGCATATGTAGTTTTAAATTAACCAAATTAAATGATTAAAGACACTCCATTCCTTCATAAACTTGTCTCGGGAGTAAGGAATGCAGAGGTCTCTGGTTCCTCTGAGCCTTGCTGTTTCATTTGAAGCAATCTTGGATGCACTTCCCTTTCCTCCCAGCTTTGCAAAGATAGAAGGCATTTTATTTTCCCTTCAGCTAATTATTTTCAGATAAATGCAAGTGCTGAGATTAGGAGCACTGCTTTTGTTCGCATGCCCTCGGTGGGGTGTTGCTGGTGCTGGGGAAGTACCACATGGCTCCTCAGAAGTCAGCCTGCCCACAGCCACTGGTTCCAACATTTCTGCCTCTGGATTTAACCTAGGGAGTCAAATAGGCACAGCTCTTCAGGAGTGGGCTGGCAGTGTTAGTGGATGACATTCATAGAATCACAGAATGGTTTAGGTTGGAAGGGACCTTAAAGATCATCTAGTTCCAACCCCCCCGCCATGGGCAGGGACACCTCCCACTAGACGAGGTTCCTCAAAGCCCCGTCCAGCCTGGCCTTGGACACTTCCAGAGATGGGACATCCACAACTTCTCTGGGCAACCTGTGCCAGTGTCTCACCACCCCCTGAAATGCAGGTCCATAGTGCCTTCTCTGCACAAAGTACCATTGTCATGTTTTGTCAACAATGACATGATTTGTCGTGGTACATGGCACTATGGTATGTGGCACCATGATTCACACTTGGCTACAAACATTGTTGCCCATTTTAATGTGGGAGGCAATTTAGGCTGTAGCTCAATGGACTACTTTCTTACTCATTTCATGAAATAGCACTGTAGCCTAAACTCACCAGTCGTAAGAAGAAGAAACTGCAGAGACCTGAAAAGTGTTTTCTTTCCCTGTATTACCAGTGCTGTCCTACCACCATACTACCAAACAGGGCTTGACTTTGCTACATCCCAGATACCAAATGAGTTTGGTTCTTCCAGGAAATCTCTGGGTTGGTATCCCTTACTCTCAAAGCACTTAGCTCAAAATGACTTTTTTTTAATCAGTGGAGGAGGCACAGAAAGACATGGGACCTTTCTCCCAGGGCAGTGGAAGAGCTGGGACACTTGTCCCTCAGTGTGTGCCCTACTCCTGGGCAGCTCCACCTCCATGCGCTGCGGCCATTTCGTCAGCTGAGCCACTGCAAGATGTTGTTTAAACTTTGCTCAATGACCCCGAGTAACTTGGTTCCTAGACAGCTCAAGCATTTACAGATGTTAAAACTTCCCAAGGCTGTATTTCAGAGAGGTCTACTGAAATTTGCACGTTGAAAAAAAACCAACAGGAATGTCCACATAATATATCTTTCAACTGGATTTTACACGTTTCTGCTAGAGAAGAGCACACAAGCTTGTCGCTCTGTGTAAAAATGTGTATTTTAGAGTAATTCTTTCCACACAAATCAGCTCAAGCTGAAACAGTGTGCTCAAAGCAGTGTGAAAGCAGGAGCCTAAGTGAAGGCAATGCAGGTACGTCACAGTTCACAGAGCTTGCTAATATTTCTTCTTTAATTGCACCTGTAGCCAAAGTGTGCTGATATATGCTTTCATTCACTGCTTTTTGACCGTGTTTTCCCTTCTCGCTATAAAACCAGCCTCAGCCTTAATGAACTGCATGTAAGACAGCAACATCTCTCAAACCATTCTTGGTGTTTTGGAGAAGAACCCCGTTTTCAACGTTTCTTCAACAGAAGAAACGGACCCCTTCACACCCACATCAACCGGGCTTCAGGAAGCAACTCCCAAGTACATGCAGTGGGATCAAGAAACTGGGTTTAAACCGTAACTTTATGAGTTTATGAATGGGATTATAGGTAAATATGAAAACCAGTAGCTTCAGGGAACCAGACTTACTAATACAGAGGTTTCCGCCCATCCTTGGTAGAGTGAGCATGCCACCCGTCTTGGGAATGAGGGTAGCTGTTCCAAGGTAACTAAATATTAAGACTTCTATGATTCAGACACATGGTGGTTACAGTGTACTCAAGTCAAAATGAAAAGAGTTAGTTTGAACTTAAAAAACAAGAAAAAAAGCACCTATTAATTTGGTTTAAACTTTGGAGGGAAGTAGGGAGCAATTTTCATCTCAGAGCGCCAGTGATGATTCTGCTTGATCCTAAGCAAACCAGGTTCAAACTTCTTCCAAGATATTTTTTTAAACGCTATATAAATCTACCATTGAGGTCTTTACTGCAAGTTTCTGAGTACAAATACAGCCTCATGGTGAAACGAAGATTAGTAGCTCGTTTTGTTCATGGCATGAACCAGGGGTTTTGCATATAAACGGGGGATATACATTGGAAAGAGTTTTGATCTTTCATTCAGAAATCTTCTCTTCTAGAGCTTTACACCTCTCACTAGCTGAATTGTCATCAGGACTTGGAACAGTGGAATGTAACGTTCACACAAAACGACGACAGGCAACTAGGCTACGAGTTTTTTGGAATTTGTTTCTAGTGTGATGGGTCACCAATCTGCCCGTGGCCTCCTGCATCAGTACAAAATTAGTGTTACATTTTCCTTTTCCCAGCTGTTTGCAAAACTTACTAGTGCGCGGTTTAAACATCCCAAGAAGCTGCTACAAGCTGACATCCACGTCTGCACACCAAAACGTGAATCACGTGGCTGCGAAAACCAGGCAATACTTCACACTTTTAAATCACCCAGGTTCTTGTTTTTGTGTTTGGATTGTGTGTGTGAAGGACAAAGAGCATCTGTGACGGCAGGCACACAATTGGGTGGCTGGAAGAAAACACAGGAGGAGTTGTGAAGAAATTGTCTGAAAAACAGAGGACATGAAAAGCATGGCTCAGGATGGAGAGGGGTGGCAGGCCTGTGCCTCTGCTCCACGTGTGTGTTGTTTGACCATATCCCACTTGGATCAGATCCCGCCCTCACTGGCACGACTCCAGGTCACTCGTGGACATGGTCTTTGCTGCAGGTGGGCTTCGGTACAGCTACTCAAGGGTTGTCTACCAGAGTTAAAGAGGAACTAAATGTGTACAGGCTGAGCTTAACCCTCACCTTCACCAGGAGGTGAACAAGGCCTAATCCCACTTTTTGTGTCACTCCACGTTGTGTTAGGAAGCATTGGAAACCGATAGCTGAGGGAAGGTAGATAATAACCCAGGCCAAGCTACTTTCAGCAAATACATACAAGAAAATATTTGCTTAAAATTAATCTAAATATTCTATAACATTGATAGAAAACAGATAATTTAAAGACTTTCCTCACTCATCAGAGTTTTCCCATTCCCTTTTGCCTGGTCTGTACCCATTTCCCACTCCCCAGGGTGTGCTTCTGCAGTGCAACTTCAGTCCTTAACTCCAGGAACTTCAGGTGAGCAGCTCCTGTTGTCCCTTCCAGAAGCTCCCAGTTGTTAAAACGAGATCTGGCTGAGCCTTCTTCTGTCACCAAAGGCCTGCCACCCATCAGTCCTTCATACGAGCATGTTTAAAACCTGCACACGTTTTGAGACTTGTAAGTCAATTTGAAGGTCGAATTTGTCTTTGAGAGTCCAACCGCTCCGCTCCATTGAGAAGGCTCACACAGTCCCCGGGTAGGAACCCATATAGCTCTGACACAGCTCGTGAACGTCTCTGCCCTGACACAGCCTGACTGAGCAGAGCCATTTCTTTCAGACCATACCTAGGAGACACCTGCCTCAAGAATTGCCTAGTGCAGACAATCCATGTTCTTCCTTACTGAATGACCGTACAAACTAACCGCTGAGCATGAACATATTTAAAAAGAGCCATAAACACCCATGCTGTGCAGTCCTCATCCACAGCAAAAAGTGAAGGTACCTGGAGAGAGAGGTTTTGATTCAACCCACTATTGGGAAAAATGAATTTGGAGCTGAACTTCACAAACTTTGCAAGCAGTTCTGTACTGTTGTTTTTCTAAAATTATGACTAAATGTGAAAAGTGTGGAGTTTAGCTATCTCTGTTCCAAAAAAATGTACTGGAGAACATGTCCCTATTTTTATCTATGTAAGTAAAAATACTCCAGAAGACATTAAACTTGACTATAGAGCTTCTTGTCAGAACATGGCATGCAGCACACGAACTTAGGAAGATTTAAAAAAACCCAACACTGGACTTGACTTATAGAAATAATAAAATTAATCTGAAAAAATAATTGAAGAAGACCTAACAATTTCAGGCATGATAAGTGAAGATAATCGCGGAGCTCTTACGTTCTGGTACAATTGTTAAAATGGGATCATAAAACATGAGAAATTTTTAATGCATCTGAATTGAAAGCCAGATGTCTAGAAATCAGAATACATGCTCCACCTGTGAGTTGTGGAAACTGTATCATCGATAGTAGTAATTCAAACGATGAGCAAGGAACTCAATGGGATTTTCAAAGCAGCACTAAGACAGAGGACTACCGGAATACTTTGATATTTGACCTGGCAAAATAGCAGTTTAAAACATAAATACCACCATAAACAGCCCTGGTGTTACAAGCACTGGGATATACTCCAGCAGAAGAATCTTTGGAGAGTGCTGAAAAATTAGAGGAACACAGATGGGACACCCCAAAATGACTCTCAGGATGGAGGAAACAGCTTACAATGGGAGGCCTTTTTTGCCTATCTCATCAAAAGAAGAAGCCTGGGAGGTAAACTTGAGTATTCCATACAAGTATATTCACAGAGGGAAATTTTCAGGAACTAGAAAGAGAGCTTTTGCATCCAGCAAAACAAAGCAGTACAAAATCTACCACTAGGACCTGAAGCAATAGGAAAATATTTTTTTTTGAAAGTAAGAGTGATCAAATGTTGAAAGAAGCTGCCAAGAATAGCAATGGAATCACCATCTTCTCCTATCTTTGTATCAACATTGGATGTCTTTGTCTTAGCCAAATGCACATTATGGACGTGTACCAGGCAACTGGATGCAATTGAGGAGGTCAGAGTCAGTGATCCAGGGGACCCTTCCAGCCTCAAGGTATAAATCTAGAGTTGGAGTGGTCCCTCCTAGTGGATTCTGGAAAGGATGTATTAGCTTCTGCTCGTGCTTCAGGGCTTTCATCCATCTTTTCAAAGGATCAGGATAAGGATCTTCACAGAAGCAGTTTCCCGAATCTGCAGGTTCCTGAGCTACTTGCCCTACATTTCCATTAAGCATCAGTAGTGCAGATGCTGTCTCCTTGTGCTTTATCTGCCTTTTTCATGGTCTTTTTGGCTGCCTGGACCATGCCTCTTCAGACACGTCCCTAGCTGATAGCAACTTACTGGTTGTCTGCAAGACTTCTCATTCCTACAAAATTATCCAAGATTCACAGAATTCAGCTAGTTTCTCTAGGCGTTCCTTTGCAGTCCAGGGTTAGCTAATGAACACCTCAATTACAAGTATTCGTGAGAGACAGTTTACATTTTTTCATTAAAAATGTCACTGGAAGTCCAGTCTTCCCATGCTACAATATTTGAAGCCCCTGCCAACAGCATACACGGCTGATATTAATTAAAGTAGATGATGAGAGCACTTGGAAAATGAACACTTTTCTCTGCTCAGATAAATGACCTTTAACGAGTGCTTGTTCGTTAGTTAGACTAGGTCATTACTAGAGATTACCAAGCATTTTCAATAAAACTGGAATTTCTGACTCATCTTTGGCTTTAAACTTGAAGACTGAAAAGTGATGGAGACTCTTCTCCGAGCGGTACAGAGTGTCATCCAACACTGTCACTAGCCTGCCCCACCACAACAGACAGCTAGTAATCCCCCAGTAGCATTTTGCTCTGAGCCACAGGAGAGGGGAGGTGGTGAGCTTCATTTTCTCCCTCATAAGTAGGATCCTTTCCTTTGCTGTGCAGAATCAGGCTTAGGAAGCTTGAAGACAACCATCCCCTGACACGGTGCCTTTTATCGTCAATGCACAGGTTATGGAAAATGCAAGAAAACTAAGCTTGCAGTCTGTGTTGTCACAGGTTGTAGCCACGTCCAAAATACTGGCACAGTAAACTTCAAATAGCTGCATGGCTGCACCTAATCCCTGGGTAGCGTCTTCTCCTCAGCGTGGCTTCGCTCTGGGGCAGTCAAGCTGCAGCTGGTTGAGATCTGAGCTCCTGATGCCATGGTTCCTCCTGGTTTCTACTAGGGTGCCGCCATCCTTAAAACACTGGAGTTTCAGAGTCCTCTGCTGGAAGAAACCAATTTAGAGAGACTCTCTGTGCTCCTACCTCAGTCACACACAAGATCTCATGGGACTGAGGACAAAGCTGCAAGCATGACACACACCATGCGGAAGAAAGGGCGGTCACCCCATTCAGTGCTTCTGGACACGATGGGGTGAGGGAAACAAAAATCTCCCAGCCAACCTCTTTGTTTAGAGAGGAGGGCTTCCCACCACCCTCCACAACCAGTGGGCTCCATCAAACCCTGCAACTTGCTGCTTTCTGTGAGA
Source organism: Larus michahellis (assembly GCF_964199755.1). Taxonomy (NCBI): domain Eukaryota; kingdom Metazoa; phylum Chordata; class Aves; order Charadriiformes; family Laridae; genus Larus; species Larus michahellis. The sequence continues at coordinate 36,770,032 of NC_133899.1, read as the reverse complement.
AATTACGCTGCAGTTTAAGACACTCGGAACAGAGGGTCTGCTTAGGAAGCAGTTTGAAATTATTGAGAGCAGCACTTCACATTTCCACAGCAGAAGCCTTTATGGGCTGGAAGTCTCAAACCTTGATCACTTCCAATTGAACCACTTATAAAAAATGTGCACTGCTGGAATATTTTAAATGACTGTGTGCAGTGTGTACTGACTGAACATTAGGGGCTTCAATTAAATAACAGTTCAGAACATAATGAACTGAAAAATTTCACACTCTCTAAAGTGAGATAAGTATGAAGTGAAGGAGAGAGAATTAAGAAATAGTGCTCTGAATGTGGCACCAGCCACTGCCTGATGAGATTCAGCCAGAAACACAACAGAACAGCTTGTGAATTAGTTTTTTTTTTCCCCAGACCTCTTAGAGGGCACAGGAAATGGTCAGGTCCTTTTTTTTAAGTAAGGGTGACACTACTTGTGCTGCAATTGGGGGTGCACCTGCCCTGGGAGCTTGGCTCAGTCATGTCGGAAGTTAGGCACTCCTGGATGCACATTTAGAGCCAGTGGTTCCCTGCCATGGGCTGAGTGGATCATCTGGAGCCCACGTCTAAGGTTCTGGCCTGAGATTCCTCTAACACTGAGTCTTTCTGCAGTTCTTACATTTAGTAATGAAATAATCTGCTCCTATGACCATTCTGGACCAAACAGAAGCAGTACAACATCGGAAACTCTGCCCACAGCTATGGAGAAAGATGCAATGCAGACTATCCACGCTGTGGTTTTCTCTGCGTGTCAATGAAAGGAGAAAGAGGGACAGCAAAGGCAGAGATCCTGCACCACAGCATGAGGCGCTTGCTCTGGAATACTGCAGCATGCTTCACAAAGGAAAAACTGGCACTCGGAGTGCCAACATGCTGCCTTTTGGTAACCTCTGACTTCACACAAGGGCTATTCTCCCCTTGTTCCATGGCTGGTTTGTTAGCTTTGGAGGTAAATCCCTTTACAGACTTCCCATGATCTCTAAAGTGCGCTTATTTGGTTTGAAATGGAACAAAAAAAATGAGATCTCATTCCAATAAGTACCGTATTTATCCCTTTACCAGAGAGGGCACGGGTGTCTTTAGAGATCTTGCAAATACAAAAGATGTTAAAAAAAACCCTCGACAAACCTAAACAGACAGGAAAACTGACACGCTTCAGTTTTTTAGGCTTATTAGGCTTAACATTTCTGTGTTTGAGGTTATGCTTTTCAACCGACTGATTACTATTTGCTCTATCTGTGTTATTTCATCCCAGCCTTTTCAGCCACCTCCGTGGCACCTGCTCCATGCACTTTCCCCTCCTTCGTATGCGTGACTGGTGAGGTCCTATCGCCAGATGCCAGCTGACCAAAGCAGCTGTACTCTCCAGCAGCCTGTGAAGGCTGAAGGTGATGGACAACTGTATCAGCCTCTACCAGTGTTGGTATGCCACTTACGTACTCTGTTCTGTCTTGTAACTAGACCAAAAAGATTCAAAAAGTGAAAAGCACACGGAACTTAGTAAGTGGCTTTTCCACATGGTAGAGAGTTAAGTCAATTTGCCGGCAGGTGTTCATGGGGATATCAAGAATCAGGTGGGAGTCAGGAGCCTGCATTTATTCCAGTTTACCTGATATAAACCCAGCATAGGAAAACACTGAAGCAGACTACAAAAGCCATTTAAAAGCATATGCGGTAAGTTTAATGATTTAGGAGTTCTATAAAAATTGTAAGTATGCTCTGATCTTCAAAAAAAAGGTTGTCAAATAAAATAAAATAGGACAGAAACTTATGCACACTTCCTCAAGCTCCATATTGCCAAACTGATGAGGCTGTTATCAAAGACTTGGTCTGACTCGTCTTTCGAGGAATGTAGGAAATCCAGCTCAGACCACTGAACTTCCATTCTGCCATGCACAGAAAAAGCATCAAAAGCAATGCAAAAACCTTTCTCCTTAGACAACTGTGTAATTACCTGCCCATGGGATAAGTTTCTACCTTCCCCCCTCAATTTTAATCTCCTCGTAATCTTAGGGCTGAAGGCTAATTATCCTCTTAGTTTTGTCTATTATTTCCTTTAACAGAAAAGTGAAGCATTAAGACCAATGCTTTGCCTTTTCAAACTCCTCCTGAGTGGTGGGTTTCTCCCTTTCTTTGCTATAGCATGAAGTGTCAGTGGTCAACTATATTGTATTGCGTTAGTTTGAGGTTCCCTGCCCTTCAGATTGCCCCTGGTCCTCCTACGTACAGAAGGATGAACAGGACTAGGGCTGGACCAAAGAAGAACTTTCCAATTCAGAGCCAAGTTTGTTCTTCAATTTGCAGCAAAATTCATTCTTGACTGTTTGCACCAGAGGACAAAGAGCTATCAAGATATTGAACACTTCGAATCTTTTACTTCAATATTTCAAAGAAATGGGTTGAAGTCTTTAAATCATAATAGCTTACACTCTTAAATAAAAGGCTGATTCAAACCCAAATCAGAGGTTTTAAATTTAGGTTGTTTTTGTGAACAAGAAAACATGGTTTTCTTCTGGCTCTCATGGTTGACCATGATCTCTGATTAGGGCTGTCTCCACACGGATCTTCTGCAGGCTAAAAATGTATGAGGTTACGAAGCCGGTCTGTTGCTAAAGCAGGGCACTGCCTGGCTGGTTCCATTTTCATGGGACTCAGCAACCTCTGAGCTGTCCATAATTTTGTCAGATTTGAAGATGACCAACAAATTCTTAACACTTGAGACTTAAGTAACTTATGACGAACTTAAGTAACATGTAGGGAAATGCAAAGAGATCATGTCACTGCCCAGGTTTTGTTTCTTTAACAGATCAGCCTTGAAACATCAAAATAGGATGCTTTGACAGATCCAATGTCTTCCGAAGTTTTCTACATGAGGAAGATAGGCTAAATCTCATCCTTTCCTGCAGATTTGTGCACAGTTTAGACCAATACCTTCCCGAGAGAACATTTTGTCGCTAAATCAACCAGCTCTGCCTTTCCCTACAGCACCTTTCATTGCTTCGTATATCTGTATCACAACTACTCTTTACCTTAAAAAGCCTTTAAGGGCACTCTCACATAGAAGCTCCACCTTGACTTTGTTGTCTATATTTTCTGCAGGCTAACAAAAAATATTGCTTTTTATATCTTCTCGGAAATAGGATGACCAGTCCATATTGTGTTCTTCAGTGCTTTCCAAGCTAACACTTTATTTGCAGTTGCCATCACTGAACCCAGAGAAGAAATCTCAATCAGGACAGGTACAATTACACCTGTGACTGGCAGCCTGTCCTTGGGGGAGGTTTCGTGCTGCTGTTGCAGCATTAGTTTCTTCTCCCAACCCACGGCTGGGGAGAAAATAACCCCAATGCTTAATGACCTTCTATTCCTAAAGATGAACTGCTTATTTTAGTAGGCACTTGTTCTAAACAAGTAGCAGGCACACCTCTTTTCCTCTTTCTAGAAACAATCTTGTAGCTCGTTCACAAAACTATTACACATGAACCTGAAAACATTTAACAAAGGCATCTCTCGTGACCAGAACCACAGATTCAGGCTCTGCCACCCTGTTGGAGCCCCTTCTTCATCTCAGAAAAGTACTGCAAAAATTCAGCTTTGTGAGAGCTGTGAGGCATTTGGAAACCATTGGGAGAAAACGTGCCACGAAAGCGAATGCCTTCGCTGCATGATGCAAATATATGTTAAGCAATAAAACCCTTGTTCCTAAATATGCTTGTCTTGTTTTGATATTCAAGGATATGAAAAAAAGACATACATACTTCTCATTTAATCCTGCCAAGATATAAAACTTGCCTGTTTTTATATAGTTGCCCAATATGGACAGCAAAAATAGCTTTCTTAATACAGAGAAAGAAGAAAAGGCTAGCTAATTCCGTGTGATGCAAAATCACGAGGTCCACCTCAAGACTGCACATCATTTTGAGGCTGAAGTTCTACCTGTTGAACCTCATTTCACTTAGGAAAAATGCTGCTGCTTCTTGAAATGCAGCTTACGATGACTGAACTGTTCTGTCAGAGAATATTACTACTCCCAAAAGTAAAATCTGAAGAAAAGATTAATATACTTTGCTGAGAGTAAGCTTGATAACTATCATTGTGCTGCGTATTTGCTTCTCGTGGCAGATGATATTTGATCATTTGAAATGATTACTGGGCTTTAGCTGAAAATCTTTTGAATCAAGTGGCTATAAATCATCTGTCCCACAAGTACTGCTACTAACTAGTGAGCATTTAGACAGCATTAGCCCAGGCTAATAACTCCTCTCAAAGGGAGAAGGGGCAGAGAGTACCTCAAGTGTGCGGGTAAAAACCTCTGGGGACAATACAAGACTTTTTAAAGCAACAGCTAAACCTCTTCCATGAAAAAATAAGCCACATCAGTGCCAAACTGTATTTTAAACTCAAAAGCCACGCTTTTTTTCCAGGGCGGAAATAATTTTATCTAATCTTGAGTGATGCCATTAGAATATGAATTTTGTGCAATGACATTAGTGCATGTGTTAATAGTGTCAGATACTTCATCCCCTGTACTTGAAACGGGCCTCTTCAGAAGCCAAGAGCTGCAGCTTCCACAAAACAGGACTGAGAATTGGTGACAATATATCCACTTCTAAGGTTTCGATAATAGGACTTGCACTACTTCATAAAAAAAAATATACAGGCAACACTACTATTTTCAATACACATCATCTTATTCTTTGAAAGATTTGTGTGTCATTCCTGCATTAAAGTGTTCAGCATCAACCTATAAAACTGCTGTAATAATACTCCAGAAGGACTCACAATCTTAGTTGATACCTAAAAACTATGCAAAAGCGTACATGAAAAACAGTTTCCAAAAATCACTCAGCACTGACATTATACTAAAGGTGTAATGATTTTATCAACATAAAAAATGATTACTTGTGATTCGTCTGCAAACGCTTCTTCAACAGATGATGCAATTTAAAATTAATAAATATGCTTTTTGATGGATACTTTTCAGAGGTTTCAAAAATGACAACATACTGCAGCTCTAATTTTTAAGTGTTAAGCTTAAGAGACCCAACATACCATTGTATTTTGGAATTGATGCCACTACACAGAACCAAGGGTTTATTTTTATCTAATCTTGTGGCTCGTTGAAATCCAGGCATTATTGAACCGCAGTATAACTAGGCCTTGGTCATCTGCAAACACCACCACCGTTTCCTTATTCACTTTGCCTGTTTATGCCTTTCGGCTGTGGCTAGACGCTGCTTTAGAGCTGTGGGGAAAGTCACACGTATACGCGAAAAACGTTAAAGGGACAAATTATGGATTTGCATAATTAGATGCTAAGGTAAGTTAATAGGGATGTTAGTGAAAATTATTTTAAACAGCTTACTGTGATCTATACTTTTCCTGAAGTCTGTTTCACGCTATTCCTTTTACTTCAAATCCATAGTATTTCTGGTCCTTTTGTTACTAACTGTTCAATACTATCTTGACAGCAGAACTACATCTTCGTTCTCATTTAATAACTATTTATCATTCTGTATCTGCCCATTTTCAAGAAGGAATAAAGTTAAGTGTTCCAGAAATTGGAAAAAATTGAAACTTGACCTTTATTAAGTGGGTTAATTGTCACAATCTCAGCATGTATGAAATTAATGACCAAAAAGTGGAACTTCAGAGTTTCAGAAGACTAGGTTAATGTCCAAAAAAGTCTAAACTCTGACCTTCTTGACATATGCCAAAAGAAACAGCCACCCTAATAAATTACTACCTGTGTGCAATTATAATAAACCATTCCTAGCATCCAATCACTTGAATTAATTGCTGCAAGGCAGCGGGGCTTTCTTACAGATATTCGAGTTAATCTAAAAATTCCTTTGCAGTTCATGGGAGGCTGTTTGTGCACGCCTGTCTCGCTATGGAGATGCAGTTTTAATATTTCATACCTTCGCACCACAAATCTGTATACAACCCCACTTATTAGCGCTGAAATTAGGAGCCTTGGCTGAGTTACTAACAAAACAGAAAGCAGTGAACCAGCATGGAATAAAGCAAAGGGAAATGAATTTGCCTTAACCCATGCCATAAGGCAATTGCTGGATGCAGGGCACCTACATAATTCCCAAATTTCAGACTTAGAGAGGTGACGCAGACAACTTTTGTAAATATGACAACGGCAGAATATTGAAATCATACAGAATTCACAAAAAGGAAGTTAAAAAAAATAATAAAGAATACCCCACTGGCACAGAACCAAGTCAGCAGCACAACGCAAAACCTACTGATTTCCACACCACCGTGTCAAACACAGGCGAACTGGCCAGGAGGACAGCCAGGATTTCTCCTGTGGACAGCAAGTGTATCTAGGGGATAGGTAGGTGGCCCCAACCTGACATAAAGCAAGAGGTGTAAGTGAAACAAGGCACCACACTGGAATTAGGCTGCCGTTGATCTTGACAGAACAGAGGAAGAACAGTGGGACACTACAAGGAAACTTCATTTTTTCCCGGTGATTCTTTTTGGAGGACAAATGACTCGTGTGCTCAGGGCTGTCAAGTTGGCCCAGTTTTCAAGAACATTGTATGCTTAATATTAAATAAAACCCTAAGTGTTTAAGTTCAACTATCTAATTCTGCTGGTATCTGAATCTGTGCATAAGTAATGGTGATTCAGGTGGGAAATCAACATTCCTCAGACACGCAAGATTTTATTCCCTATCCTCACGCAGATTTTAAACACCTTTCTGAAGAAGCAAAGTCAAGTCTCAAAGGGCCCCAGATCTATTTCACTCCAGTTCACGTTAAGCTGCTCAAAGGCAGAAGTTGTGGTGGTCAGCATTACCTACTTTGCCATGTCTGAACTGGATTTATTTGGAAAATGATTGTCTAGTTTCTCCAAACCTGGAAGTTAAAACCAAAATAATTCTGTGTGGACATGCCCAAAAATTGTTAAAATAATAAAAATCAGAAAAACAAATAAAAGGAGTTCAGAGCATAGTAAACAGAAGGAACCACCTGGAAGATGGAAGACTCAGGTTCAAAAGCCTCTTCTGCGCTTGATCACTTTATATAAAAAAATAGTCCTATACAAAATACATTATTTGGACAAAGGTCCCCAACTCTAGATACATTATGTTTCAGGTGAGTGTCCTGAATACAGCACTATCTTCTATTTTCACGTTGCTCTCTGTGCCTTTGTCCAGTCCTTCCATGCTGGATTCATAAAGCCTTTCCTTACCTCCTCGGTGTCGAGTAGTTCTCCCACAAGGGCAGAGGAGCCGGTCAATGGACAATGGTGACTCCAGCCCAGACTTCACTCAGGCTGCCCTCGGCACCAACAGCACACCTCCTTTTCACTGCCAATTTAATGCATATCAACAGTTTGTAATTCATACATTTTCATCTAGGGAAAGTGAGGCCCTTATCTAATTATGAAATGTATGGCTTGCTTAAAAATCCACAGTAATTGCAGTACTAATTGGAGATGCTCTTTTTTTGAACACTCACCAGAATTCCTAAACTTCTTGTTCTTCAGGACAGCAACGCTGCCTCTGAGACAAGCTAGCTAGTGTTCAGTTGTCCAGATTTTGTTTTCCAACAAAGGACATCTCCTCACTTTTTCCTTCCCTATCTAGTTGAATCTTTCCTGATGGCACCAGCTCCAGCTGTTAAGGCTTCCTAGCACGAGCGACAAAGGAAGATGTCAAATGCTTTCTGGTTTCCCACCGTTCCAGTACTGACTGTGCAACATTTTCTGGACAATGCAAACACTGACGACCAACTTGATTGCTTTTGTAAACTGCCAGGTCCAGTTCATGCTGCTACCAAAGTAAAAAAAGTAAATTAATTTGTTAAGTGAAGTTTGATGTCTATTTACACTGAAAATAAAGATAATAGTTAATAACTGAAGACAGCATACAAGGCAAAAATCACATTTTGTTACGTGAGTATCCTACAGCACCCAACATATGCTGCTACACAAAACAACTTATTCAAGCGTATTTCAAAGCCTGTTACTGATAATCCAGGAGTATAAGTACTAGAGCACTCCATACTCAGCAAAAGGCTATAAAAAAAAAAAAAAAGGAAAAAAAATGGGTATTTTAGTTTGGTTTCTGCTTGATACCATAGGACAGGTGCTTTGGCATTTGGCAACATTTCAATTTGTTTTTCACTAAACAAATTATCTTAGATAGATTTCATTGATCTTATTAAAGCTCAAGTTTATGTCATTTACACTGACTCCATAGCAGTCAGTCATTCAGTTTTGAAATGCAATGAAAACACCAGTGAAGCTAAGGAGACACAAAACCCATACGAATCCAGGACCGTTTGCGGCTTTTTTTCTTAAGTATGGATGGAGGTCTATTTATTTTAGCTGAAAAATCTGCCACATGATTTCCAAACTTGTGGCATTTGTTAGGAAATAGATGTAGAACCCAAGAAATGTTAAGGAAGCTCCTCTAACCATGAGTCACCAATTTATGTGCTGTACTTTGTACAGCAAGCAACGCACTCGAAGAAGGAAGCATGGTCAAAACTATTAAATATAGACTGCAATTATGTGAAAATCAGGTGGTCATATCTGACTCCAACAAGGATCAGTTAAAAATCTTCTAGGAAAAAAAAAAAAGAAATGGGCGTTGCTTCATTGGATAAACTTGGTCGAGCAGTTTTTTCTGAACACTCCTGTTTGGCACAGAGTGTGAGAAATAGGAAGGACTGATTTTCAGCCCATAAAATCAGAAAAGAGCAGCGGATTTGGAGAGCATCTTTATTGTGTCAGATGGAAACACTTCAAATTACGTTTCATAATTACTTCACACACCTTTCTATAAAATAAGGGTGTCAGAAGTAGCAGCAGCAGATATTAAGTAGTTTCTAAACATGTGAACCAGAGAAGAACAGTTTGTGTAACCTAAATCTTGCAGTGTGCCTTTGAAATGTGTAAGTTTCATGACTCCATGATGCTCATTCCTCTCTAAAGGCAAATTAGCCTCCAGAATGCAGCTTCGGTTGAGTTGCATAGATTTTCTGTATGTACCGCCTTTTAACAAAGTCCAAATGAAGGAATACGTATTTTAGCCAAGATGCTAAAACATAACTTAGTTTAGCCAAGATCCTAAACGATCTTACCTCCACAGCCAGAAGGTTCTCAGCTCCCGTGTACTCAAGATAAGATCGAGTTGATACAATCTGCAAGCATTTTTTTCAGAGTGGAGGTTGTTTCTCAATTTTGTATATTTGACTTTGTCAACAGGGCTATACTGACATCGTCTTGCAGTATAGAGCCAAAGAAGTTGGAGGTTGTTAAGGAAACGATTAATCAGTAGGTAGGTTCATGCAAAATTCAAAAAGGCTTTCCCCCCCCACCTCTTTTGTTTTTGGAGAACAGTCCGAGAAATCCAAGTGATGTCTTTCTTACAGGAATACTTCAGATAGCTAGCTAAACAGAAGCGAGATTTGGCATTTAGCCTGGGATTAGTGTGAACAGCCTCTTAACCAAACATTATGAAGAAAGTTAACTTTAAAATGCTTTGAAAGGTCTGTTTTCATGACAGATGGTAATAAGGGCTCATCAGTGCCAATTTTTTTTGTTTCCACCTCAGTTTTCAAAAGCTTAAGTTTTAGGTTAGTGCTTCTGAGAAACCATTACATGCACAGAGGAAAAATGCAAATTACAAAATTAGATTACTCACTATTTTTATTGTGTGCAACATATTTTTTCTAGATAACACTAACATATGAAGAGTAAGAGTTTGACCGTGCGCTCAACAGACCACTTTCCCTTTCTGTTTACTAGAATCCTGTTTTTTCTTTTTTCCCAGCTATTTCTCCTTTAATCTTTATCTGTACACCTGGGCAGTTATTCCTCTGCCCACAGACCCCAAAAGATCCAGCAGTCAGTAGCAGGTAAAGATTTTGTTTGTATAATACACTCACTAGGGAAGACATGGTAGAACTATATTTTATTCAAGAAAACCCACACATTCTGTCCTGTGGTGACCACAGGCTTTGCTAAGCCATAGATATCCGCGAATACTGGAACAAAATACAGTGTATCAGATTGAATCAAAGCTAGTTTCAGAATTGCATCATAGTATCTAGTACAACCTTGTGCAATGTAACTGGCAGAAACAGAAATGGAATATTGGTCCTAATAAAAACTGAAATGTAATGACTTTTGTATGACATTTAAACTGTCAAGACAACAATTGATAACATTCTACCAAAGGCAGCATATAGTTACAAAAATACTGGTCCAGCATCTTGTTAGTGGTGAAGCAATATCCAAGGTGCAATGGCAATGTGCCATTCTTAGTGAAATCTTTTTTAAAAAACTATTTTTTCTATTTTCCCCACACTGATACTAGCTGAACACCAAAACTGCTATGACAACCCGAAAGAAAGTCACTTTCATGTGTATTGCACCAAAGATTTATGCAAAAACACATTTTCCAAGTTGCAGTATAAAAGAAGCAAAATCTAATAAAACTATGAATATGCCAAAAGACGTTTTACTGCAACTGATCCTGGATGAGCAGGTTGCAACATCTACTGAGCTTTAAACAATTGTCCAAGCTTGTCCATTTTATCCATTATCTTGAATCTAAGGATACAGAGGTAAAAGACAAAGTCCTTAATATTGAGAACAGAATAAAATCACCTTATAATCCTCTCCGTTCACCCACAAAATAAAAACATTCCGCCCTCCCCTCCTCCCAATGCACAGGTAATTTCAAAGTCAAGCCTTGGAATCACCCTTGTTCTGATACCGCACTGCGCTAGGATTGTACTGTTTCCACCTAGAAGACAAAACATAGTATGACAGTGACCAAAACTGCTGGAGACAGCAGACCTGCTTAACTTGTGGAGGTATCCCAAGAAATGTGCCTCAGAGGGAGACACGATCTACATGCGAAAGCGTACTGCAGACTTGGCTGTGGTCTAGACTTGGGCCAAAAATACATTAGCCTGCCTGCCATTTCCTTCAAGACAACAGCATCAATTAATATCTTAACCAAAAGATGACGCTGAGGAAGATCAGGTAACCGTATCACATTCAATATTACATCCAACACCAGAGAAATGAAGGAGTAACAGACAGGAATATTAATCATATTTTCCTTTTAATAATGGTTTAGTCAAAAGTGTAGCTTTGAAAATCTCTAGCTAGTTGTGAAAACCTGAAGAAGCTGGGAAGCGACCTCACTTTGAACAGTACAATTTAAAGCTGTGGCTTGGCCTATCTGCTTTCAAACTCTCCAGTGGCACTGCCAACCTTGTAAATAAAAGGTACCGCCTGGCAATAAAAAGAAGTCAGCCTTTAAAAGTTGGTGAATGTTGTTTTGTAGCAGCCTAACTCTGACTGAAGAAGAAAGATGAGATATTTTTTATACAGTAAACAAGAGACAAAATAAACTGAAATCTTCAGAGATCCCTTGAAGTGTATACAATTTGGATTCTCATCAACATTTAAAACTACCAATCATAAGGTTGCCACCTTACCTTTTTCTGGACTGGCACACCTGATTTTAAACAGGTTTTCCTCCAGTCTCCCAAGTTTCTGATCCTCTTATCCAGTTTTCTGCTGTACTGCTCTCCCACCTTCATGCTGAATACCGAGTCAGTCCTGCCTTCTGCTTTTCTTGGCAGGAGGCAGAGCAAGCTTTTAATTTCGGTAGTCAGAGTGACAGAACAACAAAAGCACAGCAGATAGAAGAGCTTAATTCTTCCCCAGGAAGAAAATACATTTGGTTCAATAAAGGGCTGCAAAATCTTCCAAAGGCACCTCTTTCCCCAGTTTTTGCCTGAAAGCAAGATGGCAATCTTAATTGAAAAGGGATGCTAAATCTTTTAAATAACTTAAAAATTCATTTTTATATAAAGCAGCAAAAACATTTTTCTCTGCAGAAAGAGAAATGTTAACAAAGAAACACACCAACATAAATGCACTGTTCATAAACTTCAGCTAATTTAACTTCACAAGAAAGTAAAATTTTAGGACTATTCTTTAACCTCATCAGTACTTTCTGAAGAAGATTCTTTGGCATCTTCAGTCTCTCTGTTGCTTTTCTCTTTTTTTAGATTTTCACTTTCTGATTTGGTCCCATTAAATAGAGAGTTTTCACCATTTACAAACCCATTCTCTGTGACTCCAGCATCAATAGCTTCATCAATCTTTAAGTCCCCTTGCTCTTCCACATCTTCTAGGTTTCTCAAGACAATAGGAAGTCTAGAGTCTGCCACAGTGTTCTCCAACAAGGCAATATTGCTCTCTTCGTATTTAGGAAGTGGAGCTCCATCTGCCATTTGTTTGGTATAATACTCTCGGCTAGCAGCTGCACTCTTTACTGCTTTCTCCAAGATCTCTTTTTCGCCTAAGCGCAATTTGATAGCCATTATCGCGTGTGAAGTAAGGTCATGGGTCTCCAAGAAGGACTTATCATCCTGTTCAAAATGAAAAAGCAAGTTTGTTAGTAACAACAAACACAATAAAAAAATCCCTCAACTTTTCCCTCTGTGCGCTAAAAGTAAGTGACAACTAGGCTCTTCAGGCTGAGCCAAAAGGATATATATGAATGAGGGGGTCTGCATGGCGTCCCAGTGAAATTTGTCATGAATTCACACAGAAGCCAAAAATTTCTCCACACGGATCAGCCTGCATAACAAGCGAAGTCAGGAGACTTCACGAATATATGGAACATGTAGGTTCACTTATATGCTTGCACTAGCAGCACATTTCTTTGCAGTCTGGAGAATGCACCTAATAGACAACAAGTTGAAACTGATTCCTTATTTTACTTGCAGAGAAAAAGCAGGTAGCCTCTATTTGGAGAATCAAAGAAAAAATACATTAACAAAATTACATTAACAAAATTTCCCTTTTGCAATCTTATTTGATTTTCCTTAGATAATGCAAATCTGTTTCTACACTTTAAAAAGTACAGAATGAATTATGTACTAACATCCAGATTAAAGTTTGTAAGGACAAGATGGGGGACAAAATATCTTTTCCTACAATCATAACACAAAACATTTCAGACATTTAATTTACATATAATGATAATTTTACCTCCACGGTTGTTTTATAGGTTTTCAAAAGAAGGGATGCTCTGGCTTCCAGGAATGTCCAAAGTTTAACTTCATTGTCCCAGCTAATGGGAAACTCAGAGTTCCCCAGAGTGAAGATTTTGTCAATGGCATGCTCGCCTATCAAGTGTTCCTTCAGCTCTTCTGCAATAAGTATAAAACAAATCTGTTAAAAACAATCTCATCATTCACTTTTGTCAGTTGACAAACTGCAGAAAGATTTATTTTCAATAGTATAGCTTTGAGCAGCTAACAAAAAAAACCTCTCCTCAAATAAGAATTATGGGATATGCTGGTTATTTCCAGAATACTCCTCAAAGAGGCAACTGGAAGTCTTGAGGTTAGCAGAAAATGGACCTTCTGCTCCACTCTGAAATAGAGATACTTTATATATTATAGCCTCTGATACACAGCATAACTCTGTGACAGTGAGATGGAACGTTTTGTACAATACTTGATAAAAGGGAGTAATTCTTTAAAGAGTTCATCAGACTGACAATAAAAGGAATGGGCCAGGGAGTGTGCAAATAGCAGTGAAATTATTTTCCTCATTGTTTTGGTAATCTTTTTCAGTAGCAGAAACTCCCTACAGTTGGTCAGCAAAGACATCCATCAAACAAACCTCACACAGAGTAGGAAATGTTTAATCAGCTCCTTGACATTACACAAATTCCATTAATCTTTTAATTACCAAATTTCACTCCTGCAAAGCAGCTATCACAAATTTCACAAGCCACTTGCATGTAGTTTCTCAATAAACAATTTTCTTACATAGTGTTTGAGACATATGAATAATCTAAGCACGATCGTATATCAGAGTAGTGCAACTAAAATGTTTACTAGCTATGTTTTCTTCTCTGAGCCAAATTTCACTCCCTCATCAGCATCCTAAAATTTGCTTTACTTGAATTTACTTCCCTGAAGTGGTCAGGCAGTGGACTAGCTGACCGCTGTAGGTCCCTTCCAACTGAATTATTCTATTCTTTTCTAATCTCTTCGTAGTAGGATGCAGTGAAGGCATGACACTAAAAAACGTAGGTTGTTTTTATTAAAGAAAGCAAATAGAGCACATGCAAAAACTTAGCAGTATTCCTACTGGTATTAATTGCACATATATTTTCCCCATAAACCCCCCTAAGATAAGAGAAACACTACAAAGACAGTTTGCAAATACATTAAGTTGGTTTTAGAATATTCCAATTCCATACCTAAATGATGCTATCAGCGATGACTAATAAGACATGATTTTAAGCATGTAACCCCCTAGGTCTCACATGATCTTGTCTGTGAACCATTTTTAAACCTAAGAACTAAAGATCAAGCTCTGAAGCTCACTCATTCACAATAACCTGGGGGATTAAAAAAAACAAATAAATCGCATCACCACATGCTTTGGGAGTTCCAGAAAGGCGTGTGTTACTGAAATATTCCCTCAGACTACATAGCCAAAGACTTGGTTTAACACTAGCTTATAGATCCCTTTTTAACCTCCACTCCTTGACCGTTCTGATCTTCTAGATTAATGTTTTATATAAATGTCTATCATATTCCTGCACTGAAAAACAACATAACAAAAACCAACCCCAAACCAAACGCAAATTAGGTTATCTTTATAAAACATCTTACCTTCACTCATACAAAACACTCGAAGGAAAGCCAAAAGCTGGGCAGAGATTGGAGGCTCAGTGGAGTGCAAGGCAAAAACACTAGAACTAATAAAAGAAACAAACAGCAACAGTAAATGCAAGTTCTATCGTTATACCTTTGAACTTATTTCAACATAAAAGACCTCAAAGTATACAACAAATGCACTGTTACAAAAGTAACTTTTACAAAATTAGGTAATAGTAGTTCAAACTGAAGAAAAGCTTCCCTAACCTGTATCTGAAAAGAACAATTATCTCCACAATTTTACGCTTACAATTATTTTTATATGGCTTTCATAATAAATTCATGAAAATGCAACATTTCATGTCTGCTGCTCCTAACAGTACCCTCTGAACTGAAAAGACCAAAGGAAAATGCTGTGGTTCACATACTGAACATCGTAGTATGTCTGTAAGGGATAGGAAAGAAAGAAAAACCACAGATTGCTTCAAATTAATCCTTGCTCTGTTTTTGTTCAAATGGTTATTAAACCAAAGGCTTTTTCCTTATATATGGTCCAAATTAGATGATAACATAACTCAGAGAACTTCTGTAAATATTATTACAACAACTTTAATTTGCTATACAAACAGGAGAAATATTACACCTAAGAAAACTATCATAGAACAGCTTCATATATGCCCTACCGGACACTATATATTTTAGAAATGTTTTAAAAAACCCATGGCATTGTGTTTTACTTACGTTGGGATACCAGCACGAGCTAAGACCTCTGCCTTCATAGCATACAGCCTGTCACTTTTACTCACGCCAAGCTTTATTTTCACTCTGTCATGTGAATTATTATCAAAGAAAAAACCACTGTGGATCACAAATTCAGCGTTTGACCGAGTGCCATAAAAAATGTAAATCTAGAAGGATGAAAAGAGAAGTGAAGGGACAGGAAAAAAAGCTTAAGATCAGCTCACAAAACTGACATAATTTGAAAGTTATTTCCTGAAAGAGCTACTGTTTTGAGTACAGGGTATATTTGGTTGCATAAAGAAAAACGCTTTGTTTTCTGGTATTGATTCAAATGCTGTATATAGTGTGGCAATATACTTCAGAGGTAGATGTAAACATGTCCATGTAACAGACTTTGAAAGGAGAGAAGCAGTTGTTATTCTACACTTTAAAATCAAAATGCTTTGTTTTCTTACATTGCCAGAAAATACCAGTATATGGAAATAAGTTCTCAAAGATGCTATGCCTTTTAAAGACTAAAAAAATCTGACACAAGGAGGGCCCATTAAAAGAAACGGTGTTTCTGGGGTCACTTCCCCCACCATAGGCCCACCCAAAAGAGTAACCTACAGTGTTGATGTATCAACTTTGCTTTTGTTTTAATGTTACCTTAAGGCATGGATATATCAAAGTATATCACACAGAGAGAACCGATCTGTGTCCAGGCAGTAGTTATTTTTGTGTTAGACTCTGAACTCTTCATCTAAAGCAAAGAGGTTACTTTAATTTACATTAAAAAAAGAAGTTCCTAAATATAACCTGCAAAAAGAGTTTAATTCAGGGCTAAGCTATATGAAGTACATGGGACAAGAGGTCAAATCAGCAATTATCTTCTCCTGCATCAAGAGGATATTTTCTCCTTTTGTTTGATAACAGAATTGTCAATTGGAAAAAAAGTTTCAACAGTTACAGAACTCCCTTCTTAAACTCAGGGTACAGCAATGCTCTGGATACCTGTAAGCTGCCACTCCTCTCCAGCTGACAGAGAAAGGCACAGTGTTCTCTTAAGGGCTTAACAATGCTAATGATGCCATTTACTTTCTTTGTCTTCAATTTTAGATTAGAACTATTTATCTCAAGCACTAAATGCTTAAGCGTTATATTAAATTATAGTAAACACTATACTGTAACACACTCATCTAATGAAAAAGTGACCTGCCTGCGTGTGTTAAGGCAGTGGTTAAGGAGCGAGTTGCCAACCCTCTCAAGTTTTAAAACTACTGTGATACATCTCATATTAAACTAAAAGTCGCATATCGTGTATAGATTATACAGTATGCTCTTACACACTAAGACTGTTAAAAAAAGCCAATTAAACAGAATGAGAAAGTTGCTTTATTCAATGCCAGTGTTCGATAGATTTGGTGGACTTCTGCTGCCTCACGTTTTTTACTAGTAAAAGCAAGGATCATACACTCTTCCTGCTGAAACTGTAAGAAATAACATCTGCACAGTATATTAAAAGACCAAAGTGTTATATAATTAAAGTGCTTTGATAATGTCGTTAAAGTTTGCGCAGAATTTTTTTTTTTTTTTTAAATCTAATAAATAGCAAACAAAGTGAAACTACTAAAATAAAATTGAAATAGAGGAAGCCTCTATAATTGAAATGGAGAGAGCAGCCAGAACAGCTATATGACACATCCATTGCCAGCTGTGGAAAATTATAAATTGGATCACTTCTGGAAAAACTGTGGACCCCTTTTAACTCATCATACCGGTATTGGAAAAAATAGCAAATATTTGACTACCATAACAAATTCTAAGAGCAACACAAAAAAATATACAATCACTGTAAACCCCAGCATAGCAATGAGGATAAATATACCCCTGGAAAGACAGACTTAAAAAAATTTTTCGGACACATCTTTGTTAAAAAAAGAAGGTAACAACACATAAGAAAAATGAAAATCAAAATATTATTAAGTATAAGACTGGCAAAATAATACACTAAAGGTAATAGCTCAGAGACTGAGTTACAAAACATTTCAGGATGTTTCATAGACAAAGTCTTTTTCTGGCCACGCTGACTACAGTTGCACGAGCAGTGGGAAAAACTGAGTGCTACTACACTTGAGGGCTTAGGCTGGCTGCCGACACAGCGCAGGAACCCTCCTAATGGAGATTTCCTACACTGCTGGAACCACCGTCTTCAATGCATTGCTAGTTTTAATGCTCATTTTTGTTTCTTAGCAGTTCTGAACAAAATATTGGACTCTGAACTGTTCCACGCATCTTTGCAAGACTCGCCCTGTGGTGCTTTCTGTCTCAGGAGGAAGGGGTGTGTACATGTGTGTATGCCTGCGTGAAAGGGAGGGAGTACATTTTTAGGTCCTTTCTCATTTTCACTAAGCATGGAAATGGCAACATGGGTAAAATGACTGGCAACTATACTGCACTTAATCTCTTCTTAAATGGAGACTAACAAGAAACATAAACCAACATTTCAAAGAAAGACTCTACAATCTGCTGTTGCAGACAAAGGGACGGCCCGAATCTAAAATATATTTATCTTTTGTTCTTTGGACATGGCCTTTCATTAATCTCATCCGGAACATCATGCTCATCATCTGTGTCTGTGCATTTACCAGTGATTAAATATTTCTCAACTAGTTCTCTAAAATATGAGGTATCAAAACTCACCTGAAGTTGGGGTCTACCAGGTAATAGAAAATATTTTATTCTGAAAAACATGCACTTAGTTTGGTAGCATTTTCACACTAGCTCACAAACATTAGCTCAGCATAATAAAATGCAAATGTAGCAGGGCTTAATCCACACCACTCTGCTATTAAAATTTTGTAGGGAGTTACCAAGTGTCCACAAAACTTAATTAAAGAATAATTATGTAGATAACTGTTCACGCTACCTGTTCTCCAGGCTTGAAATCTTGAAGCGCTACACATTCACACCGGTCATCTTCTAAATTGTAGCCTGTAGTGATCTATCCAAGAAAAGAGTAACAAAAGCGCCTTTAGAATTTTATATTTATCTCCCCCCACCACTGACAAAACATTGTCCTGTTGGAAATAGATATTAAGAATAGCAATCGCATACATTTCTTTCTCTGGACCATATAATACAGCTGGTAGTAATTGTTTTACAATTCCTGAGCAATCTTTTCTTTAAAAAATCCCTGCATTAAAGAAATCTAAGGGAAGAAATAACTTACCTGAAGCAAATGGAAGGCTCTGAGGAAAGCACCCTCCACAGACCACAGACAGTCCCATGCTAAAGCCTGCAGCTTGTTATGAAGTTCTGGAGTTTTCAGTCACTCCCATGAGGCCCAAGGAAGCAAGGCACTGACAGCTCTATGTGCTGTGCTTTATCCTTCAACTGCCAGCACATTTTTGATCTCTCAATGAAAAAGGATTAGATAACTGTGGATCTTTAGGGGATACAATCTTCAGAGAATTATAATTTACTTGCAAATAATCCCTTTATCTGAAGTTAAGTAATACTCTTAAAATGCTAAAAGGATTTTTTTGATGGTAGCAGGCAATGGAAGAGGATAAATTCTCTTAACAAATCTGTACTTCTCTGAAAAAAAGTTATGAAACCATAAACTGGTCACACTACCAAGTAAAGCTATCCCAAAAATGTAATACTTTTTAAAGCAATAAACAGCATGTTCTTGGATAGTATTACCAAAGATGCAGGCATGGATGCAGCACAGGATGGACCATAAGCTGCTGAACAATCAGGAAGCAACTTTTATGGTAAATATTCTGAATTCAGTACTGGAAAAATATGCTCTGGGCCTGGGAAAAAAATGTAGAAGTAGCCAAAGATTCTCTCTCAGCCTTTGTAAATGAAAACATACTTGTTTGTAAGCTGACTTACATACAACTATACCGTAAGTTGCGGTACACCCTGATTCCCATCTTGGATGCAGTTTGTCCAAAGACAGAACTCTGTGGAGCATTTTGAAAGCTTGGTTGGTGGCTTACTTGTTAAGAGTTTTATGCTGCTTGTATCATCATCGGGCATTTGTTAGCCAAAATAGTGCTTTCCAAGTGAGAATGAAGAACTTGTCTACGGTGCAGCAAATCCAAAAGGGCAGCCCCAAGTGTGGGCAGACTGGCCCTGCGGAAGGTTACAGAACTGCTCTGCATGCGGATGCCATCACTTCAGCTCTATTAATGGGTTTGTGGTATGCTGAGACCAGAAGAGAACACTGGCATCGTGCAATACGGCCTACTGCAAAACACGGGCTGTAGTACTTGAACACAGAAATTCCTGTACATTCACTATGCCGGACTGAACAACTTTTAATTAAGATCCCTGGTTTAGGAAGTTAACTAACCCTGAATTGCAGGTTGCAAGTGCTAGAGGATTTACCTTCACTATGACAAATGTGCCTTTCAAGTTCAAATACAGTCATCTCGGCAAAAACTGCAATTTCCATTCAAAAAAAAGCAAACTCTGGACAGTACTTGACCTGTCCTGAAATTTCCTTAAAGTGTAAACTCATTTAAATACTTCTGAATGTGAAAACTCCATTCCAGTTTCTCGAAATGCCTGTGGAACAGGAGGCTTTCAAGAACTGGGGAAATTCCACTATGGTAAGAGAAGGATTCTGTCAGTTTAAGCATGCTTCACTAGACTACTGCTCTTTTTTGGGATTGTTTTTTATTTTTGCCTCTTTTTAAAAAAAAAAAAAAAAAAACACAGACGTAAAAACACTAGCAGCGCTTCTAAAAGGCTTTTCTATAAAGCATAATGGAGTGCTAGACTCTTATTTCCTCTTTCTTTTAATAGCAGTCATGTAAGAGAATTAACAGGGTGTTTACTTCTCTTCCCACATGATAGCTGACAAATTGCATCCCTTCAGTTTTATTTCTGAAGCAGACTGATACATGAATTTCAAGTTGTATATAAAGCACGCAATAGTCTGCTTGGTCAGTGATTAAGGATGGACCCAGCCCAACAGGCAGAATGTAGCTTATTTAAAGCTCTGGCAGAACTGGTAATCAACCTCTGACTGTCAAAATACAATCCCACTAAAGAATAACAATGAGAAATGCATGAAGACAACCATTTTGATATAGTTCTTGGTGGCAGGTTGATCTAATTAATAGTGTCAGAAGCAAGAAAAAGCTGGATGGACCTAGCTCCAGATAAAACCCAAAGAGCATTTTATTATCTAGCTCATGGAAAGGAGCACTGTGGAATAAAGCAAGAACAGAGATCTATAGTAGTCGATCGACTCAGTAAGTATTTCAGCCCTATCTTTGGAATAGACTAGAGAGGGGCGCACACAACACCATCTTTTGTTTCTTACTTTTCTGCAATGAAGAACAATTCCCTTCATATATTTTAAAGTGATGTGCTATGATTAAAGCAGAACCCACCCTCATCTCACTCTACAATAATATAAACTACAATACAGACAGCTTACAGTTACCTTAACAGCTTACAGTTATCTTAGCAGGTTTTTTCCCCTATTTCTAATAGTACAAGTGAACTAACACACAACAGAAATAGGTTTAGTAGCTTTTCTTGGCCCATTATCAATATTACAGTTGTCTATCCTTCCTAAATCAATAACCCCCTAAACTAGTTTCTGAAGAACTATGAAACAAATGAGTGAAGTCTGTATATACATTCAAAATATTTAAGTTCAGCACACCATCAACCCTCCCTCCACCCTTTAGGATACACCTCAGCATAAAAAAAAAAAATGCTTCCAACCCTGATATACTACTGCACCAGCAGGTTTGGCTCCAGAGGCTGGCTCCGTATCAAAACCATTGTTAAAGAGCGTAATAAAAATAAAAATTACTTTATCAATTTAAATAGAAGTTTGAATGATTAAAACAACTTAACTAGCTGCCCTTTTAATATACGCTACTTAATTTTTTCCCTCCCAGAACCTTAATTCTCTTCCTCTTTCCTCTGATCCCAACTTTGAAGGCATTCATTAAGTGTTGTCTAATGAATACAGACAAGTCTCTGCAAAAGCATCTGAAAGAGATGCCCAGCAGGAAAAAGGTACAGGAAGTACTAGAACTTATAATACAAAAATATACATTTCTGAATTTTAAGCAGTTTTCTTTACATCGGAGACTCTGATACAAGCTTTATTGCTAAAATCAAAGTTAAGAGATTGCATAACAAATAATGAAAGGCAAGAATCACTGTTAAAGAACAACATGTAATCGTATTTTAATAGAGAAAAATAAATGAAAAAATCCCACCAAACTCTCGCAACTTCGTAGCCTAGCCTACCTTGGTGTATTTGGTACAGTCATAGTAACAATAAATTAGGTAAACGTCAAGTGAAAACCAACTTGCTTTACAATTTGAATAGCAGGGTCATATTCACTGCTAACAATAAATAATGCTATCTACTGGAAACACAATTAGAGGGTATGAATTTTGATGCATATGTGAGACTGGCTAAATAACATTGATAACCCATCCTCTTATGGGTTTCCATTTCCTCACTTCAACATTAACTAGCCTGTTAACGAAATCAAGACCTTATCTTCCGAACTAGCTCACGTAAGCCAAAATGTCAGCAGGTCTCGCTTTCTATATACATATGTCACCTTTTAAATGTTTAATATGCCCTAAAGTAGTATTTTTGCATTTTGTTTCTTTGATGTAGTAACAGATGTACTGTTTTTGTTGAACTAGGCTTTGTTCTTGTTGTTGCTGTCTCTGTAACAAGGCTCTCTGGGCATGGTTAGGAGAGCAGGCAGTATTTCTTAGTAGCAAATTTCTAACCACTTTCCCTAGTGGTAGCTACAAGAGGCAACCTCCATCATTGTCTGCTTTCCTATTCCCAGAACAAATTTGTCCACTATTGTGAATCTTTTTCAGCCCACCAGAAACAAAACTCTGTGTCAGAAGAATATTCAAACTTAGCTGGGAAAAAAGGCATCATGTAACTGAAAACTTTTAAAGGCGCATTATATGTATATAAGACATAACTGTATGCAAGTATGCAATCAGTTTAAGTTTCCTCTAGATGAAAAAGTTCTCCCTGAAAAGCTATCATAAGACATTTAAAAAACCAACAAATCTTTCTTTAAGATATTAGTTTTTCAGGGTCACTTGGGAAGATAAAATACCTCTGTTAAGAAGCATAATGAAAAGTCTTATTAAACTGTTGTACAGCATTTGAAAGGCTTAATACTTAAGCCCTAAAGCCTTTCAGCAACACTGAAGAAATCCTTACCAGTCCATTAGTATGATTACACATGTCCCATAAAGGTATTAGAGCCAATGTAACTCTGGAACCATCTTCTGTCGGAATCTGGTTCTGACGTGTCATAACAGAGGAAACCGCCCATCTATAAAAATTAAAAACATTAGACGGTCAGTCTTCAAAACATCAATATACAGTTGGCTGTAGTCCAACCTGAAGCAATCATTTAGGCTGGGAGCTTCCAAACTTCATTTTCTTCAAGATCACACTGCCTACAGTAACAGCAGAAGGCAATACCACTTGCAGAAGCAGCAGCAGCTCCCAGGTTTCCAAGACATACACGTAGACCGATTTCCAATCAGGGTTTCAATCCCACTCCTCTTCTGCACTCTTTGCAACAGTACCTTCACACCTTCCATGACCTCAACCAGGACCCACTCCCGTGTCACCTTCTGCTTCCCCAAGCCTTCACTGCACACATAACTCCTGCCACACATCCCCAGCCTGGGGTCAGCTATTCCTGCAGGCTTCAGAGCAGCTCACAGCTCCTGCTTGGCAGCAGCAGATCTCATCCGTGTGCGGACTCTTGTAAAAGCCAGGAGGAATTTTTCCCCTCACTCCCTAAAAAGCTTAGGTACTGCATGAACTGAAAACCAGTATCATCACCCAACACATGCATGGTATTTTGGTAAGAGCTTTGCTTTAGTTTGCTAAACTACGATCAGTATTGCTAAATTTTCTGCTTAACAGAATAAAGAGGAAAAAAAAACCCAGTACTCCAAACAGACATCCAGGTAAAAAGAATGAGGAAAGTATAACATAGTTACGTCACTCAAAAACCTTCTAACTCAGGTTAAGCAAAGGAAATGCCAGCTACCTTAAAAATCTTCAGAAAAGCTTAACATTTCAGTATTTTCTAAAATGTCATTTTTATTTTATTTCTGACAAAAATGAATGTTAAATGACAGAAGGAAAAAAAAAAAAATCTTAATTTTGCTGTGTTTTGGCCTTAATACATTTATTTGTTGTGGTTTTGTTTTTTTGTGTTTTTTTTTTTTTTTTGGGGGGGGGGGCCGGGGAGGGGGATGGGGATGGGACAGACGGACAGACAGGACACCACCAGAAGGTGAAAATAATTTTAACTCCCACAGATTCCACTACTAACAAGTATTTAATATACAGAATTGGACTTTCAGAAGGACTAGAAATTGCTTAGAAAGATGCCGTCAAATTAAAATCTACTTAATTTCTAAAAAAGCAAGTTAAAATTGTGGATATTTCTGACATAACAAACACTGTTTGAAACATAACAGCAGTATGTTTCTTTTTAATTGTTGTACTTTATCTGCAAATTTTTAGACCATTTCACACGTAAGTTGGCTTGTTCCTCTGTGACCTATAAGCAAAGGAGGCACGCTTTGGAAATCCCACTTTCATAGACTTACTCAGAAGTACAACTAGGCTAAAAAAAATCCTTGTAAGACCTCATGAATGCCTTTTATTCATGCTATTTTAATCACTTCACAGAATTAAAGCTCTAGTTATCTTAATTATTCTTATTTTTATCTTAATTATGTCACCCCCTATAGCACCTCCAAGTGACACTCATGCTTCACGTGTACAGCTTAAGTTCTCCAGTTCTCCTGTTCAAGAGCCACTATAAATATTAAATTTTTCTACTACGCACTGGTAAAGCCTTTTAGAAAATAAAATTAAAAAAAAAATATTCCAAAACCCAAACCTCCTGCAACATTAACTAAATTATTTTCTTAAGAAACAATGAATTACCTTACTAATCTCAGACTATGTGTGCCAGTTGGCTAAATTAACTGCTCATAATGACTATTCCTTTGTAACAATTAAAATCTACATATTTATTTTACTTTTTTCTTCATTAAGTGTATTAGTATCAAATCCTACATTTAACATTTCAATAACAATAGGGCTTTCCCACCAATGAAGCATTTCCAGGGTCCCACAGTTCATTATATTAAAAAAGAAAAAAAAACAGAAAAAAAAACCAAAAAGGAAGAATTAAGAGACAGACCAACCTGTAGTCGTCATAAGTGAAAGAATCCTTTAAGGGCAGTTTGCTGGCATTAGGATGGGTCTGGGAAATGCAAGTTTCAGAAAAAGGTGAAAAGAGAAAGAAAAGAGAAATCAGAAATCAGTCAGCAGAATTTCATTATTTAGCTGCCTAACAGATCCTAACAAGAGCCAAATGAAGCAGGAGGCGTCCAGCCGCGCTACAGAGGGATCATCATGCTATTATGCTCTCATACATCACTGTCAACTTAATTTGTTGTGCCCAGCAGCCGCCATAAATCTGTTTCTTCATATTTCAAGACTGGAACCCACAGACATCGTACAAAAATAAAAAATTTAAGGTGGACTGAGTATGTGAAGGTAAAACAAAACCCAGCCCATGGTGCAGGACAGGGGAAAGAAATCACACAATAAGCACATACTAGGTTTCACCAACTTCCACATTTTTCCTTTTCTCTGGGTTATTTGTAAGGTATTTCACAAATGCAAGTAAAAATTATACATACTAGATTTTCAATTCTTCCTCCATACCTGTAAAGGTTTTGTGCAGCACAAGATGCACTACTCCAAAATAAAACAGATAAAAATATTTAAATAGTTTTGGTGACAAACATGGATTAGATAGTACCTACGTTAAGCCATCTACACATATTCCCATCTAAGAGTGGAGTAATGCCATTGAATAATGCATACTGTAATTATCATTAACAAGCACAATATTTAGATTTTTAAGAGGCTTTAAGAAGCTGAAATACCTGTTACTTTTCTGATCAATTTACTTATTAAAAGTTTCAAATATACAGGTAGATTAAGCCCACACTCGCACACTTTCTTTAGAACTTTGTCCCAATTCACAAATGGAAAGCCATAATAGCATAAATTTTAATCTTCAGGTTCAATTAGGTCTCAGAGATGAATGAAACAGTTATCTCAGAAGATACAAATGATTTTTTTGCACAGCTCTATCTTTGCGACACTCTTAATGCATGAAGCTCCATGTAGTATGCAGTTTTTTACTCTTGATGCATTAGCATCACAAGTGCATGGTAATTTATCATTTCTCACTGTAATGTACTTGCTGGCACCGTGTGCAGGACAGTAGGGGATGAGGTAAAAGTGGCTCAAACCGTAAATCAATTAGAAAACAAAAGCTTGTGCTCAGTGCGCAATTTTAGGCAAATTATATATTACAAAAGACTGCCAATTGGGTGTTAGGTCCCAGGTGTCTGCTCTCCCTCAGCCCCTCCAGTTAACCCTTTGGATGGACTTTCTCCAAAACAGGGCAGAAGTTACCAATTCCAGCGACTCCCGTCCCTTCCCTCGCTTTTTTTTTTTTTTTTCCTTTTTTTTTTTTTTCTTTTTAAAGCAGTTTACATTTCCACACGATTTTCATTCACAGCGATGATACGGTCATTTCCGAACAAATCCTCTCGACTTTAATTGTAGCCGCGCGTTCCGCAGAGTTATTTCTTCTCACAAAGCCCAGCCAGCGCAAGACGCGAAGTGAAAGCCCAAGCAGTACACGGCGGGGGGTCTCTCCGCTGCGGCGCAGCGGCCGGGACGCGATTCCACAAACCAACGCAGCCTTACACTGGAAATAACAATTCTTCAAACCCAACACACACGCACACCACCCCGCCCATGAGAGTCCTTTACGACAATTTAATTTCCACTTTTATTCCTAGTATTATTAATCTATTTTACAGTAAACTAAGCAGGGAAAGCCAACACCGACAGTGAGACGTTATCAGCCTATCAGTTCCACTTTAAAAATATGACAACATTTTCCTCCGATACGTTACTATTGGTCGTGAAAACCCGGAATCTCGTTCTGCACCTGAAGTTTTAAAGAAGGTATTTCAGACGAAGAGAAGTTAGGAGCCCTTAAAAAAACCCCTATCTTCGCCGTTCCACGGCGGGAAAACGAGCCGTGCCCCCCCTTCATCCCCCCAGAGCCTCGGGGTGGGGGGGGCAGCGCCGGGGCCGCCGCCGCGGGCCGACGCTGCCCCCTGCTGGAGCCGCCGCGGCGCCGCGCACTGCGCGCGGGCCGGCACTGCCCCCTGCCGGCCGCCCCCGACACAACACGCTCAGCCCTCACCGGGAGCAAACGCCTATAGGAAGGCGATATCTACATCTATCTATCTATATATACACACGCACGCTGCTATTGTCCTCTCCCTGAGAAACGTGTCTATTACATCATCAGATTGCGCATTTGACGTCAGCAGTCCCTCTGTAACGAGTCAACTCGAACGCACAACCCACGGGTTCCGATGCCACCAACCGCTCCGTAAATCTGTGAAACTTGGGGACTGCCCCTATAAACATAATTCACGTAAAACCACATACACGGTCTTAAAAGACACAAAGCAGAATAAAATCCCAGTGTACGTAATTACCATATTTACACCATTCCGTGGTACAATATTCTAGTAGCTATTTTAAAGTTAAGATACGTCAGCATGTTAGATTTCTGACTTGGACTACTTTACAACGTAACTTAAAAAACCCTATAGACTACAAGGATCCAAAGACACACGAAAAAAGAACAATATTCTGATTAAAAAATTGATTTAGTATGCAGCTTCTCTTTATAGTCCCTTGGTAAAAATGAAATCTCCCTAACAAACACTTAATAAAACCTGTCAATATATCTAGAAAGAAAAATGACACAAATGCATTAAGTATTAAATACCCTTGAAAAAAGTCACATATTCCATGAATTTTTGATGTACTATCTTGACATTAATGTAAAACCTTGATATTTATAATTGACAGATATTTAATAAAGTATAGAAGACGACTGCTGCATAGCATGCAAATTGCTCAGGCTGATCAAAAAAGATACCGATGTATTTAAACTAAACAAACACTTAATACATAAAAAAAAATAATCAGATATCCAGCTTTTATAGGTTCACGCAGCTAGGTCTCTACACTTTAGCTTTGAAACGTGACATTATCCACTACACGCACCCTGATTTTAACTTACCAAATCTGTATGAAGTAGTTTCAGGAAGTTGGGCAGGGAAGCTTTAAATAAAAAATGGGAACATGAAAACGTGAATCAATTCATTTAGATGCAGGTCCTGACATTCTACTGAAAGAGTTATTATAAAGAACAAATACCATCTATTTAGTTACCCTTTCTGTGAAAATATTGTCAGAGCTGGCAATCAGGGTGATGACCACTGCAAAAACAAATAGTGGCATGCTGAATTTCATTTTCCTCCTGATGCTGCTATTCCTTAAAAAAAAAAATAATATATAAATAAAATTGCTTCTTCCCCTTCAGCGTTCCAAGCCTTCTTTGAGACATTTGGAGGATATCTCAAAATAACCAGAAATATTAAAAAGTAACAGTGATTGCTGCCAGATTGTCTGCAGCCACTGCGGAAAGAGACAGACTGTTATTCTAGTCACCTAAAACACTATCAGACTAGAAGCCAGTTACTCAGTATGGCAACCAGAAAAAAAAAAAGGGGGGGGGGGGGGCGGGGAGGAGAAGAAGAAGAAAAACCCCAAAAACCTCACTTTCAGTCATTTTTCTCTTTCTGGGAAGCAGTAATATCCAGTGGTTCGTGTCTCACACTCAACGTCTGACAAGAAAGCACAACTCCTGTAGGGGCCTTTGCGCTAATAATTTCTCCATTGTACTTCTGGATGGACATCACAAGATAATGATTCTCAAGCCTCATAAACTAGATGCTAGAGGACTCCTCCCCTCTTGAGAAGGCTTGTTTTTATTTCAATGGCAGGAAGGCTTCAATGTAGAGAGGGTGGTGGCCTTTCCAGCTGAGAACCATCATAACCCGCGCTTCTGCTATCCAGCCTACAAGGGCATCAACCTCCTGTAAAAGGATGGCCAGACTATTAGAGGCAGTAACCCTGTACCCCATTCAATCACAAAATGCCAAAGCTCATCTATCAAAGCTCCTAACCTTGGCAAGGAATTTCCATTAAAATTAGCTTAATATTTGCTTGTTTACCAAGTGATGCAAAGTACAAGTCCTATTACTGTAATGTGCAATAAAATGTTTTGAGTAGAAGTTAAAATTGGAGTATAACAGTTTACCTAGTGTTAAATTTGTGTTCATATCTAAGCTACTAGATGTCTTCAAAAGAATTGATGTATTTTGGTGTGAAGGCATATTGGTCAGTATACTCCTTTGTACCATTAGCCCTTGTACTCTCCGAGTAAGAAAAAATTAATTGAATCACTGGATGTCATCATAGCAGTTTTTTTTGAAAAGACATCACCTCTCAGCTGAGACAAGTTGACTGCCAGTCATCTATTACTCCAATGGACTACATAACAACAACAAAATCCTTGGTTTTGTTTTTGTTAGTTTCCTGAGTTTGTAAACACAGAAATGGCTGGATTTCTGTGAAGAATATTTCAAGTACTCAGAAGTCCAAGGCAAAGCTGTGGGCAATCACTGCATTGATATCACTAAATCAGATTTCAATATTCTCAAAAACCTCTTGTGCACCACTGAAATAGAAACAGCTCCATTTCTATCTCAGGAAAGCAACACGCCAAGCGTTGAGATTATACCAAGGCCATCGCTCCACCCCCACTCCCAGTTCCCAAAACACTAAGGGTACTCGAAACAGTTAAAGCCAAAACCAGTTTAAGCTTCCACCTTGTTAACTTTCATTCCTTTGAACATAAAGCCCAAGGGTTGGTTCCTTTTGACCAAACATTTTTTTTCCTCCCCTTCTTTGCAGATTCTCCCCTCTTTCCAACGTACTCATTAACATGGGGAGATTTCATTATAAGCCTTGTTGGATGCTACTTGATGGTTTCAGGCCAATGTGTAGGTGTACAAAAACACAAACACACACCACACACACACAGTTTCAGGGCCAGAAGCAGGAAGATCTGTCAGCATTTGCTGGTTACTGTCCCTTTCCCAGCTCTGCAAATCCTTTGAAGCAGCAGCCTTGAAGAGAAACTCCTCTCTGTGGAGCTGCTGAGGCTTTAACTGCCCTAAAGCTAAGTAAAATAAAGAATTCAGAATGGAGGATCCTAGCGATCTATAGGGAAACAAGAATTCAGTTTTTCCATTGGACATACGCTGCCTAACCTAACGAGGGAAAGCCAGTTCACTGTATAGGACAGGAGACAAAGGCAAAGATTATTTTACTTTGTAATAACAGTTTGTAACTACAGAGGCATGCTCTGGAATTTTCAAAACGGATCAATTCATGAAGCACTAGGAATGACGACCACAAACCTGTGCTGTTATATGACTTTTCCAGTGGAAGAAAGATCATCCTACTTCACAAAACCTAATAGAATGAATCTTAAAATTAAAAAGGTACCACAGGATTGAAACTTATTAAATCTAAATAACATTCTTGCTTATTCTTTATGTCAGCAATTTTTATTTACTTTCTGCCAATATGCACAAGAAAGCACTGTTCCAGACTATTAGGGGATTCATGCAGCGGAAGCAGAGTGGAATGACTCCTTCTGGTGCAATGGAATTTAACTGCACAGTCCTTTTTTCCATACCTTCTACCTGCAAAAATTGTTCTTAAGTTAATGAGACAGCAGTGGCATAACAGACAACTCAAAGCATGACATCAGCTAACTCAAGGGTCTGAAGGACTGACAACCCACTTCACATGCAAAGTGGACATTAGCATTTGGCTGACAGACTACACAGAAATAATTTTGAACTGACTGCAAACAAGTACCTGCCTACAATCTCGTGGCTTCTCAGGAACAGAGAAGAATTAAATAGAGGCAAGACAGTGATAGACTTTTTAACAGCCACTTCTTGATCACTCCATTTACAAAATACTTCTTAACATACAGAATTCTAAAATACTAATCTTCCCTGGAAAAGAAGGCACTCAGATATGGCATTTAAATCAGTGACCAAGTTTTCTGTACTTTTTCCCATCCTTCCACAAAATCAGAGTGGAATGCAGCTCTGCTAAGGGCTGGAGGGCTGAAGTGGGAGAGCAAGCTGGGCTGAGACTGGGCATGTTCTGCAACAAGCCAGTCTCCCCAGTCCCTCCCGTCCACTGTTCAGCAAACAGAAAGACAGACTAGGTCCATTATCTCCTGTGGTAAATCTCAGGAAATATGAGTTAAGTGTTCATGTTCAGCCTTGGAGTGACAGGTTCAGTCCATAGTATTTTATTCACACAGGTCCAGTAAGAGACCGACAGTACAGAGTTTCCCTGCAAAGGTCTATGCCTGCGTACTAGGACCTATCATTTACTCTTTAGACTCCTCCTGAGGTACAAGGTTTACCTTGTTCATTTTGTTTAGTGCAACACATGTGCACTCTGTTCATGCACAAATTCATCGCACAACTCTATTATTAATTCAGTGAATCACAAGCCACAAATAAAATGCTGTAATGGAAAGCCTGAAGTGAACTGCTTTGAAAGGACAGGGATATTTCCGATTCACCACCACTCCACATCCAAAGAGTTTCCTAACATGCATGAATATCATGCAGTATGGCCAAAGTTTTGTTACCTGTGAATCAACTACTCAAGTTTACAGATAAATCCTATCAGGAGCCACTTAGGTGGAAGCTTGGATCACGATCATCTTATAACCAAGGTATCACGCTGCACCACCAGCATGGAACATGGGGCAGGTAACTCCCAAAACCAGATGTACTGGGACTATAGTGCACACACATCTAAAGCTAAAAACCTTATAACTTCCTCTTCAACTTGCATTCAAACCATAGTACAAGAAAATAAACTTTGGTTTACTTAGCAACATATCAATCTCCTACTGTGCGGAGTATTAGCATTGGGTCTGACTGAAGAGGATAATCCACTTTGTAATTTAGTTAAATTACTAATTTTAACAAAGATAAGTCCCCTGTATAATTTTGCAGCACTTAAAGAATACATCCTTTGAGTATTCCATTCTAAGAAACATCAGCTTGTTATCATATTTTAAATTTATGGAACATTTGTAACTGCTGTTATATCAGGAAAAATATTAAATCTGCACAATAAGTACAAACTTTATATGAGAAAGTATACTTGTAAGTGCATGATGATCTCCTGATGTCTGCTGAGGCACTCACTTCCACAAAAGACGCAGGCAACACCTCTGGGGATAAACTCAACTGCCCCAGAAAGTGCAACTCAGTTAAAAAAGCAACAAAAGAAAAGCAAACAAAAAAACCCTCTCCAGTCTATTGGCTGTAAAAACAGATGCTTATCTGCATTCCCAACTACGAGAGTGGTTGAGAACCCTGTCTTCCAAAAAAATGCTTTAAAAGCCCGTGATACTAACAAGAGAACGTATTATTCTTCCCAAATGTGGCTTACACTGTGCAGAAACAAATTTTGTTTAGCACTGGCATACACGCTTTGAGGTTTGTCTCTGTTTCTCCAGAGGAAAGAGGGCGTTTAGGCTAGTATAATAGAATCCAAACCATTCAGAACATAAAATAAATTAAAACCTACTGATTAGGAGATCTTAACAATGAATGTCCAAAGAAAGATAACATCTATATCTAAAACGAAAGATATGTTTTACCCTGTCTGTCCTCCTCCGACTTTATAATATTCTCACTGTAAGGAATAGCAGACACCAAGTGGGACGTGCCTGTATTTCGATCTAGGCCAGCACAGTCCAACTGGCGCCTATCGGCTGAATCTGGACCACAGGATGCCTCCATATGGCCTGCCACCTTTTCCTTGGAGGAGATAGGGAACAGCTGTTTGAGGAGCAAATGCTGCCCGAACAGCCAAACACCTCCTCCTGTGTCCGGCTGGCTCCAAGCCCAGAGCTGTCGCCGTGTTCCTGTGGAAGGCAAGGAAGGAACGGGGGAAGAAGGCAGCAGACCTCCTGCCCACACAAGGACTTGAGCTCTTCATTTGTCTCAGATGGACAGATGCAACCCAGCGAAGCCTGGAGCTGCTTCTGCGATGGAGAGGGGCAGCCACAGGAATGGCCCAGCGAAGCCCCAGGATCTGCCGTTACTGTCATCATAGCTGGGGGTGGGATATACCAGAAATGACACAAAAAAGTCAGGAAATTGGCGCCTGTTTGCAAAGTCTAAACCGCCTTACGGTAGATACGCTAAGTGGTACATACAAGCATACAGTCAATATTCAGTTTGCTGCCAGCAAAACAGATTAATACAATATTTTGGCCCTCACAGAGAGGAAAAACACAGAAAGGCATAAATATATTCCATTATTAAGTGCCTATTGATTTATTATTGATCAAGCAGAACTACTCAGGCGTTGAAATTCAGACAAAGCAAATCTAAATGGCAACACTATTTTACCTTTGTAACTGCCCACTCAATGGAATTTTAAATCTCCCCTTAAGCTGACACGTATAGTAGACAAGTAAACAAAAGGGAAAGATGTGATAGGGTTTACGACTGTGCCATCTTTCTTCCACCCATTTTTTACAGTGTCACGGACATCACTTCTGAAAAAAGCTATTTGATTGGCGTGCCAGTAAGTATAAATCAAGTAGGGAGGAAAACTGAGAACCCTAAGGACCTACCTGGTACATGATCAAAACTGTATTCTGCTTCCAAATACGCTTGCTTTTGACTGCGTATTAGTTGAATTCTTCAGAGGCATTAAAACATTCTCTATTATATCAACTTAAAAATAATAAACAACTTCCAAACATATGAATAGTTTAGAGTGTTAAGGAGTACACTTGTCTGCATAACCCAAACATTATTTAGCACATGGGAGTTAAATGGTGGTATCTTAAAGCCAAGTATAGAGAGAGACCAGACGTTCTCCTTCACACTGACCTGGAGAATCATATGCTTATTGGAATATGATAGATTAGAAACTATGGAAAAATAATATAAAAGTGGCATAAGTCATATTGAAAGTATCATCACAACTTCAAAAATTGGTGTCAAAATTAAGCTAGAGATGTGAAATCTCACCTAATATACCCAATATTGAAGAGTCAAATGTGATACCAGATTTTAAAGATGCTATAATATTATTTTGAGATCTAGAACTTAATGTGTTAAAAAGTCTTAGCTAAAATGATATTCCAGTGCCCAACAGCTAATAACTGGATTTTAGAATTTCATTCACGCTAAATCAATTAGTCAAATTTTATATGAATAATAAATTAAATTTAGTATCTGATCAAAAGGGATTACAGCCTCCAGGAAATTAAGTTCTCTGTCCAATAGTGCAAACAAACTGATCAAAACATCTTTGAATAGATTACTGCAAGGTTTGTATTCACAATGGGACTACAATAACACTTTCACAAGCACTGTCCAGATGTCAATACACACTAGGAAGAAAACTGGTATAAGAGTGTTCCTGTGGAACACTGGATACAAACCAGACTACAAATACTACCTAGAAGTATGGCTTCTGCTAAATAGTTTCTATTAAAAAAAAAAAAAAAAGAAAAGAAAGTGTGATTCATGGGGCTGCTTCTGCCTTCTGGAGTAACAGTACCTTGAGAGAAGGCAAAGAAAGCTTTTGCAAGTATTTGATTATTAACATAGCAAAGAAACATAAAACTGAGTCAAAGAAAATTAAATTTACTTGCTAAACCGTTACTTAAACAGGTGACTTTGCTTTCTCCATCCAGCTTAATTCTAAAATTCTTACTTACCAATCTCTCTTGTACTGGGGAGCCCAGAACTGGACACAGTACTCTGGCTGCGGCCTCACCAGTGCTGCGCAGAGGCGAATGATCATCTCCCTCAACCTGCTGGCAACATGTCTCCTAATGCAGCCCAGGATGCCATTACCCCTTTTTGCTGGAAGGGCACACTGCTGGCCCATGTTCACCTTGGACCCCAACATATTCATGGCATTATTCCACCCCACATGCAGGACTTTGCCCTTCTTGTTGAAGTTCATCAACCGTCAGCCAATTTCTCCAGCCTGTCAAGGTCCCACTGGATGGCCCCTTCCCAGGGATCCAAGTGAGCCTGAATGGCTTTTTCCAGCCCATGAGAAGCAGTCAAATACTGATACTACTTACACCTAGACTGCCCCTGAATGCATACAGCTGGCTACCATATCAAAAGCTACGGCTAGCTAATGGGCTCTGCTAGTTTCGGACCTACAACTTAACAGATTTTAAATGTTCACTAAAATTATCGTAAAATTGTCTTTTAGTAATGCGGCTAATAACAGCCTTTACTATACATGGGGGAAAGATATAACGCTGCTTCAGACCCATAGCGTGCAAAATGTAAATAGAGTTCAGGCACTTCCACCTTCTCTAAGAGCACTCCTTGTCTTGATGTCTTGTTTTCATTTACAAAAACTTCTCTCTAGCAGACTACAAACAGACATCCAGGTGCAACTGAAAGTCAAACCAAAGACCATTGCATATTCTTTTAAAAAAGGTTCCAACTTGCTTGTATTTTCTTTAGGAATATAAACTCACTGTGAATGTCTGCAAACTATATGGCTCCCTCTTGTGCTTATTATACCACATTTCAGTGTGCAAAAAGTTTTACATTAAGCCATAAATATTTGGGGTCTGTTCACCCTGCAGTAAGCACGCAATGCCCATAAATGTTAATGGAAGTCACACGCATACTTTCTAGGGGAAAAGAAAACCCTGCAGTTTACAAAACTTCTCTGGAACAAACTACAAAAACATCTTGCAAACTACAAGTCTGCTGCGATGAAAGTACTACTTTGACTGTTTGGTGTATTTTGATAGCAATGCAGAGGCCAAATATGCCTTTAAAGTACATCTGTAAGAACTTTTAACTATTTTTTAGTTATCAAATTACATATGTTTAGAAAGGTGTCAGTGTGGTTTATAGAGCCTGGCTAACATGCTCAAGGGTTTATTTTTGTCTACTCAAAATCCCACCTGTTTCTGCTTATCAGACCAGACTACAGTTTAGCTTGCAGCAGCTGTGAAATGCATAAATCTGCCCATTCTTCATGTGTATCCAGACTAAGCACTTGGAGAGAGAGAGAGAGAACTGCAGCATTCTGAGAAAGCCACCCTTACGGAAAAGCCGGGGAAATAAAACAGACCAGCGCTTGTCAAACTGTTTAAAACTGCACACCTATCAGAAGCCAAGTTATTTTAATAACAGTCTAGCAATCCTTTTTGAAAAAATGAAGCATTTGAATAAATGATTTATTAGCCCTTTATTTTCCTGGCTATTAGAAACGTTTTGCAGACTAAAAATGCTGCAAAGGAATTAAAGTATTTTGCCTGCACAAAATATCCCCTTTTCCAGTGTCTTCAAATATCAACTTTTTATTTCAGGATGCTACTTGTTTTACTTTCTGCAGTAGAATAGCTATCAAGAAAGTAAATATAAGATTTTTGTATTAAAAAAGCATATTTGTAAATTTAGAAGAAATATTAGTCTGCGTACCTGAAGCAGTATCAAAATCCTGGTCACACAGGTCAACTTTCATTAAAGGGCTTATGCTAAAGCAGTAGTAGTACTAAATGGAATGATGGTATACAAAAATCTAACTTTCATTTCCATAAAGCTTACAGAGTATACTGCCTTTCATAAGAAAGTGGTTTTGCTTTGCTTTTTTTCATTTATATGATTAATTTTTCTCTCCCCACCTCTTCTTCCCTTTTCCATATGGCTCATGAATTTCCAAAAACATTACCCTTAGCACTAGTATTCTGTGGGTCAACTTTGTTCATAAAATGATATGAGTGCATGCAAGGTGATACTAAAATTCATTTCAGCTTTTCTGAGTAATGAAAAACGGTACTTTGTTTTAGGGAAGAAAGAGGCTTTTTTTTTTTTTTGTAATGAACTTGTTTTCTCCACCATTTCATAAATTACAAGCTCTTCCTTTTCAGAGTAGAAACAGATATCAAAAAGTTTTAAAATTTTTCCATGAGTTTTTATCAAAAGCATTAATAATAAGTAGCCAATACATTCACTTGGCACTTCCGGAGCCAGCTGAAATTATATATCTTCCCAATGTGACATTTGCTGAATACTGAAGAAACATTCAGCTGAAATTGTGGTTACGTGGCAGTGCTGAAGCATGGCAGCAAAGAACCAGAACACACCTAAAATTTACCTAATATTTATTACCACTCATTCGCCAAAGAACAAGTAAATAAAGCAAATTATTCCTACCTGATCTACCTTCATGCTCACATTTAACACGAAACAACGGCTATATTATACAAGAACATAAAATAAGCAATAAAAGCACTTGTCAGGAGAATAAAAAAAAATTTAGTCTAGATTTCTGACCACAAGTGATCAGAACCTACATTTTAACAATTCATACAGAAGGCAACAGTACAGTACTAAATACTTTCTTGGGTATGCCAATATAAAGCTCAAAGAGAAGACTGCCATTTATTTAAACGCTATTTCCACAAAGGTTTCCCATTGCTGCAGATCAAACTGAACTGAATCAGTCTCAACAATATCAGACTGAGAAGTCTTTCTCCATCAGCTGCCATATCAGCTTCCATATCAGCTTCCATAAAATCGCAAATGTAAAACAGCAAATATAAGTGAGAGTATTAAAGGCTTGTTACGATGTACAACACATCACCTTCGTTGGGGCTCAAAATACAGTCTGCCCCTAAAGTCATCTCATGTATATTATTTTCTTTGCTCAAACTGTACCTTTTCTTACTCTTAAGAGTCAACAGCAGGGACTTTTATGTGGAATAGAAATTATTTGTTAGTGAGACATTTCTTTGACCACATTAGCTTAAAAGCTATACAAATGATCTTTGATTAGCTTTAAGTGACAGTAAGAGAAATAGAGTGTATTTGCCATCCTTAAACAGATTATGTGCCACATAAAACTTTCATAAACAAAAACTGTTTTGTCAAACATTTAAGCTGCTTTTCACATAATAGATATCTCATGTTTCAATTGATGTTATACCACTCCATTTTATATACATTCTTCAGTTGTGCTTGCATCACTTTAATACCAGTCTACATTTATTCATCCATGACTGAGAAGCAGTCACATGGCAATCAAAATCCAGGGTGTCATTCTAGATCTCATTTCTCTGTAAAACTGTGTTTCAGGGTTTTTTTAATTAATGTTGTGACCATATAACCTCTCACATAATGCTACTAGTGCAGGATTAGTCAATGAAAATGATGGAACTAGTCATAGTGATAGCTTAGCTATCTAATTAAGTACTGCAAGAGCATGAGCACTAGCGGTTGGAAGAGTTAGAACATAGTTACACTATATTCCGCTAATAACTCTTTAAAAACAGTAGAAGTATTTAGGGGTAAAAAGATACTCTAAATAAATAAAATTTAGGAGTTCTGTTTGCTCAGGCAGTATACTTTGAGAAAAAAAGTGAAAGCTGGAAGGTCATGTGTCAACTGGCAGCCCAGAATAGCACATGGCAAAAAAAGAGAGTTGGCTAAACTGTAATTTCATGAATTGTGACACCTGGAAGGAAGAATTTTTTTCCTTCCTGATATTAAAGCCATTCTTCCTACCCTACTCTTATTTGGTTTTCACCTACTATTTTCAGTGACTTTAATTTTCAAAACATATCCCTCCGCTCTTTATACTTGGTAAATTGACTCTGTGTTTGAAACATAGGAAGTTCTTCAAACACTAAACAGCTAAGCAAAATTTACTTAAAATAGTTAATAGAAAAGCTCTGGAACTCCGATAACGTTAAAGGAGAATAGAATTGCTTTATGTCTTATGACCTCTCCTATGGCCAAAAAAAATATCCCTAGATCACACAACTGTGGAAATTCAGTACATAGAGTCATACACTTTTTACACAGATTGTGCCACAAAAAGCTCTGGATGTTTGGACATTGAGCACTACCTTGACAACAACACATCACCATTCACTTACAACATCAATTATATCTAGACATCACTCAGTAACAGTTCTATCTTGGAAACTCAATTTAAATCATTACTTCAGAACATGATGAAAAGTTCACCCACCTCAAGCCTCCCCACACTGAAATTCGCTACCAGATGGGTTTATCTTTGTATTTGAAAGCAATCAAAATAATTATGTTACATAGAATAGAAAACGACAGCTAATCCACAGCCACTGGAAATACAACATATGCAATGGTTTTATTCTATGTCAATAAACAATTATAATTTTACTGTGTTCACTGTGAACGATACATTTTTCAAACAGTCCTAGAGGCACAGGTTGTAGATCTCTGCAGGTCATCTAGCACAGCTTCCCACAGGCAAACTTCTGGAGTCTGGCTACCAGTAGCAATTTGAAAACAATAATTGGATCATCCCTTATCTCCTTTTCCCCAGAATAAACAAATCCAGCTCCCTCACTCTGTCCTTGTATGGATAAAGGGCAGAAGCAAATGACATCTTAACAGCCCTCCTCTGATCTCATTCCAGTTTGTCAACGTGTTTCTTGTACTGGTGGGCCCAAAACCGTACAGTATTTCAGATGAAGCCTCACCCAATGCCAAACAAAGGACAGTAATCACTCCTCTCAACCAACTAAATACGTTCTTAGATATTCATAATCCTACTGAACTGTGAAATTTTAACAGAAGTTCAAAAAACAGCAAGAAATTGCTTTAATGATTCAAACCTTTAAGAGCAATACACTTGCTCTATTATTTAGCATCACTGTTTTCACACCTTCCTCAATAATCATCATGAGAACAACATATATACTACATTTAAGACGCTTACCTGAATAACTTTGTAGAAATAGGCGTACTGTCGAGCTGTATTTTTATATTGGCTAAAAACATCATGTATGGCCTGAGTTGACTGAAGATACTGCACTTCATCTTCTTCAAAATAGAGAGGAGTATCATATTCACTAGGGAGCGTCTGGATGTAGGGCAGCCAGAAAGAATTGGGGTTGGCTCGCTCACAAAGAAGATGGAATGCCAATGTTATATTGCCCATGGCTTGAAGAATTCGATCTTGAGAATACAGAGACCCTGGATTAACCCAGAAAGGTGAGGCACTAAATTAATTGTCCATGGAAAATATCATCCTAGATTAACTTTAAATGAACACAATGAGATGATGTGTAAGAATTTTCAACAAAAAAAAAAAGGCTTCTCAGGTTTCTAAAAATGTTTATCTGCCCACTTTATTATGCTGGAAGTTATTCGACACAGTAAAATCTTCTTGTATAATTGCATGATGGAAGACATGAAGAAACTAGAATAATACTCTCAGTGCCACAGAACATTTTATCTCCAAGTGTTATATGAGCTATGTGATATGTGTTCAAAATAACACACGCACTTCTGGAAGATATCTAGTGTGCTCAGCCAGACACAAAGAGGAAAATTAAATTCTTTCCACTGCTACTTCAAGCTTCTAGGTATTCCAAACGTGACGGTCGACATGATAAGCAAAGTCCTGTAATAAAGGAGATCAGCTAAAAAAAGAAATTCTCCTACTGCACGATCCCATCCATATCAACTTCTTGCTTAAGAACTTCCTTAAGCTCTTACCTAATACTGAATTTTTAGCTGACTCAACTGTCATCAACAGTTTTCTAGGAACCCACAGAAACAACTCTTCAGCCTACAGAAAGGAAAAAAATGCACAGAAGGTCAGTTAGCATTTATATGATATACCAAATGTCTCAAATATGCACTGTCTTTAAATTACATGTTGTTTTAAATAAAAAAAAAAAACAAACCAAAAAAAGAAATTATTCTGAATCAGAAATCTTCCTTCTTTTTCATTGCAAATTAAACAAAAATGGTATGTTTCATATTGTGGTAACCAAATGTCTCAATCTGCATTACACAAAGCTTAAAACAATGACACCTAGATTACAAAATAAAGTGCTTCAGTTTGTAATTGCTACCATGTAGATTGCCCACACAACCTCAAAGCTACCATTATACCAATACATTATATTGCTATTAATTATGTGATCAAATACTTTATCACAGTAGAGGTTTTTTCACGTTGCCCATTCTTATTTTAGAAGAATTGTTCAGGATTTTTATCAACCAGTAGTGCTAGACTTATTAACTATGTGCTACTAAAGCCTTAAAATGAATATAATGTTTGTTTTCTAATATTCTTTCTACAACAGCTGATTGTTCTTCGAAGCTGTTCCCCATCTGTAAAATGGGAATGGTAA
Source organism: Larus michahellis (assembly GCF_964199755.1). NCBI lineage: Eukaryota > Metazoa > Chordata > Aves > Charadriiformes > Laridae > Larus > Larus michahellis. Next base: position 36,729,277 of record NC_133899.1, on the reverse strand, counting down.
GAGGCAATCTCAAATGCTTACTTTTTAACCGTGTGTGTCTATATTCCTTACCTGATGATCTTTACAATTATCATGTAATTTTGGGGTTTTTTTAATTTTCACTGGAAAATAAGTATTGCAAATACCTCTTTCTAGGCAAAAAGACCAGTGCTTTAAAAGAAGGGACATAAAAGAAGCACATAAGAGACTAAGTAGTTTAAAATCATGGAAGAGAGGTATACATCAATGGGATAGAATACTCTGATGATTAGATAAACAGTAGAGGCAACATAGAGGAAAGAAAAAGACTGATTAAAAATTTCACAGTACTATCCAATAGTCATCAAAATAATACCCAATTTTATCAATAAGTTTATTTGTCAAGGACGCTGAGTTGAGAGCATTTCAGAACAGCAGCTTCATAGGCAGTCAAAGGGGAAAGGAAAGGTGGTGTTTCAGAGCTCTGCAGTTACATTCCAAACACAATTTTCTAATCAAAGTCAAACGCTCACATACTTACTTTTATCTCTCTTGTTGCTTTCAAACCAAACCCCTCCTCTTCAAAGTTAGCTATTTCAAAACCCTCTGTAGATGCTCCATTTTCAGTTGCCCACTTTATCAATTCAGGGAAATAGTCATCTCTTTTTCCATCAAAGACAACAGACAAACCTATATACACAATTTATTAAAAAACAAATGCAGAAATAAGAGGATATAGAAAGACAAAGAAGTTCAATATAAAACCACATGTAAAAAGCTACCTGCTATGCCACAGCAGTTCTACTTTGAAGTAGCCGAGTCAGAACTGGTCTTTGTTAAGTGTTACTCAATTGTATACTAATGTCGTACCCAATTTTCATGCACTTAAATATTCTGCCAAATTGGCTTACCAGTCATCTGAAAAACACAGCCACCTAAAGTGAGCTGTGATGAAATATGAAGCTCCCGTCCTCTTCCCCTTTTAAATAAACTGAACGAAAATATTTCCCAGCTTAATAGTCATGATAAATGCAATCACCACAACATGTTAATACAGACACAAGGAGGAATTTGAGAGGCAAGCTGCAGCTTCATTAATTCAGCCCTGGAAATGATGATAAGCAGATCTCAAGCTCCTTCTCTCACATACAAGGCAGTTAGCTTTTTCCTGTAGCATACTGATCTACTAAAATTAAGGACTGATCATCCTCCTGACGTCACAGAGTTTGTCCAAATTTTTACACTTTGCTTTTCCAACAGGCACCTGGTCCAACAACGAAATTGCAAGCCTCATTAATTTCCTCAGGTTTCCCCTTTACTGTCATTGGATTTGAGCCTATGCATTATAGTTCCCAGCTACACTCAGCCAGCCCCACTCCTACCTCTTTGCCTCTGTGTTCTCTTCAACCCAAACTCTAGTCTCAGATCGCATTAAAAGTGTCCAGACGTCCCTGGAATGCTCAGGCCATTTTATGAGTTATGAGTGACCAAACATCATCAGCAAGTTGCTTACATTCAAAAATATTTTTGTTAAGCACAGGTGATAAATATCTTTAGATTAAAAGGATTTCGAGAAAGTAGCATTAGTGTATTTGAAATATTCCTCCCTCTCCGAATCATGCATTTCAAGCCCCACAACCAATCAAATCTGCAGTTAACATAAAAGTGCAAGTATCATCTAAAAGAACAGCCTTTGACGATGCAGTATAAAAACTTGCTATTGATAGAGTATTTTTTTGAATGCAATGACAATATGGTGCATGGTGTTTTGATGTTTGTTTGGTTTTTTTTTTTTGAAAAGCTGGCATTTCTCCTTTATTTCATACTCCCTTCAGTATACTATTTTCTGTGGAACATATTCAGAGCTAAGGCCTCAGAACTCTAGTAAGACTAGTTTCATAGCTTCTACAGAACTTGATAGGTGTTTATACTTTCCAGGACTTTGCTCTTTTGATTTCCAACCTTGATTACTGTATAGGGCTACTGGAAGCTTTTAACGTCCAGCTGGTATCTGGAAGCATTCTGTAAGCATCTCTGAAATTCTACCTCTGTTCCTCATATATGATGTGGTCCAATACTTCCTACATTTTTCCAAATCAAAGAGAAGAGTAACTCCTTCAAATTACAAGCACTACTGGGAAACAATTTATTTCTATACTGAACAAAATACAGCTATACTGATGAAAATCTGTATTGAAAAATTAGCTTTATTTAAAATTTTGCTAATGAGTTAAACAAGGAAAAATTTTAGAAAGTAAAAATACTCAGTTTTCAAATTAAGAGTTTTCTATAATCAAGATCATTTTAGTTCATTTTCTGCAACCCAGTGTGCTATTCAAGAAAAGCATAAAGTATGACACTTCAGGCATCATATATTCAATTGTACATCTTAGAGTTCCCCAAAGCAATTTATACTTCCCTTTCTAATTGTTTAAAGCTTTTATTAAGCTTGAAAACCTTGTAGTATAAATTACTATGTTCCATTAAAAATAGTTTTGAAAGAACACCACAGTATTCATACTCACAGCGTCTGTAAAAATGTTACATTAAAAGCCATTTGTATGTCAACGGCGCTATAGTTAGTAGGTTTTGCATCTTTCAAGGAAAAAAAAATATGCTCTGTTAACATAATACTATTATACTAATTCTACCACTTCCACCAGCACCCATTTTCACCATGAATGTTTTGATATTTGTGGCACAGAAGATACATACAGCATATAGCCCAACTCCAACGCTAACTCTGTTCTTGTTAACCTGAATTATGTTTTAGCATAACACATGTATTACATCATAAAAACCAGGACATGTACCATACATTTACAGAAGTCACAGAACAGCAAAACAGTGACTCAAGTTCACCTCTACAGAGCTACAGGATGCAGTCACTCAAACAGTATCATTTATTCTTCCATATGCGCTCTGCCAGTAACCGATGTTCAGAGGTCTATAAGCCCTTTCATGAAGTAAGATTCTTATATGTTAGTCAAAATTATTAAAAACAGGTATGAAAAAGACATTTCAAGCATCTAAGTACAGTCTTCTGCTTTTTCAAGCAAGTACATGAACACTCAAGCTCCATTGTAAATACAGTCTGGCTTTCTTACCATCACCATATAAATATCAGAGAAGAAAGAATTGTTATTTCTCTGCCATTAAAATACAACAGTCATAAAAAAAGATTACTTTTACTAAAATTACAGGAAAAGCATTTTTTAGAGCCTATCTCCAAATAAAAACAGAGCTACTACGAAAATGAAGTATCAACAACGGTAAGTTGTTGCAAAACATACCAGAAGAAAACTGTTCTGATCTGAAAAATAAGTACACCTTAAACTTAGGAAAATTGGCAATAAAACTCTATATTAACTGTGGTACCATAAGCATTTCTTTATTTTAATTATGTGCTTGATTTGTAGCAGATAGATAACTGATGTATTTATTTTGTGCACTTACATTTATTTTTTTAAGTATAATTTAATGTCATGATGTTGAATTGCAGAAACAGTTTACATTTCCAGTAAAGCGTTCAGGATAAAATAAAACAGTTATAAAATTAAATTCAAGATGTTCAGATTTATAGACGCAGAAAGGCAGACTATGCCATCAGGAATCAAAAAGGCCTATATTCTCAAACAATTTTTACTTATAGTCCTTCATATTATTGTATTATTACAGTCTCAAGCTCTTTTTTCTACTTATTGAACAGAATTATCACAAGATCACCTGTCTGCGATATTCACTCAGAATTATAAGTATTAAAATGGTTAATGCCAGTAGTCATGCCCACCAGAATATTTCAGAAACATTTGCAAGTGTAAAAAGCAACTGCATGTCAGAGAAGTAAGATTTTTATCCCAAAATAATACGATTGCCTGATATTTATATACCAACAACAAAGAAAATAATCCTTTTAGCTGTCAACAGACAATTCTTTAGGCAAATCAATACTCTGAGCCACCCTTATCTTACAGTCTTTCACATTTACCTTTTTGTTTTTTGCGAATTTTCTCAACAAGTGAACGAATCTGTACATATTCTTCCCATTCCTTACCGGGACCTGGGGTAGGACTGCTGCATTCTGGAAGTAAAAATGCCAAACAAAAATGTTTTCTTTAATAAAGTGTGTGTGTGTATATATATATATATTTTAACAACAGAGAAAACGTCACGGTTTCACAGAAACTTTAACTGAACCTTAGTATTACTTGTCCTTCAAACATGTTTACATGGTAAACACTGTAATCTCCACTGTTACAAACATCCCATTCCTTGACATGTAATTAATAGATACTTTTAAAATTTTCACAGCATAACTTGCTTCAAGTTATTTTCTTTTCTTTTTTTTAAATATTCCTTCAGATTTAAGACACATCAAATGTTTAAAAAGCTAGGAAGAAAAAAAAAGATAAAACAACCAGACCATTAAGTAGATAGTCTCTGTTTTCAATAACCCAAGCAAAACACACTGTTTAGATTAGCCTGCTTGCCATCGTTCTTGTAATGAAAGCAGATAATAGCACAGACCTTACCTTAAGTAATTGAGAAATTTGCTGGTACATACATTTGACCTGCCTAGTCAATATGGTTTTCATAGAAGCATGCATACTGGAAGGACAAGCAAAGGAACACTTAGCCAAGCTTTAGCTTTAGATTATATCCACAGTGTCTCTGACAATATGCTAAATGCCAGTATGTGGATTTCTTGATCTAAGCCGCATAAATCCAAGTGGACAGCTGAAGATTACCTTGCTCAACTGATTTGAAAAAATCTTTGCATTGAATAAAATATGGAAGCTTGACAAAAAGAACAGCTGATACTTGTCTTTGCTTAGAAAATCAGATCTATGTTTTATTTTTGGTAGCAAAGTAGAGGCCAATTGTAGCATAAGCATCAAACAGCTCTGCCAACTCCTTGTCTCCTCTTTGTGAGCAATGCTGAAGAAAAATTCTAATTTTCTAAGGCAACATTAAGATGTGTCCAGGATATGAAAATCTGGACTTCTGTTTCAACAAAAAGTGTAGCTCAGCACACTTACTAATGACAGTAGAAAGAGCAAACAGTATTTTAGCATCATCATATGAAATTATGCTATGCTTTTCATATTTACTAGAAATAATGGATGAGTTCCAAGTTCCTCAAAAAGTGAAACAACCTTTTGTCAATACACAAGAACTAAGCACCACAAAAAGTTTCCAAGCACCAGCAACAACAAAAAATTTTATTTAAGCAACAAAAATACCAATGCAGTTCAACCGAATTGTATTCCTGCTTTCCACAGTTAATTTCTCTAATATCTCCTCAAAGTACTGTTCAAATGATAAACAGAAATACGCAATTCTTGAGGCTTAAAGAAAAACATTTTTTACAAAGTTTCAATGTCAAGTTCTCTATAGTAGTTTTTTTTGATCCAATCTTACCCATTATTTATGCTTCTGTTGAGAAATAAAGCCAAAAGCTGCCAGAAATATTTTATGTCCAATACATAGGCAATTAAATAAACCAATAATGGTATATACTATCAGAGATAGATACTATGAGATACATACTATACTATGTTAAGCAAGTTGAAATAGCAAGCTTGGCCACTTACAGGAAATGAAGAGAATTCATTGACTTCAACAAGAGAACATTTTTGAGTGGCCTGTACGCCATCCCTTTTCCCAGAGACATAAAAATTAAACTTACTTTGCAATAACTCGCTAATTAGATTCAACATTTCCTTTGGAGATACTGTCGCTGTGGCTCCTGTACCTGACTTCTGAGTTTTTACTCGGCTCTTCTTCCCCATCTTCCAACTAAAACAGATTAAGAAGCACACTGTCACCAATTACTAAGAAACGAAATACAATAATGATGAATGGACAAGATCTTCTCTTATTAGTCACTTAAAAAAAAGAAAAAAGAGGATGATGAGTTGGTTCTGGTACATATATAAATGCAAGTATTATTTGCATGGCCTCAGTGTGAGACAACCATTCAGTGCAATCAGAAGCAATATTTCATGTAGTTGCATATTAATTACCTCAGGGTAACTAGAAACTGGAAATCTTGCAGAGAAAAAAAAGAATTCCGATCACTTACAGATTCATTAGTTATAAACAACTATTACGGATACCAAAGTATCTATGCTATATAAAACCAGATTATTTTACCTCATTAACTGCAATGCAGACATTAGCTGAATTAGTATTTGTAACTGCACTAAAATAATAAAATAGTAATATGAATAGAAAATTAAGTGTTTCATTTCAAAATAAAATCAATATATCATATGTATAACTTAGCAGCAGCTGCTTGTGGTTCAATACAACTAGTTAAGGAAAACTTATTTTCAGTTATCACAATAAATAGAACATCGTCCTAGGCTGGTTTTCCAATATTCAGAGCCCCTTGTTCTCATAGAAGACTTAAATCATACAACATCTACTGGAAGAGCAGCGTAGCAGGGTGTGAAATATCCAGGGAATTTCTTGCATGCACTGGGAGTAATTTTTGATGCCAGCGCAGAACAGCGTTCTAGGGGAGGGGTTCCACAGGACCTGGTACTCGTGAATAAGGAAGAACTGCTCATGCATATGGTGGCCAACAGCAGCCTTGGATGAAGTAATTGTGAAATGGTAGTGTAAGATCTTGATAAAGAAAGGAAGGAAAGAAGCAGACTAAAGATTCTGGACTCGCAACAGTAGAGTTGGGGCTTGCTCAGGGAACGGTGAGCAGAATGCCCTGGGAAGCTACAAAGGAGCCCATGACAGCCAGCCATCTTCCTGAACTCTCTTCTTGGAGCACAAAATCAAGCCTTCCCAACAGGCAAGAAAATCTGCAGGCACAGCAGGAGAGCTGCTGGGGCCAGTCCCAGTACATGGGACTCCTCACCAACTGAGCTCAAATGAAACAAACGTATGTAAAGTGTAAGTGAGGACAGGCAACAGGAGGAGAAAATAGATGCACTGTCTGGGCCAGCAGAGATTAAATTAGGGAGGCTGAAGCTTGTCTGGAGTTGATATTGAAGAGGGATGTGAAAGGCAAGAAGAAATGCTTCTACAGATACACCATCAGCAAAAGACATTTTGTGTAATTGAGCTGCTAAATTGGAAAGCAACCTAGTGATGAAAGGTACAGAAAAAGTTGAGGTACCCAACACCTTGGGCATGGTCTTTTTAGCAGCCAGGTCTGCTATCAGGCTTCCCAGGTTTCTGCATCTAGCAGCAAAGCTTGAGGGAGAGGAGCTATCAAGTTAAAAGGCTATTTAGGTAAGCTGGACCTACCCAAGTATGTAGGACCAGACAGGAAACATACAAGGGACTGAGAAAGCTACCTGATGTCACTGCAAGGTTGCTGGCTATTGTCTTTGAAAAGTCCTGGTGATTGCCTATGACAGGAAACAGGTAACTTAAACAAACAGAACCCAACTGAAAAGCAAGGTGGGTGAAGGAGAAGATAAAGGATCTAGGAAACTAGACAGCAGTCAGTCTCACCTCATTTGCTGTACAAAACAGAGCAAGTCCTAAAGGGAAGCTATTTCCAGCCACGATGAACATGAATGTTACTGGGATCAGACAATAGACTTCTAAAGGTAAACCGTGTACAACCAACCTGACTGCCTTCTGAAGAAATAAGTGGTTCTAAGGACCAAGGAGAATTGGTAGTTGCCAGTTGCTTTGACTTAAGCAAGGCTTTTAACACTATCTTCCATAGCATCCTGGTTGTCAAACTGAGGAGACATGGACATACAAGGTGGACAAAACATTCTTTGGACCATGAGGTTCAAAGAATTGTGGTCAATAACTGTAAGTAACTGCCAACTGGTTAGACACAGTAATCCTCAGTGGTCAACATCTTCATCAGATTTGGATGCTAGGACAGAATGCATCCTCAGCAAATTTATGGAATATATGCAACAGGGAAAGCAGTCAACATGTTGGAGAGCAGGGCCACCATTAAGGAGGACTCAACAAACTGGAGGAAGTGGCCAACAGAAAGTTTATAAAGTTAAACAAAGACAAATGTTAAGCGTCCTGCGTTCGGGAAGGAAAAAACCTTATACAGCATTACAGCTGCAGACTGGCCTGGCAGCAGCTCTGCAGAAAAGGACTTGGAGACTCTAGCTGACAGCAAGTTGAACATAAGCCAGCAGTGCACCCTTAAAGCAATGAAAACTAACTGTAGTTCGAGCTGCACATGGAAGAGCATAAACGGCAGGTCAAGGGAAGTAATTATTCCCTTCTGCTTGGCACTGGTGGAGCCACATTTAGAGTACTGTACAGTTTTGGGTCATGCAGCACAGGAGGTACTGGCAAACTGGAGCACATCCAGAGGAAGGCCATTAAAATAGCAAAAGGGTTGACACATGGGATGAAAGACATAACGAGGGAGTTGGGTTTGTTCACTCTGGAGAATAAAAGAAGCCCACTACTGCCTGCACCTATGTAATGGGGCATTATACAAAGGGTGGAGGCAGACTCTTCTCAGGCATGCACAGCAAAAGGTCAACACACAACAACCACATGATAAGCATGGGAAATTCCAAAGAGATATAAGAAAACTCTTCATTATGAGGGTAGTTGAGCACTGAAACAGGATGGAGATTTAATTCCATCTCCAAGCAACCCTGGAGAATTTAAAAATTTGACTCAGCAAGTCCCTAAGCAACCTGATTCAACTTTGAAGTTAAAGCAGAAAATTGAGCCTCTCAATCTCCAGAGGTCCCTTCCCATCTACATCTTTCTATGATTCTACATGTTACTGCAACTGATGCTTTCACCTCTATGTGGGAAGCGTACGTAGTCTATATGGTATATAATATCTTCCTATACAGTATAGAAGATTCTATGTCATCACTTAGCAGTGAGGGCGAAGTCAGACACATTCAGGTAACTTTAGACATCTGAAAGATTTCTACTCCCTGGGTCATCAAGATCACTTCAGCCATAGCAGCTTTAAGTTATCACACGCTGCACAGTAAAATCCATAAAAATGCTAAAAATCACCGTACAGAAGTAGTACTTGGGATTCCAGGTGTTCTAAGCACTCTGTTTATATAAAAGGGGTCCTTTTATCCCTGGTCAGTGTAGCTAGCTTACCCAAAATGAAGCGTTTCCTCCCATACTCTATCAAAAAGTTTTGTTCAGCTGGTATTAACACTGGAATGTATCAACCGGCAGCTGAAAAGCTGCTTCTCCACGCTGATCAAGGCTGAAACAATTACAATCCATATGTTAAGTAACTGTATAGGGCAGATCTTTTAAATACAAATGCTATATTTTAAAAAACTTCTACTGGGAAAGATACGTAACCTGGTTGCTTTCATTTTCCACTATGACTAGAGTGAGCAAGAAACTGCCAAGCCCAAAGCTTAGTTGAAATGCTAACTTTGAATGATCAGGAAGGAAATTAAGGTTAACAATGTAATTTATTAACTCAAAATTAAAGGAGCTTAAAACTGACTGAAAAGACAACAACTCATAATAAAATGGGAAAATCTAAGGCAAAACTATAAGGTGTCTTCAAAAAGGAAGGCAAACAAACCAAATTCTTTCACCTTCTGACACTAAACACAGCGCAAGGAACAAGACTATCCCTAAGTACGTGGGGACTGGTGTCAGGGGTATCCCCTTGTATTTTAGCTCTCTCTAGCAGGTATCAGAGGCTCAAACAACCCATCTGCACTGCTTAATTTTACCAGTCCCCCTTGAGTTGCATAACTTACTTTCCCAAAACAATTTCTACCATGAAAAGCCCTCACATGCAGTCTAGTAAGGGGAGATCCCACAGATTCAATGTAATCACACTGGCTGATCGAGGCCCTTGAAGTTTGTAAATGAACACTGGACGTCGTCTTGAAAGACACTGCTCTACCACAAACAATTATATTTGACACAAGATTTGCAGCTCATATGAAGCAGGGAGTAAAGCTTATTATGAGATCCATGTTGCATTTATAATAGTGCAAATCGGAAACAGGATCAATATAAATGGCCAACCTGCCATAATATAGTGTTAACACAAAGCCATAGAAGAACAAAAAGAACTTAGAAAAGTTTGTTTTCATGGTCTTCCTACTATACACTTTTTCCTTCCCCCCCTGCTCCCCTCCCCTCCCTGTAATGCTCTCATAATTGTAAGAAGATAAACAGAGCTGTTGTGCACAAGGCTACCTTCACAAAGACTTTATTAAAAATTTCATCTATCCACTTGAGTGTTCCCCTCTCCCATATGCCATCCCGTTACATTTATTTTAGACCCTTCTGCTCTTAAGACGAATCATGTCAGATCTGTAATGGATCCAACAGCAGGTTTGGGGACAGAGTTCAAAATCTTCAGGCCAAGAACAATACAGTTCTGTGCTGATTCACACAAATGGTTTTCTACATTCCCTCTAAGCACAATCCCCTGCATCTTAGAGTCATCAGAAAATTAAAGCACTCACACAGTGTATTCCATGTTACAAGTTATAAATTGTGATGACATATCGTTTATATGAATCAAGATGCTCATAAATACTAAGATAAATAAGTTGAACAACTGAAATTATTTTGACGGATTTTGGTTTCTCATTTCTAAGAACAAAGTTTGTTTATCAACCAATAAACTGAGAAAAAGCACTCTAAATAAACGTTCTGTATACACAACTACCAAAATACTGTGGGTTTTTTTTTCTTTTAAGTTGTATTTAGAGGAAGAATCTGCATTGGTAGATTTTATGAGGAATATTATACATGGAGACATGAAAAGTGCCACCATACAGTCAGAACAATGATACACCAATACATGAAGCTGTATGAATACAGTACACAGTTAGCACTACATTTTGAATTTTTCCCCGTACGAAACATGTTAATAGGGAGAACCAATTTTTCACAGTGAAAGCATTGCCAAGAATTATGTCTAAATATAAAGCTGTTTTTAGAATATGTGAACTTCAGTTTCCCAAATATGACAAAAAATAAAAATTTGAACAACGCTAAGTATTTGCATTATTATCGTAGGTGAATATTGTTTTAGAGGCAAAAAAAATAATCTCTAGCTGAAATCTGCTCTACACAAGTAAGAAATTCAAGACTAATATAAGATCTTTCTCAGCTCCTACTGCTCAGATAACATGCAGCAAAGATTATCATAGGAAAAACAAGTTCAGTGAACACAACTCATTAGATTGATGTCACCGTAATCAGAAATGCATTATTTCAGTAGGATGCTACCAGCATAGGAACGTGAAAAAAGCTCTGTATCTTCACTCTCTCCTTTGATGCATGTGTCTTGTCTAAACTGTTGTTTCTTCGTCATCAGAATTTCTATAGAGAAAATATTCTGCATGCATGATTAAATCAGCAAGTCTCTCTCACACAAAAAAAGCAAAACCAGCAGACTGATATCTTGAGATATCTTGTTTGAAGTATTTCCTTTTAAGGAATCAACCTATCTTAATCAAAACTGTACTTTTTTTTAATCTAATTCCCAATCAAAAAAATAGGTCTCCACTTCCTACATTACTTATCTCCATTCACTGCTCAGTTACACGAAACAGACAAACTATTTAAAACCTAATGCATTTGACAGATGTATTGTTTATAAAAGCCATAATTTGAAAGGAATTACTGCTATACATGGTTGTCCAGAAAACATATTCCAAATGCCAATCTAGTGGAGCAGCCATGTATTAAAAAATATATATAATCACATGATATATTTCATATAACATAAAAATAGATTATGAAACTTTTTCAAAATTTCTGAAAACTAACACACAACGTATAATCCAATTTCACACTTGATAAAAAGCAGTTTAATGGAGCAATATTCTCTGCCATATTTAACCAGCAAATGATGAGCAATACTGATAACATGAGACCCAATATGGAGAAAGTAAGTGTGGGTCCTTTGTGAAACTTTTTGTAATTTAAATTACATTAATAAAATTACAGTTCATGAAACAGATTTTAGAGTTAGATTTCAATTCTACTGAAATCCCTGAAATCCCCAAAAGATTTGTAATTTCAGGGAAAAAAGTGCTTTTTAATTTGCAATAAAACTTCAGATATGAAGCATTTTTTTTTTTGCAAGCCACTAAAACAATTGTTTAGAAAGAAATAAAGTATAAGCGTGCTTCTCAACACAGCAATGAAAGGACAAGCTGTTTGCCAGTACATGCGTGACAACAGAAGAAGCAATATAAAATATAGCTGCATGACATGCGGAGAAAAATAAAACAAAAAAATCCTTCAGGACTGAGATGAACTGCAGACTTCATAAATATCTGAAGAAGTGGTTTGGGTTTTTTGCAAGTCTGCTTTTCTGTTTGTCTTCTGGTGAATATTTTTAAGTATTATGCCATGTTTCCTTTCAAATGAAGGTTGTTGAAAATTCCTGAAAGCATTCTGCAAAGAGAGAGTATGCTGACAGCAACGATGAATAAGCTTGGTAACACACAACACAGCCACGTTTCCAAATATAGTGTATCAGCTGGCTTGGCAAAAAGAATCATGCCAAAGCTGGCAGTGAGGGGTGTAAATGATCCATCTCCCCCCTCTAATACTGCTATCAAAGAGCAGTTGTGTCAGACTTTTAACTTGTTTCCACATCACACACAAATAATATTTTAATAAGCTGTAAAATATGTCTCCTTTTGACTTACAACTTTTAAAAGTGAGCATATTCACCTAACAGCTTTTGAAGGTAACCATGAGAAAGCTGCACAAAAATCCCCAAAGTACTAAAGAACTGCCACCAAGTGTGTGTATGTTTGGTTTTCGGGGTTTTTTTGTTTGTTTTTGAAAAAACACGACTGCTTAAACATTTCATTTAAGAAAGCTAATACTTATGGTATTAAAGAACTTGACCACATCACAGACCACATTTCCTTATGGAAGCAATGCCAAGCTTGGATGATAAAATATGGATCTTCCCAAACAATACTTCAGAAAAAAATAATCCATTTAATCATTAACATACCCCCCCCCAGCTTTTCATATTCACATGACCACCATGAAGTTCACTGTAGCACTTACATAAAGCTGCAGTTAAGCTTGATACAAAAAAAAAAAATATCTATCACAAAGCACTATAAAGATACCTACCTCTCACTCATTGGGGTAAAAATACAAGCTCGCAACCTTTGTTGCAACACCATGAATATAATCATTGTGCTAAGCAAGCACCACATTAATTTTTAAGTATTTAACTGTGTTAGTTTTAAAGAATTTATCCTACATGATATAGAATATATGAAGTCTGATTTCTTCTGGACATACATCTACGCTTCTTATACACACCTTTTCCAATGGTCCCCCCTCCTTCTCTCTCTCCTTTTCTCTGTTCTCTCTCTCTCTAACTACCTCATTTTTTCAAATGGTGGCTTAATGACATAACGCAAGGCTCGCACTCATAACTTTACTTACACTTCAAGCAAGGTTATCTTGGTTAATAAATGTTAATTGTTGTTTGGACTCCTCTGGCGTCGTTTCACCTTAATTCTGACATCGGAATTCTGCAAACCTGAGTCGCCCCAACCTTTGGATGTGAAACCCACATGACTTTACTAACCAGGCAGCATCTTATTTTGCAGGTTTCGATATAACTGCACATGTTGGGCAAAAACATCAGCACACATGTTGACTAACAAACAGGCCAAGCAGATAAACTATTCTCAACACAGCTTTTCCTCTAGCAAGCAGACCAACTTATGTTTGAGTTCTCCCACTCCATCAAATTTGATTAAAAACATCCAACAGATTGATGGGTTTTTGGAAGAACCAACCAGCAGACAGAACTGACACACTCCTATAAGCCATACTTGCTTCAGCTGTAACTTTTTACTTTACAGAGTAGCAAACCAGCTACTCGCAAATTCACTGAGTTTTCACAGTAACAACCAAGTTCAGAATTCCCACAGCAAGAGTTATCCCTTCAAGTTTAACTTTGCTTCAAGGACTCAGTATATTTCCAATGCAGTTTCTTAACACTGTATCTTCTTTAATTCAGATCCTTATAGATGCTAATTACATTATGTTCTCATTACATAATAGTTTCCACCCCACGCATCTCCTTGGCATAGACTAGCGCAGAAGGTGAGGGGCGCAGATCTAGAATCAGTATTAGGAGGACAGCTATGGGTCAACAAGGGCAGACAAGGAGAAGACAAGGGAATTCTCAAGCCATGCAAAAAGCACAGAGAGGTGAGTATAGTAGGTGGTTGTGGGATATGTTCCTTGGCTGCATCGAGAGGGAGGACAGATGAGTAGGATGCACACAAACCAGCCTTGCAATTTTTTTTCTAGTTTGATTGCCTTAGTCTAAGTCATTTTACCCTCTATTTCAGAGAGGAAAGTGTATCATCATCTTGTATGAACATATGTTGAGCAGCCAGGGTCTTAAGGGACAAGCTTAACGCTTATAGGCAACTGACAGAAGTTCTCCAAGCGGTATGTAGGAGAACACAGTTTTACACTTGATATGACCAGGTTTACGGGAAATGTGATCTTTGGCTTCCACCGATCAAGTTTTTTTTTCTCCTAAACTTGAATCTTATGACTGTGGGTAAAAAGATAAATACATTTTATAGCAAATAGAAAGCATGAAATCAAGAAGTGTAAGAACAGTGTGGGTGGAGGAAGAGATCTGTGATCTTTAAGAAAAATTCAGTTTATACATTTACAATGAACACTTATGCTTGCTTGTGAAAACCACCTACATCATGTCACTTGGAAACCACATTAACACTCTCATCACTCCTAAAGTATTAATCTTGACTGATTAGTTACTGATTCAATCCCTTTCCCCCAGCTCTCAATCTCTCACCTACTCTGTACTCCACTCCTTCTCTTCTTGCTATTACTTCTTCTCTCCCACCACTGCCCTTTCCTTTTTCTTCCATTTCTTCATTTCCTCTATTCCCCAAAAGCTCTATGAAATACAGTGTCATTGCAGTGCGCTGTGTTTGTGTACCTTCCTTGCTCAGCATGTTTCTGTTCTTCTGTTTAAGTTCCAAGCTCTTTCGGAAGTGGGACCTCCTGTGATTACAGAGTGCTTATAATAAAGCAGCCTTTTTTTTTTTTTTTTAAACAGGATCTGAAGTATTGCCATAACACTGATGACAATGCTGACAAAAATAACCTACAGAACACACTAATAAGTTTAATGATAGAAAAGCCACTTGCATTCCACTTAACATACAGTGTAAATTTATGTTTCCCAAGAACTCCCTTAGCCATAACCTACACTATTTCCTTCTTTAAGGGCTAGTTTTGATAAACTTGCTCCTTGTGGCAAAATGCTGTACCCAGAATCAGTTCAATGCACAGCCCAACTAATACCGAGTGCCCTAGGTTCTTCTGCTCTCCCAAAACAACATACACCTCTCAAATGCAGTTCCTTCCAGCTAGTTAAGAAACTATAAACTCTCTCCTATACAAAATATAACATAAGGGCTGCCATGTTCAATTTTTTTTTTTTATCTGATCATCAAGTCAAGAATTCTCCAGCAGCAGCCCACAGTCCCAGAAATGCACGTTCTGCAGGAAGAGGGAGATCCTGGCGCACATATACTGGGTACACACTGCAGTTTTCTTCCAGTTCCATCTTAGGAGATGCTGCTTACCATTCCTCCCTTTTTTTTTTCCCTAGTGTCTGCTCCCCATAATCAAGACCCCATAAAGTCACAGGGCTTCTTCCTCAGTCTTTCTGATTAAAACACGCTTACCACATCCCCTAGTACCTTCCTGTCTCCAGAAACAGAACCGCACTGAGAAGCGCCCATTGTCTCCTGGAGCAACAGGGAGAACAGAAGTTGCTGTGGTCTGTTTCTTTTTAAAGTCCATGGTTTTCATCCTCATCTTAGTCTTCTTATTTCTCTTCTCCCCCCTACCCTGTCTTTTACCAGAGGAAAAGTAGTAGTGATAGCAACCAAGAGCAGCTACTTAGAGAGCTACATGAAAAGCACAACAGAGGAATTTTTCTCCAGTATGTTCACCCAGCTTCTTGTGGTCCAAGCTGCAATGCAATAAGCTTCCCTTCTTCATGAGGTTGTGAAATTACCCAGGTCAGCTTCTCCTACTTCATAAAGAATTTCAGTTTTATTTTCCTTTCAAAGCCTTGATTTAGCCACATGACCCATTTGTAATGAACTCCACACATTTCCTCTCTCAGGCAAAGCAAATGTCCCTGTCACTTATTAAGAAAAATCTTACTGAGATAGGCTCTCTGCAAGCCTCATGTTTTTTGATCCAGGTATTCCTCCCCACACCTTTTCTCTTCTTTCACATCAGTTAGCAGATGGATTTTATCCCATTCAGGAGGTAGGTACCTTTTACCTCTGTCTCCACTCTCTGGGCTACTTGGTTCTCCCAAACATCTATTTTCTTCAAGAAATCTACCAAGCCAGTGGTGGTAAGCTTCGCTGTTCCTTAGGTGCAGTATCATATCAAAAGTACAATCATCTAAAATTAACTGATTAAAAATAAGTTCTTAAACACTGATGAGCAAAAACAACTAGAGGAAAAAAAAAGACTGATACTGAAAATGTTTCTCACATTTTCACTAATGAAAAGAACTTACTGTCAAAAAAATCATTAGAAATACATGCTGATATTCTTAATGCTTCCAAAGGAATGCTTCATTTCTCATCCTACAGGATGGGTTTGATCACAGTTACAGTATACACATTTATCACTACTTTAAATAACCTCAACTAAATACAACAAAAAACATTGTGAGATAACATTTTTGCTTTTGTATTTATACAGAAAAATCCAGTTTATGCAAAGCATCTGTTTTTCAACAAGATCCTGCTTTTACTTAATTCTACAGCCAGGCTGTTTACTAAGGCACAAGACAGTCGCAATGATTGACTTGTGGTTCAATAAACCCAGATGTAAACTACATTTTGATTGTTTGTGAGAACACTGCTTACACGTTTTATGCTGGAAGAGCTGTTTGCTGTGACTGTGTAATCCCAAAAGCAATCCCCTCAACATATACAAGAAACTTTAAAAAGGTTTGGTCCACAAAAGGAATGAAATTAGTTTTTGTCAAGAGCTATCCTCCCAATGCTAACATAAGAAAATTTCCCCAAACTGTAAAACCATAAATACCGAAATGTTAATGCTGCCCCAAATCTTCATAAGCCAGTATATCATAGCTATGCAAGACTTACAGTTAGAAAGTTACTTTGTCTATATTTATTATCTTGTACACATACATGAGAAAATAACATACTGTACAATCTTTAATTTCAAATGTTCATATGCTAAAACGTGAACTAGTAACTCTGTGCTACCTTTGCCTGTACTTAAACTGATTTGCAAAGATCCAAAAATTCCATTAATTTCCAAAATAGCTCCTGTGATGGCTTAACACAACCTGTCCTACTTCCCATTGCAATATACCAATAATGCTCAAAATCACTTTCGTGCATTATTTCAGATGGTGACTTCTTGAACCATGCTAGCACACTCAGTTTACTTACTTCACAGGGTAAATATAGCATAGTCACTAAAACTACTTTATGTAAACCTTAATATCAATGATGACTTATGTGACGGAGAACTAGGACCTTTTATCACCATTTCTAGTGTTTTACTTAGACACAGACAAGTGACAACAGTAAGAAAATCAGTCATTGTTGATGACTATGAAGGCATGCACAAGAGTTAAAATTCAGCATTATTATGCTAATAGAGGTGTAACAAAAGTGTACAGCACTCATTACATTGCCGCAAAGTGAACAACTAAGAGCAGAAGTTCAGTCCCCATTCAAGACAGTTGATGCACTTCGAAATTTTGACAGAGCCTTGGATGCAATTGAAAGCTTTAGGATGACGGTATGTATGACATCGTTTCAATGGGAATAGTTTTTTTAACTCAAAATGTACATTTCACCTGGGTCAGCCCTCACTGCAACTGCTTCTTAGTCATGAAGAATCATCATAATTTTAACCACCACCAAAGAGGCAGCACCCTTTAAAGGGGTGGAAAAACTTCTAACAAAAAGTTAACCCATTCTTCTATGTGTTACTGAAAAAAAAATAATATATATAACATCAGATACATATTTTGTATGTAAATTCTCTAGGATGCGCAGAAAAGACTGGATGCATATATTACTGCATCAGCTTCACAGCTACAGAAGAAACTGAGCCTGACTAAAGAGCAAAAAAATTTCCTTGGGTATCCTGCATAGATTTTTTTTTTAAGTCCTTTTTTAATTGCATTATAATCAATGGCATAAATAATACAAAACTAGGCAAAAACATATATTCCAATTAACAGGATTGTCTCCAAGGAAGACATTTAAAGCTGAAGATACTTAATGCCAAGGACTACTGTTTAATTGCAACAATAATTCCACCTAACTGAAATGCCCTCAAGCAACCTAGTAACAAGTGGGCCCACAATTATTTCTATGCACTGAAAAATTCTCTTATCAGTTCTGTTTACTTTTTGTCTTAACACCTTTGCCTACCCTCTGCTTTCTACACATATTGCAACTCCAATACAATTTACTATTGCCTGCTAGGCTGCGCCTTTACAATCAGTTAATTATGTAGGGCCATCACACTGACAATCCACATCCCCAAACACAGCATAGGCAGCAGATCCTATAAAAGTGCCCACCACAATTTCCGTGCCCTTCTAATGTCACTAATCCACACGCTGAAGTTTCTCCTCCAAGCAGCTACGTGATACAGATGTAACCACACATCAGATATGCCACCGTCCCTGTTACTCAAAAGGACTTCTTACCCACACAGTCCTTGCAATACTTACATGAAGGGACAAAAAACATCTTGCAAACCCAGTGAAAAGGAGGAAGGAAAGAAGATATCCACAGCAGAGAACATGTTTCCACAAGCTTTAAGACTTGTTCTATGCTATGTGGCAGCATATGTGATTCTTGCCCTCAAAACGAGTTTCATCATACATTCATGTCTTGTAACAACTTAAATTGGCTCAATGTTTCAATACCACTGCTGGAACAACAACAAAAAAAAAGCATAAGGACATGTATTTGGTCACTGAATTGACACTACCCAGTATGCACAATTAAATTGTGCTTGAAGTTATAAATATCTGAATTCAGCTACAGTTTTGTGTTCTTTCCTGGAATACCCTGTCCTTACAGAAGAGTATCTAAGCAGTTTTAAAATAACTGCTGTATTTTTCTCTAGCTATGAGTGAAGCACAGCTGTTCCATCAAGCTTCTGTCCGCAGCAGATTAAATCCCCGAAAGCGTAGGGATGAGATAGTACTGCTGGTACTTCACCTCAACCAGCAGTGCCTGGGATCACCATCAGCCGACAAAGAACAAAACACAACCGAACAGTACAGAAGCATATTATTCAATGCATAATCAATGCCAAGGACTTCCAGGCTGCAGCAAGGAACTGCAATAAAAACTAGTGTGAACAAGGCAAAGATAACAGTATGGAGAATTGCAGTGTGTATTTGCGTGCCTTTTCTTTACCTTTCTAGGACAGGCGGGAATATCAACACTAGGTAACGTGCTTGCTGTTAAATGATATCATGAGTGTTGTACAATTCTGAAAGACAGAAGACAGCTCATTTTGAATGAGGATTGAGTTCATGCTAGTAGGGAGGGGAAAAAAGACGTTTGGAATGGCACTCCAGCTCCATGAGAGCATGCTGCACTTTTTCACACCCAGACAGTACACACCTGCCTACTTTCCTGCTCTGTGTGTGGAGTGACATCAGCCTGTTGTGTATAAAAGAAAATAATAAATCACTGATCATTCTTGGGAATAATGAATCAGCATTACTATCATTCATTTCATATGTACCCATGTGAAGTTTGTGGAAAATTGAGCTCTTCGTTGTATGGTAAGGAAGTGCAATGGTTGCCAACATCTAAGTTGTAGCAGTGCAGATTTACTACAATGCAAGCGATAAACAGAGCGCCTCCAGAGTTTTTCTTATACCTCAAAGAAAAAACTTTCCCAATAAAATTATTACAGACCTGCCCCATAGCAAGTGCTGATGATTAGGGGCTTTTTTGCTGGTGAACCCTCACTGAAGAGATGACGGCCCTTAAGCCCAGTTATGATTACACTTCAAGCTACTGTAATCCTAGTATCCTTGAAAACACCCAGAGCACACCATACACTCAGCAATTCTAAATCTCAAAAGAATGCTATTTTGACAGTTCAGAAAGGAAATTCTGACAACATAAAAGTGCTATGTGTATTGTAAAAAAAAATAAATTAAGAAGCTTCTTCTATGAATGCCTGATAAGTGATGTAATTGAGGGCTTAACAGTTGGAAAACTTTCCAAACCCACTTGCCTTAAGTCCACTCCTCATCTAGTGGTTAAAGTGGTGACTATTTTAGGAACTGTGACCAGAAGTTTCTGGTAAAATACCAGCAGTTTCTGATATTTTTATTATAGACCTTGAAAGTTAAGGAGCAGGTTCCTCCAAGCCCCTTTTTATCTTCTGACATTCATAGTTGTCAACTTGAGCCCTTAGAGTCTCCTCCATGTTTACTCAAACTACTGACACTGCAGTGGTTTGAAATAAGAAGGCTTTTAACACAGGCATTTACTGGGCTGTCAGGTCCAAGAAAGATGCAGCAATAGTAAGCATTACTTGGCTTCACCCCTGAGCTTTCAAATGTTTGATAAAATAATAACCAAAATGTACACAGACCACAAGGCAGTGTAAACTGCCAGCAGCTTCTCAGAAATTTTAATCCTCACAATTCAGAATAACTATGGTAGAACTGCTTGGTAGCATATTTATTTTGTATGTTTGCAGCTGACAAAACAGATCAAAGCAGAAATATTTTTAATATTTTTTTAGCACACCCATTACAGAATAAATGCATTGCACTCTCTAGTCCCAGAACACGAACAGGATGACCACACCACCTTCTGAGCAAAGGCACCTTCTCTGTTTTAAGGGAGAAAGACTGAACAGCATCTTTCCACAAGAGAACTGCCTCAAGTCTACTAATGCACTGTTAACATGCCTGCTGAAAATCAGCCATGTCATTGACGTTATCTGTCTAACCCGCAGGCAGGCCACGCATCAAAACCAAGAGTAATGCTGACCAGACTCTACGAGTGATAAAGTGTTCAGATAAGGAGCTGCAACCATTTCTATAGTTCCCTTACAAACCCCAGGTATCTCTTGGCTCCGACCCCTCCAAACTGAGACTTTAATGTTCTTATTTCTAACTACCTGCATTCCTATTTTCCTCGGGCTATCTCATTCCCGCACAGCTACCATAGAGAATCTACCTGCCTCAGATTCCAGCAGTTTGTACTTTCAGCAGTCCTAGGCCCCTGGAGATCCAGCACCTTTCAATCTGATTTTAGATGTGCATGGCTTCCTTTGCCACAGCAAAGAGGCACAGCTCAAAAAGCAGCTTTAAGGCCCGCTGCCACAGCTACAGCCCTGTCTCCTTCGCCAGGAACACCGCCATTTCTTCTTCTACAGTAAAGGACCATGAACTAAACATTGCATTAACCAGCAAGCCACATCTGAAACACCTACAGGATGAAATTTATATCCATCATCCCAGAATGAAAATTCTGGTAATTCCTAGGTAATGTAATCTCAAGAACAAGGGAACAAACAGCAGCATGACTCCAGACAAGAGTAGCTGATACAGTTAATATTCTGCTTCCTAGTTCCTGTAGCTGAGTTTTCTGCTTCCAAAAATAGAACCACTATCTACTAGTCTGACAAATTTCTAGATAGAGAGAGATGACTTTCACTCTGACCAATTGTTCCTTACAGAACACAAAGGGCAGAACTGAACACGAACACCGTGACTATTATCATGGAGAAGCTGGTCCTGACATCTTGCTGCAGGTGATATCGGTACATGTCTCTCCACCAAAGAAAAATGCATTTTGGGAGCAGCAGTACTTTCCAAAACTAGACTGCTCATGTCCTATGCCTTAGGCCAACTTGTCACATACTGTCAGGGTAGAAGTCTGCAGAAATGTGCTCAAACCAGCTTTTTGTTATTAACCTGATCTGGCATTGCTGAGAGTTTTCTAGAAAAGATGAAGTTGTATCCTTGCAGAAGGTAAAGTGTTCCTCAAAGTTACACAGAATTTTGCTTTCTTCAAGTACAACAGTAAAACCCCAGTAAACCAAATTAAAACTGCGTCACTACATTAACTTCCCACCTTCAAAGTAGGCATACACTGTATCTTTAAGACTGTGACCTCCATTTACTAGAGTCTGCAAAGTTTTTGGCTGTTCAGATAATTACATGAAACTCTGCACTATGCCTCCAAACCACTTGCAGGGACCAACTACAAGACATCACAAAATAAAGCGAGCAGTTCTCACATTAGGCTATTGTTTCATTTTTCTCTTCTAAATGCCCAAACTCAAAGTGCAATGGGACAGTTTTTTACATTCAGGCATCGATTCAAAGATTTAATAAGCAGAGAAACAGGTTGTACAAGCCAGGCATCCTACAGTGACAGGAGGAAATCACAACATTATCTGTCATTGTCTTGAAAGCAGGAATTCTATTTTTTCAATAGAGCATTGAGAAATGCAAAAAGTTATAACCTCATGAACCCTTATAGAGTTCGCTATTATTCCCAAGCATCAGCTGGGATCAAAGTGAGAAGTAACTGCTTGAATGCAGACTTTTAGAAAAATGGGCAAAGAACAGATACCAATCTGAATCTGACAACCACATGAAAACCCAACAGTCATTTTCTGCAGCTGTAAGCTTTACAGTTATCTTAGCTTCTTCACTGTATCAGCACACAAAGCCTCTCAAATTGGTCTGACAACACCCATTTTACTTGCTTCTGACTGACAGAATCAGGTGCAGCATATTCCAGAGGGAATGGATGCTTCTCTATTTTAAGGAGAGTTAATATATTAATATGCTATCAATGCAACTCTGCTTAGCAAAGTGGAAGACTGAAGGTTGTTGCTGGTCATCCAAAGCAGACAGACATTTCCCCTTCTTCACCAGCCAACCCTTGCTACTTTCTGCAAGTCTAAAAATACTATTCCAGCACATAAACTTTCTCGAGGAAAGAAATTCATCCATACACAGCTCAGATTCCTGCTGAGACCCACTTTATTTGGAGAACGCAGCTTCCAAAGAAAAGACTATCCAGTTGTAAGATCACAGATACATATACGACAGCCTCCAAACATTAAGACATGCCAGGAATATCCAAACCAAGGCAGTATTACCCTCCACACTGAGCAGTAGTACTTATAAAAGTGCTGCTGGGCTTACAGAGGTTTGCAATGGAGTACTATTGCTGTAAAAGACTGTTGAAATGTATTGGTCTCATCATGTTCCTGAATCCTAGAAGCTCTAGTCGTGCCACCTGGAAGTACACAGACCAACAAGATGCCAAGCCTGTACAAGGCAATGGAGCCTTGATTCAGCAGGTTGTAGGCCTATTTGAAAAGTCAGTTTTGTTTATGTAAAAAATCCTAAAATCTGGACAAATGGGTCACAGGCCTTTAGATACATGTCCTAGCATGTTCAACAAAAAAACCTCAAACCCTACGCAGATGCATTAAAGAAATGCTTTTGTATCAAGGGTTCAATTGGTAGAACTTAAGAAACCTGTAAGTAGGTGCAGGGCATCAGCAAAGACCTGAAGATCTGAACACTTTATCACTGTTTTTTGAAGAATTAAGAAACCCAACTTTGTGAACATTGATATCAACCTCTATTCCGTTCCATCAATATTCAATGAAAGAGCATATTGGCAACAATTCATTACATCCCAGTGAAAGTTTGCAAAAGTAATTTTAAAAAACAAGTAAGTTGTAGTGTCTATCAAAGCAGTAAAACAGAACCATTTTGACAAACACTGAAATGCTGCCTATACAAGCATTAAAATGCAACATGCTTAAACAGAACACTTTTACCTTTAGGTGAAAGTTTTCTAAGCAATAAATCATAGTCTGTTGTATTTATTTAAAAAAAAAAAAATGCTCCCACAAATCTTATACAGCTTCCCAGAAGCGGAGACTTGATGCAAGAGGATAACTTGGTATTTGCTAACTTGGGCACCTGTTCTTGGTTTTACAAAGTATGTTCCAGTGGCCTATTACTTTCACCTCTTCTAAGAGCATGCAATTGAAAATGGAAGGATGGAAAGAAAGCTACTCTGCTACTACTCCCATCATTTTTACGAACTGTAAAGAGGTGAGACTTTCAATGACCACTTCCTCCAAGTTCAGGCGTCATAGTTTAGGCTGGACTGAACACTGAAACAAATGACAGATGCTCTCCCCCACCCCTCCCTTCAGGGAGAGAAGGATGAGTGAGAAACAGACCTGAGTTTAAAAGAAACTAAACCATTTATTATCATCTTAATAATAGAATAATAAAGAGAAAAGATAATACTGTCAAAAAAGAAAATACATAGATACAAAACCATATTGAGTTCCCAGGATGACAATCATGTCACCGGCAGGCACTGGGAAAGTCCTAGACTGCACTCAGTGATGGACAGGAACTGGATTCCAGAACACACAGATTGGGATCAAAGGCAGACAAACAGACAGAGTCCTCCATTGAAAGAGTCAGCTGTTCAAGAAAGAGGGCTGATCCCTCAGCTTTTATACTGAGCATGATGCAGATGGGATGGAATACCCCATTAGTCAGTTCTGAGTCACCTGTCCTGTCTGCTCCTCCCTGCAGGTGCGACCCCTCTAAGCTTTGCTGTTTCCAACACTCTAATCAGGCAAACAACAGCTGGCTGACCTTGATTATAACAATAAGCATAAGCAAGAGCCTCTATGCGTATCATTCCTTGGTATTAATTATAAACATCAGGCCTTACCTCTGCTAGAAGCCAACACTGTCTGAAAAATATGCACTTAATTTCAGAGAGTTCAGTTAAAAGAGGCTTAGCCGAAAAGTAAAATTACTGAACAGAAAATGGGTTCTGTTTTACCTCAAATCAGGACATGAGGAATGGCCCATCCCTATGTGCAGGATATTAAGCAAAGGTGGCAGGAGGCCTGCATGAATGAACAAGATGCTCCTGACAAAACTCAAACAAAGAAACAGAAGAGGTGGAAGCAGGGCAGGTAACTCAGCAGGAAGTGAGACACTGAGCATGCAGGGATGGGGTCAGGAAAGACAAAGCCCACTTAGAGTTGAATCTGTCAAGGGACAAGACGACAGTAAGAATGGCTTCTACGGGTGCATCAGCAGCTAAAGGAAGGAAAGACTAGGCAAGGTGCAAGCCTGCTGCTGAATGGGGCAGGCAACCTGGTGACAAAGGACACAGCAAGAAAGACTTCAGTACTCTATGCCTTCTTCACTGGTAAGAACTGCCTTCAGGAATCCCAGGCCCTGAGACCTGATGTAAGGAAGACTTACCCTCAGTGCAAGCGGATCAGGAAAAGAAACATTTAAACAAATAAAAAAAAAATAATCTCACATTTGAAGAGACCACTGGAGATTGACTTGTCCAACACCCTTGTTCAAGCAGGGCCACCTAGAGCCAGCTGCCCAGGACCATGTCCAGACAGCTTTTGAATATCTCAAAGAATGAAGACTCAGTCACCAGCCAGTGCTCACTCACCTTCACAGTAAAAAAGTGTTTCCTGATGTTCAGAGGGAACCTCCTCTGTTTCAGTTTGTGCCCATTGCTTCTTGTCCTGTCACTGGGCACCACTGAGAGGAGCCCAGCTCTAGCTTCTTTGCATGCACCCTTCAGGTATTTATATGCACTGAGGAGATCCCGCTGAGCCTTCTTTTCTCTAGGCTGAACAGTCACAGCTCTCTCAGCCTTTCTTCATACAAGGAAAGTCCCTTAATCATCTTAGTGGCCCTCCACTGGACTGTCTACAGTAGCTTCATCTCTCTCTCGCACTAGGGAGCTAGGTACTAGGTACTGGACAAGGTACTCCAGGTATGGCCTCACTAGTACTGAGTGGAAGGAAGCTGCTGAAGGAAGTAAACATGTAAGCCTTTCCCAAAATTATGAAGGGCAAGGTGAGTGGGAATAGTCAGCATGGATTTATGAAGGGTAAGTTACGCCTAGCAACCTTGTAACCTTGATGCGAGAGCAGCAGATGCTGTTCATCTCTACTTTAGTAATGCTTTTGACACTGTCTACTATCACATCCTCATAGGCAAGCTGGTGAAGTACCAACTAAAGCAGCGAACAGCGAGATGGACTGAAAACTGGCTGCACTGCTGGGTTCAAAAGGTTGTGATGAACAGCATGAAGTTCAGCTGGAGGCCAGTCACAATTGTGTACCCCAGGAAATAAAACTGGGGCCAACACTGTTTACCGTCTTCACTGATGACCTGGACAACAGGACAGATTCACAAATTAAGTAATTGCAGACGCTAAGACACTGTTCACTGAAACACCTAGAAGCAAATCTGCAAAGCTAGATCTTTCAGAAGTTCTTGTTGGAAATATTTCAATACAAAAGTTCTTAAATCCAAAAGCTCCTTCTCTCAGTACTTGAAGTTATTATGTGGCTACACTGTGTCATCAAGTAAACATAACCAAATGGCTCCAAGAGTGGCCACAAAAACAATTAATCCAGCCTCCCAGAAGGCCTGGCAGGACCAGGAAACAGCCTGCACCTCCTTCTTGTTGCCACCATCCCCTCGCGACCAAGTCACTCATATTCCCTTAAATCATCATCAGTATGAGCACATAGGTACTGGACCATCAACACGGGTTTCATGGAAGTGGAACATCACATTCTCTTACCACTCCACTAAATACTGTGTGAAAACTTTGGGTGCTAGTGCTATAAAGCATTAAAGGAAAAGGAAGATTCTGCTATTTCTATTAACTACTTGCTAAGAAATACAGGCAGCATTTGCAATGTAAGAGACTTAGTTTTATCGAGAGTTGCATAATTCCACCACTGTATATCATATCCTAAAGTATATACAAATATATATATATAAAGCAAAACCTAAAAACTGATCAAAAAGCAAAAGGCTAGAATCAGACTGATAACACAACAGCCCCAGAGATGGACTCCCCTCCTTTCAGTGCAGGTTGCTCACGCTTTTAACAGAAAAAACTGAAAAGTAACTTATTAGAACTGATATGGTTTACAGTCCATCTTCAGCTACAAAGATAATTCTGGCCTACATTAAAACACTGGCTGAAAACCATGGTGGTTCAAGCACTTCTGTTCAGGCACTTCCAGGACAGGGCAGCCAATTCCTTCAGATATTGGGAAGACATCCAAGAATAAAACAAAACAGAAAGTAGATACTAATCTGTCATACCATAATATTCAACAGCCTTTAACTTTGTGCTCTACAGTTATATTCTATTTTGATTCTTAATAGGATATTAGCAGCTACAGTCTCAGAAACATGCCTTTTGCTTTACGTCTGCCTTATGTATTACTTAGATGTGGCCAGCTTCAGAGCTTGTAAACACCTGTCTGCACATACTCACTGGAGATAAAACTGATCTCAAGCACAGTCATTCACATCTCAGTGAGCTTCAGCCCAGGCTAGAAAGACACACGGAATCCTCCCTACAGCTGACAGGTCTGCTGCTCTAACCTGCTAACAGATCCCAGAATTGAAATGCAAGACTTTGGTGCTAATTCTTTCTTACTTCAAAGAGATAAAAAGCATTACCAGACTTGCTGAACAGTATGGGAAGTGGTAAAGGTCAGACAGGAATAGACAGAGCAACTGGAATAATCATTTGGTGAAAGAGATGCAGGCAAGTGCCAATGTAGGGCAGAGTAGCTAAAAACAAAAAAAGGGAGCAAAGAAGGTTACAGCAGAGGAAGGGCAAGAGCAAGAATGCAAAGCAATCTTAAAACACTCTTGGGCACTGAACTTGCCTTTTAATTACTACAACACAAGCCTCTTCAAAGTCAAGCTCCAAATACACAAGACTAAAGACAGGTAACACTAATGGGGCATTTTTACAGTACGATGAAGAACTAGTGTACTTTATTTAGATTTGAGAGGCCCTTTCTCATATTTTACCATTAGTAGTCTTGGTTAAAACATTATTAACATCTAAAACCAGGCCTAGGAAGCTGAAGTGTCTCTAATAAGTCAGCTGGCAGAGGATGGTAAGAATTAAATTAATAATCCCCTGTTTGCTATAAAAAGCTGTACCATCACAGGTTTGCCAACATTAGCACAAGTCTAAAGCATCTGGATAAGAGGGAAGATTGAATCACTGCTGTATACACTGCATGCATCTACCCTGCAGAGAACAAACTTAATTAATCCCATTTTGGTTTTAGGTTAAGGAAAGAATGATGGTACATAAATATTACTTTGATACTAGGAAGAATCCATTCTGCAGAAGAATATCAAAAGAAGTTATTAAAATCAAGTAAATGTTTATTCAACGCACTTACAAAAATGAACTCCAACAAATCAGGGTAACTGCTGGGAAGCAACTTCCAAAGACATTTAGTCTTAGAATCAAAGAGAACACGTCTTGACAATATTCTGACTTGGAAGGCTCAAGATACTCCTAGATCTACTGAAAAAGCCCAAAATTATATATGTCAGTTTGACTTTTATTCTCCCCATCCCATTCCCCCCCCTCCCGGCCCTCCCATTGCAGCTGAACCTAGTTATATACTAAATACAAGACTGCTTCATAAATTAAATATAAACTTCTGGTAAGAAATTATTAATTTGAAGGTAACAAAATGCTAAAGGGCAAAGAAAAATGGCTACATCCAAGATAACCCAAAGAAAAGTACTTAATTCATAATTACTATCACTTTTATCAGCTGCTAATTCTGAAATATTATACTAATAACTACAGGATTGTCCCCACGTCCCCCTGCCTTCCATTAAAGCTTTCTTAGGCAGAAGGAGTACTTCTTTCTATAAACACCTCACTGATCTTCTAGGGAAGATAGTTTACTAGCTGCCACACAGGAAAACAAATTTTTCTTAATGATTAATCACCCTCTTTCCTCTTTTGAGCCAGTTCCTCAGACAACTATTTGGCCAGAAAAAATACTTACTCTTTGAAGAAAAGAAACAATAAACAGACTGTTAAACTCTACCACTTTGCCAATCTACTTTTGTCATTTCTTTGCTTGAGTTTTTAGGTCCTCCTGAAGACTCCCAGACTTTTCTCCCCGCAAACTCCTTTTGAGCAGAATGAAGAAAACCCCTGATTTACTGTTTTTACTTGCATGTTTCTAAATATGTTCTTCCTTTAGAAAATATTAACGTCGCTTTATAAAATACAACTCTTAACTGAGAACAAAGCAAGTCACGCTGATTTCAGTCACCAGCACAGAGCTAACGCAACAGTGCAGGCCTCCAAAACCCCTTGATGCTTAAATCACGGGCATTGTGATATGTCCTTTAACACTACGACATTCTGGTAGTAAAGATACAGATCCCCTGAGATCTCCAACTTGCCCACACTGCCACTTTCTTTCAAAGAGCAACCACTAAAGCACTTATTTGCTGACAAGTACCAAGTATGTCAGTTTAACTCCATAATCAGCACCACTATGATAAAGTATGTAATACTTTAGATACAGCAGATATACCTAAGTTTGTTATATTTATTACAATAAAAATATTATTAAGATGTATACCATTCTATGCAGAGAGACATTATGTGATTTATTTTTAAATTATGTACAATATTGTTTATTTCAAGACTCAGATCTGACTTCAGTGTACAGATCACGCCATCTCTAACTGGCAATGGTAACATACAGATTAGAAATGATTTCGGGGGTTGTGGCATTTCTTCCCCCAAGACCCTTAAGTCTATTTCTAGGCACACGATGCCATGGACGTATTTTCAACTGTACTTCAACATATATTTCAATCCAGCTTGCTAAACATAACCAAAAGCTCTACTAAAGCGCAAGCTGGCATGCTTGAACTTCTACCATATTAAATTACTTAACTGAGCAAAAATATCTGGAAACACCCCCGCCTTTGTGCCCATCACGCCATTCGCTCCAACAACTTGTACGCTAGCTTACTATTTTATACCAGAAACCAGATACTGAACATGCAGAATGCTACAGCTCTTTACTCACCTACAAAATACTAGGTTTCACTTTATAGTTACACAAGCTTACAACAACTGAAAGCAGAAAACACTTGTGAGAAATTAAGCTAACATTAGTAGCAATATTCACAGAACACAGCTGTCATCTAAGGAGACAAGTGCTTACATTACTTGTTCTTAGAAGGGAAAAAGACAATTTGCTTTCAACTTTATCTCAAGAGCTAGCTTAGGTTCCAGGGACAAGTCCTTCCAAGTCTCCAACAAGCTCGGGAGAAGACCAACCTTGAACTAAGCTGTGAGGGACAATTTCCAAAAGGAAGAACTGAGTTTGTCCTGACAGCTAAATATTGCCTTTGGGTAAAAACCCAGATGCCACTTGAATTCAAAATTTAGGAAGCTGCTAAGAATTAAGCCAAATGTAAAGCATAACCTCAGCTTACGCAACTCTGAGCAAGCATTGCTGGGTAAGAAGAACGATGAGGAAGGGACCACAAGAAGTTTGGCCTCAGCAGCTATTGTAGTAACAGGGGGAGGCTGAAACACCTAGGCTGTCTGAGGAGTAACACCCCTGTAGACAGACAGTTTAACTGATTTACTCTCATTTTAAAACCCACCTTTTTTGCCCTCTCTTTACTAAAGCAGGTTTCAGAACTGGGGGAGAAAAGGAAAGAAACCAGAGCGCTCTTCTTCCTGCCAGAGGAGGACTCTGAGGAGGAGACAGATACCAGCAGAAACGGCTCCTTGAGCCAGACCCTGAGCGCCGGTGGCAGGGGAGCCTCTCTGGAAAGCTGAAGGAGTAGAATTAGGGAGTATTCAAAATGTCACGAATTTAAAAATAAATAAAAAAAAATAAATAAAAAAAAGGAATTACATGATGGGAAAAGCAGTTTTTATGCCATTTGTTTTACTCCGGTTCCTGATCAGCCTCTCACGGAGGGGAAGGGGGGGCGAGGCGGGGAGGGACAAGGGAATGGAGCGTGAAGACGCGAATGTCACCCCCCCTAGCTCGCGGTTGTTCCCCCACGCGCGGGGCGCCCCCGCGCCACGCCTCTCCGCGTGCGGAGCCCCGCACGCGGAGAGGCGTGGCGCGGGGGCGCCCCGCGCGTGGGGGAACGGCCGCTTTCCCCCACCATCCCCTCCAAGCCAGGGGGTGGGCAGCAAGGCCTGGGCCCAGGGCGGTATCCGGAAAGAGCGGCGCCTCCCACGGGAAGAGAGGCGGCGGCGGGGCCAGGCCCCATGGGAGGGCTAAGGGGAAAGGCCCGGGCCCCACCGGGGGCTGAGGGGGGCCTGGCCGAGGGGCAGCCGGCTCCAGGAGAGAGGGGTTGGGGGGGGAGCCTCCAGCGAGGCCCGGCCTTACCTCCCGCGCAGCGGCGGTGGCTCCGGCCTCGCCTGCTGGTGAGCGGCGGCGGAGCCCGAGCGAGCCCCTCGCACCGGACGCCGCTACCCGCGGGTTGGGGAGGCGGCGGCGGCGGCCGAGCTCGCCTCAGCCCCGCACTCCTGGGCCCGCCCCCTCCCTCACCCCGTCACCTCCATTGGCCCAGCCTCAAGGCACCACCCCCTCCGGACTCCGTGACGGCCAATCCCCAGCGACCATCCCTTAAAAAAAGAAGGGCATGGCCGCTCTCCTATTGGCTGAGATTTAACGCATGCCTTCAGCCTCCTACTGGCTGCTACAACTTGCGATCATCTCCTCCCAGCTTTCTGATTGGCCCGCTCCAAGACGACGGGGGCACGTCGCCCGCCCTCTCCTCGCGTTTCGCTGCTGCTGAAGGAGATGGGATTGGCTATAGGGCTGTGGGGATACTGCTTCTCATTGGCCGCTGGGAGGCAGGGGCGCCCTTTGTGACGCTGACGTGATGACGCAGCGAGCGGCCTGGCCTGGCTCCCAAGATGGCGGCGCGCAGGCTGCGCCGTCGTTAGAGGCTCCGCGCTCTGCTGGGGTTCCCTCTGCCCGCGCCCGGCCTGTGAGTGCGCCGTGACGGTGTGGGGCCGCGGGGCGACGGCCGCCGGTGCAGCCCGCCCTCCCGGGCCGCCCGCTGGCGGGAACCGGCGCCTGGGGAAGAGGGGACGGGAGCGGGAAGGCTGGGGTGGGGAGCGAGCGCCTCCTCGGGCACCGGCAGCCTCGTCTAAGGCGGGCGGGCGGGCCGGGTTTGGGAGGAGCTGAACTCCCCCCCCCGCCGGTTTTGGGGACCGTAGGGGACGGAGCTGGGCTCCTGGTCGGATGGTTCTTCTAAGGTAGGATGTATAAAAGCCGGGATCGAGCTCCTGAAATCTTAACTGTATTAATGGGGTGCGTAAAAAAGCAGGAGAAAAACTCTTGTTATTCTTTTCGGTCGTTACGGTTTGCATTGGGGATGCTTGGGGTGGCTTGTTTAGGATGTGTTCGGGTTGATTGTTTTTCTTCCTAATTTTTTTTTATTCGGAAGTGCTTCCGCTGCCCATAGAAGCAGGTCTCGTCGCTTCGGGCGGCTTTAGTGTTAACTGGGTTTAAAATTGTTTAGAGCATTAGAAAGCAAAAAATAAAGCCCTAAACAAACAAGTTGTAAAGAAGAAGAACCGTAAGAGTTATAAAAAGAAAGTTTTCTTGGTAAATATGGTGGGAGTGTGTGGTTGTGGCACAAAGCTGTTTTATTGGTGCTGAAAATAATTTTAACTAGCCATTCACTTATTTGTGGCAGAGTTTGGGTTGATCTGTCACTGGTGCCATTAGTTTTGAAGGTTTTTTGTAACCAGTGTGTAACAAAGATGGTTTCCTTTATTCTGAAAAAGAGAAACCTTTTGAAGTGGAGCGAGACAGTGATTGCACGCGTGTGTTTTCTGGCAGTTCATGTGATCTTTCTTCCATTTTCAGAAGGGAAGCATCTGGAAAATTAACAGCTTAATTTAAAGAGTTTTAAGTTTGGGTCGTCTTCTGACTGTTTTGCTTCGAGCAAATGTATTGCATCATATGTTAATCACTATTTGTTATGCAAACCTTTGGAGGTGACTGCAGTAAATTTTTGCATAGTATATGTAGTTTATTGAATTACAGTAAGAGTAGTTTTGTGGCTGAAAGAAATAAAGGCAGTAAGACAGTCTTCATTCGGTCTTTAAATTGAGGCATGACTGAACATCAGTCAGAACTCAAGTATCAGAAAGTTGTCTGCAGAGCTTTGTGATTTAAATATACGTATATGAAGTGCTGGTCAACACAGGAAAGTTGCACACTATTTGAATGTAATCAACTGACTTGTTTTAGGGACAGTTTTAGATGGCACTTTACCCTACAGACTGACATCACTTGTCTTAATCTTGATATGTAAAAGAATACTACTTCTGTTACCTTTTTTCTGCAAGTAAGACAAGTACAGACCACTTCACAAAGCTTTTTTACCAAGTGGTTGCTGCGCTCTTACCATCCAGGGATATTTGGGAGACCAGATGGGTATTTAAATTGCCATTCAGTCTGACCTAATGAGTGTGTTTCATAGTTATGAATAGTGAGTTGATTTCCATTGTGTGGTGTCCGTGTTTCACACCCCCCTTCCCCCCAACTTTAAACCTTGCTGCTACCATCAATAAATTGTGGACTATTTTGTGGACAAAGTAGGTGAAAGTTGTTCTACTAAAAAGTAACAGATATTGTTGATAATCACGGAATCTTCAGAGTTGGAAGGGACCTCTAGAGATCATCTAGTCCAACTCCCCTGCTAGAGCAGGATTGCCTAAAGCACATCCCTCAGGGCTGCATCCAGGCGGGTCTTGAAAATCTCCAGAGAAGGGGACTCCACAACCTCCCTGGGCAGCCTGTTCCAGTGCTCTGTCACCCTCACTGTAAAGAAGTTTTTCCGTGTATTTGAACGGAACTTCCTATGTTCTAGCTTGTGCCCATTGCCCCTTGTCCTGTCACTGGGAACCATTGAAAAGAGCCTGGCTCCGTCCTCCTTAAACCCACCCTTTAGATACTTGTAAACATTAATCAGGTCCCCCCTCAACCTTCTCTTCTCCAGGCTAAAGAGTCCCAGCTCTTTCAGCCTTTCCTCATAAGGGAGATGCTCCAGTCCCATAATCATCTTGGTTGCCCTTGAAGTTTCTTTATTGAACAGCTAATAGCAAAGATAACCTCTGTCTATTTCTTTGAATTGAATTTACAGTATATGGGGAAGGTAAGGGCAAGGTTAAATATTACGTGTCTTTGAGCATGGAAAAAGTCCCTTGCAATGGGCAACGTTAAATACTATTCCTCTTTACTCATCTTCGAGCACAGGGGTAGGGTGGGGAAGTCCTCTCTGTTTATAAAGAAATCCCTTCTTTTTTTATTTTCTTAAAGGTTCTGAAGCGACTATCTGAAGACTTCGTTTTTGAAAACTTAAAAAGCAAGAACAATTCTGTTTTAATAAATGAAGGAGAATAAAGAAAATTCCAGCCCTTCTGTAAACTTGGCAAACCTGGACCATACAAAGCCATGTTGGTACTGGGATAAGAAAGACTTGGCACATACACCGTCGCAGCTAGAAGGGCTTGATCCAGCTACTGAGGCACGATACCGCAGGGAGGGGGCCAGATTCATATTTGATGTGGGAACACGTTTAGGGCTGTATCCTTTCAACTCATGTTGGCGTGAAATGTCTTTTTGAATCGGGAT
This sequence comes from Larus michahellis, assembly GCF_964199755.1. Classification (NCBI taxonomy): domain Eukaryota; kingdom Metazoa; phylum Chordata; class Aves; order Charadriiformes; family Laridae; genus Larus; species Larus michahellis. The sequence goes on along the minus strand of NC_133899.1, from coordinate 36,694,714 downwards.
TTTCAGAATAAAATGTACAAGAAATGGCATTATGTGCTTAGTTAGCTGTTCAAATGTTTTTTTAGTCATTAATCAAAAACCTTTTTTGAGCTTACTTGCCTTTTGATGTAATATGTTCCTACATCATTTTTGTCCATTCATTGGGTAAACAAGGTTTCAACTGAAACCCTTTGGCAGTAGAGAAGTAAGGTGATACAGACTTGCCAAGTAAGAATAACTTTTGGCAGTTGTCAGACTTGGTCTCTTACTGTGTGAATCTACATAACTTCTAAAATTTTGAATTTTGCATTAATTTTTCTACTTATTTCGCATCTGAGGCTTCTGAGCTCTGCCTCCTCACTTTTTGTTTTGGGGTTTTTTTTATTTGTTTATGTTGGCATTTACAACTTTGTAAGTATTAGTAAGTTCTCTCTACTGTCCTTCTCTCATAGACTGCCACTTAAACTTTTTGCTTCCTGTATTTCTGTGCTTCTTTTGATGTTCTTTGTTTAATAAAACCCTAGTAAAGATGAAATTTTACTCTTAAAGAAAGGAGTGTGGAGCGTGTTCAGGTATTATTTGCATTTGTAGGTGTGAGTAATCATTAACCTTCCTCCACACCAACACTTTAATGTGAAGTCATCATTGTTCTGTTCCTTCATGTACCTACTGCTGCTTTTGACCATCTCTGAAGCAGGTATGGCTTAACACAAGGATGACCTTGTGTGGGTCCTCCTGTAAACATAATTGGGATTTTGCACGCTTCCAATAAATCCTTTAGTTACCAACTGTATCTGGGCTGAATCATAGCATTTACACAGCCTTAGGGGGCTTTGTGGCTTTTATTTTTCTAAAGCTCCAGTTTTACTTGCACTGTTTTCTAACTGGTCACTGAATGGACAATGGCTTGAGGTACTTGATACAGCAGTATGTATCTTCTCCTTTGTGCATGTTTGGTTTTTAATTTGGTTTATGCCCTGTTTGAAAGTCCTTATTCTGCACCACAGACATTATGATACTCTAGCAACAGGAATAATTTATTTCCATCGGTTTTATATGTTTCATTCCTTCAAACAATTCCCAAGATATGTAAGTATTTACAATATTGATGACCTAATACAGTGATTGCACTAGGCATGGACTGTTTGAAATGGTGATAAGTTCCCTGGGTACTACTGCTGTCCATGGCTCCAAATGATGAAAAATAAGCATTTTATCTTTCAGTCATTATGGCTTAAATACGCTATTCTTGCTTGTTTACACACTTCTATTTATGCTTAGAAACATATTTATATTGATGTTGCAGTTATGTTTTGCTGATACTGTTCTTTAGAAACAGTAACAGCTGTAGTTCTGGTGCTCCTGTATGGGCTAAAAAAAAAAATTGTAATACCATCTTAAAACTGTTTGACAGACAATGCTGAACCAGTACAAATTCTGCTTTGAGTTTCTGACCTTGAAATAAAATTGTATAAAGTGGACAGTCCTCCAAATTCTGTATTTTTCCTTTGAGAACGTAAAAGTTTAACACTATAATAAAATAAGAAGTTAATATGCTATTAAGTCTTTCCTGGGAAACTTCAACAGCACTGTTAATGGAAACTGACAGTACTTTTTATACAATGCTCTACTTTATTGCATATCTACATGCAGACAACTTTTTGAAAGCACTTTCTTTTTTAGGTGACAGGAGCCTGCTGTCTCTTCCTGGCAGGGAAAGTTGAAGAAACACCTAAGAAATGTAAAGATATAATTAAAACAGCTCGTAGCTTGCTAAATGATGTACAGTTTGGACAATTTGGAGATGATCCAAAGGTAAAGATACTCATGTTGAAATTGATTTCATCCTGTTGTGCTCCAGCAAAGTGACATACATTTATTAGAGCACTGGCTGATTTTCAGTTGTTCTAAATTAAATTATGTGTTCAGCATGCATTTATAGCTCTTCTGGTTAACGTGATAGGTAACTATGAAAGTAATTCTTGCTAATACAAGTAGCTTTGGGAGCCTACTGGGATAATCGTTTGTATAAAAAGTTTACATTTGATTTCATATAAATTCTGATGTTATTTTGCAAATTAAAGTAAACTTGAGTAATTCCAGTCAGAGCTAGAAATATCATCAAGGCATAAATCATATTTGCCAGTTTTAATGTCATTTTAGGAAGCAATTAATAGCAAATCTTAAGTCAAATAAGAGAATTACATCTCAAAGTATTGAGAAGTTTCCTGTATTTGACTTAGCAAAACTACGCTTCTTTCAAAATTTGCATATTATAAATAGCAGAAGGATCTGAAACTTGGGAGGGAAGGGTGGTGAGAGCTTCTCTTTTTGTTGTGATTTTGTATATTTGGCACTTCGATGCTGTATCTGGTTCAGTTATCTCCTCCATGGAGGAAAAGGAATCTTAAACGTCACATCCCATCTCCTGCCCCAAATAAGTGTGAAGAAAAACTATCTGGGTTTAAAATAATGTTTTAAGTTGGAGAGTTTTGTGTTTTCCTTGGAGACAAACCCTGATCAAGCAAAAGCAGACAAACATGTTTGCCTGGAGATGCTCTGTAGTCATGCTTTTATACTGGCATGAAATATTTGTGAGTAAAAGAAGGAATAATATTGTGGTTACCTTGTTACATTCTGCAGGAAGAAGTGATGGTCCTTGAAAGAATCTTACTACAAACAATAAAGTTTGATTTGCAAGTGGAACATCCATACCAATTTCTTCTTAAATATGCCAAACAACTCAAAGGTAAAATGTTACAGAGTGAGCAAGTAATGCCTGTTGTTAATTTTTCAGAACTTAATTTACATTGACAGTGCAAGAATATTCTACTGCAGATTGTTTGTCCTTTGTAATAACTTTATTTCTTACCATTTTTCTGATTGATTTTCAGGAGACAAAAATAAAATTCAAAAACTGGTTCAAATGGCATGGACATTTGTCAATGACAGGTAAGATACTTCTAGGAAACCCTTTGAATGTGAAATAGTTACTGTTGCTTACTTTGTTCTGTGTTGAGATACTTCTTTGACAAATGCTTGTTACATGTTTTCTTGATCATGTTCATCAGTTTTTCTTTCCATCATTGCCATGATAGTTCTATTGAGTAGGGAATCTAGAGTGAGTATAGAAGTAGACCGTTAAGACCTTTGTAATTTTGTGGTAATGATTTAATGCTTCATTAAACAAAAAGTTACTGTTTGAGAGGGCCAAACCAAATCATAGATCTCTGGGATAGAAGCTGGCTTCTTGCCCAGTCTCAGGTACGTGGCACATTCTGAGGAAAGAAATCGCTTCCCAATTCCATCATGTTCGCCAACATTTTTTTTTTTTAAAGCAATATTTTGGTAATAGTAAACTAGCCATTAAGTTCAGTGAGGAATACAGTTTTTAGCACTAGATTTACGATTGCTTAGAGAATGGATTTGCAATACGATGATCACATCAGTTAACAGAAGTGTGTGTAGAAACACTTTTCATGTGTAGTATGATATTGGAAAACAAAACCAAAGGAACTCGATACACTTCAGTCTTGTTAAGGAGGATTCTAGAGAGCTGTGCAGGTTAATACACCAAGGACAGTTAAATGTAATTTTTAATTTCCATAACAAACCCTTAAGAAAATGTGTAAGTGCCCTGACTATTCAGAAATGCTAAGTACATTGCTTTCAGTCATACCTATGTCAGTAGAACGCCATTAAAAAAGAGGTGCATTTTTATTCGTACGCCTAATTGGAAGTAACCCAGTGTGGGTCACCTAAACTCTCCAAATTAATCTGAGCAAAAGGTTGCTTAGCATATTTGGTTGTCAAGATAAGTTTACTTCAGCTGTTGTCAGTCTTGCAGGTAGTGATCTTACAGGCTTGAGTATCACTGTTAAGTTTGTCAGGGAAAACTTCTGTTATATATCCATCAAACTTTGGACAGTACTGTACTTTGAATTAGATGGTGTTTAATAATTCAAGAAATTTAATAATTAAAGAAAACGCACTTCAGGAAGGCATTAGAAGTTGGAGTGATTGTTTCAAATAATATTTATCTCTCTTCTTGAGAGTCTGTCTTGTGTTTACTTAATAGGTGCCATGTTAGAAGCGTACTTGTTTTCTAGGATCCCGGGAAAATAATTCTGTACTTTGCACTACAGGCCTTTAGAATAGGGGGTTCTGTTGTTATGCAGCCACAGTACAGCACCCAAGTAAATTCCATTAAAGTAATAATAAGAAATCAGTGTTTCAGGAGCTAGTTCTTGTCTTTTTTTTGTGTTTACTGCTGACCTGATTCTGCCAGTGTTTAAGTATCCCATTGGCCTTCAGTTACGTGTGGCCCACAGGAGAGAAAATGGATTTAAACCATTGTCTAGTCTACTGTTTTGATGCATTTAAGGACATTATAATGAATTCATCAGTGAATGTGCAGAAAGTTAGCTAGCTAGCTGGATCTAAAATTCTTTAAGCAGATCCCGTGTTACAGAATCTATGGAGAAAAAAAAGAAGGAAAAAAAAAAACAACAAATTTTGAAATTTAAAATTAATATTAGGTAACAGTAACTTTGATTATGACAGGAACTTAGTTAATATCGATAACACCAATAATATTTTAGCATTAGTTTTAACAAAGCTTGTTCAAGAGATAATCTTTTACAGTTTTTACAGCTTGATCTAAAACAAGTATCGTGCTTGACAAATTGCTTTACAAGTTGATGTTGGCTGTTTTGTGGGCGTTTTTTTAGTATTTATTTACACTTTGTTGAAAAACATTTGGAAAATCTAAAATCTAGATGTGCACATCATTCCCTAACCAGTGTAATGCAGCAATAGCACACTTCTGTAGCAATGGACACAAACACTGTATTAGTTAATGCTACAGATGAGACTAGAGTGGAATGTAGCTGCTCATAGTTACAATATAATGCTCTTTTCCCTCTTCTTCCACACTCATATAATGTAAGGTTTTCTATTTTTGAACTCCAAACTTTATGTTCCCCTGTGGTGTTTTGGTTCGGTAGGCATATGCCCTCTGTATTATCTGTGTAAAATTATGTTGTATCATGATTGCAGTAGTGCAGAAACAGTTTAGCTTTGTAAGCTCTTGTTTAACAAAGCTCTTAATTAAATTTGAGACGTTAAAGTGTGGTGGGATTTTTATACCCTGTTAATTGTAGCTGTTGTACATAAGTGTTGTACTTTGACAATCGGAATTATCCTCAGGGTTGTGTTTTGTTTTGTTGATATTCCAGTCTCTGCACTACACTGTCACTGCAGTGGGAACCTGAGATCATAGCTGTTGCAGTTATGTACTTAGCAGGCCGTTTGTGTAAGTTTGAAATACAGGAATGGACATCAAAACCAATGTACAGACGATGGTGGGAGCAATTTGTACAAGATGTTCCCGTTGATGTTCTGGAAGGTATGAAAAACATTTGCCGCAAACATAGAAGTATTTCCTTTAACTGTGTGATCTAGGTCACTGGTAAATGCAACTTGCTTTCTATCTGGGTTTTAGTCAAAATAATCATAGCCAGGGTATGTAACTCAGGTCGTATGTGCTATGCCTTAACCAGGTTTTTAATTAAACTTATAAGAGTGGCTTAGTCTTTAGTTATTGTGGTTAGTCTTCTGGTTAATATTTGCTTTACTACTTGTTTAGTTTATTACACAGTTAATTAGCTCTAAATTGTTGTGGTGTTTGTTTTCTTTGTTTTTTAAAAAAATGATTTTAATGATCCCTCTCCCTGTTTTAAATAATCAGCTGTACGAACACTGGAACTAATCGAGCCTAGTTTCCAGTGGTTTTCTCATTGATGGTTTAGCTCTTCAACCAAATTATGCTAGGTTTTATGGTGTACCACCACTGAGGAACAGATTATGGGGGATGAATTCTGGTAGGGGATGGATTATGGATCTTTTTCATCAATGCAGATATCTTAATACTATTCCCTTTGTGTGTGTATACATTGCTCATATTTACCTGCTGCTTGTCCTCTTGAGAGAACCCCAGGAAGTTAATAAAATAAAGCAGGACCTCTCTTGACTCTTGTTGAGTAGATTGTGGTTATGTGACAATTAATGTGTCTTTATTAAAGTTTTTACTAACTTACCTGGTACAGATGTCAGGCTAAGCTTACTTCTAGTTCCATAAATTGCTTTAGAAACCTTCTTTAAAAATTGATGGTTGTCACAATCTGGTGTTTGGTTCTAAGGAAGTTTTACATAAAACAGTATGCATTGCTGTTCAGGTCGTTTAGCCTTTGTTGCTCTCAGAACTTTCAGGTGAATACCATACAGTTCTGGTGGTTTCTTAAATGGTTACTTGCTCTGTTTTGTATCATGGCCTTTTTCAGAGTTGCTTCAGTTTCAGATGGATCTCTGCTGATTCCCTGCCAAAGAGGGTTATAGAATGGGAGTCTCTCCAGTTTCTGCTACTGCATCAGTGAATGGTCATGGAGAGAACTCATTTAGCTTTTCTAGAAAGGTTTTCTTTTCCTTGAGTGATGCTCTTGCACCTGGTTGTCAGTTCGCCCTACATGGTTTCTGACAGACCTTTTGCTTCTAATGTGGTGGAAGAAGAATTTAGTACTAGTCCTTAGTTTCCTGAAACTTTTTTGACTGGCCTAACTAGATGTAAAACATACAATCTTCCTTCACTCACTTTCTTGCTAATGTTACTATCCTGTTGTTACGCTGTGACTTGGCTCTCCAAGCACACAATAATAATATACGGTATATTAATACCAAGACACTTTGTTGTTCTTCTCGAAGGTATGCTTATACATCTACCCATTGTTAGCATACGCAGAAGAAACTCATAAATGCAAGTACAAATTGAAAATGTTTGGGTTTCAAAAATCAAATCTGTGGTCATTATAACAATGAGTAATATTTACAGTGAAATCTTCTGAAGTTGATCTCTAGTAAACAGCTTAGTTGATTATTGTGTATTAAATGTACACTTGTACATTATGGGTGTATAATCTTCTGGATATTTTTTTAGACATCTGTCATCAGATCCTGGATCTATACTCACAGGGAAAACAGCAAATGCCTCATCATACTCCTCACCAGTTGCAGCAGCCACCATCTCTTCAATCTACACCCCAGGCACCCGCGGTACAGCAATCCCAGCAATCACAGGGTTCAGAGCAATCACAGACTCAGCAGCAAAAAGAGTCGCAACAGTCAGCACCACAACAACAACAACAGCAGCAGCAGCAAACACAAGCACAGCAGTCTAAAAAGCCCTCTCCCCAGTCAAGTCCTCCTAGACAGATTAAAAGACCAGCAGTAAGTTTAACTTTGAACTTTAACTTGCGTTTTATTTTCAGGCTGATCTGGTGTCTATTGGATTTAAAGACTGCAGTGTGCAGCAGACTTGAGTTTGCTTTAAAAATGAGCTTTAAGAATGAGCCTGGTGATTAATTTTGAATGGTAGACTTCTGTTGGTTATATGGCAAGTATGTTAGTGTAGAACAGCCTTTACGGTTCTGGGGTACCACATTCTCATTCCACTTGAGGCAAAACCAGCAGAGAGACTTTTAAGTTGGCATGAGCTATTGAGGCTCTAACTCTCTTTGTGGTTCTGTGCTGTCAAGTTTTGTTGTTTTTGCTATTAATCAGTCTTGATTTAGGGAAGGTCTCTTGTGCCATACTGGAATGTAGAGACGTGCACAATGCTGATGAAGACATTATTTGACTTTCTCATCTTTGATTACAAATTTAACGGGATAGCAGGTTCTCAAAGTATGTAAAAATTCTTAGAAGTCGTCTTTCGACATAATAACAGTAGAAGCCTATAAATGCATCCGACATTAAAGTCTCACTTTGTGTTATCACCTCGTCACTGAAAACAAGAAAGTACATTGGCAGTTGTATAATATCACAAGTGCTCTGAGTGCTTTTCCACAGTAATCAAGTCCAAGTGAAGCTTTCAGACCTTAATCTACACTTTTTCTGGACTTGTTTCACTTGCAAGTTATTATTATAAAAAAAAAAAAGTGTTAAAGTGTTACCCAGATCTTCTTGCTTGTACGTAGTAAGAAGAATGTTTGCAGAAGTAAAATTTTTGGAACAAGTCCATTTAGGAAGTAAATTTTGTACAGCTTTTACAGTTTTTGCTTGAACTTGTAATTAATGCATGCCCAAACTAGAGAACAGATATCAAGGGGAAAAAAAAACACCAACCAAACAAAACCAAAAACCCAGGAAGAAGCAATGAATGCTAGAATGAAATGTAACAGGAAGAGTGCAGCATCTTCATGATAGCAGCCTCGCAAAAATGAGAAAATGCAACTCTAAAATCTTGGTCTTGTAATTACAAGATGTAGCCTACTACTAGAGGAACATATCTGCAGTGAAATATATAGTTTTTGCACTGAACTATAAAGCTGTTCAGGATAGAAAGCTGATAAAATGTGTTAATTAGCTTGAAAAGTGGGAGAACTTTTTGTAGGTAGTATGTATTTCTTTTCATACTTTTTCTACCATCAGCGCAAACTCAGCTTGAGCTGTCAGATTGGTCGGACAGGGAACTTACTTTTCTTCAACAAAAATGCCTGGGACAGTTTGACATATCAGATACTGTAAATAAGAATTTGGATTTTTTTCTCTGTGTGTACATCTGATTGTAAGTTGTTATGAACGCTTGTTCATTCAGGTGAAGGTTCTGCCTTTACAGTACTACTGATTTCAACCCATCCCATCTGTTAATGAACTACCTCATGGGAAAAAAAGTGGTGTCTTTTGCATGAATAGTGTCTGTTGTTCTTTAACAATCACCTCTGGTCAAGCCCTCAGAGCAACTTAGCTTTTCTTGAAATTAAGAGTTTGAGGTCCACTACCTAATAATTAAGGAAGTGAATAGTACAGATAAAAAGGTAAGTCCTGGTACACTGTAAGCATCCAGAACAAATATGAAGCAAAGGGTGATTCACAGGAGGTGTTTTGTAGGAAAACAGCATGAACTTGAGAAAAGCAAATGTGATGATCTGAAATAATTCTTTCTTCAGAAAGCAGTCTAGGAGAACAAGATGTGTAGTGTTTGAGAGATTGACTTGGTGCTTCTAAAATGTTCTGCAGTTAGATGTACATAAACCTTAGTTAAAATGTTTGCCTCCTCTATAAATAGCGCTTTGCATGACTTCTCCTTTGGTTTGTACAGAACATAAATACACTTTGTTCCTGGAGTCCAGATTTTCCATTTACATGAACTCTTATAACTCCATTACTTTCTACTGAGCCAAGATACTTTCAAGCAGCTGAGGCATTGGCCCATGACTTACAGACCCATGCCAGATGTCTGAAGCATCTGCACATCCTCTACATCTCTGGTGGTGAAGAGCTCTTGAATGTTCAGTTGACTTCACTAAAAATATACCAGTGAATCAGATGTCATTAGTATATTCAGTTTGATTAAACTAAAAATTGTTAGTGGGAACAATTTTAATGCACATAGAAACAGCACTGAAAGAACAGTTCCATTGTGGTATGGATTGAGCTTATTATGGAAGTATTAAATAACTATGAGCATGCTAATAAACTGGTAATGTTGACCCTGGGATGTCATGACTGGAGCAATACAAACTACAGTACAGTAGAAGGACCAAAAAAAAAGCTCATCTGTATTCATAGAATCATAGAATGGTTTAGATTGGAAGGAACCTTGAAGACCATCTAGTTCCAACCCCCTGCCATGGGCAGGGACACCTCCCACTAGACCAGGTTGCTCAAAGCCCCATCCAGCCTGGTCTTGAACACTTCCAGGGATGGGGCATCCACAACCTCCCTGAGCAGCCTGTTCCAGTGCCTCACCACCCTCACAGTAAAGAATTTCTTCCAACAGCCCCTGATAAAGAGTCCCTCCCCATCTTTCTCCTGTAGGCCCCCTTTAGGTACTCAAAGGGGCTATAAGGTCTCCCCGGAGCCTTCTCCAGGCTGAATAACCCCAACTCTCTCAGCCTGTCTTCAGAGGAGATGTGCTCCAGCCTTCTGATCATCTTTGCTCTCCTCTGGACTCGCTCCAACTGGTCCATATTTTAGCAGCTGCCATTATCCGAGAAGTGATTTAAATTCTTAGAGGCTTTTGTTGCTTCTTGAACCTTCTTTTTTTTTCCTTTAGCATAAAATAGAGTTCAAACTGATGTTTGTTTTTTCTGCCACTTGAGCTATTTGGCTCCAGTTGCTTGTTGTGTTCTAATAGTACACCTCAATGACATTACTTTCTTAACGTTGCTCCATGTTAACAGATGCACAATAACCAAATTGCTTGCTGCTTGAAGTGATCAACTAACTTCACAGAATGAGTGATTTTTTGGAAAAGTTGCAAGTAGTGGAGGCTTGCTTCTGTCTGAAAGTGCAGGGAGATCTGATATTTACATTCAGTTTTACAGAAAAGGAATTTAGTGCTAGAAAATCAAGAAAAGACTGCTCAAGTGAAGTAAAGGCAGCAGATGAGTCTGTGAGAGTCGCCAAGAAATGCGGTATGTTTGGAATGGGAAGTTAAAGATTGTCCTTAAAAAGTAGGAAAGCAGCCAGAAGGTGGCTGAAGCTGAATTGAAATGTCTATCAAAGGAATAAGAATGAGGTAGCCTCAAGCTGGCCTTGGGTACCTTTGTAATGGACAGCAGAAATCTTGGGAATACCCATCAGAATTAAGGAAAATTCACTGTTCAAATTGGAGTGAAATGCAAATCCATTCTTGAGGCAGAAAGTAAATTGATGGGAACTGAGAAACAGCTGGTGAAGGCAAAGCCACTAGAGGTAAATAGTCTCTTAAAAAAACCCACCTTTTATTCAAAAGACAGGGAAGCTAGGTACTGTGCCCCTCGGACTTTTATCATTTAAATACATTTGTAACTAAACTTACTGTACTTAAAATTTCAGTTGAGTTTTCTGCTTTTCTCAAAGCCATCTGAGTTGGACTAAGTAACCTGGAAAAATTTTTCTTACTCCCTTGTGTGGGATTCTTTAAAAAAACCCAACACCACAAAACATCAACAAAAAAAACCAGCCAAAAACTTGTGATTGGAAGGATGATGTGAGTTTTTGTGAGTTTTGTTCAGTGTGCATAAATGTTTTTCTAGCATAACATTTGGCTTTTATACAATGCTTTCCATCTGAAGCCTTCTGCAGTGTTTTACACTGAGCAACACTTTTACTGCCCTCCTGTCCTGGTAAATAAAGCATAAAGGCCTGAAGTGATTTTGGCAATGGTTGAATGACAGGTCAAATCAGAATTGGGAACAGAGGCCAAGTCTCTTGCGTTCAGCTCAGTGAGCAGTGTACCGAACCATGACATATGTGCAGTGGATGATAAATAAATTAAATGAGATGTAATACTCAACAGTGAGAACAGCAGGAAATGCTGTCTCTAAAATAGCTGCTATTTTTTCAGTCCTTTCATTCCGACAGTTAAGCTGGACTTTCCCAATATGATTTGACTTTGTTTGGTGTTTGTGTTGCATCTGTTTAGAGATTGGACATTATTAGCCTTCTAATAAAAATATAGGAACAAATAAAGGGTTTGTCCTGCCCCCTTTTAGGGGAGGGAGGAAGAAACTGGTCCTGACTTGGAAACTGGTTCTGGTTTAGTCAGATCTGTACAAAAGCTCTTCAGCAGGCTGTAAGTTGCTTCCTATTTTGCTTGCTTGTTACTATTTAAAAATGCTTTGTATTTTGCAGCGGTCTTATTTCCATCCTTTTTTTTTTTTTTTTTAAAAAAGGCTGTATCTCCAAAAGAAGAAACAAAGACAGCAGGTAAATGTTAATATTTGATTCATATCGCTTTCACTTTACTGTTTTAACAAGAATAAGTCATTTGCTGGCATGTGCTTAGTTTGTTTGCTTACAGGCTTGGCAGTTTTCAACTATTCTGAACCTAATAATGTCTTTGAATATATACTGTAACTATTTTTAAAATGTTCCTGACTGCAAAACTTGAAAAACTGGAGTGTGACTGTGCTCCCAGAGTCACTTAATACAGGCTATTCTGTAGAAGTCCTGCTAAACTACTCAACTCTCAATTTATAACTCCATGCATCATTTGGAGTAGTTCCTCAGTAAGCTGTGGGACCTTGAAGTGACTCAAGGTATCATGTCACTAAATAGCTGCACTAATAATGAGCCTGTTGGTAATCAGTGAGATTTGTAACTGGTTGTTGGCATGGCTGCCAGTAAAAGGCATTTTGTATCAATGTGTACAGTCTAACTTAAGAAATGCTTCACTGCAGTGATCACATCTAGTTTTTTTTCATTGGTTTGGTTGTTTTGTGTTTGGTTTTTTGATTTGTTTTGTCGGGGTTTTTTTGGTTTGGTTTGTTTTTCTTAGCTCTGCTGGTTTGGAACAATGTATTTCAGGATAGCTAGGATGTGATTCTGTAACCTTTTCCAAAGCAAGTTTGGCACATCTCCTTCTCTGGCTCTGCAGATAGATTCCAGAGAACTGTCTGTTCTCCATCCTCTCTCCTGTGCATTTGCCATTTTGTTTGGTTTCTAGACACATTCCCCTTGCAGAGCATAGCTCAGCTTCTCCTGAGATTCGTTTTAACTATTTACAAGTTACAGTTTTATGCTAGAAAATGTACGTATGCTCATCTGCACGTTCATAGCATTATTGGCACAATTTGTCTCTAGTTATAAAATACGTAGCTTGAATTTGTAGGCATGTGTGGTTTTGGAAGACATGTGTGATGCTTGATGCCACTTTATTTATACAAAGGTCTTGATTTTAGTTTTCTTTATTAAACATGCAGAGTATATAGGATTTCCAGTCTACCTTTGCATTGTGTAATATATGATATGATAATCACTAGTGTGAGACTAGAGATGGACTTTGGAAAACACTGCAGAGCAATAGCTAATTAGGAACTTCCAAATGTTTTTTAGAACCACCACCACCATCTAAAATTCCTAAAATTGAAACTTCACATCCACCAATACCTCCTGCACATCCACCTCCAGGTACGCTTTTATTTTCTAAAACACACTTACTCCTGCAGTTAATTGCTTTGTTTTTCATTCAAATGGTGCTAGAGATGTGGGGGGAGGAGGTTTTTGGCTTGATTAATCAGCTTGGCAAGTAAAAGCGTTAGGTAGATAAGCTCTAGAGAGCATTTCATCTTAGTAGCATAGGTTTTTCCAGGCAGAAGCAAAAAAGTTATGATGGAAACAAGACTATAGTAGGTAGACAAAGGGCAAAACAAAGCTGTGACTCTCAAAGGCCTAGAAGACTAAAACTAATTGTCACTAGCAGGCAAAAAGGGACTTCTGTTCTCAAAAGGATGGCAGATGCCATCTTATATTACCACAATAGCTTCCAACTAACCTATAGAAGTCCTCCATGTTACATTATTAGTATAGAAATTCTGCAGGTATGTAACTTCTGAACAGTAAGGGGGATACTTTGTCCCAAAGGAGGACTTTCATCTGCCAGAGAACTTTAACACTGCACACACGCCTTATGTTTGCAAAATAAACTCTACTGTTGTAAAAATGTGCTTTCAGGGCCTTGATGCATTAGCTGTCCTTCCAGTGACCCGTAAATATGACATAAATATTTTATAGAGCACGGTCCATAATGCAACTGTAAGATGACAGCTTCTAACAGGGAATTACAAGAGAGAAAAAGAGCGCTCTGAAATATAGTAGGACCATTTTTTTCCTGTTTGTTAAAATCTAATTAAGAATGAAGAGTTTCTTCTAAATAATGTTCGTTATTCCTTCAGTTGTTAAATCTTGAATGCACCTCTTGCATCCAGAATGATTCTGAAAATGAGCAAATTATTGTCTGCTATAATTCAGGAGGAAGGAGTCATTGAAATCATAGGTACCACAGCCAGCATGCCCACCTTGCATGATCTAACTATGTAGCTGTCCTAGGGGACAATTTTGCTCTTATAATTTTAACTTAGATAAGGTAAATCCTACTTAGGCAGGTAACAAATTTGTTTCCCTTGTTATCTAAAATTTTCTTCATAGAATTTGTTTATACAAGCAAATAATTTTATAAGCACTGAAACATTTTAAGAACTGTCTTTAGAGGCCAACTCTTGGCTTTTGGGGCTCTGAGGAAAAATTAGGTGAAAACTAAGAATGTTCATTGACCAAATGAACAGAAGTACTAGAAGGTGGATTTATCTCAAATACTGTTTAGCATTGTCAATTTAGTTGTGTGTGCCACTGGAAATGACTGCCCTATATCTGCTTCTAAATAACTTTTCTTACTGAACAATGTTTTAGATGTTTTATATATACATGCAGGACGGATGTCAAGATGCCCCAAATTCCTTTGTTGGGCATTTTAATACTGACTGTAGGACTACACAGAGATGTTGTCATTAGGTCAGTCTTACTGTGGTATTCCTCACTTTATAATGGCTGCATTGAGAGGAAAAAAAAAAAAATTAAGATTCTTATTTAAAGAAAGGACAGTTTAAAGCACGTTCTTCCCAGAAATGGCCCAGTACAATGCTGTAAAATTCTGACCTTTTTGTCAGCTTCCCCAGACTGTCAGGTACTGAGTTCCCTGAAACTGATCAGTGGAACAAAGCTGATCCGATTTCACATCCCAAGCAATCTGCCCCACTTTCTTACTTACCCTTTGGTTTTCTTTTTTCTTTTATTTAGTAAACAGGTTTAGAACTGAGTGTTGAAGACTTGAGACTTTGGCCCATATTCTCAAGTAATGGGAGGCAAGTGAAGTGTAGAGGGTAATCCCAGGCCACTTCCTGGATATAAAAGAGGTAGAAGGGAGGATTGAAGCACTGATCAGAAGATTTTTGGTGTCTTGGGTCCCACTACTTTTTAAATCTGCTAGTTGTGATTCTGTCCATCCAGTCTGCTAATTTCTGCTCATTGTAGAACAATATTTAAATTCTAAGAAAATAGTAATGAGAGTGGAAGATGTATTTAACTTTTAGAATGGGAAAAGCTGAACTTGGAGCTTTGTTATGCAGCTTAGTTATCTCCTAGTGATATAGGAAGGTCTGACTGGATACCACATGGCATTCAGAGACCTGGAGAATTGAGTACTGTTTTTGACGCGTTAACTGGAAGAAAAATATGAAGTATTCAGAAGCTGTTATTGCCACTATCCTTCAAAAAAAAAAAAGAAATGGAATTTTCTTTTCCAGAGCGCAAGCCTCCTTTGACAACTGCAGTTTCAATGGGAGAAGCAGAGCAATCTACTACTGTGGACTCAGTAGATATGCCAAAGGTCCAGATCCCTCCCCCTGCTCATCCTGCCCCAGTGCATCAACCTCCTCCTCTGCCGCATCGCCCCCCACCCCCGCCCCCCACCAGTTATATTACAGGGATGTCTACTACAAATTCTTACATGTCAGGGGAGGGTTATCAAAGTCTTCAGTCAATGATGAAAACAGAAGGACCAACTTACGGAGCCTTACCACCGGCCTACGGACCACCAACTCATCTACCATATCATCCTCATGTCTATCCTCCCAACCCTCCACCACCAGTTCCACCTCCACCCCCTACTTCATTCCCCCCGCCCAATATTCCACCTCCTACTCCTGGATATCCCCCTCCACCTACATACAACCCTAATTTCCCACCTCCGCGACTGCCTCCAACTCATGCAGTACCACCTCATCCGCCTCCAGGGCTGGGAATGCCACCGGCTAGTTACCCCCCGCCTACTGTTCCCCCAGGTGGACAGCCACCTGTGCCACCTCCAATCCCACCACCTGGTATGCCACCTGTAGCAGGACTTGGACGTGCTACATGGATGAGATAGCATGAGGTAATTTGCACGATATCCCCTTACGTTGAGTAGGCAGGAGTAGCTAGCCAAAACCTACTTTGTAAAGATGAAGAGGAGGGTAATTTGTATAATTTAGATGAAGAAATGAGGCAGTGAAATGAAAATTTAGCTGATCTGTTTGCAGTATTGTTTATGGTGAGTTATATAGGCTTCTAGGTTTTAATCAGCTTTGCGGTATCTATTCTAACTTTATACATTTGACTTAAGTTTAAATTGTCTTGAGTTATTCCAGCACTGGATTACTTTGTACTAGCAAAACCAGCCATATTGGCTCAATTATATCAGTAAGAAGAAAATTTCCTTCTAGAAATCGGTGCCTATTTTTGAGTATCAAAATAGCCAGAAACCATGACATGTGATCTATAGAAGCTTTCATTTTTAGTAATAATTAAAACAACACGATGTCAAGCATAAGAGCTACTTTATTTAAGAGAGATTCTGAATGCTAGCTGACTGGAATCATTTTGAGGTGTTTGCCTTGCTGATATTTTTGTTTTGGAATGTACTGGTATCTAAAGTATTGTATGTTTACACCTGTTTTGCAAATTCCTGTACATAATATATATATTTTCTAAGTGTGAAAGTCTGAATGTAACAACCTACTGTGATGTACATCCTGGTTATAAATGGGACTACTTTGTTCACATCTACCCAAATAAAATTGATTCTGGATTTAGTGGATTTCCGGGTTTTTCATATTCGTTCAGAATTCATAACTGTGGTACTTACTGCAAGATACTTCAGCAGTGGTCTCCCAAATCTTATTCATCAGTTTATTTAAAAAGAATGTTGTTTTTTTTTATTTTATTCAACTAGAAGTATACACTATCACAATCAATCTCTTACTTCATTTTTACTAAAATATTTCAAATGAATGTTTTACACACATTATCAAAAAAATCTGTACTATTACTTTCCCTCCCAAAAAGCCAGAGTGGTTCAATAATAGGTAAAAACGCGTGCTAAGGTCTAAAGAATTTTGCTATATACACAACAGCAGGTGCTAACTTTTCCAGTTCTTTGTAAATCATATACAGAAAATATAGCAGGGCTGTAAGATCACAGGTTTAACAGAAATCAAACTTTAAACTGATTTCTAAAGCAGCACAAATAGACTTTCCCCACATTATGAAAAATATACAATTTTATCACTTTACAGTCATGCACTTTGAAAAAGATCAGTAGTACTCTTCCCCCACAGTTTCTAAAAAGATAAAAGGTCACTTTAACACTGACTTCTTTTAATATCTAATATTTGGATAAAAATGTGCCATTCTCAAAACAAGGTTGTGCTCAGCAGTCTTAGCAAGGTGCAAAGAGCCCACTGAAGCTGGTCACACCACAGCATTTCAGAAACCTTTCTGGAAATGCCATTCACTTCGGTCGCTCCAACAAAAGTCAAGGATGTGATTTTACTTTCCTTAAGCAAGCAAAGTCCGTTTGTAAACAGTGGATGTTTTCTTTGCCAGAGGATTGCAGAACCCAGGGCTTCAATCTTGAGGAAATTAACTTGGACTGTTGCCCCAAATATATCAATTTAATGGTGGCAATTTCAAGGGATGCTCCCCTCCAACTTAATATACAAAGCTCCTCAGGTAGTTTTCGCTGAAGACTTAGCGCGCTTAGGTAAGTGAATTTAAATACGCATATAGAAATCTTTTTAGACAACTGAAAATTCAGCACCCAAGTCATCCTGTAAAGTCATTGAGCGTCATTTTACCTCAGGAAGACACTTTATAGCTCAAATGGAGCTAAGTATGAAGAGTAGCAAGCCTAACCCCCCCGCCCCCCCAAAAATAACACGCCAACATATAGCACTGTCATGGTTCTTCTGCAAAATCGACGGTGCCCATCTTGCACTGCAGATTTGTGCTGCCAAATAGAGTCTTAAAGAAACGGGATATACCCGAAGAGCATCAAGACCGTTGAGCTGAACTACTGGCTGGCCTGTCAACTGGCTCTTGGAGGATTTGCAGCCCCAATGGACCTCAGCTGTAGGGGAGATCTACAGGTAGAACACAACAAGCTTTGCTTGGAGTCACTGAATAGATGCCGAGAGAGAGATTTGATAGCAAGGAATATCTGAATGAGAATTACGTAGCTGGTGAGACTAGTAATCTGATTACTATAGCTCTTGTTGAGATGAACTGCTAGTCTAATATACTCCTAAAATAGCAAGCACGTCATCAACATAATTAACTCTCTACAAGTGCTGGCAACATTTGCATTGCTTTAGTTAAAATTCACTGATGTAAATTAACCTTGTTCCCAATATGCTTAAAATCTCTGCTTAATCCAGTGATAAGATGCCACCAAAATTAAAATGGGCTTTCAAGCAGATGGATTAAAGTAACCCTCTGTGCGACATGAGATGCTAAGGAAGAATGATGCCTTCTGCTTTACATCACCTTTTCTGGTAAGAAAATCTCAAGGTATAAATTGTACAGGAGGGAAGACAAGTAATCAATGGTGACTGGAAACTGGAGGTCAAAAGAAAAAGCAAAGAGGAGGAAATCTGGAATCCTCTAAAGATGCCGTAATTTAAAGGAGACAGTCAGACTCCAGGATGGATTTCTCCAGAGGCACTGGATGTAAATATTACCAGAGTTAGCTAGCTCAGCGTGCTCTGACAGCAGTAGTTAAGAAATAAACTTACTGGTGAGTGTGTGAGAGAGAGTATGTGTGAGTTTTGGGGGTGGTTCTTGCTTTTCTTTCAAATAACTTACTCGACTGTTACATTTTTATTTCATTCATCTTGTATGAATAATGAAGCGGTGCTTACTCTTACTGGTTAGTATGTCTTGTGGTTGTATTCCTTCCAGGTTTTTTTACTGGTTACGGATCTCGGCTCTGACACTCCAAATTCTTTACCCCGGCAGCTTAGATTATTGTACACCATGGGACAGATTCCCTTTCATAACTTGCAGCACAGGCTCCTTGATATTATATCGGTGCTCTGTGTTAATAAAATACCACAAGTCAAGAATTCAACTGGTAGAACAATAATTTAAGAGGAAGAACCTGTCCAGCTCATCCAGCTGTCTGTAAATGTGACTGATTCTTACAGAGAATAAAAAGAAAGTGGTGGTGTTTGAGGTCATGAAATCTTCAACCTAATCACTAAAACCGATGCAACTTTTGAAGAGGAGGCTTTGATCTTTTCACATGTCTGTCTTTAAAATTACTTTACACCAATTATTTTAATAACCAAGCCCCGCTTCCTTGGACTATTGGGAAAGAACACCTAATAAAATACAGGGACAGCTGCTGTGACAACTTGGAAAAGAAGGGGGTCAAATTCTTACAACTATACAAGCAGCTACTCCACAATAGCAAAATATAAGTCCCATCGTTTTATATACAACCATTTGAAGAAGGAAAAAACCCACTTGTTTTGGTTCATTAACAAAAATAAAGCTTGAACGGCAGGAAGTAGTCTCACCCGACAGCCCGTGTTTATGGAGTTTTTATTCAGCTCTGCAAGGTTGTTGTTTGGTTACCTTACACAGGAACCAGTAAAGGTGAGGGATCCAGCAAGAATATTTAAAAAAACCTACCCAAATCTTCCTTACGTGAAAGATGAGCTGCTCTCGAAGATCCCGTGAAAGCTGTAAGCACTGTTAGGATGGCAGTTTTCCGCTGAATTATTTTGTAGTAAAAGCTTTACGGGAAAAGTGTTGCCATATTCGTGGGGAATACTGGTGTGTGGCTAAGTGACTTCGCTTCATTCACATTACGACTGCAGAAATCCTGTGTCAATTTGTTCATGAAAATATAGTTCATTAACAGCTGATACACAGTCTTTCTGTACGCTGGTGTGAGGAGTGCCACCGCACAACGCACAGCGTGGTGGTACCAGTGGTTTTAGCTCGCCGCTCAATAGTGCACACGGCGCCTTGTGAACACAGTTGCGTGTCATTCTTTCAAAATAAGGACCTCCAAAAAAAACGTGTCAGCAGCTCAGGAGCTTGGCAGGCAGGAACCCAACGAATTCCACTTGCTTTTTTCCTTGGAAGGTGCTGCCTGGAGCCACGAACCCAGCTAGGGACCGTTGAAAAGCGGGTGGACCGGAGCGATACAAACTGACTTCTCCGCAGGTTAAGGGTTCTTCTTGTTCCTCTTAGAAATTCTCCCGAGTTAGTTAATTCTACAAACAGACCGGTACAACAAAGCAGGTTCGAACTACAATACAAATGATGCAAGTCTGGCATTATTGGATGGTTACCCATTGAACAGTAGTCCCAGAGCACCGCAGCCTGGAAATCAGGCCTTTAGCTGCCATATTTACACTATTGTTACAAAAAAAAAAAAAAAAAAAAAAAAAGAAAAGAAAAGAAAAAAGGAAACCCTGAAAAAAACCTCAACCCCAACTCCCAAAGAACAGGCAGCCAGAAAGGCTGAGCTCTGCTTCTTTAGTCTTCATAGAATCAATCCCTTCCAGCCTTCTGGGACGGTGCTCCTACAAGGGACCCTTGAATTGGTTTCCCGAAAGATGTTGCCTGATGGAGGGTTTGGAGCTCGCAGCATCACCCAGCTTTCGCCAGACAACCTGTAACAAAAAATAAAGGGGTGACGGAGAGAAATACAGGAATTAAAAAAAAAAACCAAAACCCGAAGCCTCTGATGAATTGCAATATTTTCATCATTGAAGCCTGAACGTCAAAAAAAGCCATGTGCTGGGCTGTAATTCTCATCAGAGCCACTGGATGGCATCTGTGCACCAGTTTCCAAGGAAAAGATGCATTTTTCTAATTAGTCTCCCTTGAAATTAGAACCATTTCTGCCTGGGGTAATAGTATAAAACAAATACTCTAGGTTCAGAAGTTAGGTTCAACGGTAGGTCAACCCTGCCATGCTTACAGAAATGATGATACCGTGAACAGAAATGATAATGAAAAAGATAATGATTAAAATTTTATATATTTTACATATATATATATGACTTTCTAAAAACATACATTTTATCTAGAGCCTACTGGGGTAAGGGAGGCTATTTTTTAAAAAATAAGAAACTGCAAAGCACTTCATAGCTGCCTTGGGTCTACATAAAGTGAATATTTTAAAGAAAAAACAGCTGATGGTACACAAACAGTAATGAGTCTATTTAGGAGGATGAAGTTATGGCCTTTTACCTTTCCCCCTGCACAGCTACAAGGGAACACGGCATTAAGCCGCCAAAATATCCTACAAAGCAGGCTCTCCTTTACACTGGTCTTGGCTTTACTTTTAGGGATCCAGCAACCAAAGCCTCCGCACCTTGCCAAGGATGGGTGCAGTGATTTAGCTCTGCAAGATGCACTCATGTTTTTTTCGCCCTCTTTTTAGAGTTGAGGTGCTTTTTAGAATTTAAATGGAGGGTTCGGCTCCTCTCTGATGCCGTGAGGCACTAAACGATGCCACTTGGGCTGACCTCCAACATGCATGTCTCAACGAGAAGGCTCTATAAGCATCCTCCTCCCTGCTGTGGGCACTGCTGGTACTGCCCAACGGCACATCCCCGACGGCAGGCGACGCGCAGCTCGAGCCATGTTCTGGCAGAAATCCCAAACTCTTCCTTCAAAGCCCAAGTGGGGCCAAGGTGCTTTGAAGCTGGAGGCCGTGCCACAGCAGCAGACACCGCAGAGCAGAGGTCTGGTACGAACACTCACCGTACAGGACGTGGCAAGCTCAGTTGACAGCGTGGATGCCCAATGTGTTGGCAGTGCTAAAAGCACTCCACACACCATGATGCTGTTCAACGGCTTCAGACATGAATATTCTCCCTCCCTACCTTACGGTTTAGGCTCAAACCCATTCAAGCTGTACAGCTTTAAAGACAGCAACCAGTTGCTGCTCAGCCCAAAGCCCTGAAGACATGGTGGTTTTTAAAAGATTGGTAGACATAGTGCTTAGAGATATAGTTTAGTGATGGTTTTTATCAGAGTTAGGTTGATGGTTGGACTAAATGACCTGAAAGGTCCCTTCTAGGCAATTCTATGATGCTATGATTCTATGACATAGTAGGAGTCAACTGCTAAGAGGACTCTCCAAGCCAGGGAGAGCCCTTTGCACAGCTCTTGGTCAGCTGGACTAGCGACTCTGCACCCTTGAAGGCAGCAGAGTGGGAAGCATCTGCTGAGCAAAGGCTGCTCCGTGCAGTGAACGGGGCAATCGGGTTGCTGACGCCCAAAGCGGTGCTCAGCAGAGCCTCCAGCCTTCCCTTGGGCCTGTGGATTTCGCATCAAACAGGGCTTGTATGCAGCAGACCCCTGCTCCTCCATATTTCTAACAAAAGCCCAAGAAATAAACCCCTGGAGTTACTGAGAGGAGTTATTACATTGCACATTTCACGAACGATCGCCTTCTCCTTTTCACTCAGGTCTTCTTCATAGTTGTCTTGCATTTGTCTGTCCAAATTTTCATGGACCTCAAGGACCTACAAAAAACAATATTACAAAAGCATTATGCTCCTCAAATAATTAACAGTAAATAACAACCCCATTAACCTGTATTTAAGTTGTCAGGATTCACAAAGCCTTGAGAGTTAGAGCACTGCGAAGACGAGCATGACACCAAGCTGGGCGCCTCCATTCTCGCCCCTCCCTGGTGATGGCATGCCTCCGTCCCACCACCTGCATGGTGTGGCTGCCACCACAGTCCTGGGGGACCCCATGGTAAGTGGCAGCGAGTTGCCTGCACCCACAAACACGTCTCTTCCAGGAAGGCTGCTGGTGGCCCCACCTTCCAGGCAGCTCCCCCAGCAACTCCATTCCCCTCATTCACAGGAGCGGAGCTTCTCCATTCCCTTCTACTAATCCCAGTCACGGGGCAACTGTGATCAGCCCAGGCCAGCAGCTTTTCGGTCTAACAGGGTTTTAGCCATCGGGGAAAGAGGCAAGCAGAGGTTTGTACCATGGAAAAGCAGAGTATCACCCACTGTGCAGCTTAAGTGTGCGGCCTCCCGTCAGTCATGAACTTTCAGATCTTAAACAGACACGCCCAATTCCACTCACCTTTTGGCTGAAAATTGTTTTTAACCCCTTTAGTTTCTCAAGGGAACCCCTCGGAGGCCCATAATGATGGCCCTGGGACTCAGAGATCCCGATTTGATTCCTGGCTCTTACCCACTCCCTCTTTGAGCCGGACGCGGTCAGACTGCGAAGGGGATGGGAACAGGATGGGGAAACCCCCAGTATTGCCTCCCAGGCCCCGGCCTGCTGACTGCGGTCCCCCGAAGGCGCCATCCCCACCGAGTGCTGTGGCGAATCTGGGTGACCCTCTCCCGGTGCCACACACACCCTCCAAAGATGGAGGTAATCACCTCGACTCCCCCCGCTTTCCTCTAATCTCCATCAGCACTGTTTCCACCCACAGCCCATGCCCTGTAAGGGTAAGGGAAGAGGTGGCCCTTGGCCGGGGCCGGCACACGGGCGTCCCCAGCACACCCTCACCCCCAGGACTGCAGCCATGGCTGCCGGGTAACATTGACCGGCTGCGCAATGAGTTCGGCTGCTACAAACGCTGATAAATACCGGCCATACCCACAAAGTGCTGGTGCCAGGCCTGCCTGGTCCTCCACCAGCAGCTCCGGTTTGCTGCCTTTCCTCTCATTCCTGGCTACCGTCAGTGGCCCGGGGACATGCCCGCGGCACCCTGCTGCAGGAGCCTCTGGGGGAGAGAGGCATTGCCTCACCTTTCCCTCCTGCTCATGACTACGGGGCTTTTCCCATGATATTAAAGGGAGGAAAACACTGCAAAACAACGTAGATGTGGCTGCAAAAGCATAGGAATAGCCTGAAAGGGAGGAGGGGAGGGATTTGAGACTCTCCAAGGAGGCTCAGAGTTCTGCAGCTTGGAGGGCATCTATGGCAGGTGCTCCCAGATCTGGGAAGAACCGGGTCTCCTTGCAGAGACAGAGCATTTACAGCTCCAGCACAGACACCCCAGACGTGACAGGTCCAGTGCTCGTGTTGGTGGGACACCTCTCAGCCTGCTGGCTGGGCCACACTTGCAGCTTTGCCTTGGGAAACCAAGTAAATGGGCTGTAAAAACAGCTCAGGACACTGCAAAGAATAGTGAAAACATCCCGCCTGTGACTTATTTTCTTAGATTTCAGGTGGACAATGTCTGAAAATGGAAAACAGTCTGATTTTTAACCTCTTTCTTTTAAATAGCACTTGGAGACATGTCCCCCGAGCGCTCATCCCCAGGCCACACACGGCAGGTAAGACGCAGCACGTCCATGTGGTTGCTGTGTCCCACCATGTGCTGCCCACACCCCGCACCTCTGTAGCAGCTGGGAGCCAGCCCTGGTCCCCCACGTCCTGCCTGGGGCACGCACTGTCCCAGCCACCCCCACAGAGCACCTCTGGGCAGGCAGAGCCCGGCTGCGGCCAGGTGGCCCCTCCATCACAGAGGTGAGGTTGCTTGGGGCTAAAGGCAGCCTTCCCTTCCTGCTGGAAACACAGCGACCCACAGAATCATAGAACCATAGAATGGTTTGGGTTGGAAGGGACCTTAAAGATCAGCTCGTTCAAAAACCCCTGCAACGGGCAGGGACACCTCCCACCAGACCAGGATGCTCAAAGCCCCATCCAGCCTGGCCTTGAACACTTCCAGGGATGGGGCAGCCACAACCTCCCTGGGCAGCCTGTGCCAGTGCCTCGCCACCCTCACAGTAAAGAATTTCTTCCTAATATCTCATCTAAATCTCCCCTCTTTCAGTTTGAAACCATTACCCCTCATTCTATTGCTACAATCCCTCATAAAGAGTCCCTCCCCATCTTTCCTGTCAGCCACCTTTAGGTACTGGAAGGTGCTGTAAGGTCTCCCGGGAGCCTTCTCTTCTCCAGGCTGAACAACCCCAACTCTCTCAGCCTGTCTTCAGAGGAGAGGTGCTCCAGCCTTCTCATCATCTTTGTGGTCCTCCTCTGGACTTGCTCCAACAGGTCCGTGTCATTCTCATGGTAGAAGCCCAAAACTCATACCTCCTCCAAGGCATCCCCCTGCATTCAGGTGGCTCCTCTTGGACGGGCATGTTGCACCAGTCGGGCATATTACAGCACAGGACTGCCTCGAGATTTCACCGCTGCATCTGTGCTGACCTATATAGCCCACCCAGGGCTTTGCCACTGATGAGCAACGTGCTCAGCTCAGTGTGCAGGACCAAAGCTCCTGGAATCACCCAACACCACCAAACAGCGCGTGGTCTGATTCACCACAATACACCCACACGCATATAATGCTGAACAGCAGGTGTATTTGTGTGCGTAAATATTCCTACACCTCCCAGGGAAGTGCCGCGCTAGATGCAGTGCGAGGATGGGTTTCACCCTTTGCTGAGGTCTAACAGCACCAGCTGCTCCACGAAACGAGATACGGGGGGTAGATTATCCCCCGGTCTGCCTCGGCACCACAATCCTGCTGTACTCGAACTGCTTTATGAACAAAAATAGGTCATTCTCCTAGGGCCCTTAACCTACTTCTAAAATGCATCAGCTAGTTCAACCAATGTAGCTGGGACCAATCTTTGCACAAATAAGAATTATCCACACCCTTTCTCACAGGAGAGGAAGGGCAAGAGGGATGCAAAAAGCATGTACTTGCTGACAGAGACAGCATCTATTTTTTGCTAAAGAGGAGGGAATTAATTATTGATCCAGCTGGACTCGCACATCGAACTCGCTTGTCTGGAGTCAGCGAGCCTCCGACGCCCGGCTGCAAAGGCAGCAGCCCGCAGGATGGCATCCTCATGCGGAATGCCGGCTCTGTCCACAGGGCAAGTGTCAAGGACAGCCACGGTTTAGATTAGTTAAAGATCACATCAGCTCCAGCCTCTCCCTCCACCAGCCATCAATCTTGCAGGCACGAGAGTCTCAGTAGACAAAAATAAACTGGTTTTTCTATGACTTGCGCTTAAACTAAAAGCATGTTCCCTAGTCCAGGAGGTGTGGAAGGGTGGTGCAGCCCATTTCTTTCGGTGGAAATGTATTTTAATGGTGTAAACCAGGCAGAGCTTGAGCTGAAAGCTGATCAGAGAGAAGTTATGGTTGCATTTCTTTTCTGAATAGCTTGGGACTCATTTACCCAGGAAACCATCCTGCTCCCCAGGCCCATCCCATGCCTGGGTAGGCACTTTGTAAAGATGTGTTAGCATCTTGGGCACGGGAAAAAGGGATTCGGAGGGATAAAACTCAACAGCCTATCCTGGAAAGGCATGCTGGAAAAAAAATACAGTCTGAAGAGTGAAATCACCTCCTGCAGAAAGACAGGAAGGCTTCTTACTGCTGACCCAGCCCCAGCCATCCTCAGATCCTGCCAGGCGCCGCCTCAGCTGTTTAGAAGGACCAGGTTAATGTTCCTCCAATTACACCACTGGGGACTATGGACATGCCTTCACATAAATTGTCTATGGCTCCGCTGAAGCTCAAGGACTGTGGATTCAGTCTGGATCTAAGAAACCGGGGTATATCCTCCTGTGATTCCTGCCACATCCCAACCCAGGAGCCTACAGAAGGCAGACAAGTGTACCCCAGGCTAGGAGCGGCTCATGCCATCCCCTCCTTTTTGCTCTCCGTCGAGCTGCACTGAGAGCACTTGGCCCTTTGTGGACGCGCCGGAGCTATGAGATCTTCCTGGGTAAAACACCAGCCGGTGAGAGCAGCTGCCCTGCTCGGGCACAGGGCAATTCCCTGTGCGGGGGAATGGGGCTGGACCCAGTAACGCTGCTCTTCTGCCTGGGGATGCATCTCCTGAAGACAACCTGCACCTTCCTCTCGATGAGCCCACTGGCTCGTCTGGCTTTCTCCCTGCCGGTACGTAAACTGTGAGGAACACCTCCGGTATATTTAGTTCTTCATCGTGACTGCACTGATGTCTGTGACCAAGGCAGTGTCACCTCAGAGTCACCTGGTCCATCACACCCACCTCCCTGCTGACTTGCTGTACTGTCCACGCAATGCACATTTAAAAAACAAACAGACAAAAAAACCCACCAAAGATTTGGAATGACTGCAGTAAAGCTTTGGAAGGGGAGTTGAAAGTTAAGGCAGCACTCTCAGGAAGCACTCTGAGATCGAGGGATGCTTTCTGAAGGGGGCAAGCCTCACTGATTTTATTAATTAGTAAATCAACTGGACCAAGCGCTGGGGAACGTGGCACCCTGTTTCAGCAAGGGAACAGTCTGTATGTCCTGCTAGGACTTTTCCCTAGTTTTGGAAGGGACAAATCCTGCCTTGCCCAACATCAGCGGGAGTGATGGATCACCCACTCGGTGGCTCTGTGCACATGGGAGAGGTCCAGGCTGGTCCTGCAGGGGAAGCAGGGTTAGAGGCTAAACGTCGACTTTTACATTCATCTCCTCCTCACCTCCCCGCGTCTTTAGCAGGTTCGCTCAATTCCTAAGAAAAGTGCTTTGATGTTCAGCGAGATACTGAGCTGTAGCATATGTACCTTTTATTCTCGTTAGCAAAAACAGCTGTTAGGAGTGCCAACCTGTCATCTTGCTCCTTATTTAGTAGGCGCAAATAAACAAAAACTATTTCAGAAGCAAAAACAAAGAAAACCCCTAAATGCGCTAAAGGAAGAACAGGCTTATGCTAAATGGCAGGCAACGCTTCAGCCACATAGCTAGCGTTCAGCTGCCAGAAGAAAACAAGGAAAAAGCCTAGGGGACATTACATAGATGGGTGCAGACGGAGGCAATCCCTGCAGATCCATGCAGAGAGCACAGTCCCTTAGTGGCCCTTGGGCACAGAGCTGCATCCTTGCAGCCACATGGCTTCCGGACAGACTTGCATTCAAGCAGCCCACAAGGCAAGGAAAGCCAGCTTCCAACTGTCCTTGCCTTTCCTCATGGTTAGGAGCTAGCCTGCTACAGCCATAATGACTCCTTTAAACAACCAAGAAGGGCTTTTTCTAGTATGTGATGTGGTATAGCCAAAGCACAAAGTCTTGTTTGTAGGCTACTCTCTTCTCCTCCTCAAGGGAGAGTCATGAGCTCTATCACAGGCAGTGAGGGTCCGAACCGCTGGCTGCATCCTGTTTCCCACACGCAGGGGCTGGCACTGGAAAAGCTGCCCAGTCCTGCAGGGTGCAAACAGGACCTACTCCATACGCTACAGCATGCCGTGGCCAAAAAACATGTCCAAAACCCAGTTTAAGATCCACAGCTGGAGACCGACAGCCACATTTTCACTGTGCCACAAGAAAGGAGGAGGAGAGATTGAGACCATGACCAGTTTCCTCAGTCTTTTCAATTTCCAGCTGATCCTTGGAAATGGGCCACAGGATGGAAAAATAAACACCTTCTCATCCCTTCCTGCCACACAGGCCTATAAGAGAATTTCCTTCTCGCTTCAAATGTGAGCATATTTTTAACCCTAAGCGTATGAGCAGGACACATCATACAAGATCATTTCTGCCCCATGAGATGTGCCTGCCATGCCACCTGCTTCCCGACCCCAGCCATGGCACTTTCCAGGGTTTTGAAGACAGACAAACGTACCCCACTGTCCAGATTATGAAACTGCAGAGGAGAATTTCTTCCAGCCCTTCCTAGTGATCAACAAAGCTCTGAAGTGGGGCATTAATAATAATAATATGTGCAAATAACCAGTCATCCAACTTCCTTTCAACTCCTTTATATGCATCATTGTGCCAGACGTTCCAAACTTAATTTCCAGTTTCCAAGAATCTTCCTCATTAATCTTCCAATCCTTTCCAGAGGCTTATCAAACTGCATCTTAAAACCATTTATGTTTCTTGCCCTTACTAAGATATTCAAGTCCCGTAATCCCTAAAGCAAATAGGAACCTAATTCCCCCCCAGAATGTGTTCATAATCAATTTATAACTATTTGATCTTGTAGCTTGAAAACATTATCAACTCTGCTTAATATTGTCCCTCACCAAATGCAATGAGGAGCAGGAGCAGAAAGGTACAGACCCCACAGTTTGGGAAGAAAAAGCCAACAGCATTCATTAATCTATTCGAGTGCCTCACTACCCTCACAATAAAGAATTTCTTCCTAATACCTCATCTAAATCTACCCTCTTTCAG
Organism: Larus michahellis; assembly: GCF_964199755.1. Taxonomy (NCBI): domain Eukaryota; kingdom Metazoa; phylum Chordata; class Aves; order Charadriiformes; family Laridae; genus Larus; species Larus michahellis. The sequence goes on along the minus strand of NC_133899.1, from coordinate 36,665,925 downwards.
TTTAAAACTGTTACCCCTCGTCCTATAACTACACTCCCTGCTTTCCAGCCATCCCTGTGGCACCTTGGAAAGGATTTGTGCTTCTGTGTCCCTTAGAAACTCAGAAGTAATTTACTTAACTCGTTAAACATGTAACACCAGGGTATTACATTTTTCCTGCTAATGGACGGTCACTAGGACTTGAGAACTGCTGTGAAATCACTGTGCAAGTTTTCTCCTTGAACTCATCTAGCAATGTCCCACGGTTTTTATTGCTGACGGTCCTGACTTTAATCCCTACTGATGATGCACTTATCTACATGGGTATGATGCCATGGTTTGCTGTGTATTTACATAAAATAAAGTCTTTCTCCTTTGAAGACTGCTGCAGGATTTTCAATAAAAACATATGTAGGAACTGCATTTTTTTTGTCCCTTTTAAAAACAGCATTTTGGTCACCGCTGTCACCCCAGAGACGCAGTTTGCGCAGGACTGATGAAAAGAAAGGGTAACCAACACGTTCAGCATCAGCACCTTTTGTTGGAGGTTTCCCACCCAAAAAAATAGTCATGCATGATCCTGCTTAACTATTTGAAGCAACGATTATTTCTTATGATACAGGTGCTGGTTACCGATAATCTGCCCGAGTACTAACTTCCTATTTCTACTTGTTGTGTTTCCACGAGAAGAGCAAACATCCCGTTCTGTCCCGTCGGTGTTTGTTGCACTGTACCGCACCGCGCCACGCCACACGGCCGAGTGCGGCATCCTTACCTTCATAGCATGCACAACAGCCTCTGGTTTCTGACCAACAGGGACATACCCTGCTGCAGGAGAAGACGCAAGATCAGATGTCATGCGAGCTGGTCCCTGTTGAAATAGGAGAAGAAACGCTTTAATTCCCTTTGGGTGATTTAAGCAACGGGGGAAGAAAATATCCAGAAAATTTGAGCACTAGCTTTTCTCAAATTCAATCCCCTTCAGGCACCTGCAAAGACAAAAGACATCACTACCCCTTCCTCACAAGTCACTTGATTTAATGCCATTTAAGCCTACCATCACTCAGTCTAGATGTACTCAAGCAAGAGATCACCCTGGTTTAAAGCTAAATTGATTCAAGTAACATTTTTTGCTCACTTAGGATAACTTCGTACAAGGACAAGATCAAACGGTTCTCATCTTTCTAGCCAAGGGAGCAACGCAAACAAGATGAGTTTCCAGCATAAATAGGACATTTCTAAGAAGCTGCATTCACGGAAGAAACCGTTGGCATCACTTCATTGCTTTTCTGGCAACATTTTCACATAGACATCAAGTACCAATCTTCAGCTACAGAGAAAATTGTGAAGGCAACCTTAAAACAAGCAGATGTCCAAACCTAATGTTGGCTGGGTTTGTTTCCAAAATGCTGGCCAGTCCTCCTGCATGAAGGATCCCATTGGGAAAGATGCCGAAATTACATTTTACAAAAGATTTTGACTGTCCAAACAGCCTTGTAAGCACTTTTCATAGGGCTTTCCTTTTTTAAAGGCATCCAACTTGGATTATGAGAGACACAATATCTTTATTCAGTGAGATGCACCCTGCCTGTCCCTAATATTTTTGCATTGCTTTGTAGCAGTGGGAGAAATCAACAATGAAACCATTGACCAAACGCGTATTTAGTCTTCACATCCTTTAGGAAACACAAAGAATGATTATACTGGGGCCTCTGAAAGCAAATTAGGATGGCAGAGCGGCATGTAGCACCATCACAGGAATGCTTTCACATACGACACACGAGGCGCTCCATTCTCATCTTTCCACATTTAAAAACACAGCATGTTTTATGCTTCGTCTCATCGCTTTGCCTTCCAAGCCAAGGCCACCAAGCTACTCGTGCCAGAAAGGAGGACCAACAGAGGGGTACTTTGCCACCTCTCATTCTTCCAAATGTTTCAAGTTGTGGGGGCCTTTTTACTAATAAAAGTGTTCATGCGCGTACGTTAAAGAAAAAGATGGGCCAATGCATTAGGCTGCAGACAAAAATACCATGAAAGGCATGAAGCCTTTCATATCTAGGCCATTGATCTGTGCTTCACCCATGCCATGACCAACAGTCATTTAATCATAATAGCGACTTCCATGAACTGAGTTGCTGGTGACACAAAAACTTCCTTCTGAGAGGGAGGCATCTCAGAAAAAGGAAAATTAGACTTTATAACTCCATAGTAATTCTCCAAGGAGACTTAACAGACTGCCAAAGCACAGAGACCAAGAGACAGTCACAGGCTGGGCATGGTTCTGGACCTGCTGGCAGAGGGTTACAGCTTGCTGGAGCTGTGGCCACCTGGGGACATGTCCTCAGCCATCACATCCATAATGTCACACAGAAAAGGCAGAGGCTGTGGAGGGAGCACCAGGGACTGGGTCCAGCCAGTCTACAGCTGTGTCTTAAGACTGCAAAACAGGTTATAAATTTCTCACAAGGCTGGTAAATACAACAGAGTCCTCCCACAATCAGTCTCCCACAGAGGTCAAAACCACCAATACATGTATAATTCCTCTGGCTTCAGCACGAAAGCTGCCTTCTTTCCATCAGTGACCAAGATCATGACAGCTGAAAGCAAAATATTCTGGAGTTTGTGGCCATAAACCATACTTGATATGGATCCTCCCCCATGGCCCTCTTTAGAAGTAACACAGGAAATACCAAGCAAAGGTGTAACATCCACCGTTTCTTCTGAGTTGAGAGTAATCTGACAAAGCAAAAGGAATTCTGCTGAATCCTGCTGCTGGCAACATTTTAAATACAGTTTTCTGACCAAACCAGAATAGATCATGAGGTCTCCTGCCTGACAGGCAGCCAGCAGCTTCTCCTCACAGAACGGAAGTCACTAATGAGCTACAAAGCGTTTCCATGATCGTAATCACTCTCAAAATTATTACAGAATACAAATGAAACCAGAGTGATTAGAGAGAAGTGTTTTCTAAAGAGCTTGATCATACTTAACTGCTTACCATACCAACACGATAAAAGTAATCTTGCAAGCATGGCGATGCACTGGATATATTGTATCACACAAAAAACACCTAAAGGGTCACCTCCCTTCTCGGACACGTGGCTGAATTTTGGCAAGGGCGATCAACTGAGCTCCAGGTAGAGAATTTGAGTCAAGAAGAGAAAAATGTTAAAGAATGAGGGCTGCAACAAAGGAGATAGGCCCAAAACTTGTTATCGGAGTCTCAGCAACAGATGACGTCATTTCTAAAACAGGCATCATCCTTGATCCTTAGCTTGGAAGCCAAAACCCCCAGCCAACTGAAACAGATGTCCAAATTGCTGAGTGTGATCGTCAGCGACGGCACCAAATGACCACACCGCAGGTTCGCTATGCCCCAAGCCACAGAGACCTCCCCACCACGTCAGACTTACTACAAAAGGCCAAACATGCACATGAAGGAAGTGGGGGAGCGAGCAAGGATCTCACCAACATCCTTGCTCTTTGCAACTGCAGGATGCAACAAGTAAAAATATCCACCCTGCTAAGAGTGGCTTAATATTTAGCATTACACTTAGTGCTTTTTGTGCAGTCGCACCCTTAGAAAAGGCTCTTTCCAGACTTACAGACAGCCAGAACTTTGTCGAGGGAGGTAGGTGCTTATTCCCACTGATTTCAGTGTAGTTCACAAAAAAGCTTCAGCCGAACTCCTATCAGCTTCCTGCATGGAGACATACATGAAAGAGGCCAGAAAAGAGGGGACTGTAGTCAGCAAGGAAAGAAATGACAACATATCCAGCAGGATGCATGGCCAGCCTTTGGAGGATGGAGGAGAGGAAAATGTGCAGAGGTCACCAATAGTGTTAGCCGAAGGGGAGGAAATGGAAGGAATTGGAGATAAGGTCAAGGTTGCTGGACTGGAAAACTGCCAAGAGTGGGAGAGAAGGGAGGGAATGGGCAGAAAGAGGAGGATGTGCATTTTACCCAGCAGGAAACCCGCTGAGATGAAATGCAGGGGAGGGGGAACCAGAGATAGGAGATAGGAGATTGTAAGAAGGGCAGGATGGAGGGGGAAACCTCAGGAAGTCAGCGTTAAGGCAGTAGCTGAAGTCACACAGATGGAGGAGATTCCTCATGCCTAAAATAGGTGTGTTTGGAAACTGTGGGTAAGAATTACTACAGTTGCACCCCAGCAATCTAACTCAGCCACTCCAAGGACCTCCATCGCTGCAGAAACCCATGCCCTTCCTGTTCCCTATAGCTGGCATTTTCACAGCCATGGGAACACGACTGACTCAGCAGCCTGACAGACAATAATAGCAAGGTTAATCTGGTCAACATCCTAAGAAGCAGAAATTGTCCATATAGGCAAAAAGCAATACCGTGTGTTTTGGGGCATGCATCGCTCCCAATTTCCTGTCCCTGTCTGGTTTTGTCAAACACACCCTCTCTGTATTTGATGGACGTCCGGCTTTTCCACTTGCGAGGTTTTCATAGCGTTTGGTAGCTCAACGATGGTTCAATCTTCATCCTCAGACACGCGGCTGAGGCATCACACAACTATATAAATGAATGGTGCTAAAAGACAGCTCAGAAGTCACCCAAAAGGATGCCATTACATTTATAACAAATCTGTTGAGAAATACCATCTTGATCCGTTTTTGTAGTTTACTCCTGCTGAGGCTGAACCTCAGCAGAACAAGGAAGCTGAGTCATTTCAAAACGCAAAGTTTCTTACTCTCTTTGGCCCCAGCTAGCTTTGCAGTTGCTCCAGCTCTACGGCAGCAGAGACAAGACTGGAAGTTAGCTTGCTTAAGTCATCGCTTATACAATGAGTTTGTAATTCAAAAAGAAAACAACCGTGTATCTATGTTGTGGCATCAAATGGTCACCTGGGTAGAATTACATCGCACACTCTTTCTGTTTCATCCGCAGCTACAGTTACGCTGCCAAAAGAAAGAGCTGCCCAGCGGTGAGATTACAAGCTTAATTAAGAGTGGGGGCTCTAAGTTAACGTATCTCAAGCATTGGAATTCCCGAATGCTTGGAGGAAGCACCTTATCTTCCCTACACACAGGGTTTGTTGATCACTGCACCTCTGAGATCCGGAGACCCTTCTCCAAGATATGTCTTTAAGAAGCAAAAGTCCCAGGGAATCAAAGGCCGTGGAGCCACGTGAGACGCATCTGATGCTCCCTAGGTAAGTTGGTGCTTTTGCTGCTCTGCAAACCACTGTGGCAGTTCAGGGCATTCGAGATTGCTGTAGCCTGGATCTCCAGTGAGTTCAGCCCTGGGAAGAACAGCCCTGTCTCTGCCACCAGGACAGCCCTGGGACTACAGTGTCCCGAGAGGCTCCTGGCGAGGCTCTTCTGCATCCCTCGTGGGAGGCAAGTGCCAAGCACCCACGTCCCCAGCCCCTGTCCCAGTGGGGAAACCACGACAAGAGCGATTCCTCTGCCGCCTCTGTGCAGACAGCAGTACTGAAGCACCACTGAACACATTTCCCTTTCAGCCCTCACCCGCTCCTCCATTTCAAGCAGATCAGCCCTGGATATTTGCTGGTGTCTGTGATGGGAGCAACGCACGTCTCAGAGCTTACTGCTCCCATGCAGCATCAGCCCCTCCCCACCTTGCCAGCCTCACATCCTGCAAGCCCAACCCACAAATCCACCAAAGAAGCCCAATTCTGTTTGAGACCCTTCCAGAAACCTCTCACCAGAGCCTGCAGGGCTTGTGACTCAGTCTCCAAGTCTGCAAGGAGACGCACAGTCCAGCTGTACCATCAATAGACTAAGAAAAGAGAGAGGAACTCTGCAGTCTCTCATGTCAGCGCACCCTTGAAGCAAGCTGCTACGCACAGGGGATAAACCCTCCAGTTCTCTATTTGCCAAGAATGACGCTTGACCTGGTGACAGCCTCAAATCCAACGCAGAAAGCAAATCAAATCAAACTATCCCCATGCACTGACCCAGCCCCAGAACTCAAAGACCATCCGCGAAGCAACAGCGCTGGTGTGGGATGTGAGAAAGAAAATCCTAAGACCACAAATGATCCTTTTTAATCCGACACCAAAAAATGAAGAGCGGTGGCCTCGACTTGCAGCTGCTGGAGAACATCTGCTGCTCTATATTGAGCGACAATGACACTGCCAGTGTCTAGGACCAAGTTACCTAATGAGTCCTTGCTGGTTCCATGGGATGTGCTCCAGCGCAGATGCTGACATGCATCGCCATTGCTACGCCATTGCTATGTGTTTGGAGGAACAAAATTAATAGGAGTCTCCGTAGTAGGGAATGCTGGGAACTCCTGCTAATGACACGCCTCCACAGAGACAAAATAAGGCTTAAAATATCAACATTACTTAATAACAGTGAGAATGCTTTGGAACCCAGGAAGAAAAAAGCCTAACTGGGGACGACTGGTGTCTGCTCTTTTAGAGGTTTGGGGTTGGAAATCTCAAAAAGGAACAAAGAAATTGCGATAAACAATTTCTCCTTGATTCCTCCAGGGATCGGAAAAGACATGAGACCTTGGTCCTGCCATCAGTTTTCAATCTCTTTCTGCTCAATTATAGTCTGTCTTTTAATGACATGCTCTCCGTACCTCAGCTCCCAGAGAGCTATTTCTGATCGCCAGAAAGACTGCAAAAGACTAAGTTTCAAAACCCAGAGGAAAACGCTGCGCTGATTTTACTCCACCTAAGTCACAGCCCAGGCACTAAGGATGCTTTGGACCAATATGGAGCATGAGAGCAAGCACTAATGCTTCTGAACCTCACGTCTTCTCCTCACCTCCTATTAATTTTTTTTTCTACAATTTCAAAAGAACAAGCAGACATTTAGGATTCAAACCCGATTAAATAAACCACGCTTTTCTAATGGCATACCTCAGACAACATTAAAGCTAAATGGAGTCATATCAGACACTGTGAAGTTTTTATTGCTGAGACAGAACAAGGAAAATTACATTATAGGCAGGCACTGCCAGACAACTCACAATAAAATTCCCAGGCACGTCTATTTATCTCGAAGTGGTTTTGTTTGCAGCCTGTTTAGTCAGGTTTGAATTATACTAGGGCCCTTCCTTAGCATCCGTCACCATCCCAGTGTTTTACATTGGGAGGTGCCCAATTTTACAATTTTTTTACAATTGGAGGTGCCCACGCCACCCTGTAAATTGGGAACTGCTAAGGGACAAGCAGGAGGCCGTGCCATGCCCACAGCCACGTGGAAAGCGGGTGGCAGAGCTGGGCAGGAAGATGGAAATGTGCCATGTCTGATTGCAAACCCCAGCCCCAGCGTGCTGGGGAGGGGCCCAGCATGTTTTGATTTTGTGAACATGCTTTTGGCTACAAAGTTTAGAAAGCGCCTCAATAATCCCCCAGCGAGCATTCCAGCCAGAGACAGTGCTGGGAGGGAAGTTGGGGAAAACCAACGTCAAAAGCAAACATCAGAAGCACGGGGACCCTCTGGCCTGGGAGGAGCATCCCCGGAGCCTCGCAGGGAAGATGCCGAAGCCCCAGCGTGCAGCATCCCCATCACAGAGGTAGCACAGGCAGCACCGAGGGCAAACACCAGGCTCGTGCAGGCAGCCAGTCCCTTAGTAAAGAGAAATCTCCCCTCACCCAGAGATGAGTGGCATCCCCAGGAGGCCACACCAAAAAAAAATAAATCTCCCATTACCACCAGCCTGAGAAATTCCCTGGGCCCCGCAAAGGCAGATCAGAGAGGGTCCCTCATCATTTCGCATCCTGGACCATGTTTCCCGTCCCCCGCTGCCTTGCGGCTGCAGGGGAGTTAATGGCTGAAACAAAGCCACGGTGCCACGTGGCGCTGAAGCGTGTCTTGACTCCGGGCTGACATTTCGTCCTCCCTTCCTCCCAAGCCCCTTCCCTCCCTGCCGCATCTTCTCATGCCCGTGGCAGCTCTGCCATTGCCACCGCACATGGTGCTCCCGAAGGGGGTCCAGCTCCTCTCAGCGTGGTGTTCCCGAAGGCGTCCAGCTCCTCTCAGGGGCCCCCAGGGACACGGCTATGGGAAGGCACCCCAGCAGCAGCCCTGGGGCTCCTCGCTGGCTACAAGAAGATTTCCCAGAGGCATGAAGAAGCGATCAGTGCCAGCTCCTCTGCAAACCACACCGGCCTTTTTGCCACCCTGCTGCAGGCAATCAGAATCATTGAATCATAGAATGGTTTGGGTTGGAAGGGACCTTAAAGATCACCTAGTTCCAACCCTGCTGCCCTGGGCAGGGACACCTCCCACCAGACCAGGCTGCTCAAAGCCCCATCCAGCCTGGCCTTGAACACTTCCCAGGCTGGGGCATCCACAGCTTCTCTGGGCAGCCTGTGCCAGTGTCTCACCACCCTCACAGTAAAGAATTTCTTCCTAATATCTCATCTAAATCTACCTTCTTTCAGTTTGAAACCGTTACCCCTTGTCCTGTTGCTACAATCCCTGATAAAGAGTCCCTCCCCATGCTTCCTGTAGTTCCCCTTTAGGTACTGGAAGGGGCTATAAGGTCTCCCCGGAGCCTTCTCTTCTCCAGGCTGAACAGCCCCAACTCTCTCAGCCTGTCCTCATAAGATCAGCACAGGACATCCTTGCCAGAGGCAGGGAGCACCCAGGTCCCTTATGTGCCCCGTCTGCCCGGCAGATGATCCAAAGCCACAATGACACTTGGTTATTGTTATTCCGTGCCTACCGCGCAGAAAGCCTGCCAGCATCCAGCTCAAAACAAACCACCCGCTTCCCCCCTTGTGCGCTTAAATGGCTGCATGGCCCTACGTCCCTGAAGTCACAGCGAGCTGTCTCACAGCTGCGAGCGCTTGATGCCCTGCCACCAGGCACAGGAGAGGGAACCCGGGGGAGATCCCACAGACAGACACCGGCTCCCCAGCACAACACGGGTCCTGGCCACCGGCGAGAGTGAGTGCAGGAGCCATCAGTGCTCCGAATTAGCATCTTCCCTATCAAATCAAGGGACTTTATTGCAGATGCTAATCTCCTTTGGCATTACTTAATTTGATGCCTTTAATCATGGAGAGCAGCTGGTCATGTAAACACTCAAATCCATGAATTAACCACTGGGTCCACACGGGAGCCCGGCAGAGCCCGTCTGTACGGCTCAGTCACCACCTCCTGCATCTTCACGGCCTCCGCGGCATTCACGGATATCTGCTTAAGTAACAAAAAGGGCTTAAGCAGCTCTTTTGATTAATAAAGAAACAATCTAACCGTTCATTGCTTTCTGAGCACAAATATCAAGGACACCTGGCAAAAGAATAGCTCTTCTCCCCGGCAGGCACGGCACAGCGCTGGCTGTATGGGCTGTGCTGGGGCACCCAAGGAAAAGGAGGATTTCAGGAACTGGCCCAGAGAGAATAAACAAAGTCAGGACATTGTTCGCAACTGGACGTCATCTACGAAGAGGAAGGATGTCTTTTCCCAGCACCATGCGAGTGGCGGATCGCAGCTCAGGCCCTGGGAAACTCCTCGGTGTGTGCAAAGCTGGCGAGGCAGCTCCCTCGGGCAGCGGGAAGGGGGAGCAGAGCGGCCACCCTTGGGGTCAGGAACAGGGCTGCAGAGCTGGGATGGGTGCGTGCTCTCAAAAAAGCCCCACCAACAGCATCAACACCCCCCCCCCTGCCCCGATTGTGAAATTATTACCAAGGTGGCATAGTGAACGCAGTTTGAGCCTTTAACCACCTGACACAAGGAAACAAGAAGAGTTCTGGCTGCTGCGGGCAGAGCCAGCCCAGGCTGTGCCCGCGGATGAAGTGCACTAACTGCGACTGACTCACAGGGGCACTGTCAGCACAAGCAATTTGAGAGGTGCTCCTTCTTTTCCTACGGGAACGCACCCGAGCACATCTGATTTCAGAAGGGAACAGCAGGTTATTTCCGAGACTTTCCTGATTTTGAAGCAAGTCTGCTTTGGGGGTGGCGCAGGTGAAAGCCTCTGGGTGGGTGGAGGATGCACGCAGATGCGGGAGGATAACCGCGCACATCTGTATTGCCCCCCTGGCTCTCCATTTCAGCCTGGCTGACCTGGGCATCGCTGGGGAAGCCTCCCCCTCCCCGGCCTGGGGCAAAGCGAGCGGCTGTCGTGCCCCCATCTCTCCCCTGACCCACTGCCAGCCCCACACAAACACACACAACAAGCGAGCACGAGAACCTACAGCAGATCCTCAAAGCAGATGAATTTTTCTCGCCTCCTGCGGTTACCTGTAGGGGCGGATTATGGATACGGCCTGTCAGTGTCTCTTTTGCTCATCAAATCCCCAAACTTTGTCGTTGCCAAACTTTGTGCCGGCTGGCTGCCGTGGGGAAATAAAGCCACCCGCCGCTCAGAGCCGCTGCAATAACTGCTGATGAAGGGCAGCTGCCTTCAAAAATGGATCGGCTTGTTCTCAGCTGCTGGTAATACACTCTGAAGCTTCACAATAGCGCTCCCCGGGCTGCAAATCCCGACAAACCTTTCATTTTACTTTCCCTTCCACAGCCACTGTTTGCTGCAGCAGCAAAAACGGCTGCCTCGAATTTCTCTCTTTGTCTGCTCAATAGCATCCTGGTGGTATCGGTGCTGCCGGCGGGAAGGAGCTGCTTTCTGCCGCCCTCCTTGATCATTGTTTTCTCCCTGCCTAAAACGGGACCACGGCCATCATCGCTGCCAGGGGAAGGCGAGAAACAGGCCTAGGGTTGTCCTCTGACACGCTGGCAGCGCCCAGCTCAACTGACAGGCACATGGATGGGAGAAGACAGGGGACCATCAGGGAGCTCCGTGAGATGGGCTTGGTGGAGCGACAGAAGGGGCTGAAGGCATTTTGAGAGGCTGCAACGTGGATGGTGAAGATACAAAGAGCAGCCCTGGGGATGCCAGATGCACCAGGCGGCCCAGCGACCACTGTGCCTGTGTAGCACAGAGGGCTGGGGGTCTCCGTGCTGGCAGTGGCAGTGTCTCTGTGCTGTGCAGGGACACCTCGGGGCCAGGCTAAGGTGCTAGGGTGGCTCTGTGGGGACAGCAATGCCCACAGGGCTCCCCTGGCGCTTCTGGGTGCGTCTCCTAGGCACCACGATGGGAACAGTGGTCTCTGGCCATTTCAAACTTGATTTTAAAAGTCAGGTTGGCTTTAAGAAGCTGATCCAGTTCTCCTCCCTGAGAGGAACAGATTTACTCCCACGCAGGCTGAGGAAGGGACTAGCAGACTTGCTCTGGGTCCCCCACCGAGACCATGCTTGGGCCACAGCCACATGTCCCCACCTACGCCAGGCTGGCGCAGGGGCCAGCTTGGGCCTTCCCCTGCAGGGAGCTGAGGACGAGATATCGAGTCACATTCTCGCTTTTATTCTGCCTTAGCACTCATGTATCGAAGAGGAGGGAGACACCATCTTTCCAGCCAGAAGGAAGACAGGACTGTCACTGGGTTTAGATACTACGTGCCCTTGCATCTCCTCCCCTCGCCACTGCCCCCACAGGCTCAGGAGACAGTCAGAGCATCAGCCAAGGACGCTTTTATCATCCCTTCCCACCCCATCTAGCGGTTTCTCTTTACCCCTACAGACCACAAACATTTGGGCTTGTTTTTGTAATAGCGTGCGTGCCATCTGGCAGAACGAAATACGCTTCTCACAAGTACTGCTACAAGGCAGAGCTACCAAACGCGGCTGGTTGTGACAGCGTGGTGGTGAGAATCAACGGAAGGAGCCGAAGGAGCCGAAGGAGCCGGTGCTGCAGACGGGCAGCCAGAGCCACCTCCCATCCTGCATGAAACAGGCACTGGAGAAAAATGCATTTGCCGGGAAGGCAGGGTCCTCTCAGCCAGGTCCTCTCCACTACATAACCACACTTGTCCTGCTTCTTTGTGTTTTCCTATGGATCTCAACAGCTTCTGGAGTAGATTGAGGGAGGAAAACGGTGTTGTTTCTTCCCAGCCTGGCCTCTAGTCTAAAACAGACTCCTGAGAGATGCCGTTTTCAATACCTTAAAGGAGGAAATCTCACTTTTTCCCAGAGGTACTTACTGTAGTCACTAGGGATGTACGTAAGGCTGGGCAATGGCACTGTCACCACCATCCCTCAAAAGAGGGAGCTCTGCTCAGCCCTTGCAGAGTGTACCTGCAGATGCTTTCCCCAGGGACTCCCAGCTCCGAACCCCAGAGAAATGCAGGTCCCTTCCTCCATCTGCCACCACCTACAGCACTCGCAGACACATCCCCCCACAGCCGGCTGGGACACTATTGGGAGCTCCTGCTCCTCAGCAAGGGGTCACATAGGAAACTACCACTGTACAAACTCGGTATAAAAACTTAAGGAAGGGGAAAGTGATATTTATTTTAACCTAAAACTGATTTCTCTAACGTGTAACTCACACTCACACACCTACAAACTCACACTCACGCACTCACCAAAAGGTAGATGTCCACGTGGCGTGGTCTGCGCCACTGGGTGTGACACAGAGGACAAGGGACTCCAGCTATCAAGTCCTAATGACAGCTCTGGCATCCTTCCTCACTGACAGCAAAGATCTGGGTTTTGGACACATTTTTCACATGCTTTAGGGGTCAACGGTTATTATGGGCTGATCTTTATCTCAGTGTCTTGCTTACTCACGCCCCGTAAACCCTAGGAAAGCTGCTGCCTGTTGCCTCCTTTCCCTCATTTTGGGCACCTTATCTAAGTCTTCCTCTTGGAAGCAAGCACAGGAATCGCAATGGCACGTCACAGTGTGACCTTGCTGCCGTTATCAGCGAGCAGGTCTTCTAGTGATGAGCCATCTGTGCTGCGGCCTTATCACATGGCAGCCCTCCTGGTCCTGACGCAAACCACGCATCCCGCAGTGTTTACCCATTTGTTTGCTGTCAGTTGTGTCTTTGGCCACCAGCACGGGCCACCCCGGCATCCTCGCTCCAGCACTCCTGCTGGTGTTTTCGCACAGGCTTTTCCATTCACACTCCATCCACGCTATTCCCATTAACAACCTCAACAGTTATTTCCACTAAAGGCAAGATTCCTGTTACAAACCACATGAATGCTGCTAGTAAATTTTAAATCTAAGCTAGCCAGACTAGCTCCAGCTGCCAGTGACAGGCTGGTTCATGGTGTTTTATGCCAATGTGGATAAATGGCTCCTCCAGGCAGCTGGCTTCTGAGCTTCTCAAGGTGAAGATACCTCCAACCATAGGAACATGAGCAGCCCTCAGGCACCTTCCCACACCTGGGCACCAAGACATGCCTGGGGCACAGTCACAGGGCAGCAGGCAGGAACGTGAAGGGCTGCAGGGACTGTGTGTCCATGTGGGCGGCCAGGGCACCCAAAAGAGGGTGATGCAAAGGGATCGGAGAAAAGACAGAGATGCAAGCTCTGGGCCATGCCTCAGCCACTGCATTCATCCTCGGCTGTGCTACAGGTGCCTCGAATGCTCCAGAAGTCATCAACTGAGATTCTACCTCTTAGAAAATGAATTGCTGAAATGTGACTATTAGTAACAGAACAAGAGCCTTACTGCTGTGGATGGGGAATTTCCTTTTCCCCCGTACATTCTCCCCATGTCAGAAACGTAACTCAGCTATCATTAGCTCTGACCAAAGGTTAAGCACTGTGTCACGTAGCTTTATGGAGAGACCTGAGTGCTGACACCTGAGTGTGGACAACCCCACCTCCCAGGCTTCATTCTTCATTACATTAATTAGATTAAGTGAGATTATATGAACAGGCAACCTGAACCCCCTGGACAATGCCAACAAACAAAGCTGAAGGTCAGTGACTCCCACCTGGTACTCTCAAACTCCAGAAAAGCACTGAGCTGGAAGAGCTTCCAGGACAGGCTGAGCATCACCTTGTCTACCGCATCCCCATGGAGGAGCAAGGAAGGGAACACATGCAGCGCAGGTAAGATAGATAGATACAAACACAACATGGGAGACAAAAGTCTGTTCTAGCTACCATGGAGAACCTGAAGACATAGCAACAGCTCAGGCTAGTGAATGCAAGCGCAAACACTCCAAGGATGCTGTGGGATCATTTCTATTTCTGACACCCAGACATCAGGCTGGCCAGCGGGTCTTCAGCAGTGCACTGCCTACAGGTAACTCAAAGTCAGCTCCCACGCCTGAGACACCATCTGACTCAAGGCTGAGCTGGTCTGGAGGCTGTCAGTGATGGGAAGGATCGAGCCAGCTCAACCAGCTTGCCCCGGAGCCTGCCTCTCTCATCCCAAGGGAACGGCCTCCTCTTATGTCTGGCTCAGAGTCCGAGCCCAAGGGAATCACCCTCACCTCCCAGAGGACACGGAGAAACCTCCACTACACCACGGGATGACTGTGGTTTGCAGTTCCCAGGGCTGGGGAGTTTGGCCGGCCTGCTATCGGTTCAACCTAACATACATGTCACACCTTGCCTTGCAATGGCCAGGGGCTTGTAGGTCAGAACTAACCCCCTGGGAATTCTTTTCCTGGATATTTGGTAACCGCTGCAGACCACAGAGTAAATATATAATTCACTGTCTGCAGGATTCACCACTGACTAAACACTGCACAGGTTGCAATTATAAGTGTCTTTCCATTCTGTGCCTTGAGTGTGCACCGGTGTCCATGACCCAGGATCCATGAGAAGCACCAGACCGTTTCATTAAGCGAGGTGCATCAGGGCCATGGAGAGCTGGAGCAATGCCTACGTGCAAACTGCGTGACAGTGAGGGATGTGCTGAGGAACTTCCCCAAAGAGTTGCACAGGCAGTGACGATGATAAAACCCTAAACAGATGTGACAGCTTTGGAGCCGACACCGATTGTCCACCATCACTCACCCGCGTGAAGCCTGGGCAGGCACAAAGAGGAGCAATTTCTCACAAACTCATGCCTGCTGTCAAAAAAAAGGCTGCAGAGAAAGTCAGGTACGTCTAACCATTCACTGCCCGGGAGGTGCCTGAGACATTCGAAGACATCTGCATGCAGTTGTGATCGTTATCCAACATATCATGTCAAGCCACAAAACCAAAGGGATTTTGGTAGGAATAAATGGCTACATAAGTATCCCAGACAATGTGGATTTGGATCCAGAGCTGGTTTGGGTTTTTCTTTAAATCATCTTCCCGCAAAGAAGGCAGAACACCCCCAGGGTGACAGCCCTCACACAGCCCCGGTGAGCGGCGGGGGCCAATGCTCGGGCAGAGAAGTCTCCTGCCAGCTCCCAGCCCCAGCACAGCTCCTCTGCAGAAATCCGCTTGTTGTATCCCAGCCTGACCCACAAGATAAACGTAAATTTGTGTGTAGCTGTTCTCCTCAGGGCAACCAGCACATGCCCACCAAGCGTCCCTCACCTGAAACCAAGCTGGGGATCCAAAGCCTGAGCACAAGGGAAATGAAGCAAAATCCTCAAAACTGTAAGGCACCAGCAGAGCCAGACAAACATCTCCAGGTTCAGACACCTCTGCCTTCCTTAGACAGTCTCCTGACTTCATATATGGGGCACAAAGTTAGAAACGTGGATATTCAGCCACAGTCTTCCATTTCATTTGGGGCACAAAGGGTTTTCTCCCTTTTTTTTGGCTGGAGGGTCTCCATCCATCCATCCTGCAGTTCAGCAGGGACAGAAAGGGGCTCTGTTTTCACACTGACCGGAGTTTTATTTATGCAAACTTTCTTAAATTGTTATTACACCCTTTTTTGCAGCTCTAAGAGGCGAGCTAAGCCTATAGAACGACTTTTACCCATGCAGGCAGCCAACACACAATTGGTACCCACAGTTCTGCTGACAGGAGGAGCCCTGGCAGAGCAGCACGGAATCCATCTTTTGCAAGAGGCTTTAATCAAGATTCTTCCGTTGTTTGAGAAGAAGCAACGCAGGAAAATCTTAGGAAACATAAACCTCATTTGTGATACAGAAAAACCTGCACTGAAAGTCCTAAGAACTTAATCGCTAAAGCAACTGCGACCACACACTGCCAGACACTGGGCAAACCATCTTTCGCCTCATCCGCCACCAGCTTTTTGACAGCAGGCACGCAGGGCATTTACAAAGCAGGAGCTGCAGGTATAACAAGACTCAGCCTTGCTTTAAAAGATGCACAACAGTGACCGTCAGCTAACCCAAAAACCTACGCTGGGAAGCCGACGATCCAACCACAGGTAAAGATTAAGGTTTCCAGGGGCTGCCCATCCTCCCAACAGCTGCAGGTTTCAGCTGCACGTTTGCACCGCTGGTTTTGGGGTGAATCCTCAGCTGGCAGAGCTTCCCTGTAATCTTCCCGTGCTCCCCTCTGGCAATGCCCGCGTTTGAGGAAACCCGCGGCTCTGTCTGTATAGGTAAGGAAACGGCTCTTACGTTTTGCAGGGCGTCTTGATACTGTGGCAGTGAGGAGAGCTGTGACTCGGAGTGGTACGGGGACAACCCTTTCCTCAGCGTCCTCAGGTCCCCCGTGCTGGACTGCTGCAAAGAAGACAGAAAACACGACAGTCCGTATTAACGAGAAGAAGGAAATCCATGCCCCTCCTGCTGCACTGGCTTTTCCCATGACTGCTTCCGTCCTGTGATCTGTTCCCATTACTGCTCCCTGCAAGGGCAGGCATAGCGACCATCGTAATAAAACGCTTTTCCCATGCCCACGCCTGGAGAAAACATTTGCAAGCAGCTGGAGGTGAACTGCTCAAGGTCCACTCCATTAAGTGACACAGCGAGACAGCATTTTTATTTTATCTAAGTGCATACATGTTAGTTAAAAACATTTGCTAAGATGCAAATGAAACAAATACTTTTTTAAGACCTCAGATGAAACCAAAATCAGCAAAAGAAATCCACCAGGAGGCATTTTCTGGATTTTTTCCTTTTTAAAACAGCCTAGGCCATTCCAATCACCTGCACATGGGAAGACGAGGGCCTGTAAACACCTGAGCCTGCAAAATGTCTGTGACAGGAATAGTTTCTTATTTGGTTAGAAATTTGCACACACCCACAGTTCTTACAAAAAGTCAAATAAATAAAGGTAATCTATATGACCCTAGAAACCAGATAAATGCAATCAATAGTCTGCACGCCAAGGGAGAAGCAGCACTAGGTGTCAAGTACTGAATAATCGCACCAGGACAGAGTTTCTGCCTTGTGTTATTCTCTCTCTCCGTGAATCTGAAACGGGACGGTCTTAGAATGAGAAGAGTTTCTAATTTATAAAAGTATACCCATAAAAAGCCAAAACACAAGTAGTCAAAATCAAAGCTCTGGGAGAAGATTATATCTTTTTATTACAGATAAACATCCTCATTAACTTTTTGTATTTTTAAGAGTATCAAGCAGTGCACTGTCCTCTATTTTAAAGCTATAAAATCATGACCTTTTAGATTTTTATGCTCCATTAAGACTTTTGACTTGCATTTGCTACAGAAATGATGTTTTCTACTTCAAACGAACCAAAGAAAAGCCACTGGTGCAATAAAATTTAACAGGAAATCTCATAAATCAGCTCTACTGTATATAAAAACCCCTCAGTAACCCCGAAGACCTGACCATAACCGAGACTTTGGGGACTGTGCCTGTGTACAGATCTCTAGAAATATGGAAAGTTCATTTCCATTGCTTGCTCCCACTTAGCAGAGAAGAATCGGTGCATTCAGAGTGGATACATCATTTTTTATCGGCATCAGAAACATTTTCTTGTAGCCACGTGGCCTGTTCAGGACACGTTCAGCTTTTGTGACCCAGCGCTCTCACAGCCATTCTGGCGCACTCGCCCTATCAACTTCCCTTTTACAAGCTGTAAAGAGAAGGGCAGTTTTCAAGAAAGCCACCATGAGAAACGGATACTAGTCCTGCATCACCCAATCTGCTGTGAACTGCTGGGTCAACCTGGAGGTTAACCTGGAGTCAAGTGATATGGAATGACTTTAGCATATTGGATGTCTGGGATTCCCTTGGATTTACAAGGTGGCACCTGAAAGGAAGATCGTGGCCTACCTTTCTTTCGCTTTTCATAATAGAGAGTCAGAGACAGAAGATCTGAAGGAGATAACTCCTCCTGAAGCGAAAAAGTGACTGCTGCAAAACTGAGTTCCCTCCACCATGCCTGGGAGCTAAATACTTCCAAAGGAAGGTGACAAAGGTAGGTGATGAGAAGACCCTTACTGGCATTGTCCCAGGCACGTGATGTGTAGGGGTCTCTTGGTGGTTATCCTGAAAGGATTTTACCCTGGCTGGTTATGCTTTCACGGCCCTGCTGTGTGTCACCCCTTCTTCACTATTGTACGTTCACCAGGGGACAGCAATCTCCTGGGGAGGTCCTGACTCTCTGCTGCCCACCCCTTTGGCCTGTCAGCTCAGGAGCTCGTGCACCTCTCCCTGACATCTGTGATGAATGGGCAAGGGAAAAGCAGAAGAAAACAGAGGAGCGAAAACGCGAGGTTGTAGGTTTGTGCTGGAGATCACGGGGGTCACGGATCTCCTCGAAGACTCTGCTCCAGAAGGACTTGCAGCATCTCACCGGTGTTTAGAGGCCCCAAATTGCTTCAGGCTTCGGCAAACCGCACTGCAACGTGCAAGGTGCCACGTGCTTATGGAGAAACAGGAGTGTAGAAATGGGCATGAGAAGGAGAGGTTTGGTGGACATTTGTCTCCCAGAAACTTGTTCTCTTACCCCCAAATCCAAATGGGTTGGTCTAATTAGACACAGCATGTGTTTCATCACACTACAGGTTGCCCTAGAAAGTCAAAACGCCTCGCCCATCAAAGGGAGCACGGCAACCAGACCTAAGTCTGCTCAACACACAATATCATACTGCTGTGGCTAAAAATATGCACTTTAAATTGATTTAATTTAACTGCCCTATGCTCCTGCCTGGAGCAAGAGTCTGCATTAATTTCAATTTGGCTTGAATTGGTTGAAATTGTGTTGGTAAATACACAAATACAGTCCAAACTCGGCTCTAACAAGTGTTCATAATGGATTAGTTCTATTGCTTTTTTTAAGCAAATCCCATTTAAGACAGTGCACTTGGTGTGTGACAAAACTACTGTTAGGTTGTTTCAGTGACTGCTGATTATGAAGCTGACCTAATGCATTCAATTTGATGGAAAGATTCCCACTGAGTTCAATGGACATCAAAACAAGCTCTTAATTAAAGAAAGAAAAAAGGAAAAAAAAAAAAGAAAATAAAAAGAAAATAAAAGACGTCTAAGAAATAAAAATGCCAAACAGAGATCCATCCAGAAGAGTAATGAGGTGTTTGGGGCATGGAGTGGGTTGGGAAGGGATAGAAGAGCCTTCACCTGCCATTATTTGTAACGCATCCGTGTTGGAGATGGCCAAAGAACCACTTTTTCCTACTGCTGCGAGCAGAAAAGCCAGCCCCTTCACAAGCACTCCGCTCAATGCAATTTTCCATCTATATTTTCTGGAATTTGTTTCAAAATGTATCTTACTCTATGTATTTTTTTACAACGGCCTACCAATCACAGTTCTGCACTGTTTATTTCCCTTGCACTAAAAGCAAATGTGTATTTCTTCACTATAGAAGGAAAACTGCTTTTTCTTCCTTTCTTAAATTAAAATGGTGCAGTGACACATATTCATCAGACCTCCCTAAACATTTACGCATTCATCGGGCTTTGCTATCAGTATTAGAGCTAACCAGGAAAAGAAAGTGAATCCCTCATTAAAAAGCAATATGGCTAATGATGCATCAAAATGAGTAGCCATTACTCCACTTAAACCTAAATTAAAAATCCTGGTATTTGCATTGACAATTCACTTACAAAATGAAATCTCTTATTACCTTACCCAGTTTTCATTACTGAGATGTAAGTGGATCTCAAATTGCTTTTCTAGTCAGAACGGCGTTTTAAAAGTACAATCCCTGATCATCTCTGTTCATCATCATTGTTGGAGGTTATCTCAATTAATGGGCAACATGTCTATAATAAATTACCCTTTAGGTAAAATCACTTCACATTTCTGGAGTTTCAAGGAATTTATCAGCAAAATCATTTTCATCTGAACTAAAACTCCATGGGAGTGCTGTTTCGATTGAACCTTCATTGGGAATGTTGTCTAAGCTGAGGAGCAGAGAGAGGGGGAGGGACAGAGAAAGAAAAGGAGACCAAGGGAGAGCTGTGGAGACTCATAGTCCGTCTTTACTTAACCTGATCAAATTTACAACTTGCATAACCTGAAACACGCTCATCCCCTGCAAACGCCAATCACTGGCCGTTGACTACTCTGGAGGAGCTCTTGCTCTTTTACTGTGAATTTTTTTCAAATGCTAGTTTCATCCAAATGTTAAAAAAAAAATAAAAGAAGGAAAAGGAAAGGAAATAGAGAAAAAGAGAGCATCTCCTGACTTGCACAGTGGTATGAAAGTGCAAGACCTCCCCTAGGTGTAACTCAGCATCGCTCTACACTGTGTTGCCTCCCTTTACCAGCCGACGAGCAGGGGATGAGCCTCTGCAGACACAACACCTTCGCCTTCAACGCAAACCTGTGCTACACACTGCCAACACCGACAGCTCCACAGCCGTCCCTCAGACACAGTAACTCTTCATTATCTGGAAATAATGACATGACATTTATTGCTAAATTCCTCAGCTAGGCAGAACTTGAAGTGACCCCGGAAGATACTGCTCTTGGATCAATGCCCGAGATCTTTGTCAGCTCTGTTAGGAAAGAACTGGACCTAGACATGCCCCTCCTGGCAGGGAAGGGAGTTTTGCCTACTCATATTGGTGAGAAAAGACCAGTAAATCCAGTTTTTAGTAAAAACGGACTGCAAACCCAACTTCTTCTCTGTCTAGAAAACAGAAGCAATTTGATTGTTAACATGGGTGGAAAGTGGTAGGTAATTTCCCTAAAAAATAATGTATCATTCTAAATACTTCAGATAGAAATTAAAGTCTTGGTACTTACCAAAGCCTAAAACTATATTTTTTTTTTTAAATCAGCAAACACTTGTTCCTATCAAAGCTTTCTATCCTGCTAGCAGGGAGAAGAAATGGTGGCCTCTGACTTTTTGACCTGATGTGCTGAGTGATTCAATTTGAAAATAACACAAATAACACAAGAAGATGGATGGTGTTTGTGGTATTTTAAGGTCAAAGTACTACAAAGATACATTTATTTCCCTTTCCGTTTCTGTCCAGTAAAGTCAGATCAGTGCTGTGGTCATGTTGAACCAACTGTGAAGATAAAGTGTTGAAAACTTATAGACAAGGTAGACAAATTTTCTGTTACCCTTCAGTGTTACTTCTGCTGGAAGGGAGAAAAAAAGAAGATGAGGATTTAATTCTGAAACACTTTGATGTAACAAAATGGACCATTCTCACCAGAAATTAAATACAGAAAGAGAAATTCACTTGATGGATATTTCTCAGCATTTATGAAAGAGATTAGCAAAAAAAAAAACAACTAACAGAACGATTTCAATTAGAATTATATGCTGAAGTGACCGAGGAAAATTAAAAAACGACACTGTCAGCTTCCAGTAATTCATGAATTAGCATTCAAAACAGGGCTGTTACATAAGTAGCCTTTAATTGAAAACACTATTTTCTCCTTTCGCCTAAGTTGTAACAGCCTGAGGCTGAACAGAGGTTAAAAAAAAATATAATTAATCATAAATGATCAGTTTGACCCTGTGCCCTGTGGAAATATGAAAGCCTTTACAAAGAGTCCCGCCTTCCCTTCTCCCCAGGGGCTGTGGGGTCACTTGGAGCAATTCAGGTGTCTGCCCCCCGGCATCCCATGCCCGAGCATATCCAAGGCACGGCGGAGGCTCAGCAGATGGGATGAAGGGATGCCAGAGACCCACATCCCGCTGGTGCATGGCAGGGGCCAGGAGGGACAGCCCTGGTGGCACCCGAGGACTACAGCTGAGCACCTGAGATGCTGCTCTTGTCGCTTCTTCCTAACTCGTTTGTAACCTCCTGCAGTGTGAAAGCTTCCTCCCCTGGTCCACGTGCCGTTTAAAAAATAACAACCAAGCACCAATTCAAAGGCCAGGAGTCCTATAAAGCCTCTTTTTATTTCCCTCTGGTGCGGGGGTCCCTTTTAAAAGGGATGGAAAAATGTGTCCGGAATGTAGAGGAGGATCAAGTATACGTGAGTCACCGACAGCAGACTGCCCAGAGGACTGGCATTTTGGAGGCTTTGCCATAATCAGCTTCGTTTTCCTACAACACAGACCCACTGGCACTAAGCTCAAGAGACAGCAGATTACACACCGCGCCACTTAAATTTATTACTATTTTATCTGCTGTTCAACATAACACTAGAAGAAATTATGTAACTTAACGTGAAGTGCAACTAGACGGAAAGGAATACTGTGACAAACTCAATATTGACAACAGAAGATACCCTTATTGACACCAGTTCTGAAGATTTTCTTTGGACAAACGAATACGCCACACCATCCCCCAGCCCTCAGAGAGACAAGCAACTTCCATTTTTTAGAGGCTACTCTACCTGTTTACAAAGCACAGGATTTCCTTTAGCTGGCAGTTAAATATAAGGGTGAATATTGCCCTTAGCAATAGGGCAAGGGCATCCCATCCTGAACCATGTAAGCCCATAAGGATTTGGGTAATTCTCTATATGAAAAAAAGTCTATATGAAAAAAAATGTCATTCTTACTTCACATTCTAGTAAATCTTGGATGTTAGATAGAAAACTCCGCTGAGACTTCGACTTTTGATTATATATGTTTGTGAAGAGAAAAAGGAGGAAGGTTTTATTTCAGTCCACTGGGTCAGGCTGCTTTCATCTTTATGGACTCTTCTACTGCCCATTACCTGAATTACTTGCCTGTCACTGTAATATAAATTCTTAAACCTACCGGCAACAATTTTCTAAACCATAATTGTGCTAGTAATTGAAACTGCCTCAATTTTGACACTCAACAACCCATTGTTTGCAACTGGGTAATTAAATGGAAGGTTTAGTTCAAAATTTTCTCCTGTTATTTCCTGCAGCAATTTAGCTAAAAGTACCAACTTCTCTTCAGGTAGGTAAATGGCTTTGATTTAAAGTTGGTCAAAACTCTGATGTTACTAACCAACGCCTTCTGCACAAGTACAGGAGGGAAATAAAAAATAATTAGGGACATATTTAATGCGTTCAGACGATAAAAAATGGAAATCGTCAACATTAGCATGTGAAAGAACATGCAATCAGAGCCCCAAACAACCAGCAGCAATATTAAAAGGCAGCCCCCAGATCCAAGGTTTTGTGGATGCATGAGCTTTCTCTACCTTACTGAAATTTCATGGCAAACTGTTGCAGTCAGCCAGCTAGAAGGGAACAGAAGAACTTTATGCATTTGGAAATGTAACAGAAAAAAGTTATTTTATCATCTTGGAAAAGCTTTATCATTACCACAGATGACCAAAATAAGCTGGTCTTACATGCAGCACTTGATAAGATAATGTTAATATTTGAACTTCAACCCCTTCTTCCCATATTAATGAACAAAGCCTTGCAGATCTGCACAAACGTTAACTTCTTACTATCCCGATTTAGGGTATGGTGACCCCACAAACAGTTGATAAAGCCTGAGCACCTTACTCTTCTTCACAGCTACGGACATTTCACCATACAGAGTTCAATGGCACGATCAGAACACACCACTCGGGAAGAACGACCTGCCCCGAGGTATCCTTAGTAAGCCCAGCAGAGCCGCGACGTTTTGCCGAGGTAAAGCAAAGCAGAAACGCATCTCAAATAATGCGAAGGAGATGCTGCAAAGCGCCTTGGGCAGCTCTCACAGGGGCACCAGGGCAACGGTCCCTGCAATGGTACCATGCATGTGTGGCCCCTTCAGGTGGCCTTGTGCCCCAGCGAACATCCCCCACCACATAACCTCGCACAGAGACTTCCTCCTTATCTCATTAATCCATGTTTTAGGGTCCCATGCACCAGGAAGCTGAGGGATGGGCCATTTCGCTGTGTGAAGCTAGCAAATAATTGAATTAAGGTTCAGTAATTGCAGTTATCACTACAAGACATATTCAAGCAAAAATAAGCTCAGCAAAGCACATATCTGACTTTAAGTATATGTGAAGAGTCCCATTAGCTTCAACGGCATTTATCAGGCAAGCTGGAAATTACACACATGAGAGTGCAATAAAAAAAATCAACGTATTTGATTTTGAAAGAACTCTGCAAATAAGAAAAAAAAATTAAGGGATGAGATTAAAACTATTTAACATCTTCCATGTCATGCAATAATACGAGCTTTCTGTAACAGAGGAGATTAAATTCCTTTACACTGGTTTATATCCCTGTTGCACACGCGGTGCATCCCGGGATCATTCCTTAGACTTGTGACAAAGGCTTTAGGGGACGATGGTTTGCCAAGACACCTACTCTCCCAATTCTGTCTCCAGGATTCAGCCAGCAGGTCACAAGCACAACCTCGGCCGGTTTCATCAGTAAAGCCATTTTCAGTTGTTCATGTGGAATTGGAAACGGTACGATCCTGAGACCGAGCCCTTGCACCACAGCAGCACAGGGAGCTGTAAGGATGCACTTGGACTTTGTGCCATGGCTGGATCCCGGACATTCGCAAAGACAATGCAGGAACGAGCATCCCCCCTCTAACTTTCCCCTCATATCACGAGCTGCATTCATACAGGCTGGAGGGGCAAAGCAGCAGATTTCACCGTGTTGCAATAGTGACAACTGGAATTCCCTATTGTCAGGGGAGCTAGCACTTTGGGAAAGGCTTAATAAATAGCAGGAGACAGTCAGTAAGAGGCTTAGCAGATTTTGCCATGTAAAACCACTCTTTGAAAAATATTTTTATTAGTATCTCAGTGGGGTACAGGCAATAAAAGCAGTGCAAGTCTCAAACCTCTCCATTCTCTGCAGCAACTGAGGTAGGGAACTTTAATACTCTGTTAATATTCAAGAGTGTCTGTATTTTTTTCCTCTTGTTTTAGATCAGCAGAGAAAGATCAACCTCATAACTCATGGGAGACTCAGATAATCAGCTCAAACCAAATTGCAGTATATAATTATAATCACGCAACTGGCAGGCTTTGCTCAAGAGAGAATACGGGCTGGCGCAGCCGAGATTCAAGCATCACAGCCTATAACCCAAATAGAAATGCAGCTCAATAGATAAAGCCAAATGGAACTGTAACCATTGACGTGTCTGGTCTGTGGCTTGTACGCAATGAGTTTAGGAGCCTCAGACTAATGGAGCCCACCCGTGGCTCATTAGCACAAAAATCAGTCCCTTCAGTAGGGATGTCAATGGAGAAGCTAAGGAATGCTGCCCCACTTCCACCCGTCTGGTGGATGTAGATGCGGATGTGGTATTAAGCACACGAATAAACTCACTGGATCATCCCCTGGAGTCACCTTTCATTTTCTTCTGTCATCTGCACTCCAGGCAACGAGGCCAAAGTGAACCCCTGCGTCTCCTCCCAAAAGCTCAGCCACAGCAACACTGCTGGGGCTGCCTTCAAGGCACTCCCCCACATCCCATAAAATGAGGGAGCTGGGAATGAGGGAGGCAAAGACCTGAAGCCCCTTCTCATAAATCAGAAAAGGCTCTTTAACTAGCGCTGGGACCAGGCTGGCCAAGGGCTCTGCTGGCCTTCTCTCCTTTCAAACAGCGCTCAGGGCAGGATGGACACTCGAGCCCCTCTCTTCTGGAGGACCACTCAGATGTTCAAAGCTCTCTGATGAACCAGGACTCAAATAGTTGGGAAGAATCAGCTACGGTCTTAATCTTTATGAGACAGTTTGAATATTCTTTAAAAGTCTCCTATAAAGATTTAGATTTGCATTTTTGGCTTCACAAAAAGCAAAATAAAACTGAAAAAATTTGTCACAAACATATAGTTTTGGGTAAAGCCTCTTTTTTTTTGTCCAAAAGCATGAACAATTAACACCCTTCCCACACTTCCCCAGATTGTTTTCAGGTACTGGACACTGAATTTTTCTTGAGCTGGTTCTGAATTTGTCATTGAAGTTATTGCAAAAAATCTGGTTTTAAGCCTCTGCAGCTATTGCTCGGTTGCCCCTTGAAACATTTTTCAGTCCTTCTCAGATGGACCGATCACTGAGAATCTGGGTGCTTTGAACCTCTCTACACATTGCGAAGACACAAAATGCTGCTTCTTCATAGCCTGATCTAACTGCAATTAAGAGCTTTTTCCCTGACCCTGTCCTCATACACAGAAAAAAAAAGCAGAATCTAGTGAAATTATTACAAAGGTGGTTAAGCATAGGATATGACTAATCCCACATTTCACAGCTGGAGGTTAAACGGAGCCTCATTACACCCAATGTTCTTGCTTACCCACAACAGAAACAAATGGGGCATGGCAGAGCTGTGCGTGTGCAGCTCTCACACACTCGCGCTCTTACACAGAAATTCAGCTCCAGTCCTTCCAAAACGTTAGTTAAGTTGCAAGAAATTATACTATTTTCTCAAATTCCTAGGATTCAATAAACACTGTATGCTTCTGTCTATCTGTTATTTACCTTCTGGATTCAGAACTTCTTGAATTAAATTTCCTAAGGTTTTGGGGAGCTCTATTTATATGTGCCAGGTGACATTCTCATAAAATCCCTTGATTCCACAGGTGACAACCCCCCAGAACACACAGGACACCATCCAGCTTTCAGTACAAGTTGCGAAAGCTCATTTCTGTCATTGATCCTGCTTTTTAGGTGTGCTCCTACTCATGAATGTGAGGTGAATGCCAAGAGAATATTTATTTTGGTAGGTAGCACACCAAATCCTTATGTCCAAAGTCAACAGAAGGAACTCCATTGTCTTAAAGGACTGGAATGTATTTTGGATGATTTTGAGATGCTGAGGCATCTTTGAACTGCTCTTATAAAAGTGTACATCTCGTATTTGGGGGGAACGGGACACAATTTTATTCAATAAATATACATTATTTACTTAAATTTCAAGTCCATTTACTTGATAGCAAATTGGTCGGATCAGTCTTGTCATTTGAATTCATAAAAGGAGGTGAAATGAAACACGCTTGGACATAGATTGGTTCTGCGTGCTATGTATTCTTGAGGCTTCTGATGCCACAGCTAAGGGAGCTACATTTGGGGGATTCTGTTAATCTTTCTTGCATTTATGCATGTAAGCAATGCAATGTAATTAGAGGCCTAAATCAGTTTGGAGAGTGGTCTCATGAAAGACCTCATGAAAGGTCTCATGGAAAGTCTCATGAGAGAAGGTCTCATGAAAATCTGGTTCTGCGTGAGCTGTACTCCAAAATGCACGGAGTCCTGTAGAAAGTCTCACCATTGACTTGAAAGGAATATGTGGAGGCCCCAAATATTCCTCTCCTTTTTGATTAGTTAAAATTAATATGCAGCTAAACATTTAAACAGCGCATAAAAACGGTAATATAGTAACCTAGGGCATGTCCCCTTCAGTATTCTGAATTTAAATGGAGACCAAATGCACTGGAAAGCTTTCATGTCTGAGTTGCTCACTATTACAAAAAAATCCAATTTCCCTAGTGAGACATGAAATTAAAGCAATTATACTTACCCTCCTCACACACAAACAGTAGGTAGACTTTGGGGAAATAAGACAGGTTTGTAATTTTGTTCGGCTGGTGATGAGCATGTGCAACGCTCCTGGCGTAAGCCATGGCCACACAACAAAACTCCGGAGCCGCAAACCAAGGAGAGGCCCCAACGTTAAGACCCTACAGCAACCCCGAGAGCTGGGAGGCAACTCCACAAGCAGGAATTGTTAGTGGCAGACTTGGCACAAAAGCAACTGATAATAAAACAGAAGAGGAAAACTGCACTCCGACTCTCCTGGAGCCAGCCAGCACATAGTGGGCCATTTCTTTTTCTCCTCCATCCTCTGCTCTTCAGGAAGAGATCAAGCTCTCCGCTGAACGGCATTTACATCTTTGCTCTTTGCAGTGCTAATGATTCTCAGGCTCTCTTCAATCCTGGGGTTCAGTTTTTTTCCCCCTCATTTTCAGAACAATATGCTAGAAACTGCCTGCTGAGTGCGTGTTTGTTAAGAAGAACTGAGGCAGCCTGTAGACGCCTTTACCATGGAAGCTCCTAGCTCAAAAACCTCAGCTCTGTTTTCCTAGCAGTGTTCACAGGCATTAGTTACTATTATTTTACTATCTGTACAGCTGCAGCCTTCTTTTAATCCAAGCTAAGCATGCAGTTTCTTAAAAATAAGACTAACCACAGTTTTCAAGACCTTCCAGGGATGCTCTAAAGATCTTCCAAGGATACTCTCAATCCCAATCAGCGAGTAGATACTGAAATGCTCTGAAATGCTGGTAATACTGAAGTCTATTTGGTGATTTTAATTAAATACTCTGATGTGCCTCATAAATGCAAAGGGCTGTCCGCTCCCCAGGAAGAATTGTTTGTATTTCTGCTCTGCACCAGGGGATGTGAAATTTTCCCTGAAAGATGCACCAGGACCTCGTTGCCGAATACCCAGTTACTCAGAGTCTCATCTGCCCAATACATCTGCTCTGTTCAAAGCTGGGCTTTTTGAAACAAAGGTGTGCAATGTGCCCTGGGCATCCTTGAGTAGGAAAATGCCTCTGGCATTCCTGGAAAACCCAGACACAGCTCAGCAGAGACTATAAACCAGAAGAAGACCCAACAGCCAGCCCGCGGTGCACAGCACTTGGTTATGAGAAGAGAGAACAGGGTGATGAGTCCACAAAACCTATAACCTTCAGTTTTAGTTAAAAGTGCCCAATCCTTGCCATCATACCAAATGAGCTGAAAATGCAGAATAATGTGAAAGAATGCCCAGAAGTTTGTCACTGTTATTATCTCTAAAATGTACGCATTAATTATGAAACTATGCAGAATTGACCTTTGGAGCTCCCGAAGCTCATAAACACGGGTTTCTCTAATCTTGAGGGGAAAGGGTGTAATTACAAACTCATTTTTAGTTTAAGGGGCAGTGTGAGGTGGCTTAAGGAGCCTATTTTCTGCTTGGACACTTTCAGCTCAGAGGAAGGGAAAGCAAATATGGTCTCCCATCTCCAGGGTTATATCTTAGCAATACGAAAGGTACCCTCATCTAGTCAACCAGACACCATGAAAGACAGGTTAACACCAGCTCTCCCGGGCACTCCCCACAATGACACAGAGGAAAAACAGGACTTCTCCCACATGATGTTGCATAGATTAACTGCACGCACGCAGCAGAACTTAGTGCACTTCTTCCCTAGGGAATTTGAGACTATAAAAGCGATGCCTATGAAGCTCTCCAAAGCCCACACCCAACATTCCTCAGAGCTTACGTTCACCTTCTTTATATCTCAACTAAAACTTCCAGAAACCAGCTACACTTGTGAGAAAGGTTGACATCATCAACCCCAGGACACTGAGGTCCCCACCTGCTCTGGGGGGTCTTTGCCACTGTGGGTACACCACAGACACCTACCAGCACCGGTGAGCAGCCATGGAGAGGCCTTTTCTGGCAGTGGCATTCGCTACAGCATCTCCCCAACAAGTATAAACCAGGGCAACGAATGCTGTGGTGTTGTCAGAATTGCTGCCAGGGATCTTGCCAGCACAGCAGTGCCATCCAAGAGCACGACTTTCTAGTTAATATGGCCATGCCACCAAAACATTGCAGTGTAAACCTGCGTCAAAGAAAGGTATAAAACTGGAGTCGTTTCTCCTCAGAGGAAGGAGAATGGGAAGACCGATGGTTACTGATGGGTTAGCAATGTCAGAAACAGCTCATCTGCCAACTGGAAATACACATCTCCTTCCCTAGAAAGCAAAAGAAGTCAAACACAAAAAATCCACATACAGCTATTATGAATAACGTCCACTTCTCCATTTACTTTCCTCCCACTGCAAAGCGCAGCTCGTGAGGTGGCACTTGTTGATCTCCCATGGGGAGGAAAAGCTCCCTCCATTAATCTGTCCAAATGAGTCACCAGAGAAGAGGAGGTGTGAGTCCCAGCACACCTGCACTGCAGGTAACATGTAGGGCACAGGACAGAGACCTCTCGCCTCTCTCACTGAGACTTTCTCCCAAAGTGCTTAGGGAGAAAGGAGATGTCGGGAAGCAGAAGAAAACAGGGCAGGCTGGGGACCCCCTCACCACCTTAATTCCATGCCTGAAGGTGGCACAAAGACATCACCTCCCAGCATAGCTTCACACCCCAGATGCCAAAGAAGATAAAGCAATGAATCTCGAATCTCGCTCAGGATGCAGCAGCCAGCAAAGGGGCATTGTGTCACCAGCCACTGTAATATAAATCCTTCCGTAAGGCTTGCAATATCATTCGTGGCACCAGCCTTCTCCGGTTGCTCTGGATGAAGCACTATTTCAGCTCTATGTTTAGCGCTTGGAGAGAAGCCAGGAAGACTTCCATAACCAGCACTGATTTGTTAATCCCTTAATGCACAGACACTGTTTGTTACTTAGGACGTCAGGTTTCATCACTCCTCAGCAGGCTGGCGATAGAACTTCTTGACACCGGGCTGCAAATATTATTGCAATGTCAATACTCCTGGGGAGAAAGCCAAACCGAGTTAAAATGTGACTTTGGTGTTGACAAGCCCGTTTGGCATTGCAGAGTTCAAACGGCCAGGATCACCTGGCAACTTTAGAAACAGGAGAAAGTTTGCCAGGATCCTTTTTGACCGGAGTCTTATCCCAAGATCCGCATGGTAACAGCTAAACGCTTTCCCATCAGATGAAGCAAGTCAGAATACGGTAAATGGATTATTCTTTTCCAGGAAAAGTGCTGGGAGCGACGTGTGAGTTTATGCCTATACAGATTTTATTCACCTTTCTCATTGAAAGAAAAAAAAAAATTACAAATCTAGGTTTGTAACGTGAGAGATCTGGAGGTGATGCAGCTCAGCATCCCCAGGGAGCTCACCCAGACCATGGAAGCTCCAACACTTCTCCTGTTGCCCCAAGGATGCCGTTCTCCCTGCTTACGATAAAAAGAGGTAATTCCTGAGCGTGATCTAAAATAGGTCGGATCATGGTCTTTTTGGAGGGCCATGAAGACATCGCAAAGGGGCTGCACACAACGTCACAGCCAGGCTGGCATCGGCGCATGCTGCTGCCGCCGGGGTGGAAGGTGGGGGTGGCGGGGCGGCTGGCCTTCTCCAGAGCAGAGAGCTATTTTAAGATCATTTCCCTCCCTTTGGGATTCAAACGTTTGCAGTGACACAGCCTGAAAGGTGAGGACACCTGAGGACGGTTGTGCGCGCGGAGGAAAAGGCACAGCCCTCCCACCCAGGACAGCACGAAGGTGAAGGGCTGATGCTTCAGGCTCACGCACCCCAAGACTAAATGGGCTGCACCCTCCCGACGCAATAAGCCCAGGCAGCTGTTCAGCCCCTATTAATTTACCACCCATTAATTACCAACCACTTCTTTTTGACCTCGTAAGGCAGATCTGACGGAATAATGTGCTCAGCTGTGGCAGGACGAAACGGGGCCAAGGGCGCATCGAGGCCGTCCCCGAATCCATGAGCATCCCAGCTGCCCACGCACAGCCCGTCTGCTTATCAATAGCTCCAATTAAATAGTCTGGGGGGTTCGACCGCCACCAGCTCACTGACGGGTTGGGAGAAAGACAGAGGGAGTTAAAATTAAATTAGCAATTGATTCATACTTGAAGCCACTGGGTAGCAGTTGAGTTGAGCACCCTTTTTTGGGTTTTAACTCTTCGGTGCCTTGTGAGTTTTGTTTCATAGGTAGCCACGCCAATGAGTACACTGGAAACTGGGGATAATCTTTAAAAAAAACTCACAGTCAGGCCAAAATGTGCATTTCAGTAAAAATAAGGTTTGACAAAATTATTCTATTGAAATGTCAGTAAGCATAGAGCCTTTTTTTTTTTTTTTTAAAAAACAGGAATGTTTTAGAAACACGTGATCCTGGAGCAGTTGGTTTTCAAACTTGATGAAACGCAAACAGCACAACACGAATTGGCAAAAAGGTATTTTTTAAAAACATAATAATTAGGGGAGATTTTTTTATTTCCGGTCCTTCTAATTGTAAAGAACCTTGGACAAAATGACTGTGATACTCAGTGCTTGAAGTAAGAAGCAAAGTATAGGAAAAAACATTTAAAATGCCAGGGAGGTAGAACATACAACAGTAAAAGGATGCAAAGAACAAGAGGAAAAGGGTAACTTTTCCGAGGGATTAAATAGGGAGTATTTCACTGAATTCAGCAAAGCTGTCCCTGTTTACACCAAGTGCTGAGTTTTACGGGGGGGATCCAGGGGACACAGTGGACAGAATGACTCTTCCCACTGCTTGACATTGCTGTACACAGGCAGGTAAGCGCCAGCAGGGATGAAAAGCCCAGTGGCACGTGGAGTAGACTCTGAAGGGCAGATGCAAGCAAAAAGTACCAGTCTAGAGAGGTCTTGTTCGGTTTTAAGCAGGATCTCAAAACAAAGCTGGGAGCCAGTACTGCACAAAACTATTCCCAAGGCTTTGACTACAGTCTCCTCTGCCAACAAGATAAAAGTCAATGTAAATGGGTAAGCAAGACAAAATCCTACAGCAAGGGCACAGGCAGCATCCCTGAGAGCAGCGGTGGATCAAGGTGTTCCGCAGGGAGGCCTTAATGCTTCTCCAAAACACACAGAGACACTAACAGAGGGTTTACTTTATTTTTCCTCTTTTTCTTTTTTTTTTTGTTTTTAAACAAAAGGAGACCAAATTCAGTGGGGGGTTGATACGAAAAGACCATTATGCTCTTCCCCTGGCAGGATACCCACCGAAAGCCCTTCTGCATTCAAGTGGGCAGTCAGACACAACTCCACAGAAACAGGAGAACCGAGACATTAATATCTATTAGGCAATAAAAAAAAAACCTACCTGGGAAAGAAGCTTGTTGTCATCCTCCAGCAGTTTCACTTTTGTTTCAAGTTGCCTGATGTAGTTGGAAGACGAATCTTTAGGAAAAGAGAAAAAGATACGTTTAAGCTTCTTGCGTTACAGGCAAGGACTGTCAGATAGCAACGTGTTTTCCCACTCCCTGGAAGGCAAGTTTGGGAAAGGTCTAACGAATAAAACCCCAAGTGTATAGGGTGAGGAGGGGATTCTGCCAAAAGTCTTTTCCACTAAAAAAGCTGAGATTCAGCAACAGCAATATCTTCTGTGAACCTGTACCAGTGCCACCAGGTTGGGGGCTGGGGGTGGGTGGGTACAGAAGGAAAGTGAAGTTTAAATACTGTTTTGTAATTTTATAAAAGCAATTTCCTAGCTTTGAAAGCCATTCTCATTCATCTAAAATGTACCAAAATGCGCAACAACACAAGACGATGTTTCCTTCAAGGTTTGAATCGACAACCCCTCCACGCACATGCCTTTTTCTTTCAAAAGTAACTGGAAAAAAACCCTCACAAAGACAAGCTGCTGGCACCGCTCTGCAAGGAGGTGGCTGCCGCAACTCGCAGTGCCGTGGAAGGGGAGGACGTGTGCGCTGCAAGGCCAGTGAGCAGCAGCGCTCACGGCCTGATGCACGCAACAAGTGCCCACCCAGGACATCTGGTTTTTCCCAGTGGAAGCACGAGACACTAAACAGAAAAACCCCAGGGCAATAAAACACAGAATAGCCCCGCTTAATAAAATGGTAATATTCAACCCGAAGGAATGTAACAGCCAGTTTACCATGGCAGCACGACAGCAACACCAGATAGGGTGACCCGGCGTGGAAGATAACTCGCAGGAGAGCTCTGTGGGTGGCTTACTGCTCTTCAGAACATCTGGGGTTTGTTTTGAAATGGGCTTTGAAGCAACCCGTTTGCAAATTTCGCGGAGAAAAAAAATAAAGGAACCTGGGAAAACCTTTTCTCCTTTTTCATTATAGCTCAGCAGTTTGCAGTATTTCCTTCCACCCATCTGGATGTTTGCAAAATTCCTCCTCCACTTGTAATTTCGGTAGCAGAGGCTGTGAGTTGTTACAGCAGCAGGAAAAGAGGGAGGGAGTTTTGCAGCTTTAGCATATGAAAAAACTCTAACGTTTCCCACACAAAGGCGAAATGGAATTATATTTTGCCTCATTTAATTTATTAGGCCGCGACGGCATAAGGCACTATTCAACCACAGGACCTCTCGCCGAGCGGGAACTGGTGAGGAACCAATGCCAGTGCATGTTGCCGATTGCCGGCACCTCTCCGGATCACCAGTCCCAGCATGGCGAGCAGGCACCACCGCCCGCATCTCTGCGCCGATGAAGACATGCCCCCGCACACGTGTACGCTTTAGGCTGGCCCTGCGCTAAACAGCTTATCTTCGCCTTTGCCAGGAGCTGCCGAACGCACTCGGCACAAGCCCGAATGCCGTTTCTTGGCCACTCCGGGGGCAGTTTAGCAGAAGAGCTAGCATGCAAGCTACTGCTAATCACTGAGAGCGCTTTGACCATTCAAGAGAAAAATTGGAATATGCTTGAAAAAGCGCTGCCATAGACAAGTGCCAAACCACAGAGAAAGGAACAGCAGGACGGATCGCAGTCAAGTGCCCATCTAAAGCACAAACGCTCTCAGAGGAAACTTGCTCACTTTTTTGTTTGGATTGTGCTTTGTCCAAACCCAGGAAATCCAAAGGAGTCCTCATGAAAAAGGGTAAGAAGACACCGTAGGAAGCTATGTAAGTTCAGCGAACAGTTTAAGTGGTGGTAAGGCTCACAGCAGTATCACCTTCAGCTGCAGGGACCACAAACTCCCTCTGCCCAACAACCACCCCAGCATGGGAGCGGTCTCCAGGTCAGAGGAGAAGAGGGCAAACCAAGTAGGTTATAGGATCAGTCCATAGCACCTTCCCTGCGAAGGCCTTGTGCCAACAGCGCCGTGAATTTACCCATGCATATCAAAAGGTGGCAGGTATAATGCGGCAGAAGATCAGTGCTTAAGTCAGCAAGATTTCAGCATCAGCTTGAACAACTTTCCAAATTAGCAATGAACCTGTCCTCCAGCAGGGTGAGAGCGGAGTCTAAGATTCTTAAACACAAAGCCAGGAGGACCATGGACCCTTTGGTCTGACCTCCTCTGTGCCCCAGGCCACCACACTTTGTTAACTTACACCTAAATTCAGTCCAGTAACGGCCATTTGGCTAAACAGTTCCCAGAACAGTCTCCAGCTCTGTCTGAAGACAAACAGACTCCACCATTTCCACTCATGTGCTGGATCCAACAGCCTCCGTCGGCAGATCTGGTCAGATAAGGTGTCCTTCCCCGCCTGCCCTCCAGCTTCACAGTACCCGCGTGCTGCCAGGGCAGCAGCAGCAGAGCTGAGTGCCTCTACACAATGAATGCAGACATCCTGATACAGCAGGTCCTGATTTTTACCTCAAAGCATCAGGACATTCAAAGCAGCTTCACGGAAGGTTTAAAACAGTGTCAAAGTAGAGGCTCCATCCACGCCTGCCTGGGAATCAAGAGATGCCTCCAGACCGAGCAAAGTCTCTGCGTGCATAAATTGCATAGGCAGCAACGCTTGCATAAACAAGTGTAAAAATTCTAGATAACGCTCATGATCTCGATGTGATGCTGGTAACAGACACAGGCTCCACAAGAACCACCGCACTGACCAAGCCTGTTGCCCCTTAGCAGTCCAAGCCTGTTTCCCAAGCCTGCTATATGCAGTACCCCCCTCATCTTTGTACTCTCCTATCACTATTAAGTGTTTATACAGTGGACCACTACACCCCTCGTGTGCAAAGAACAGCAACCAAAAAAAAAAAAGAAAAAGCTTATGGGAACTATTTCTGATGCAAACAAACCCTTTCTCACAGCTCTGTGCCCAGGGAGGGCAGCGAAACTGCAGGAGGTCCTCTCCAGCAGCTCCGCGTTCAACCACAGTGGGAAGTTACCCAAGGTGGAGGCTGGAAACCTGAACCTGGTGAGCAACCAGGTGCTTGTGGTGGGTTCCAATACGTGCCTGTGGTGGGTTCCAGCGCTGCTAACAGCTACAGGAAATTAAGGTTAAGCGATGAACGGTGACGCAGAAGCTGTTGTGTTCGGGCCCTGAATGCTACAAGGACTGATTGGTTGGTTGATGGAAAGAATCGAGCATGGCTGCCAAAGAAAAGGAAATGGAGAGAGAATTATTTCCTCACTTTGGTTTCATATCCCTTGAAAAAAGAAGGGTGCACCTTGGGAAGGCAAGCCTTGCCTCCCCAGGGGCCAATGCACACTACAGCTACCCTCAGTCTTGAAAGCCTGCCCTGAGATTTGCTACAATTCTTCAAACACCACTGTTCAACCCCAAACCATGTCCGGTGTCTGACCTCAGCCAGAAAACACCCCACAGCAGCATAAAATATACGGAGAAAAAAGAAAAAAAAAAAAGCAAATGAGCTGTTTTTTCATCAGAAGACGCTCCGTCTCAGGCAAAGGCTGAGAAAACAGTGCTCACAGCCATCACCATCCTCACTGTACCCTCAGAGAAGAATTGCCTCCATCTTCTGGACCTGCCTGTGTTGAGGTAGATGCCAGATGAGTCATTTGCATCTTGATCTCAGGTTTAAAAAATGCCATAATTCTCAGGACAGCAGGCAGTAATACCACCGGGCTGCGGAGCGAAACCCCAGGCTGGGTCTCTCCCACGTTAGATCAAGAAACACATTCCCAACATTTTTCTGCCTCTGACCTTCCTTTTATCAGTGAGTTTCCCG
Organism: Larus michahellis; assembly: GCF_964199755.1. Taxonomy (NCBI): domain Eukaryota; kingdom Metazoa; phylum Chordata; class Aves; order Charadriiformes; family Laridae; genus Larus; species Larus michahellis. Next base: position 36,629,341 of record NC_133899.1, on the reverse strand, counting down.
CCTCTCCTGCCTCCCCCAGAGCCATGGGGCAAGGACGGCCCTGCTGACTCACCCAGGAGAGGCGGCAGAGCTGGATCACGGACGGCTCGGACCCCATCCATCCCCTTCATTAGAAATTTAATGAATGGTCCTCATTGCCTTGTCAAAGCCTGCCGCCACCTGTGAGCCATACTCCACCTTCACCAGCCCAAGGGCACTTTCCTCAGTGGCATGAGCAGCTCCCAGACCTGGGCACCCCCAGCCCACCCACCCAGCCACCACCTTGTGGCACCAACTTTGGGTCCACCCACACCTGCTGGTGCCTTGTTGGTGGCCTGACACCTCATCCTACCCTGTCCGGACAACCATGCCGGCTGGCTCTGCAGAAGTGTGGTATCGTGAAGGGGAGGCACAGTATCAGGGAAGCAGACAAGGAGGGTGGTCAAGGGCACATGGTCAAGGACACAGGGTCAAGGATAAGCTTTTTAGGAGGATGCTCTGGCATTCGGTGCCGCCTGGGATGCCATGAGGGCCAAAGTCCTCCTCCAGTTACTCCTGGAGGCCACAAGCACCAGCTGCATGAGCAATGGATGCCTGAGTGGACCAGATGGCACCAGAGAGAAGGAATTTCCCATCAGAACATCTCCCCTTCCACCCAACACCCTCCCTGTCGCAGCCATCACACTTGGTGCAAAAGAGGAGGTCGGGGAGAGAGCCGGCGCCGTGCCCTGCACCCGCAACAGCAAAACGGGTGAAAACCATAATCACCATCAGCCATCGCTCACTTGTACAACATAAATGCTTGAAGCTAAGTTGTTCGCCAAGCCGCAAAACCTGAAGTCCCGTTTCTTTGCAAAGCCTTTGAAAAACTAATTGGATGTAACTCTGCCCATTATCTCCACGCGAGGTAGAAAAGTCGCATTCCAGCCCAGGAAGGAGTATTACTGTTATTACCCACCCTCCACAAGATTTACTGTCTTAAAAAATATACTCCATCTGGAACGGGGTGTAATTCAACTTGGATGTAATCTAGCTGAGTAACTTTTTTCCACATAGATAAACCACTTAATACTCATTACAGCTAAATTGAGGCAAGACAAATCACTCTACCTTGTTTTAACTCAATGGCCTCTGGGAGAGCAGGGAACTGCCTGGCTCCTGAAGCTTTTTTAAAACATAAATTAGAAACTGTTTTAACAATCAAAACAATCTTTCAGCCTGCAGAGCACAGAGCAGTGTCATTTTAAAAGACACTTGGAGACACTGGAACCTTTCCCATTCTCATCCGAGATTTCAGAGGAACCTGTCAGAGGGGTAAATAGGATAAATTATACATTTATTTTGACAGTAGCAAAAGAAATGTTCTTATTTCCTTGTATGTCATTTCTCCGAACCACAAGCAGGCAGAGCACAGGTTTGCGTGGTAGCTACGCGGTTGGGATCGAGACGCTTTTGTTTAAGACCTTTTCTTAACGAGGCCTGAGCACTTAAACGAATACAGGAAAAAAATGCAGGTCCTTTACTTTGGGTGGTTCACAGCAGAGATGCAAGGAAAGATTAGTCAATGTAGGTGTCCGTGAGATGAGGAAGCTGTTGAGATCCCTCCGATGGGACCCACTCACAGCAGGACGCTCCCTACACCGAGCCTGGACAACACAAAACAACCCGGCACGAGCAGACTTGAGCCAACAGAGGAGCCTTACTCCTCTTCCACGGCATCCCACTGAGGTTCGACTTGACTTTTTGATGTCTGTTACAAAGAGGGGGTGAGGCAGTGTCCTGCGGAGGCGCTGGCTGGTCGCTCAGGACTGTGGTGCCCCCCTCCAGCGCCGACCCCACGTGCCCCACCACGGAGGTGCCCCACACCCGCAGCAGCACGGCTGGACACCCGCTGCCCCCCGCTGCGTTTTCTCCCCAGGAGTCAAGCATGATTTAAGACAGTAAAGCACAACCACATTTTGTCAATGTCCTGCAAACAAGGCTCTTCCTCTCCTCATAAAAAGCAGCACCCCTAAAAGGGATTCTCCCAAATCCAAGCCCAAGGAGGAAAGATGCAGGAAGGAGTGACGCTCTGCCAGGTTTGCACCTTGCGGCCAGCTGCCGCCTTCTCCTTCGCGCGATGGGATGCCGACATTTTCGTTTCCTCCCCCTTCCATCAAAGATCGTCTCATAAAAAGGCCTTCACCTGTGCTCAATAAAACATTTCGCTGTTTGTCGGCAGTTTCGTTATCACACCTCTGCCCTTCAGCACCGTATTTCAGAGCCGTATTGCTCTGCTGGTTTTGCTTCTTGACACAGACAAGCAGGCTGAAAAATGGGCGAGCGGTTACATCTTGTAAAGAAGTTGATTTATTAAGGCAACAGCACTCTTTCACAGCAGCTGGGAAGCAGATGAAACTCACGTCTCTATTTTATCTAATGTCATTAAAGGAAATTATTCACAGACGTGGACAAACCCACCACCCTTACTTTTTCCTACGCAGCCCCCATCTTTCTGCTCATACCAGCAAACCCCATTCCCAACGTCCTCTTTGGTGCATGAGGAAAGTTTTCCCGTCAGGCTTAACTTGGTGGATGGCTCAAATGTGAGCAGGGACACCCAAAGCCACGGCTGAGTTACTTTAGTTCTGCAGGTGCTGCCCTCTGCTACCAGCACCACCAGGGCTGTGCTCCTCACTTCTCCTCGGCATGCCCAGCTCTGCAGCGATTCTCACCCTGACTCTGGCAGAAGCCATTTCTTCCAGCACCTGGAGGATGCTGCCGGTGTCCAAGGCACTTGTCCCCACTGAACAAAGGCAGCTCTCCAGCCTGGCACCCAGGCTCCAACCCAGCTTATCCCCTCTGAAAATATCACTAAAGGCAGCTGTGAAAGCACGCAAATGGATGTGAGGGCTGAGGACAGAAGGCAGGTAAAAGCCAAATGAAGTATGCCAGCAGTGAGGTGAAGAAGCTCACCGACCTAAACCCTCCTTCTCTTCTCTCAGGTCCAAAATACCATACTCTGCTAACCCCAGTCCCCACCCCTGCCTCCCCGGTAGGAGCATGGGCACAATCTGGAGTCTCCCTTGGGATGTGGTAAGAGAATGTGCAGCCACAAGGTCCACGGCAGACAGAAGCTCCCAGCGTTTTGTAGCTTTGCAAGCTATTCTGCAAGCAAACCATGCTGACCTGCTCTACCTCTTGTCCCACCACCTCATTCACCGCGTGTTGGGTAGGGAGCGGTTTCCTCCGCACTCTGCCAGGCAGCGTAAGAGGTGGCAAGAGGGCACTTACAGATAGAGAAGTAAGGCCAAATCTTGATTATTTCCATAGCTGAGGTGCTGCAGCACACTTTTACTGAATAGACACTGCCTTAGACTGTGCTAAATAAATTAAAGGCCCATATGTAGCATCCAAAGACACCCATGAGAACATCTATCTGAAAAAGACTGGTTGGATCAGGCCTCATTTTCAAGGTGCAGGTGATAGCTCAGGTATAGAGCAGGTATTCAAACGCCAGCCAAAGCAAGAGGGAGGTGTGTTGTCAGTCCAATCACAAGGAAATCTGGTCTCAGACTAATACACTTTTTTTTCCACTCTCACAAGCTGGTGGCTAGGCACTGGCTGTGCTCCTGCGAAGCGCTGCTCCGGCGGGATGAACATATGCCACTGCAGCTATTTAATTAACATTTCATCGCAAGCCTGTAACTACGAGCTCTGAAGTTTTTCAAGACCGCACGTTCGCAACTCAGTTCCAGTTCATTAGGCCTGTCTGGGAGCTTAGCGGCCTCGGGTCGGTCTGTAACAGTCTGATAAGGTCTCTTACGACTTCGGCTTTTACAGCTCGCTACGACGACTTCCAGCCATGACATCATCTCCGTGCACAGCAAAACATCTGCCCGTGACAGCTGTCAACAGGTGCTCAAGAGCTCCTGATATCTTATCGGGATTTCATTAGGAAGCGGCTGATAGGGAAGGAGCCGCGTGTGCATGTGTGTGCCCGCATACCGCAGCGCAGCCGGGAGAGAGCTGTCTCGTCCCATTGGAAAGTGGCCACCAGTTTCTCCTTCCTTGCTTGGGTGACCTTTACATTACAATCTTTGCTGGGTCAGTCTTTCTGTCAGGGCACAGCACAGCAGGAACCACTGGGAGATGGCTTGTTGGATGCCTAACCCACTCAACCTGTAAAACCTGCTTAACGAGAAGGTGGTAAAACACCTCCCAGTCTTGTAGTCTGACACCAGGCTTCCCATCTCCTGAGGGGAACGACCACCAGCTGCTCTTCTGCTGCTGGGAGTGGGCAAGGACAGGCAGCGCTGTTGCAGCTCTCCAGGGCTTTCCACAGCTCTCCTTGTAAGCCTGCTTGCAGAAGATGGCACCCTCACCAGGTTGCTCAGATGCAGTCCCATCACGACATGGTGCCCGCATGACAGGGTGGCTCAGCCCTGATTACTAGTCACGACTGTTTGTCCAGGTTTCCTGGGGAAATCTTTCCTTCCCTCCCCCAGAGATTTTGAAGGTAAACAACCGAGGAAATGATTGCGTTTGCTTTACAAGTTGTGTTTTAACGCCTGACAGTGGGCATTGCTCCAAGAACAACCAGTGTGAGCTTTCTGAGGTTCAGCCTCAGAATGAGCCTTCAAGCAAGAGTAGACAGACTGTAATTAGATGCAATAAGCAAACACAGGGATAGAAATATGAATGCCCAAGACGTGCACAGCCAGACGGTCTCGACCAGTGTACGTGTAATAGAGGAAAGCTGATTTACAGCCCCTCTTGCTCCCTGCAGAGGGAAGCCTGCACTGTCCGAGGGAGCAGGTGCTCTCTGGATCAATTCCAGGTGCTGTGATACCTGCAACACCCACCACAGCCTGTGACACCGGGCAGAATTCAGGTTTTCCTTGGCCTCTTTAAGAAACCACTTGCTGTGCAACCACGCAGAGGTACTCAATGAAGGACTGCCTGAATGCTGAAAGGGCAACTCTAGAGAAAGTAGGACAACGATCAAATTGCAGGCGGATCAGAGCAATCCTCCCTTCCAGACGCTGTGGTACCAGCACTGCTCTATCAGTGCTTACTAGCTGATACGAAGGGAGACGACAAAAGATTCAGAAGCTGGAGGAAGGGCAGGGGAAGACCAGAGTGGTTACTGGATGTGATGCTGAGCTCATGAAAACCTGCGAGAGAGGAAAAGGTGAGTAACACCAACAAACTGGAGGCTCTTTGACTGCCTCGTGCCTTAGTCAACATAGCTCCATTCAAAAAGCTTTGCTTCCCATGTCAGAGGTGCACTGCAGCATCTTCTGCTGTCACCAGTCCCAGCAGAGTAAAGCCATAGCCCATTGACCAGTGCCAAAGCAGTGAATTAGCAGATCACCATAATCTTCCTTATCCTGTACCTCTCTACTATGGCCACAGATGGGCAAGGGCTGATCTACCACAGTATGGCCTAAGCAGAACCTTCCATGAGAGTCTAATTTTAGATACAGAGAGACAAATCCTCCACCTTTGACAGACCCATGGGTTGCTTCTCATTGGTGCGGTGGACTCCTCGGTGCACAGGAAGGAACGGCAAAACCCTCTGCCTGAAGTTCGGACCCTACCAGCCAGTTATGCCGGACTCTCCATCGGGGGAAGGCAGAGGGGAACGGAAAGTTGTGTCACCAGCGCTCATCTGGGGAGCGGAGCTGCAAGTCACTCACTGCTAATGGGATTCTGCAGCTTTTATGATTATGAAAAGGTTAAAATGACCTGCCAGGCACCCTCAGCTGTTTAAGCCTCTTTTCCTTCCTCGTGCTGCTTTAATCTTGGTAGCACGGTCACGTGACCCAGTCAAAAAAAGCCCCGAAGCCGATTAGGGGCTTTCCACCGGCGACAAACGACTCGAAACATTTGGGATGGTGTGGATGCTTCAGAAAGAGTAGCCTGCTTTGCTCTGCGCCTTCCTTTTGGGGGCACCTCAGCGAACGCTGCAGCCTCTAGAAGTCACCAAGAGGGTACGGTCCCAGGGGAAAATCCCTGAAACCAAGGGGACAGGCTGTACTCACTTCCACTTGAATCAATCCAGTTACTTAATTCTTCCCTCCCACCTCCAAAACCAAACCCTTCCCACCTTACTTTGGCTACCGCCATTGTAGCCGCTCTCCCTGTCTCTACAACAGCAACCAAAGGCTAAGCCCATCCCATTGTGTGCAACGCTCAAAGCCTCTGCCAAGGTCGACCTCAACTTTTGTGGAAGCACCCTTCAATTCCTCACACACAGCAGTTCTGTGAAAAAGGATCTTGGGGGCTACTGCAATTCATCAACTGGGCACAAACCAGTGTCACGCTGGGGCAAAAGCAGCATGTGGGGTCGTATCGTGACACAGAAACAAGAGCCCTGTATGTAAACAGGGGAAATAATCCTCCTTCATCGGTGCTATTAAAGATCTTGAATAAGGATCTGTGTCCAGTTTTAGGCATCACGCTTCGAGACTCATGCGGACTAGTTGGAAGGAATTCAGGAGAGAAATAAGGAGGATCAGAGTGTGGAAAGCATAATCCAGCAGGAGAGCTTGAAGGAACCCAGATTGTTTAGCCTGGAGAAGAAAAGACTGAACGCAGATGTAGTAATGGATTCAAATATGTAAATGATTGTCAAAAAAAGATTAAGTGAATAAATTGTTCTCCATGTCCACCCAGGAACAGCAAGCTCTCTAATAACAGGGCTATTTAAGGGCTAGAAGAGATTGCCTCGGGAGGTGGTGGCATTGTCATTGATGATGGCAGGTTAGACAAACATCTGTCAGGAGCAGTTTAGGTAGTGCTGAGCCTGCCTTGGGGCAAAGGGATGGGTTAGGTGACCCCGTGAGCCCTTCAGTTCCGTTTTCCATGCCTACCCTGCACAAATATCACATGAGAAGATCCGTGGCTATTTCACTTAAATTCCAGAAAGCTAGCACCACAGTTATTTGAAGGCAAAAATGAAATCACTGAACAGCCTTTGATCGGCACGTCAGATTCAGTAATCTGAAACCATCCATGCATTTTGGTTTTCCGTCACCTGCAGAAAGTCTCACCTAACTGCCTGGTGGCTGTCAAAGAAGAAAGCGTGCAGAGAAGAACAAGAGCTGGGGTAGGGCCCTCCCATACAAATGGGATGTTTGCAATAAAAACATTGCATTGGAAACAGTTGGCGGTTTGAAAATACAGCCAGGGATTTCAAGAGCTAGTACCCCCCTCCAAAAAAAGAGAGGTTTTATCTTTAAGAGTTACCGTTTCCAGCTTTTCCACAGAAATTCACAGTCCTAAATCACAGAAGGCCAACATGCATGAGGCTCGGTATGACTATAGTAACAACATATGGTCTCTAGCCAAAAGAGCTGAAAAAAGAGGAGCTCAGTGAATGCAGACAAGCTGGGGAATGCCAGGAAACCATGTGGGTTAGGAACAGCCTCAGCAAGTCGAGGCTCATAGGCACCGTGACAGAGGAAGGTGCTGGAGAAGGCTACAGAGACAGCCGTGTCCATGGCTAAAAGTCTTAGGGCAGCACAAGAGAAAGTACAAAGGTGCCAATTTGAAAACTGAGTAAGCGGGGAATGGATACCAGGTTGTCCTGAGCTATTTTAATAGTCCAGAAATCCCCATGATAAGCTGCTACCTTTCCCAAAACAACCACATGGTCTTTCAAGACAGGAAGGTAGCTATCAGAAGCCCAAACACTCTTGAGTTTGCATTAATGAAACCAAAAAGAGCTAGAAATGAAAGTCAAGTTGGGTTCAGAGCCCTTTATCACTCCGTCACATCCAAAAAGCTCCGGAAAACAGGCTGATCTGAAATGTTTACGCACCCAACTGCCCTGTTTGTTACCTCTTGCACATTCACTGAAATGCGTGCAAACGTATCCCAGAATCTGCTCCCTGCTTTCCATTTTGCACTATTGCCGCTCCATCTCTCAGCAAGGAGAAAGAGTGAGCACCCACAATCGGTATTTTTCTCTTTCAACCCACCACACTGACCAAAGCTGCCCAAGACATTTGCCCCCAGATCTCAACCCACCCAAACACATGCAGCTTTGACCCCACCCTCAAGAGATTTGGCAGGGTTGTTGCAGATGCAAAAGCTTCACCGTATTTGATGAGACCTTTGCTGAAGTTTCTCTGTTTTTATGGCAAACTTCTAACCACCAATGGTTCAAAAGCCTGTGGGAAAGACATCAGGGTAATCCAAAGCCTTGTGAAACAGAACAGCTGTAAAAGAGTTTTGCTTTGAAATTTTAGGTTTGTTTGAATCCTTCAACATTTTCTCCTGGATAGTTTACCATCACCTCCTAGGTAAGAAGCACTGCCAAGTTTCAGACGGCTGTAAATCTTACATTCGACATTGTACGTACAAATGGGCTGGTAGAAATTCCCACTGCCTTTGAAGGAATCCTGCTCAGAAACTGATAGCACAAAGCAGTCCAGCTGCAGAAGGGCTCTCTTGAGTTTACAAAACTACTTCCTAAGCAACCTGTGGGGGGGAAAGGCAGATTACCAGATTAATTGATGGGTTGGGTTTTTTTTGTTAAAAGGGTAAATAAGAAGATCTTAAATATTTGCAAAAGTCTTCCTTTGCAAACATCAAGTCGAAACTTTTGCAGGCTCTGAAAATGCATTTCAGGTTGTAAATCTGCTCCCCCCTTTTTGCTTGGGAAGATTCTTCTGGACAATAAACGCAGTGAGCCCGGGAGAGAGCTGCATAATTATCCACTCCACACAATGGAAACCAGCATTTCCAATGCGGTCCTCAACCGTCAGGAATCCAAGCTGCGTGATAATTAAAACTCAAAAATCCTCTTCCATCAAGAGAAAAATTAAACTTTAATTTCCACTCCTCAAATACCCCCACCATGTTCAGGAAGCCCACTATTAAAAAAAAAATAATAAAAATCTCATAGATGCAAATGATGCCCTTCTGGGTAGCGAGAGGAAGAATTTAATTGGCAGCGAGAAAAAACTAATGATTAGGTTAATGAAAAATAGGCTCTATTGACTCGGGCCACTCGACCATTCCTGATGAGGGTAAACAGCCCCCCCTGCTCCTTCTTCCCCACTCCCCTCGCCTTTGTCTGCTGCTCACGGCAAGGCTGAGAGCAGGAACGCATTCAAAAGGGATGCCTCGGTGGGAAAAGGCTGGAGTCAGATCAAAGTCCTTCCACCCAGGGGCCCACCAGAGCCCAACGCTCACTGAAGGGCCTCCGTGTGCCCAGGAATTTGTTATCCCCCCCCACCCCGGTCCAGGCTGCCCCGCATCCCATCCTTAGCCCCAGCGCTGGCTGCCCCCATCTCTCCACCTGAGTCTAAAAAAGTGCAAAGTAGCAAAGGTGTTAAAAATTGCTGGCCTTTTTTCCAGCGAAAAAGCATTTATCCAGTTATGGCTGGCATTTACGTAGCAGGCAGGATGGTAACAAACCTCATCTCCACACCTGGGGCTGGCAGGGGAGAGCTCTTGCCCGAGTGGCAAGAAAGATGCAGGATTTCATGGTGTCACCACTCTGGGATGAGGGCTGGTGGGGAATTTTTAGGTAAAGCAGTTTTTCATAGGAAAACTCTGATTTACCAAGAGAGCAGTTTTAACACAGGCATCCAATTTCACGCAATTTTTAGCTCAGGATGAAATTTCTGGCCAGACCCTCAGAGAGAGAAAGGGAGAAAGCCTAAAATAGCTGCGAGCCCATGGCTTAAGGCAATCACCAGGGAATGTCTAAATCCCTGCACACTAAGCTTTTCTGGAGTTGGGGATTGTGTGCATCTGTGTCAAAGACACACAAACTTCTATGGACGAGGACACGGAGCCTTGCTAAACTGCAGGCAGAAACTCCCTGCCCAGTTCTTTTTGCCAAAAATAACCGCAGTGCTAGGATGGGCACCTGCACAGGTCCCAGCACTCACCCATAGTGCAGTTTTTTTGGATTTATGTGTATTTTGCAATTAGCTGGTTTACTGCGCTGGTCCCTCCACATGAGCCGGTATTTTGGGAAGCGAAGCTCTGTTGCAGTCCAGAGCACCGAGGGGACCCCATTGCCCTCCATCCCTGCGGTCCCTTCTGATTTAGGGTATTTTCTGGGTCGGTTCTTCTCTCTCCCCCTGCTCGGTTCCTCCTTTCCACCCAGCAGCAGGAAACCACCCAGCCTCGTGCCCTCCTGCTGCGGCCCGTAGTTAAACATTACGCGCCGCGATTGCATAGTCGCTTAACTCACTGTTGACAAACACATTCCAACAGCAGCGTGGCCAGGGGAGGAAGGTGCGTTTCTTCCCAAACACCTTCAAGGACTGGGCACAGACAGGAAAAACAGCCACACGTAAAACCAATAAAATATGTATAGTGGATTCACTGTCCAGTCCTTCCATGTTGTCCTGGTTCGAGGTAACAACAAAAACCACAAGAGATGTCAAGCTGGAAGATGGCGTAAATCCAGTCCCTGCCAGCTTTTACCTGGGATAAAATTCAACTAAAAAAACCCAGCCTGGGTCACAGGGGAGCCCTTTCATGCCGTCAAATTACACAGACGGACCAGAGGCTGTCCCCTGTGTTCTCACAGGAGGGTGGAGGGATCCTCATAGTGGAAAGCAGCGATGCCCCATTTCCTACCTGCAGCCCTCTCCTGCCTGCACCCCCTGCCCTGCCGCGGGAATAAGCAACAAACAGGAGAAGGGCTGTCAAGTGTAACCTGTCGGCTATGCCGAACTAGCGCGGGCTTTGTCAGGGCCAGCTGGGAACAGCAGTAGGCCAGCCAAAAATATCCTATAACCCAAAACTGAGCAGAACGGGGACTCCAGATACCTGAGCGAGCGACACATGGTATGGCTTACGAATCTGAATACAGTAAACATATGTTACATACAGTAAATGCCTGGAAAGAAAGGCTAGACAATACCTAAGCATTTCCTAACTGTACAATGTCTAGAGGGAGTAGAAACAAGATGGAGGAGCAGATTACAACGTATCACTGGGCTGGACTGAAATAATGAGACAACAGGAAACAAAACCTGACTTAGAATAAGTTAATTGTACAACGCTACTACAATAGAAATAGGAGAAATCATTTAGAAACAGCAAGTCGATCCTCAGATAAATCTCCCTGATAGCTGTGACTCACTCTGGTCCATGCCATCACCCTCAGCCAGGAGTTTTAGGAAGCGCTCCACAAAGCCGGCCCTTGTCAGCACTGACCCTTTCCTGGCGACGCTGAGCAACCCCAGCTGTGAGGGAAGGCGGCTGGGAGCATCCCACAGGACCAGATCCCTGGTGATCAGAGCAAAGCAGGGAACTGCATCCTCACCTCGCCTGGGGCAGCCGAGGAGCCCAGGCGTTTGGCCACGGGGGATAATAAAATCAGTCCCACGCTGACTGAGAGAGCAGGCGATCAGAGGCGACTTTCTGCTCCCACAAGCCAAAGGAGCTCTCGCTACGGCTTTGCAAAAGGACTGTGCAAACCTTTACCATGTTTCCCTGAGGTTACAGTCAGAAATTAAAACTATGCAACGTAGCCAGCTTTCCCTGTTATTTATTAACAGGTTTACTACCTCTCGCTCAAGCCCTTTGGACTGGCGGCTGATCGCTCCCTGCAAGGCAGGTTAACATGTACTTCTCCGGGTCTCCAAAGCGGCCCCCACGGCTCGCTCTCGGCCTCGCAGGCGCCCGCAGGATCCACCTCTGCGTGTTGGCCTTCAAACGCATATTCTGCATTTCAGCTCCCTCCCTCCTGTCACATTCGTGAGTTCTGGTTATGCACATCACGGCAGGGCTGGGGCAATGGGAAGGGACATGGAAGGGGACCCTGACGTGTATGTCCCCAATCCTTCCCAACCACATGTTGCTCCACACACCTCCTGGGGCTCCTCTCCATTCACATCTCAGGACTACCTGAGAACAAGTAGAGGGAGAGAAGGTGATCTCATTTCCACGAGATATTTTCATTATACTCATAAAAGACAAGACTACAAAGCACAGGCCCCCCTAAAGCCTATGCTTAGTAGTCTAAGATGGTATCTAAGATGATATCCCCCATCTGCTCTCCAGATAACTAGGTGGGCTCATTTTCTAGGGGTGCACATTGCATAGAGATGGGAAACAAGTCATTACGCCCAAAGATAAAGGGTGTTGCTTTGGTTCGGGCACAAGGATGGGGAAGGAAAATACATGGACATTCAGGGTAACGCCATTCATAAAAGCATAAAGACCTTTCAGGCCATCTATCACAGAGGTTTCCAAACTATTTTGTTTGCCCATTACTCCCACTCTTGATAGATGCATCCTATGCCCTCCTTCTTACAAGCCAGGCAGTATTTAAAAAGAGTATTTCGAAAGACCAAATAATTTGGGGAGTTGCTGTTTCAGGGCCTACCAGAGCCCTGCCTCACACCAGGACAGGTCCCTGTGCCCAACTCACCGGTAACAGCTGCTTGGGCAGACCGCAGCCCCCAGCTCCCCCCAGCTCAAACCGCAGCTGAAGACCCTGCCCTGTAAAGAGGCAAAAGTCCCACTCACGGCCCCCTCCATCCCTCCCAGAAATGCACCGTTCCTGGGGGGCCATATCTCCCTGGAGCTCCCTGAAGCCACTGATATGCCCCATCTCCTCCCCAAAGCCAGGTTTTTCTCGTTTTAACGCAACCCAAGTAAGTGCGTGCCTGTCGCTTCCCTCGAGAAACTGTGCCGCAGCCCTAATAGCTTTCACCTTGAGGAAACGTTTCCTAATGACTTTCTCCTTCGCCTAATTTCATCCCATTAATCCCGGTTATACGCGCTGGGTCCACCCTGCACCATCCGTCCTCCCCCGCCCTGCAGACACGGGGGCTTGGTGACCACAGCCCTGCTGAGGCCACTTGCCCCCGCTGCCAGAAAAACCCTCACACTCTCAGCCTCCGCAGGCACATGAGAAATGCCTGGGAAGCAGCTTGCATGGAGGGATTTGTCCTTTCCCCCCCTTCCAAATGTCCCCTGAATGCAGTTTTAAAAGACAGGTCATCCCTGCCTTTCTCTAGGAAGTGCTTTGCAATGCCAATTTCCATCCCACGAACGCGCAAGCCTGCGCAGCACTATTTGTGTTGACCAACAGGAATTTAATCAACCAACAATAATAAACTGGGTAATACTCAATTGTATGAAGCCGCCAGTCAGATGAAAGGATTTACAAAGGCCGGATTGATCTCCAAGCCCTGGCAGCTTTCCCACGGTCCCCCTCTAATCTGCCGAGCCAGAGAGAACACGTGAAAACTCCAAAATCCGGGTTTTCCTGCAGGGTGTGTTAAATTCAAATAAGTCTCTGGACTACAGATGTGTGGTTTTTTTCACATCCCCCTGCTCCCCGCCTGGCTCTTACCTAACCCTAAAGGAGCATCACGCCAGGGCAAAAGCCCCCTCGGAGACAGCCAGCTTATGCAACCACTAATGCCATAAGCACCACTATGTCTTTAGTGACAAACAGGCTCAGCGCTGGCTCAGACCAACAGCAGCCAATTCTCCGCAGAGAATTAAAGAGAAGGAACCGATATCACTTTGAGAAATCAGTCAGCATGGCCACCATGGCTCAAGCAGTTAGCATCTTTCCAGCAGGTACGGGAGCACCTTCTGACACTGCAAAGCACTGTAAGTAAGCAAACTTGGGGGAAGGAAAGCAAAGAAATGCTCCAGGCCACTTTTCGGCTGCAAAAGCCCTCAGGGAACAGCAAACTCAAGGGTGTTCCCGAGGGTGGCTGCTCACAGAGCCGCAGAAGGATCTAACTGAAGTATTTGCGCGTGCCGCCTCTGGCTCTGTGCTCGTGCAGGCTGCTCACACCCTCACCTTCCTTCTGCAGAACCTGCCCGCGATTCCAGCTGGCCAGGCCCAAAGGAGGGTGACACTGGTCACCCCTGGGGGAGCTGACCCATTTGGGGTGACACTGGTCACCTCTGGGGGACCCAACATGAGAGAGGGACAAGAGGCTAATTCTGGCACATCGCCCCCCTGAACATGTGGGGGTCCACCAGTGCCATGGGTCTCCTCTTCCAGCACCTCAGTGGCTCCCCTGCAACACACGGCCACCATCACACGGCTGAGCAGTCCCATCCCACGTGGTCCAGAGCACTGGGTGGCTTTGGAAATGGCCTATTGCTCACATGATCCAGGCATTCACGGTATTGCTGGTTTTACAGCCATCTCCCTGCAAATCAAGTGAGCATCTGGGTTTGGGGGCTGAGATGCAGGAACTGGAAGCGGCCATGATGCTGCTGATGGTGGCCGCACAGGGGCCACCAAACCCGAAGGTCACACTCCTCGCTTGGGAAGTCCTCAAGCTGCAAATCACTGGTGGCTGGGCAAGTATCGTAGGGAAACACATCATCGTACGTGATCATCACATTGCCCTAGTTTTAATTCCCCTGGGCACTGGACATCAGGCCAGAGGGATCTTCAGTCTGACCCAAAGCAGCTGCTGTCACAGTTTTAAGGCTGTTGTCACCTCTGCTCATCACAATGTCCATTGCTGTGCCCCACATCCAGCCAGCTTGTAACCACACTGACCAGTGCATCAGGGAGATGGGTGCAGAATTAAAAGGAAAAGAAAAATTAAACAAACACAAAGAAGTACTCAAGCAAAGAGGGGCAACACAGCAAAAAAGGGTAGCACTAAGCAGCAGTACAGGCAGGCTGGCAGTAGCTGCTTTCGAAGGGCCAGCTGCAATATCTGATTCATCCACAATCCAGCCACATCCCTGACGACTGTCATAGCATAGCACCTAATAATGCATAGCACCTAATCATGCTCTAGTGACAGAGATTGTAGGGGGTTTTTTTGTGTGTGTATGGTTGGACTCGATGATCTCAAAGGTCCCTTCTAACCATGAAGATTCTATGATTCTATTAAAGACACCTTAAAAGCCCAGCACAGTAATAATTTTACTAGGAGTGTTTATTCAACCAATTGGTGAAGAATGAGACGGTCTGGGAGGGCCCTGCAAGCAGGGATGACTCCCTTGGCTAGGAAGCAGCCACGTGCGCAAGCTGAGAGCCCACAATGTGGGCATCGGTTCCACTTTATGGCCAGCCGCGGTTTGTGGTAGGAAGAAAACAGGGGCAGAGATTTCCTGTAGTGGGAGGAGGTTTGGGCAGAGGTTTGGCAGCTTTCACCCTCCAAGCCAAGGTCGCTGTTTGGTTGGGAGGTCGCAGTCCTCTGTCCACAGAGGTATGCATAGAATCACAGAATGGTTAGAGTTGGAAGGGACCTTAAAGATCGTCTAGTTCCAACCCCCCTGCCATGGGCAGGGACACCTCCCACTAGACCAGGCTGCTCAAGGCCCCATCCACCCTGGTCTTGAACACCTCCAAGGATGGAGCATCCACAGCTTCTCTGGGCAACCTGTTCCAGCGTCTCACTGCCCTCACAGTAAAGAATTTCTTCCTAATATCTAATTTAAATCTCCCTTCTTTCAGATTAAAACCATTACCCCTCATCCTATTGCTACAATCCCTGATAAAGAGTCCCTCCCCATCTTTCCTGTAGGCCCCCTTTAAGTACTGGAAGGCTGCTATAAGGTCTCCCTGGAGCCTTCTCTTCTCCAGGCTGAACAACCACAAACACTCATCAGAAAAACAAAGGAAGCATGTCTACACAGTTTTGAGTGATCCCCTCTCCATCTGCTGCTTCTTCAGTCCTGGGGAGAGACCAAGGAGGCAAACCTGGGAGTCACATCTCCATCCCACCCTGGCCACCTCACGCCACCACCACCAGCTGGCTCAAGTGAATAAACACACACATCTCTACAGCACCTCGTGGCATGGCAGGGCCCTGCCTCCCCTCCAATCTGCACTAATCTCCTCTAGCGTCTGTGCTGCAGAAGATAATTTAGAGGCAATGGCATGCTCCTGAACACATTGCCTCTCTCACACAGCAATTAAATGTACATCATTGGCTGGCTGTCCTGTATCCTTGGGGCAGGAGGGATTGTCATCATCTTAAAGTCATGATTTACAGAGGTAATAATCATGGCACCAGCCTCATTACATGCCAACTTTCGGGAAATTAGGTGATAGATATTATTCATTAAGTTGCCACATGATACCCATATCCATCCATCTGTTACAGCTGAGCTAACATTTTGGTTGGGAGCATGCAAGCTCTTTAGGAAGAAAGCAGGCGCTGTCCTGAAAGGCGATGGGGAGAGAAGAGCAAGATTGCAACTGGGTAAACCATTTTCCCCCCAGAAAAAACATAAAAAATAAAATTAAATTAAACAGAGACCTCTCAGACCTTGGAGGCTTTGCGAGTACCCAGCAGCAGGACACTCAGGCCGAAGCAGAGCAATAAACAAGTCATAACGTGGTGCTCAAAAATGGCACGCATGGGTCAAAAGCTTCATTCCTAGTGAGGTCAGCCCAACCAGCTGCATGTGCCACAGAGTGGATTAATTTTGGGGTGCTCCGTGTAGGCCGCTCCATCATACTGAGCTCTTGGGACCCTCCAAGGAGCTATCTGGACTTTGCCCAGCATCAGGTGCCCGGGCTGTGGATTGCTGCTCCCCTTGCAGTGACCAGAACGGGGCTGCACAGGGCTACGTTTGGAAAAGCCCTGCTGCCCTTCACCCTCAGAGTCCGAGGATCCTCCAGCCACCCTCAGCTGCTACCAGGAGCCAAGACCAGCCTCTGACAGCTGCAGAATCATGGAGATACCTCTCCTTTGTGCCTACGCCTTTGTCCTGCCTCCACGCACAAGGGAGTGAAGGAGGAAGATCTGGCTGTGACCTAGGGCTGGGATAAAGACCCCCCAAAAGTGCACAAGAGTCCATGTCCCAGAAGAGACAAGGGCCTCCAGCACTTCTCTCTTTCTCCCCCAAAAGTACTTATTACCCAGTTTTTGCCTCAACGAACACTGAGATGGACATTTTTAGAGAACTCATTTTCAGGATGACTCACTCTCAAAATCAGGGAATGAAAAGGATCCCTGCAAAATATTTTCCATTTTTATCTTCTTAGGGAAGGCTGTGTTCTTAGGCACGGAAAACAGAGGGCAAGTGCTGAGACCTCAGACAGGCACAATCCTACATTGCACAGATATCCACTTTCAAGTATTAGTCATCATTAGTTAAATAATACAAATGGTTTCCCAGCAAATTTCTTCCCAGAAGGAGGAGAAAAGTGAGTGTTGATGGGGCTGCAGTAGCCGGTGCCAGCCTTTGATAGAACAGCTCGGTGTGTCTCTGAGAGAGGGTGAGACAGAGAGAGCTTCATGCCCATCAAGCTACAGCACGCCCAAAGGCCCACATTTATCTTCTCTAACCCTGCTCAACCCCTTTTAACAAATGCTTCCTCAAGCAAAATGCATTAGAAGGTATCACAAAAATAAAAGGGTTCCTACTTCCCCCCTCAATGCATAAAAGCGCTGTTTTCGGCCACAGAAGATACCAGAGGTGGCTAGGGATCTTGGATCTGGGAAATCCTGTAATAGCGATTGCAGGAGGGCAAGGACTGGAGTCTGGGGGAGGCAGGGAGCCAAAGCCTGGGAGATGGAAAGTCTACCTCATACTTAAAAGCTTGCCACTAACGATGGGCAAGATCTAGGTTTTAGTGCCCATCCCACCACAGGCAGCTGCCTAAAGGGGTGATGCTACCCCATGGCATCCCACGGTGACCCAGCAACACGCAGCATCCCCGGCTGGGGCCGGCATGAGGCAGGAGGGGACGTGCGGATGGGCATGGGGAGCCGGCACCGGCATTGGCAGCCACCCAACATGAGGCCGGTCAAAGCCGCTCACAAAAGCACATGCCCGGCACTTCATCTCCGAACCGGAGCTAATCACTCCCCTGCTGTTTTTCTCCCCCCGCTCCCCAGCGCAGGATATTCAGCTGAGCGGAATGAAAAGCGCAAAGGGCTTGTATACAGTGGCAGTTCGGTCCGGGTAGCATCCCAGCCACACTGGGCAGCAAACCCGTCATCTCTGCAGCATTAATAAATCTGGTCCTGCCAACAAATCTGGTCCTGCCGATACACTACCTAGTACTTACAGCACTTCCCACACAACTTGATAAAGTTCTGGGTACCAAGCTGGCACTGTTGGGATCCAGTGGTGCCGTAAACCCCCCAACGAGCTCTGCCCGGGGCCTCCCCGTTGAGAGGAAAAAACGTGAATAAACTACATATCAATAAAGCTAAGCGAAGCTTCCCGCAGAGGTACGGGAGTGTTACACCCTGCCTGAACAGCTCAGGAGCCCGAGGAATGATAAAAAGCCATCACCTAGAGTCAGCCATACATCCATATACTTTGCTGGATAAGAGCTGTGCGTCACAAGCCTTCAGCGCAGCCACGACCAGAGTCTTCCTCGCCTGCCCCCAAGCCCCGTGCTTCAGGCAGCAGGCTGTCTTCTCCCCATCATTCCCCACACGCCTGGCACATCCAGCAGGGCAGGCAGGGACACATTCCACTCACCAGCACAGGCGAGGTGGAGGGCACACAGTGCTGCACGTCCCCGGCAAGACCTCAATGTTCATCGCCGCTCCAAACAGCCGAGGGAGGGCACCCCAGGTGAAAATGCTGAGCAGAGAGAGCTGCGAGGCACAGCTGCATGGTGAACCACCCTTTTGGTGAGCCAAGATTGCCTCAATGGTGTTTCTCTGTAAATGTAACAACCAACTGGGAACTTTAAGGTGCCCTTCACTATGATCCTATAGGTCTTCTTCCATCATACTCCACTAGCACAGGCTCCCAGGTGGGAGCTGAAGAGTTAAGAGTCATTTTGCAGGGCTGCCAGCATATATCATGAGGTTAGACACTGTTATTAGAATGAAAGGGACATGACAACACCAGAACTCAGGATTCACGCCGACAGACTTGTGTCCCTTCAGGACCCAGCAGCATTTGCCTTGGGCAACAAGATGGCAGGGAAAGCAAAACGTTCAGCAGTTGCAAGGGATGAAAATATAAGCACAGACTACATTTGAAGATGCTTAGGCTAGGAATTAGGAAAAGGAGGTATGAGATTCAGGAACGGCCTTGCAATACAAGCAGTAGGGGCAAAACTTTCAGCAGGCAAATTAATTTGCAAACATAAAGATTCAGGAGCAAATTCAGTCCTGGTTCAATTCTACTGAAGTCAATGAAATGACCTCAGGCAGGGATGAATGCGGCCAACTTGAATAGCCGTGGCTCATTACTACCAGACGAGCTGTGCACCTACAAAGGGGGAATGTCTTCTGGGTAAACGCAATCACATGCAGAGATGGACATGTCCAGAATGGAGGCAAGGGACAAAAGTGCTTCTTGGCTTAGGATCCTCCAGCACTTCAACTGTTGGTTCCGCTGACGTTTTTGCTTAGGTAAAAAATTTAGTTTCAGCTATTCTACAGAATACCACAAGTAACACACTTTCCTTCAGGTCACTGCCACAGTACAGCAAGTGCTGGGTGGCCCTTGGGAACGTGCGCTTTCAGACAGATTAATACAGCTTGACTGAAGAAGGGAAGATGACAGACACTACTTAACAGACTTCAAGCGGGGCTCATCCTTGAACTGAATTCTCTTCACAATCTCACGATCCCTTAATCGGAAAAGTCACTCCCCATATAACGAAGTGCAAATACTTTTGCTCTTAGTAATTACTTTTCATCTAGACAGGGGACAAAGGGTGAAGATTCACTCTCTTTGGGGTTTTTTGTTTTTTTGCATTGTCTTCATTTTTTAAGAGGATCTCAAATATTCAGATGCCAGAACCACAAGTTTAGTGGCAATAATTTAAAAAACACCATAACAAAATATTTTGCAAATATTGTCGTGTGTCCATGTTATGTCGGGCAGCTTGTTACAGCACTATACCCTTACCCAACGGCTTTGCAATCAGCAGAAGAGCCGTGCAGCCTTCATTATACAAAGCCCTTGGAAAGTTTATCACAGGGAGTTTACCGCAGTTACTGGGTCATCCTTGACTTTTTAAAACCTTTTGTGAATCACAACTAATGGTACGAAAATGATGCATGCATATTATCCTTGTCTGTGGTTTTGCCCATAAAGGACACCATCAAGGGCAAGAAAGCACAGATAAAAACCAGAAAACTTTAACTCTTCGTCCTCTTCCCTCTTGGCCCCCCAAATTGCCGATGAGACTGCTGCAGAAGGGCACAAATTGTTCCATATCGTTGAGACCATCGGTATGCGGAGCCAGGCTGTGCTCCCAGGCTGCAGGCAGCCCCATGGCGACGCACGTGCCGCCATCGGCATTCGGGGACCCACAACCCACCGCTCTAATTTTAGCACAAACAGCCTGTCTAGCATCTGGGGAAGGCGTCTGCCGTGCAGACGCCAGCAGCTGGCAGCCAGTGGCAGAGCCCCAACAACAGCAACAGCAAACCCCTGGTGAGATCCGCAGAGGGCAACGGCAGGAGGACACAGCCCGGAGCTGCATCTCAGCTGGAGGGCGCAGAGACAGCAATGGCAAGAGGAGAGCAAGGCTGGCTCGCAGCTGGGGGGGACAGGCACCCGGGTCACCCCCGTGTGCCACCCCAGGTGCACGCAGAGCCCACTCCTCCCCTCCCTTTCCCCCGGAGACCAGGGAACCGTTCAAAGCCCTGGTCAAAAATGATGTATTCCAAAACCTCATCTGATTCACTCAATGCCTCTTCCCCCAAAAGCAGAGCTCCAGCTGTCCCCAGCTGCCAAGGATAACACGGTTGCGAAAGGGATGTTACCGTGTGCACCAAGCTATTGGAGAAAATTCCACTTTTATCTCAGCAAAACAACTTTCCCTTTCTACCGCTGGCAGAAAAAAGACCGTCCCCACCTATCTGCATTGCATAATCCAGCTGCAGCATCTAAAGCAATGTTTACCTGGGAAAAAGATACCGGGCAAATGCTTTGTGCCGGGTTCCCAGACTCCAATGGGAGGCAGCGCTTGGAAACCAAGGAAACAGCAGTGGATATCATCCAGATCCGGGGATCGCCAGTTTGGAAAAGCCTGGGAAAACTATGCACATGAGAGGGCCAATTGGTCATGAGCACTGGGGGAGACAGGCAGGACGAGCCAGTCAGGCTTTTCCACTGCTAGTAGGTGTGATCCCACAGCAAGGTTTCTCCCCTGCCACCGCAGCCCCGGAGAGACACCAAAGGAGACACCAAACCTGCTCTCGCAGCACCCGTCTGCATGTCAGCCCCGTGCCCTGCACCTCCCAGCCCCGCTGCCCCCCACTCGCCCCCGGGGCAGCTCCTCACACCCTCCTGCGTGGTCACCCGGGCTTTCATCTGCTCGGCATCAAGGAGTCAGTTCAAAGACATCGATAGGAAAATGCTGGGAGCGCCGAGCCCTGGCAGGATGATTCCACCAGTCCTTGCTCAGGCAACGTGCCCACGTGGCAATGGGAAAGTCTATGCTTCATGTTCCTAAGAGGAGGAATCTTAGCTAATATTGATGCTCATTAAAAAAAAAAAAAAAAAAAAAAAAAAAAGGAAAACAACAAAAAAACCCCAACCAAAACTCCTTGCAAGGTTAGGAGAAAAAAAAAAAAAGTCCTGCTG
The DNA here is from genome assembly GCF_964199755.1 of Larus michahellis. NCBI lineage: Eukaryota > Metazoa > Chordata > Aves > Charadriiformes > Laridae > Larus > Larus michahellis. The sequence continues at coordinate 36,607,888 of NC_133899.1, read as the reverse complement.
TCTTGGGAAATGTCTTTCCCACTGGCTTCTCCTTAAGGATTTGGTTTAGGCTTGTGGGAACTTAACACATTAGAAACTCGCCCATAATTTGCATGCCCCAAACAGCAGGGAGATATCATGAGATCTGGTATTACTGAGATTTCTTTCCTTTGGCAAAACATATTCCAGAAGATTTACTTGGGGAAAAGTTCACACACCATTACAACTAAACTGCATGCGCCTGGTGAGTGAAGAAAGGGCACAAGATGACACATTACCCTGTGGTTTTATTATACTGGCTTTGCTTCCTTACCTCATTTGCAAAATTAGGGTTGGTCATAATCCTTCCATCAGTCTTTCCTGAAAATTAGGAAGGGACCGAACCAGATTTTCCAATTAAAAAAAAAATCTTCCCACAGTTTCTGAGATGTGAAAATGGATTTGCCAAGTATTTCATCTAAAGGAGCTTTCTGAAGTACCAGCTCGGCATCTGAATGCTGAAATGTTTCTTTGCAAGTGCTGTGGGAGATGCTCTGGCGAATATTCCCCAGGAACACACACAGCCCAAGAGATCCATCCCCTCACACTTCGCCTGTTCCTCTGCGAGGGAACGAGAAGGAACACAGGCCAGAGGGTAGACAAAGTTAAAATATGTGCTTTTACAACAATATTATTTCAGAATGCATCTTGTTTTCCTGCAAATGCTCTGCGGTGATGAATAGGTGCAAGGTGGAGCAAGAACACAGAAGCCTGCAAACCCCTCAGAGATAGGGACCATGATGCAGCAACCTCCAGTGCCTCCTACCAGCCCCTTTTTCCCCTGAGCTTGGCACACTCAGCCCGAGGAGGTCCTGCACGTGAGATGCTGAAGCGCTCTCCAGGCAGGTCTGAGCCACCCGGTGCCATGCAGGGCCCTAAATGGGACAAGCCGGTGTTTCTGCTTCTGCGGGGAGTAAGGAGGCTCTGCAAACCCAAAATGCAAACAGCAAAGCTGCAGAGACATAAGTGTGAAGGGTCTCCTGCCACAAGGCCAGGGAAGGAGAGATGTCCCCTGTACCATGGTGAGTGCAGGGGACCAGACACTTGCCACCTCGGCCCACTCAAACTCACCAGTGGGTGACTTTAGGAAAAGTGTCCTCCTGGTTCCTAAGGCAATATTCCTTATTTTGAAAGCAGTGGTCTACCTGAGCATGTTGGCCTTGGAGCTGGGTGTGACACCAGCACCCAGACAACCCTCAGCAGAGCCTGAAGCCCCATTCTGCAATGCCCAGGAGAGCCACCGCTGCCCAAGAGCTTATGGTCCCATTGGACATGGCAAATGGAAAAAGCCTTGCTATCCCCATTTCACCAACGGGAACCGAGTTATAGAGAAGCCAAGTGATTTGCCTAAGGCCGCACAAGAAGTCTGTGGCCAACCCCAGTCCCACGAGGCCCAATCCAGTGCCTTAACCATGCACCGGCTCCTCTCTTTCATGTGGTGACCGGTCTGAAGCTTAAGAGCTGCTGACGTTTCGCAAGGCAAAGCCACATCCTTGAACCCTTCCCTGGCAAGCATGCCGCAGCAGCCAGCAACTTTGAGAGCAGCGGTGTAAGTTTCACGCAGGGACTGGAGCTCATGGCCCATATCTCGCCCCCTTTAGAAAAACCGGCCCCTCAGACCCAGCCCTTGCCCTGCCCAAAGCCGAGCTCTCCATTACCTCCTCTCCCTTACCTGCAGGCAGGAAACTTGGAGCCAGCTGTTGCCATAACAGACTGTGTTGCCAAGGAAATACAACAATATGTTTATCAATAAAAAGCCTTGGGTGTGCACAGGCAAACCAGTCAAATTCGCTGGGGCTGGAGCCACTTCTCCTGCTCTCCAGCTCTCCTAACCCACCTGTGACCTTCTCTGAGGCTTTAGATATTATGGCAAGCACAAGCAGAGACACAGAAAGACCTATTGGCCTGCGGAGCTTCCTCGTTCCTTCAGTCCAGCATTGCAACAGGCTGCCCGGAGAGGCTGCGTAAACTCCAGCCTTTGAGGTTTTCCAGACCCAACAGAAGAACACCCTGAGGAACCTCCTCTGACCTCATGGCCAGCCCTGCTTTGAGCAGCAGGTTGGAACAGAGATTTCCTGAGGTCCCCTCCAGCCTGAATTACCCTCTGACCATTCCTGGCCATTGCTCTGACTCCCTTTGCGCCTTCACTGCCACAAAATGCACACCCCAGGCAGGCAGCAGCACTGGTGGGACTTGAGCATCTTGGTCCCCATCTGACCATCTCCATGGGGAGCATCGCCTTCCCCACGCATACATGGATGTCACTACCCACACTTACAGCTCTTGTCTCTGCAAGAAATGGTACAACTTGGTATAGAAAGATAAAAGCCAGATTTGGTAAACCCTTGTCAAGACAAATAAGCCTGAGTCATTCGTAGACATGGAGCTGGGCGCAATTGGCCCAGAGTTAGGGAACGAAGGCCAGAACCTCAATCTTAACACTGAAGTTAACCAAATCAGGCTCCTTGAAATCCACCATCCTGGAACTCCCAAACAGCAAACGAGGAGTATTAACAAATCCACAGCAAACAGGAAAATCCAATATTGACTCGAAAAATGAAATTCAAATGTTTGAAGAAAAACTTTGAAAAGCCCTAAGCACATGATATAATTGGGCCAGTGAAAATTGTGAGGGCAGTCTTACAACTTAAGGAAAAAAATTAAAATAATCTATCTGTAAAGCTCTTGCCCCGCTCTAGGACAGTCTCCAACACACTCTCGTTGTCTACTATTTGTCTAGAGCGGTGGGCAGGAAAGATTCCTACCAGCAGTGCCTACCGTACATTGACTTCCCCCACCTACTGTGTTCTTTTTTTTTTAAGGCTTGGATGTTTCAAGAGACCTTACAGAAGACCTAGGGTTTTCCCCCATATTTTTGTTAAACAAAATTTTAAACCCAAGCTACCCGAGTGCTCACATTCTTCCAAATGAGTTCACACGCACCTTCAAAATCAGGAAGAGGAAATAACCTAACCCGTGAAACAGGCTGAGATTTACTTTATTTTAATTATTAAAAATGACAGTGTTAATTTCAGGGCCTTCAATAATTCAGCTTAATTACTCAGGAGACAAAACTGTCAGACCGAACCCTGTAAAATATACATAAACAAAACAAAACCTATCCGTAGCAGGCAGAACGGCTGACTCTTTTACCCTGTTCCCAAATAAAACCTCGTGCTGCCAAGCGCTGGCACGGCTGCAGGTAATAAAATTGACGCTGAACGTTTCGGGAGGGAACAATGCTCCCACGCGCGCTTGGAAGCAGGTGACAGCATCCTTTCTTCCATTCAGCTGGGGGGTTTTAAAGCCCCTCAGCCCCTCCAAATCCTTTTGTCCGGCAAACAAGGCGCCCTGCACAGATGGCACTGACTTGTGAGACGAACCGCGCTCTGTTAATTGTTCGTCCTGGCCGCCAGCAGCAGGAGAGCGCGTGGAGCTGGGGACTGCGCGGTCGTAAACCACCCCGCGACCCACGTCTGCACCGTCCCCCGCCTCGCAGGGCTGCGCACAGAGCAGGGGGGAGGAAAAAAAAAAGGAAGTGTGCCTTAAAAAAAAACAAACAGAAAACAAAAAAAAAGCTTATGGACCAAAAAGTGTTGAATTAGTGGCGACAGCAAGGCAGCCGGCATCTTCGCTCTGCCTTACACGACAAACCTCTCAAGCACAAAGGAGCGCATCCCACTCTTTATACAGCCCACCGCGCCAATCACAGCCCTGCGCTCACCCACCTTTCCCAGCCTGCTTCTCTTGTTGCCACTGAAAACGGACCCCTCCATTTCACCTAATTAATTTATTTATCCTCCCAAGCACATTCAGGGGGGAGGGGAAAGAGGCAGGGGTGCCCAGGGACAGGACCCCAAAGAAATCTGCGTCAGCTTCTTGTCACCAGATTGTTCCCCAGAAAAACAAACGCCAAGCCACCGTTACCACCATAAATGCAGATTCCTGCAAACAGAAATACCATCGAAAAAAAAGGTCACATCGGTAGCAAGGGTGACCTGTGCTCGGAGCCAGGCAGAGCCCTGCTCTCCTGCTTTGCGGCTCCTGCTCCCGCATCTGGAGGAGATGGGCATCTGATGCTGCACCTCCATTTAGAAAAAAAAATGGGAAATCTATCCCTTTTATTGAAAGTGCTGTTGTGGAATTCAGTAAATGGATAACATGCTCAGTATCTACTAGCATGACTATAAACACAAAAAAGGAAAGGAAAAGCCTGCGGCAAGACTAATATTAATACCCAGCCATGTCACTCTCAATTAAGTTCATATCTAATGAGCACATTTTTTCCTTGCACTGTCCACTGACGCTGTAAGCAATGTCCAATGAAAAGCATAAAATGCTGCTTCTGGAAAGCAATGATCTGTACTGGTGAATTTTGAACCGACCAATTACGAACATTATTTTTAATGGAACGAGCAGGGTTTCTATTGACTCTAGTCCTCAATGCCAGAAAATGTCTGTGTCCACAAAATGTCCAGACGCACTTCTCTCAGACTGCACCTGCTACTGCTATTACTTGATTTGCTATTACTATTACCTCTGTAAATATATATGTATATTTATATGAAAAAAATGGAAATAAATCTCTTGTGCATCCTAACTGACAATCAGTCTCACTTAGTATTGCATTTGTATTGGGACCGCCTCTTTTCCATGAACATCAACTGCTCCTCCACGTTGCACAAGATCTGAAACTCAAATACACCCGAGCAGCACTCTTTACTGTAAGGTGGGATGCAATTTCGCCTTCTTGCCCTAAAATCAGTGTTGTAGCACACAAACATGGAAAAACTTACATCATCCCTCAAAAGTGCTTATCTGCTCCCTGTGGAAGGCGTGGCAGGGAGAACACCAAGAGCAATGCCAGGCAGATCTCAAGCGAGTAGAGCAGGATAGCACTGCGGCCAAGCGAACAAGTCCTGACGTACAGCTTTCCCCGGAGGAGGTTGTGTTACACCCAGATCCACCGCTACAGCCTTCACATTCCCACAGGCATCCGTCCATCCATCCCTGGGTTGTGCTCCATGAAAAGGCACTGGCACACCCTCCAAATCATTTTAATGAAAACTAGTTGTAGGGAGAAAGTTGACCCACCTCCCCAATCCAGTTCACTTCAAAATTAAGCTTTGGATTGACTATATTAACGTAATTCATGTTAGTCTGCATGGCTGGAGGCTCCTGGAGGCAACGTGGCGCTCTGAAGCACAGCAAAGGAGAGCTGCTTTGCTCCCGAGGGGAAGAGTCACCTCTCCTCTCCGCGATGCCCTGATACATTCCTCTCTCTCCTTCCTTTTTTTCCAGGAAGAGATCACTTAACCTGAAGGATATTACAGCACATGGCTGGCTCTCATCCCCTCCCAGGGAGCTCTGGAGCATACAACCATGTCCAAGAAGCTTTCTACATCTCTTCTGCATTGAGGAGAACCACGAATAAAGAGGACCAGTTTCCCATCATACATCCCTTTCTCAGACAGGGAGGCCGCACTAATAATGGGTGGTTAAACCCAAAATACATATCAAAAGTCATCCTAGCCAGTGACAGACTGACTCAGACAGGGGCATCAACAACCTGAATGCGAGCTTTGAAGCCAGGTACAGGCCTGTCCTTTCCAGGTGTATCAATGGTCGTGCCTACGCTGGCTTGCTCCACAGCTCTGCTCCACCTCCAGCCAGAACTTCATCAATAACGTCCCCTCTTCTCTCCAAAACCAGCAAACAAACAACCATAGGCCAAAGCATTAATCCCAGTGGGGTGTTGGATAGAGTGGACAGATCATGTTGATCTTCCACCCTCCTTTCCTTCTACTGCCAGCATTCTCTTACTGCTTTTTCCCTGGTTTAGGCACCAGGTGTTTCAAGGCAGGATAGTGAAGGAGCAGAGAAAGAAAGAGATGCTACTAAGGCACAGTCCATTTCTCAAAGATTTTAACACAAAGGCTGAATTCTCCATGAGGATTCCCCCCCAAACCAGTTAAAAAAGAGAAACTTTTTTCCCCCCTCAGGCTGGACCTGTACTTACAACAAAACAAAATCTATCCCTGGGGGTTGGAGAAAGGGGAGAAAAAATGTCCTGAGTCAGTTCAACCACAAAGAAATCATGCTGTTGTTTTAAAATTACCCAGCCTTCTGAAGTCAGCCGGTCAGAAGTGATCCTTTCCAAACCTATCTGCTTCGTTTTTCCTCACCGCTTTAGCGAGGTTTTAAAGGAGAGGGAGGATGGAAGAGAAAAGTGAACATTTTCAGGAGGTATCTGAGCCCCACCTGTCCCCCGCAACCCCTGTACACACGCTGCAATCCGATACAATCATTTTATTACAGCTTCAGCTCTGCTAAATCCAATTTATGCGCCAGGCCATAAATCTTGCTGCATATTGGAGCAGAGCCCTGGTTTCAAGCTCCAAGAGATGCTTCACCCAAGTAATGAATGTCCCGACTGGGTTATTGTTTAACCCGCGGTGTGGCCAGGGCGGGGGGAGAAATGAGGGGAGCGAACGGCAGAGTTTGCGTGTCGGCGTGTGCAGCTCGAAAGCGCCAGGCAGCAGATGATCGAGACCCAAATGTTTAGCAAATACTGAGGAAGTGGGGGGAAAAAAAACAAAAACAAAAACAAAAACAAACCACCAACATTTGTATTCAACAGCTCCACTGAGTCCGTACAAACACTCCAAGGTCAAATCCACACGTGAACTGTGGAATGATCAGTCATGTGTTATGGAATTCTCCCTCCAAAACCCTCAAGTTTTAAGGCTACCTGGCAGAGACAAAAGACCTGATCGGAAATAAAACCTATTTCACGGGGCAATTATCTTCCATCCTTTAAAACTGTTGCCGCTACTGAAGAAATGGGAAAACGGGATCATTGCCTCAAAACGCTGCAAGAACAGCCCCGCGTCCTCTTGCGACATCCCCGGGCCCGGCAGCCTGGCAAGGCTGGGCGCTTGCACAACTCCCAGGGCTGGCACGTGGCCCATGTGCTCGGGGAGGGGAAAGCACGGAAGTGGCATCCGTCAACAGGAAGAGAGGAAAATGCATGGGGGCGTGATCCCCAGCTCTGGGAAAAAGGCTGGAGGGCTCCTTTAGTCATTCCTTTGCCACAGGTAATGCCAGTTGGGACACAGGCTTGATGCCTGGCTTTGGGCAAGCGGCTTGGCTATGAGGTACCTGTTGGCCATATTTTGGGAGCTTGCTTTGCCGAGGTGCCTTTACCGTATGTGTGAACGTAGGAGGTGGCTTGACTTTGATGCTGGAATTCGTGGTCACTGCAGAGGACGACAAGGTGACTTATGGCAGATTGGTGGCAAGGAAGGAGAGGCTGGTGAGCAACCAGTTTTGCCGCTGGAGAAAACATGCTGGGTAGCTGGCCCTTCCCATGCAACCGCTTTCTGTGAGGTCTGTTTTGAGCCCAAGGATAAACTCTGATTTCAAGGCAGAGGAGGCTCCTCAACCTGTGTCACACCAAGACAATAAGGATGGTCCCTTGGTTTGGTTTCATTGCACAAGGTCCCCACACACACCACACTCCAAGAGCTGCTTAGGAAACCAGCTGAAACGCTAGGAGTAAAGGGAAAAAAATTAATTCCTAAAGCAATGGCAACCCGCCAAGTTTTTGAAGCGGCTAAGCTTGAGAGGCTCTCTGGAACCTCAGGTAACTCGCTGCATGAGCCAAGGGGAGAAATGAATTACTCCACTCCCTTCCCTCAGCCTCTTTTTCATGTATTTCTGCTTAACAGAAAAGGCAGTAACAATAAAAATGGAAGCTGGGACTACAAAAGCAAGGACCTGCTCACAGATACGTCAGGCACCCCATAGCCCTGCCAACAAACTCAGCCCAGGCTGCAAACTCCACTGGAGCTCCACCAACCTGCTCAGTTTCTCCCTCTCTGAGGCCAGGCCATGAAGCATGTCCGCCAGCTCTGATGCCATGCTCCAAGGAGCTTGTTATTCCCCGTAGAGACTGACACAATGAGCTTCTGGTGACCAGCAGACGCCCTGTACCAACTCCTCCCTCTCTGCTTAGCATCGCCCTCACACAGCCAGCTGGTTTGGGGCATAACGCTTCAAAAAAAGGAAGCAGATTGATTTGACAGTCCACTGGGGAACAAGACTTCTCGGCAGCCTAGAAAACATGACCTACAAAGAATGACTGAAGGAACTAGGTTGTTTAGTCTAGCAAAGACTGAGGATAGACACGATAACTATCTCTAAAATACATGACAAGTAGCTGGAAAGAAGTGAATGACCTGTTCTCCTTTCCCACGGCAGACTGAACAAGGCAAAACCAGACCTAAATTGCAATGATGAAGATTGAGGTTAGGGGTTAGGAAAAGCCTTCCAATTGGGAATGACAGCGGCCACACTGTCTTGTGGCACATGGAATTGCCATCTGCAGAGGTTTTCAAGACCAGGCTATAGAAACATCTATTTAGATATGAGCTGGTACATCTATTTAGATATGAGCTGGTCCTGCCTCAGGGCAGAGAGCTGGTCCAGATGACCCCTGGAAGACTCTTTCATGTCCTATTTCCACTCACTCAATTAGTAACAGTGGTTCATGAGTCAATACCACAATTTTCAAATCAATTGGTTGCTTTGAGGCCTGCTCTTCACGTCCGCAATTTCATGCTAAGCCCTGTCCTCCCAGGACTACTGCTCCATAGGAGGCTGGTTCCAAATTCCTACCAACAAAACAGGTGCCCGCAGGAGCGTATCTGCTTTGCACGTTGGCTTCCACATACTGGAGGAGGTCCAGAGCAGCTGGTCATGCTCACAAGGACAACATTTCCAAATGACGGCAGAGCTGGCAGGGAATCACACAAAACCCTGGAGTGCAGCCATTCCCCTCCTGAACTGTTGTCCCTTGGTCAGCTTGTCACCAATGCAGCCCCAACCTTGTACACACAAATGGAGGGAAGAATCATAGAATGTGTTGGGTTGGAAGGGACCTTTAAAGGTCATCTAGTCCAACCCTCCTGCAGTAAGCAGGGACATCTTCAACTAGATCAGATGGCTCAGAGCTTCATCAAGCCTGGCCTTGAATGTCTCCAGGGATGGGACCTCCACCACCTCTCTGGGCAACCAGAGAATCTCATGAATGTTTTTGTTGCGAACCACCTAAGTCTGCAAGCTGAGTGCTGTAATCACAAGAGGTGTATTCTGTCTCCTCGTACATGTGTACACTGCACAGAGATCTAAGACACAAAACATGACAGTTAACCAACAGGGGGAAAAAAACAGTGCCTAAGCAGATATCAAGAGCGTATCAACCTTTTGAACCCAACTCTCTTGTGACGTGCATCTGCCTTAGATTCACCTCAGAGCAGACAGTTTCCAGTTAAACTGATGCACAAGAGGAGACTGAAGCCTCTTCCACCTCCCTATGCCAATGATCAGACACAAACACGGAAGTTCCAACCAGGCTCCCGGTCAAAGACAACAGAGGTGGGCCAGGCTTTGCTTTCCAGCATATCTCAAGCAAACCCCCGGTCAGCATTTCATCGGAAATGCTGGCTTCCCTTCCAGCTCCCTCTCCCTGAGGGCATCATTTCTTCCTTCCGAGGCATGGCAATGGTCAGCTTATGTTGGAGAATACACATTTATGAAGCTAAGATGCCAATTCAGCCCACCAAGCTGAACAACCACCTCCTTAAAGCTCCCATTCAGAACCTCCATCGCAGCCCCAAATACACGACCATCTGATGGCACAGAAACAAGTGTAAACAAGCCATTGGCTAAAATATACCATCAGAAATCAGGTACTGTGTAAACTAATAGAGTCTGGCGTTAACACGGGGGCATAAGGAGACATATTTAGCATCTTATTTTAATTCTTCTAAATTGTAAGCAGTTTTTCAGCTATATTAATTCTTTGAAGTGAGTGGTTCTCCCCTAATCATCCTGGTTTATATTTACACGATGAGGTGTAATGATGCATCTCAGGAATGTTATGGTATTAGTTAAATTAACTAAGACAACCCTGGCTGCAAACTGATGAATTTTAATGTGTCAACATCAGATATGAAAATGCAGTTGTGTGGGTCTCCGGATTCGCATGACCATATGGTTCAGAATTCTAATTAATGCCTTTGGATTTCATTTCACATAACTTAGAGCTACATTAATTCAATATTTTTTCAGAATTTTGGAGAAACATATATTTTGCCAAGCTGTGGGCTTTCAGAATCAGTAAGTAAGTGGGAGAAAAATCTTTTATTTCCCTTTTTCCTGACAACCTCATCTTACCTTCACGTAGGCTGGCAGTCTTCCCAAAACATAGGTCAGCTGGAGCTGCTCCTCTGCCCCAACCAGCCTGGAGAGACCCACTTTGCAAAAGCCATAAAGGTTTATTACTAAAAAACAAACCCATTTTCAAATCGTTATGTGCTGTGAGCAATCAGACAAACTCTCCAGGAGGAAATGCAATCCAGCCTTCTGAAACACAGTGGTTGTGACATCTAGGGATAGCACAGACCCTGAAGCCAGGCACTGCCATCAGCACTGCAGACCATCACGATCGGATCCGCGCTGACAGAAGATTTCCAGCTCTGTGGGGAGTGCATGGGTTTGCAAGTTCCAGTTTGGGGACAGTGATATTCTTCTCTTCTTCATCTGACCCCATTTCTTAATGATCCGCATTCAAGATCTCCCTCTAGGCAACAAACAACATTTACTTGTGCTTCTCATTAGTTAAACCAAATCTAAATAAAATGAAAGCACAACCCACATTCGATCCAGAACTCAAAGCAGATCTGGTCAGACATACGTGCCATCCACTGTTATCTTAGAAAAAATAATTCTGCACAGAAACGAATAAACCTCGAGATCTACGTGGCGTGAACGGAGCAACTACAGCATCACTCTGTGGCTTTCTGAAACACGTGCAATGCTTTCAAAAGCCAGGTACATTAACAACAGCTCGCAGAAGTCTTGAAAGACCCCCACAAGTGACCCTGGCAGGCACTGGTTCATGCCCAGTACGAGGGGGCTTCTTACCTGTAAGTACATCTTGGCATGGCTACATTCATGTAGTATTTCTTCTGATATTACAGAGCTACACACTTCTCACAGCATGGCAGGGAAAGGATGGCCTTGAGAGGTTTAAAGATTTAAGATGTTTCTCTTATTTTCCTTCACAAGAGCTACATATAACTACAGGCACTATCAATTTAAGAGCTCAGCTCTGCGAGAACTAAACACGCTCAGCTTCCCATCCACAGTGCCCTGCGGGGGGGAAGGTTTTAAAGCGTCAGACAATGTTTGTTCCATTTTTGAAAGGGTCAAGAGGATCCAAGATTGGGATTGCCAGATCTGCAGTTTCCTGCATCTCTTTTACTTCAGAGAATCGCTGGGGAAAAACTGACCGCAAGAAAAAAAAAAACAACAAATGCAAGTGCAGAATTACTGGTTGCGCTCCCCAAAATGGTACCGAAACACTGGTAAGGGCCAGGCAATACAACATAAAATCATAGAATGGTTTGGGTTGGAAGGGACCTTAAAGATCATCTAGTTCCAACTCCTCTGCCATGGGCAGGGACACCTCCCACCAGACCAGGCTGCTCAAAGCCCCATCCAGCCTGGTCTTGAACACCTCCAGGGATGGGGCATGTAGTGACGTTGTGCCCCAGTAAGTGCCTGTTGTCTCCAATCTCTAAATGGAAATGCTCTGGAGCAGGCAGGATGTTTTTGCTGCCGCGATGATCAGTCCCTGCTTTATGTCTGAGACTCTGGATGTTACCCAACTAATACAGCAAATAATTCACCAGAACACCAGAGCAATGGCCTTCATTCTCTAAGAGCATTTAGGTACCCAACTCAATTTTCCTTCAACGGGTATGAGGCACTTACTTAGATATCGCTGAGATTTGTCTGTAGACCTACTCTCCCTGAATCGGGTTATTTCCACATTTGCACAAGAGAAGGTAAGAAAACAGCAGAAAGGAGCAGAGCAAAGGGCCATTGGGGCTATTGCAGGGACACAACCAGAGTCGGGCAACTGCTGCTTTTCCCTTTCTGCTCAAAAGGACTAAAAATGCATCAACGTGAGCCACCACCCTCCTCTCCGAGCAGGAGACACTTGCCTCTGCCTGGCCTGGACCAAATCGTAATCACCAGCTCCCCTTGGCCATCCTCTCTGGCAAAAGAAGCAGACGACAGAAGAGAGCCTAGTCCCACAGGAACCCACCACCCGTGACTGGGAGACCTGGCATGGGGCTGGGAACATCACCTCGTCCTTGGGCTCCTTCCTAGCCCCCTCCCCAAATCCAGTTCCAGATCTGGCACCTTGCTTCTAGAGGGAGACGGGTAGTCTGACCTCAGCAAAATAAACGAATAGAATTTAATAGAATAAATAAATGGAATTTTAAAAGTTCAAACTCCCGCTTTTCACCCCAAAGTGTAGGAAATAACCTGGATGGTCATAAGCCTTTAGCCAGCTTTTGGCCTGTTTTAAAGCTCCCAATCACATTAAATGCCAGTCTTATAGTCTTACATGGACAAAAGAATGGTGGGAAACAAAACCCCCAGAAGTACTGAACAGAGCATTTCTGAAGTGAAACAGCTGCACAGTTTCACCTCACCAACCTCTATAAAAAATGTTACTAACGCACAAGAATCCCTCTCCGTAAATGCTGTGTGACAAGCAGTCAGGTAGAGCCGATGAGCATTTACTTAACAACAAAACCCCAGGAAATATTAAAAAAACGACCCAGGCTGCAATCCTAATCCTGCTACCGATCTTTTGCTTAAATATTGTTATTACGTATTTCTTACTTGCATTATAAGCCTAGTCACAGACAACAAGCCTTGTCTGAGCTGCTGTTCAGACACAAAAATAAAGCTAAGTTTTTCATCCCCAAGTGACTGGAGACATCACAGCTAAAGCAGGGACACACAAGGAACCGCGGGAGCCTCGGAAGGGCTGCCTCCCCATTTTTGCTCACAGATTAATTGCGCCAAGTGCATCTGATCCTGCACTGGTACCCACCACGGTAAAGCATCCCCATCTCAGGCTGGGACCAACCACCCCATCTTCCCCGCATACACACCGGGGATCTGCCTGTGTTGTCCTGGATTTGTGCACAACACCTAATTGTCATTTTTCTAGTGGAGGTGCCTCAGGGCTCCTAAAGTGTTTACAGCCCCATTACCCGCCCCAGGCACTGTAAAAGCAGCGAGCCCAAGGTCAGCTCCCACCCACAGAGACAGGTGGGACTTGCATCTGTTCACCACGGTGGTCTCCAAAGCCTCAGGTGGCCCCAGCAAACCTTTAACTCAGCCTGAGCGCAGCGGCTGACAACTTGCCCCATACAACTGAAGACAAGAGGTTGGTTTCTGCTGAAGCAAAAGTAAAGTCATTTCTTAAAGGAAAAGAAAGAAGAAAAAAAAAGGGAGAAAAAGGAAAAAAAAAAAAAAGTTATTCCCCGATCAAATTAAACCTTGTTCTAAATGGCTGTTAAGAAGGAAAAGTTAGCTTTGGGTTCCACATTTGCGTGAAAGCAATATAGTTTTATTACAAGAGATTTCTCTTCTAAGGCCCTGGGGCTTTCGTCCTGGACCTTCTCGTCCCACAGCAGGGCAGCGGCACTGAAGCAGAACGACACACACAAATAAGGAGGCGATATGCTGAAACGCTGCCCTCGGATGAGGGAGTTGGACATTCTTTGGACCATTTATTAAACCTTGCAAAGCTGTTTCCTAAAAAAATATAAACTTTATTCAAATCCCAGAGCAATTCATAAGCCTGATGCTAACAGCCACCCACATATAAACCACTGACTACGTTTTGAGAGCAATCTCATTAGCTATTGTATAAGGAGCTCCCGTACACATCGATGAGTGCTGCGCATCACTCCCTACCTTCCCACATCTTTTCAGATCGGTGGAACATGTAAAAAAGAAATCTTCCGTAGGCTTTGAAAAGACCGAAAAGCTTCAGAAAAGGCTTCTCGTCACCATTTTTTTTCAAATGCAGGCCAAAAAAAAAACCAATAGTCGACCAAAGTCTCTACTCTTTCACTGAAGAGACGGCAGCTGTATTGCCCTTTTTTAGTACTCGGCGAGCGGTCCTTTCCCATACAGAATCCCTGCTGGTGCAAGGGGAGTTAGGAGGCCGGACCCTGACCCGGGAGACCATCCGCTCCCTCCGTGGCAGACGGATCCCGCAGGGCATCCTCCGGCAGGGCTGCCCCTACCTCCTGCAAGAGAAGGTCCACACACCCTGCGCTCAAAGGGAGATACATCTGACCATGCCTTTGCCTTGCATTTATTTCGTTCAATCCCATCTACATTTTCCTATCTTCTAGACTCATTTGCTGATGTTCCTCCTCCTCCACATCTTCATTGCTCGCTGCTTCTCTGCCTTTCTTTGCTGCTGTTCTATGCAGTGGATCACTTGGCTCCAGTCAAATCAGGCAAAGAGTTCATCCAGGCAATCTGTGAGCATGGTTGATTCTGCTTACTTACTGACCTGCTCCATTAGCAGATCAGTGGAACCACTAATCAGCAAGGGCTGGTCCCACCCTGCCGAAAACATCAACTTCTTCCACTGGGCCAGCCAGCTCCAAAAATGCCACTTTTCTGCCCAAAGCCTTGTCTCAACACACATAAGTCACAACACCGTAGCAACACTGGGGCAGCCGAGGAAGAAACAGACCCTTCCCTCTTCGCTTTGATCCCGTCTTGCGGGCGTACACGTGTCCACCACCACGCTCTTCCCACCAAGAACATGCCACAGTGATCATGGAACCATAGAATCAAAGAATCATAAAATCATTCTGGTTGGAAGAGACTTCTAAGAACAAGTCCAACCATTAACCTAACACTGCCAAGTTACCAGTAAACCATGTCCCTAATTGTTACATCTGCCTGTCTTTTAAATACCTCCAGGGATGGTGACTCAACCACTTCCCCAGGCAGCCTGTTCCAATACTTGACAACCCTTTCGGTGAAGAAATTTTTCCTAATGTCCATCCTAAACCTTCCCTGGTGCAAGTTGAGGCCATTTCATCTTGTCTTATCGCCTGTTACTTGGGAAAAGAGACCGACCCCCGCCTCTCTACAACCTCCTTTCAGGTAGCTGTAGAGAGCAATAAGGTCTCCCCTCAGCCTCCATTTCTCCAGACTAAACAACCCCAGCTCCCTCAGCCGCTCCTCATAAGACTTGTGCTCCAGACCCCTCACCAGCTTTGGTGCCCTTCTCTGGGCCCGCTTCAGAATCTCAGTGTTCCTCCTGTAGTGAGGGGCCCAAAACTGGACACTCAACAGTGCCAAGTACAGGGGGACAATCACTGCCCTAGTCCTGCTGGCCACACTGTTCCTGATACACATCAGGATGCCACTGGCCTTATTGGCCACCTGGGCACACTGGTGGCTCATATTCAGCTGGCTGTTGACCAACACCCCCAGGTCCTTTTCCACCACGCAGCTTTCCAGCCACTCTTCTGCAGGCCTGTAGCACTGCATGGGGTTGTTGTGACCCAAGTGCAGGACCCAGCACTTGGCCTTGTTGAACCTCATACAATCAATTGGCCTCAGCCCATCATCCAGCCCGTCCAGATATCCTCTGTAGAGCCTTCCTACCCTCAAGTAGATCAACACTCCTGCCTAAGCACGGCATGTTCCTGCAGCTAAAGCTACACCTGAGCCAGGAATAACTACACGGGTTATGGCAAACAAACAAAACACAAGAGGCAGGCACTAAACCCGCAGAGCTGGGTACATACTGCTGCAGCGACACACCTTGGGAGGCTCCCCTCCCGTTCCCCACCTCCCAGCCCTGGCAAGCATGTGAGAACAGAGCAGGTCCACCACCACGCGCTCCTCCTCCTTGCCAGCACTGCCCTCGCTCCTGGTGCTCCTTCCAGAGGGGAACCCTTACAACCAGCTGCGGGGGCACGCTGCAAGAAGAAACCCAAAGGCATCAAATGAGCCACAGCTAAAGGCTGAGGACTGAAGGCTTTTTTGGGTTCAACCCTTTTGAGGAAATAATGACTTGTTTTTAATTTGAAATAAAATAAATAAATAAACGCACCCAATTTTTAATGAACCGGGTCAGCTCTGCGACTGGAATTGTATCCGTTTCAGCGGCGTGACCAGGCACTTTGAAACCAGCGCTGATAACAGCCCCGTTTCCCACCACCAGCAGCAGATGATGTGCTATTATGACGTGTCGAGGCACTAAGCAGATTAGCAGCAGCAGCCTGTTTGAACGTGTTTTGCCGGCTTGGCTCCAGGGGAAGGCTCAGGCTGGGGGAGCAGCTCCAGTTGGGCCCCGCAAGGACAGCTTCAGAGCTCGGCAGGTGCTAAAGACCATCTCTCCGTCCATCCCAGAGCAGATCACGGGCACATTTTGGCGGCTCTGCGGGGTGGTCAGCTCATGATCCCAGCTTATGGGATGGAAATTCAGAGCTGGACGGCCACCCCGATATACACTAACCTCTGCACAACGCAACCAGGACCATGTTGTTAAAGATTCCAATGGAGCCATCGGAAACCCAACGGCAGGTTGGGTTTTGTACTTTTATGAAAGCTCCCAGGGCCTTGTGCTTTTATGAAATACTTACGGCCTCCTGGAAAGCATGAGGAGGAATGGAGAAAATAACAACATCCCTTATCACTCAGGATGCTTTAGCAGAGATTAGATAAAAGTCAGAGGCGTTTCAAAGCAGGAACCCGGGCTGGCAGGGGAATCTGCCAGAGCACCTCTGACAAGCTTGGAGGTTACAGACAGTCCAGGAGGTCACCCTTCACTTCTTTCATTACAGGGGAGAAAACTCTTGAATATTTTTTCTTCTGTTGTCACCCAGGGCCATACTATGGGAAGGCATTAGAAACACCGGCTGAAATTCTCCTTTCCTACCTTGCGCCAAGGAACTGGGCAACCCAGGATGGATCCTTTGACTCAAATATCTGTTTTTCCAGCTCTGATATCTGCCTTGCAAGACCCTCAGTGCAGCAGAATTAAGGCTTTTTATTGCTCAAAGCAGAGATTGCCTAATCAAAGCACAGGCTAACTCTCTCCAAAGCCACATTGCTCAAGGCAACTCCAGAAGCAGCCCTAAACCCAGCAATAAAATAATCAGAGGCCTCTTCCCAGGTCCCAGCACCAAGCATCAGAGGAGGCAGAGGGCCAGGCAGGGGGGAGGAGGGTAGCTGGGTCCGTGCAGCGGTCTCCCCTCAAACCAGCTTGTTTTGGGGAGCAGTTCTGCTTCAAAACAAGGGCCCCAGTCCTCTTGTTCCTGGCAGCCTTCCTCTAACACAACAAACAGGGTCACAACTTTGCTCATTGAATGGTGTGTGAGCTGGGCATACTTTAAACCCCAGGCAAAGTCATAGAATCATAGGGTTTGGGTTGGAAGGGACCCTAAAGATCGTCTAGCTCCAACCCCCCTTCCATGGGCAGTCCTCCACACGCTGCTGTTCCTCACCCGCTCTCCCTCCAAAGAGAATAAAATCAGAAGGGACTCCGCAATGGTGAAGAGGTGTAAATGGATACAAAAAGTTTTCAAGGAGAGGCCAAAATTTGGATACCTTTTCCCTGTGGCATGCCTAGCTGCAGAGCATCATTTCCAGCTTCCAACTCTGACAGGGCTTATTCAGTCCTTGCACCTCCATCTCATCCAGCGCGGCTTCAACGGCCAGGCTATGGAGGACACGGAAAGCCAGCTCAGGCACGAGTCAACTCGACTCTGAGAGAATTATAGCTCCAGGACCATTTTCATGAGCCAGTCATCTCATCGGCAGCAGCTGCTCAAAGCCCTAAAGCACACTGTAAAGCAGATCTTGGCACTTGCCTTGTGGCTTCCTGGAAAAGCTTCCCTTTCCACTGCAGGAAAACCTCACTTTACACCTCTTGGAACAGCAAAAGCTGTGACTGAGGTACTCCTGAATGAGGAAAAACCAACACCCACTCCAGATAAATAGCTTCAAGGATTGGTTATGCGAGGACTCTTCTGAGCATCTCCACTAAGGACTTTTCTGAGCATCCCCAACAAGGACTCTTCCAAACATACTCACTGAGAACTCTTCCAAGCGTCCCCACAAGCAATGAGGAGCTTGAGAATTTTGGGCCACCAGGCAACCTGCCCTGCCTGCTCTGCCCTTCGCAAGATTCAACCCAGCAGCTGAAGGCCCATGAAGGACAGGCTCCTCCAGCTGCGGTGACACTGGTGCTGCCTACAAGGAGCAACACTATCAGGAAACAAAAGTTCAAGCCAACACAGCTCTTGCTGTTCAAACTGCTGCCGCTTATTTCCATATAAGGGCTATTTAAATGCAAAGGCTGGTAACCAATTCTTTGTTAATCATTTTACGATAGGATAAACACACTGGTGAATACAAAGGGAAAGTGAATGGAAGGACCCTGCTTTGTCTCCCACCCTTTTTAAAGTGGCATATCTGGATTCACGGCTCTCCACCTGGGAAGGAGACCCATGCAGCGATGGTTTCACCGCAGACTGTACAAACAAGGAGATTTGGAATGAAAAGTAAAAAATCTGCCCCAACCAAAAAATGCTTGCACTCAAGAAGATCCCGTAGCACCACACAAACACTTCAGAGCACTTCTTCTCTCTCCTTCGAACACCACACAGCAAGAAACCGTCTGCAGTCAAGAATTTCTTCTAACTCTTGATGGCAAACAAATAATGCACACTCACTATTTTTAGTTATGACCTCGGATACTTGACGACTTCAAAACATACGCTTAATTCACACATATGCAAGCAAGAAAAATTACTCACAGGCAATGAATAACGAGGGTTTGACATTTAAATGTGACTTATTTGTAAGAGTAGTTAACATTTGTATTAATTAAGGCACACTCAATGCAAGATTGTTCTGCGCCCTTCATCCTAGTATACATGAAGATTGTTGTCTGTCTCAGAAAAAAAACGTGAAAATTATGTGTAATTACCTGCGTGTACTTTCCACCTGGGTATCATTAAAGACAGCAGAATGCCATTGAATTTTAATTCAATATTCTTGCTGAAAACCTCAAGGAAATACCAGGTTCCTGGATGTCATCAAGATCGTGGGGCTTGCTACACAGAACCAAAACATATCTACAAATCCTCTGGTACCCATGGATCGACAGCACTATACCCCTTCAAAAAAAATCTATCATCTTATCACATTTTTGGGAATGCCCGTGCATTTAAGCCCAGATATAACTAGATCACGCAGGTATCTGGATTGGTCTTTTGACCTACCAGAAGCAGAAACAGCAGTAATAAGGCTGGGGCACAAATGGCAGAGGGTGAGCTTCAACCTGGGGTCCGCATCAAGGAAAGGAAACTAAATGAACCAATATTCCCTCCCCAGCCAAGAGCATTTTCTGGGTTTCTGTTTTCCATTAGAAGGAGATGCTCATAAATAGGATGAGAGGAAACAGCCTCAAGTTGCGCCAGGGGAGGTTTAGACTGGATATTAGGGAAAATTTCTTCACTGAAATGATTGTCAAGCATTGGAACAGGCTGCCTGGGGAAGTGGTTGAGTCACCATCCCTGGAGGTATTTAAAACATGTGTAGATGTGGCACTTAGGGACATGGTTTATGGTGGACTTGGCATTGCTAGGTTAGCAGTTGGACTCGATGATGTTAAGGGTCTTTTCCAACCTAAATGATTCTATCATTCCATGAGTTTACAATAATTAATTCTAGTTTAACAACATTACCTTCAGTTTTGTAGCTGTGAGATTATTACCGGAGTGAGCCCACCAGAGATGACGGGACCGAGGTCCTTGGACAGCAACCAATGCCACAAGTCGTTCTTTAGCAAGGCAGCCACGCTTCTACAGCACCCAAGCCACATCCCTTTCAGAAACATAAACTTTCCTAAAGAAAAAGAGCTTCTACGGGCACAAATAAATAAATAACGACATGCCTGCAATCACCCCAGCTTTTAATTAAACGGCAACTGAATAAACAGTTCGGAAGCTGCCGTGCCGGGATGGCCATAACCCCGCTCCCGCCACTGCCCTTTTGGCTTTGCGCTCCCGGGGTCAGATTCTCGGCATACCCTTCCCTGCAGCCCTGCCTTGTGTTTGAAGCGGCATAAACTCTAGTTTTGTTAGGGTTTGGCGGGGGGGAGGGTGGTGTTGTTTTTAATATAAGGGCAAGCAGCACGCCTGCCACGCACCACGCTGCTGGCGGGGATTTCCTTGCCCTCCCTGGGACCGGAGAGGCATTTGGTAGAAGCAGTTTCCAGGAGCTTAGGAAAAAAAAGGCAGAAAGCTTCAAAAAGATATGACGTTAATCTCAAGAGTTGCTTCCTACCATCACTCATCACCTTCTAGGCGAGACCTTATATTTATAACATCTATAAAAGGATCCGTGGCCAGGTAGCATGCATTCATCACGGGTGCAGTTCCACCAGCAACGAATTTGCTCTCCCCTCTTCCAAGCTCTGACTTTGTCGTCACCAAACACAGCTCTCGCCTCGAGGAAAGAAAAACCCACAAAAAAGAAAAAAAAACACCACACCTTTGTAGCCTTATCTTTTAATGCAACACAGCATGTGGTGTTCTTCGTTTTATATTAACAGCTCGAGTTATCAAGGTTTTCCACCCTGGCCTGCATTATCAGATCTCCCTCATCCCAGTATTTTGAGGAAAAAAAAAAAAAAAAAGAGTCCTATTGAAATGCAAGTACTTTAGAGTGATTTGCATTGTTCCTAGGAGAGCAGGGATAGATTTTTTTTTTAAAAAAAAAACACCCTAAGATACCAGGCATCATTTTCACTTCTTTATTAAGCCAAGGATCTGTTAAAGTGCAGATTTCCCCCCTGTGCCAGTAACACCTGGCAGTACATAAGAAACTAAGCATTTTGACTGTAATGACATTTCCACTGAAATACGTGCAGGCATCTGACTGCATTTCCAGAGAGGTGGAATATTATTCAGTGAGGGAACACAAATATGCTGGGAGGTGAGAAGGGGTAGAGGGAAAATTGCAGGCAATTAGTATTTTCTTGACAAAACTGTAATTTGTGAATTTGCAAAAATCCTCTTCTGAAATGCCGCTTCATTTGATCCGGGAATAATTCAAATGCATCTGTCACATTCCCGCCCCCCACAAACACAGACCAGCGTGCCCACATGAGTCAAACCGGGGAGAAAAAGGATGTCAGCCCCCTCTGCCCCGCGCATCCGTCCCCTTCCCACGCCGCCCGAGGAACGGTAGGCTCCCCGCAACCTGATGGAGGGCTGATGCGCTCATCGAAGGAACGAGGGAGGAGACTTCAAGTGACTAACAATGCTCTTCAAAGAGAGAAAAAAAAAATAGTTTTCCCATGGTTTAAAATTACCGTCTGAACTTTAGCAGAAAAGCCGCAGCGGGGCCACGGGCAGAGGTACCGGATAGCATTACCTGCTCCCCCGCCGCACGGGAATGTAAACCCCGGCCCCATCACAGGTAATCCGCCTTCTCAAAATATACTGCTGACCTACGCGCCCAGGTGCCCCATCGCATAGGTGGTCGGTTGCTTTATGAGAATGCAGCTGGGATTCCGTGGAATGGGGACAGAGGGGCTGGGGCTCAGGGGGGGTTTCAGGTGAGGCCTGCAGAAGAAGGGGTAAGAAGTTTCTCTGACAAGATAAACAGCAATCACTTCCTAACAGCTTAGACACAGGATACCACTTCTCCTGCAAATGTATTTACACTTACACGATACCTCTCCATGACTAAAGGCAAGGAGTAATCAAAAGCTGACATTGCAGCTGTGCACCGCGAAAGTAAACCTCCCTCAAAAGTGGAATGCCAAAGGGAGGAAAGCAAGAGATATGCTTTGATTTATAGGTTACTTTTAAAATTAGTGGTGGGGGAGCTCTCCCGGTAGCCCTTGAGAAGGTCTCTGTTTATTTGAGGAGCTCACGGGAGCAGAGCCACGGCACATCCTCCTGTTCAGCCCCATAACCCAGATGGAGCCTCATCTACTCAATCAGTATTTATTTACGTTTAAATACAAAAGGAAGGCTATCCAAACAACAGTTGAGAGTGTCCAGGAGATAATTAAGCACGCTAATGCACAAATCTATTTAGACAAGAGTGAGTGTATTGGTACAATCAAAAGGCGGGTCACGGTTTATAGTCCTTCCCTGGTATAAACAAGCTCCAGCAGTGACCCTCGCGCCAAAGTTGTACTTAGGGGATAAAACCCTCTTCTTCAAGAAACCCTGACCACGGTGGGATTTTTGCAGCGCATCTGCGAGGAGATTGCATTGGGTTGCTGGATGCACGTGTTTGCCAGTGCTCAGCACTGGCTCAACAACCCCTGGGCTTTGGCCCACTCTCCATCACGTTGTGTCCTCCTGAGTGCTCAAGGTCCTAGAGCCCCATCCATCCATCCATCCATCCATCCATCCATCCATCCATCCATCCATCCCCACAGAGCCGTGGCTGCTGGCAGCACGCAAGAGGGCACGAGCAGGCATCACAGAGCCCACCCAACTCCTTGCTATAGGAACTGGCTCAACTGTTTTAATGGAATCACAGCTTATCTATTTTTACTGTTCTCTGTATACCTGCTCTGCTTTCCTGTACATAAATTATTCTTCACTTCCTTCCTGAAAGAGCTATTATTTAACTGCATAGCCGGTGTGAACTATTGTATCACCTTCCTCCAGAGGTCCATTAGAGCAATGATAGAGTGCAACACCGACACAAAAACACATGCACAAACGCTCCCTGAACTAAGCTCTTGCCACGTAGCCCTTTTGAACGGAAGAGGCACTATAAATAGAAAAGATCATCAGCCTAAGCCAGGTCATGGTGCAGAGTGTGGACAGATTACTTCTTCCAATTTACAAAATTAAAATACATGGGCTGTAATCACAGTTCTGCTTGTTTTGGACACATCTAACCCTGAATGGTCAAAGAGGGATATTGCTGGGATTTCTTCACAGATATTAAGGGGTCAGGCAGGGCTTGCTTTAGATTCTCTCTCTCTCTCTCTCCTGAAAGCTGTCTTTATTTAATCTTAATTAAAATTATCTGAAGCAGCCAGCCCTCTCACCTAACCCAAAGAAGTAACACTGGATTTGGGCTTGAAAACGATCCTTCCTTGTATTTCAAAGCAGAGATGTGTCTTCATCTATGGCAGTGTCTACCAGTTCTCTTGCTGATAGTGCACAAAAAGTCAACTAAAGTAAAACCGAACAGTTCCATGCCCTGGCTCATCTGAAGTAAAACGCCGGCTTTATATGCACATTTAAAATAGTTGTTTTATTTTACAAGCATCTTTTTTTAGATTCTGATCTCATTTCAGCCTCGGTTCCCAAAGCAGCTTTCAGTGGCTGATTCCGCCGCCCTAAGAAAGTTACACTGACTTCCAATACCCACACAAAACCACTGGTCTCTAATTAGGAATTCAACTGAATCAGTATTATAATGAGCCACAGAAAGCTGCCTATAGGCATGGATTTATTTAACTAAGGCCACGCTGTCTGGAGATTAGCGAACAAAGTATTCCCCCAGCCCCACGGCGTGCCCCAGGAGCCCCTGTCGCCGCGGGTGGGTAAGGGGCTGTGCATAGAGGACGGCAACGCTGCTGGCTCGGAGAAAGGAGATGCCGGCAGGCGGTGAAGAGCAGGCTGCTGAGTAAGCCTCCTCCCGAGACACGCACACTCTCTCACGAGGAGAATACAAGTTATCTCCACTTCCTATTGCTCGTGCTGCCCTTAACGCCAAGGAAGTGGGTGGGAAGAAGTCACACCACCACTTCAGAATGATAGAATGGTTTGGGCCCTTAAAGAAGGGACCTTAAAGACCATCTTGTTCCAACCAACAACCTTCCAAGACAACAGAGCAAGCAAGGAGTTCCCCTCTCCTGCTGCAGAAGGCTTTAGGCTTCTCTTAAGGCCTTAGGTCCAATCCTGCTCTAATCGCCTGCAGCAGAAGTGTATGGCACAAGAGACGTCTGCTTTGGCAGTAACATTTCTCTGGAGCAAAGTGTGCTCCAGCTGCATCGGGTGCAAGCGGAAAACGAAACCAGCAGATGTGCAAAGCCAAAATTTGCATCAGTCTGGGAAGCCTCACACGTACCACCCACTGCAGACAAGCAACGGAGGTGTGCTCCCCCCACTTCTGCTTCTCCTCCAACTTCACTCCCCACTTCACCTCCTCCAAGCACACCCAGAACCAAGTTTAATCCCACCCTGGGGGAAGGTGACGCATGAAACACAAGGTTGGTGGTTTTTTTACACCATTTTACACCTGCAGGGAAGATGCCTCAATGGCCTTGGACATGCCACCTGGCACCAGACATGCAGTTTGTATCATTGTTTGCTGTCTACAGATTTTGACCTCTAACAACTCAGGGCCAGTCCCAGATTTGCTCAGAGCAACAGAAACTTCCCCTTCAGATTCGCACCTTTTTAGCCAGAGGAGGGGACTAGTTAATGCAGACCTTCCTTGCACAGAAAGGGAAGGCAGTGGCCCCTCTCCAAAACTCTAGAGGCAAAAGAGAGACAGACAACAAGCCCTGGCTGGGTGATAAAAGGGAAAACAATGCAAGGCCGCAGGGAAGTTGACACGCTGGCCCAGCAAGGTGCTCTCCCAGGGACGGGGCCCTGACCTGGGACCTACCAAGGTCTCACCCACAGCTCAGCCTCAGCCAGGTCACTCTGCAGTTCTGAACAGACCATAGGAGAATTTAACATCTCCAAATTACCTCTTGACAAACTGGAGTATTTAACATCACAAGGACAAGCTTTTGGCCTCTCCTAGGAAATTTCTGTGAATTGCTACCTCTTTGGGTTAAATGTTACCCCAGTGATACTTCTTCTCTTATAGCAAATGAAGCTTCTCACCCCTTTTCACCCCAACATACAGAGCCAGTTGTTCCAAAATACAAGTCACAACACAGTTAGAAAGGGCTAAGAGAAAACCAGAGAAGCAGGAATCCCAAAATGGGTTTTACCCAGAGGCAAGGGGCAAAGGCAGTGAGATGCGTTAACATCATCATTTTACAAGATTAAAAAAAAAAAACTAGGTCACCCTGTCACTACAGAGATCAGGTGGGATTAGTTTAATGCCAGTGTGTCCAAATAAAGGTCAAAAAGAGCTCCTTTGATCAGCAAAGTTAAGAGGGTATGGCTATTAGCAAGCTGGTTTTTTAGTTTGTATTTGTGTGGTTGTCAACGTGGGTCTGAAGACAAGGCAGATGCCACCTAAGAGAGTCCAGGCTAAGGAAGTTTGCAGTGGCTCTCGGAGGCAGATTTCCAAGCCATGGATTTAAAAGGTAGGGTTGCATGGGCTTGTCTGGATTTGCAGCATGAATCTGCCAAACATTTCCATGCATATATTTGTAACACAGACCAAGATCTGTACACAATCCAACTGGAGGCTCCCACATTATGTTTAAAGGATGGCACCAAGCAGCAGGTCTCTGCAGCATGCCGTGAGGCCAAAGCTCCTCAAAGAGCAATCCTTGGAGGAAATCCAACAACGGAGCATACCACAGCATCACACTTGCTGTGCTGTCAAAAAGAGCCTTAACCCTTGGCCTACGGCGATTCATCTTTGCTTGCACCCTCTAACATTTTCCACCACTATTCATGCAGACACATTAGTAGCACTCAGCCACAGCCTAAAACATCGAGCACAGATCATTCACCATGGGCCAAACCCATCTAAGCTTTTACCCTGGGCCGCAGGAAAGGGAACCCTGTCCATTAGAAGATGAGAAGAACTCAGAATAGCTCCAGAGCATCCAGCAACAGCCTCAGATGGGAAAATGGAAATATGGAAGAGTTTGTTTCGCCCTTCAAGACGCCAATTGTTAAGCTGCTTCGGGCTGTAGCCTTCACCTAATTTTTGTCAGGAAGGACCAATCCTTGCTCACTGCCAATACTCTTCTGATCAGCTGTCGCAGAAGTTAACCTGGGTTTGAAGGCCACAATTGTTGGAACAACAAAAGTATGGAACTTCCAGGGCCTGCCTCCCTGTCCCAGCACCCCCACAGCAGAGGCTGATTAGAATCTGCCCTGGACCCAAGTTATCCAGAAATTCCCTATCATGTTGTCTGCAGTCGCTCCAGCTCGCTCAGACTGACCAGCCACTCGGTCTGCATCAGCATCCCCGGCTTCAATGCCTGGAATTAGGCTCTACAGATTAGGCAATGTGCTGAGGCTTATCTCTGTGTCTAATCACTAATAAAGTTGCAACCTGGTGCATTTGTACCATATTAGGTCTCGCTGAACAACACGGGCTTTAAAGGTCATCTGCCTCCTCCAATCACTGCCAGGTTTATTGCGGCGGGCATGCCTGCCCCGGCAGGTCCCACTCCCGCTCCCGCTCCCACCGGCTGGCCACCGCCAGCAGAAATCCAATTACGGGCACAATGGTCCCAGCTCGCCGAGGCTCCCGGGCCCCTCCACGCTCCCGCCCCAGCGCCCCCTCCACAATGGCCGCTTTTGTCTCAGCCTGGCTATTGTTTGGGATTCTCTCGCATCCCTGGACACAGGATAAAGAGCTGCGTTTGGAGAGATGTTTATGAATGAGGCCTCAGAACACAAGGGTGCAGCCACACAGGGCTAGACCGCGGACAAAAAGGGTCACGGTTTCTAAAAGCCACGTCGAAATGAAATGATTAAAGATGCAATACGCACCAGCCAGGAATGAAAAGTTACGGGCAATCTGGAAATAGGAAGTGAAATCCTAGTCCTTCCAAAGTCGAGGGAAGTTTTGCCATGACCCTCAGTGCAGTCAGGGCGTCTCCCAAAATATTCATACTAAGCGAAATACCTAGCAGATCCCATTGCTTTAAAGCATTGTTTGGAAAAGATTTCACATCCCATTCGTTTCCAAAGGGGAAAAGAAATAATTTTAGTTTAGTGAGAATGTTTTCTGATTAAAAATGTAGCAGATAGATAGCAGCCGTAAGTAGTAAGATCTGCGCCAAAGAAACTAGGTGAAAAATGCCAGCTAATAAAAATCTAAATCATTCGCCTTATGTCAGAGGAAATACTCTGTTCTGTAGTGAATACTTTAAATTTATCAACAGGAAAGACCTATGTGTCCTGTCAGACCTGTAAGAGTTACGAGGACCTTCCCAACTGGGAGCCTGTGAGACCAGGTCGGTTCTGCAGGGCAAAACCCTTGTGGGAGCTCAGGCAGCTGGCAAAGTTAAGCTCAACTTCCAAAACACCTTCAGCATTGCAGGACTACGAGTCTCGCTAACAGCCAAAACCCAGCTTCCTTCACACAGCCAGGCCTACCAGGGACAAAGCCACCCGCAAACCCCATCCGTCACGTTGGAAAGTGCCTCTTTGTGAGGCTCTGCTGAGCAGAAGAAGATAGTAATACTGTGAAACCTTTCTCGCCTTTAAAGAGTAGAGGCAGACATATAATTGCATTCAATGAAACATCATATGGTAATAAGGAGCGATGGAATAGCCAAGTATAAATCTCCCATTCAGTAGAGTGTCACATGTATAAATCTATTTACCAAGGATTACTCCGTAGCTCCTTCCATAATAAATCATCAGGAAAATGGCTTGTGCACGGCTAGCAGAGCAGGGATTCGGAAAAGCAGGCAGGCTGTTCTTCATAAGTAGGCACTGATAACTAGCCAACCTGAGAGTTTGTTACAAATATGATATTAATTGCACTCTGCTTATTTGGTATGCTTGCTTGGGTGCTCGGGAGGATGGGCTTGATATTTTTTTTTTCGTTTTTAAACTAAGACTTTCCTCTTTGCAACCAGAACACTGATAGACATAAACTGTAGTAGTAAGCCAAAGTCCAGGGGTCCAAAGGGTTGCCTTAAGCCAAAGTCCAGGGTCCAAAGTCCATTCACTGAAGGAACTACAAAGGCTGTTTTGACTTCAAAAGACTTTGGATCAGGTCACAATTCATCATCACCATTTACAAAAGAATGGTATTCCCGCCTAGTTTCTGCTCAATGTAAATGTTTTATGTAGGCTAATCCCAGATAAATAACTGTTTTCTTGCATTATCTAGATCTTTCTCTACACATTATGGGCTGTATTAGAAAGATGAAGCACAGCACAGTCAACTAAGAGCCTCTCTATAGGATGCTCCATCTCTCAGCTCTGCAAGAATGCCACGTCACATACTGAAATACCCTGTGTATCTGCAAGACCTGCCAAAACCTCTTGCTAATCACCTGAAGTTTGTTATTTGTAGCCATGAGCAAACAGCATTTCAGAAAAGCTTTTGTTCTGTGCCAAAGAGCTAAGGCTACGTTGCATTCCAGAAGTAGCCAGGTAAGTAAAAAGGTCACATGCCAATATAGCATTTAATAGACCAGAATCAGACTGAAAACACAGGCCAGTCCTGTGGAACAGCTTTAATGCCATTTAATTCAGTGAGACACACGTCTGAAGTGCAGCAATACACTGAATACAATTTCAGCACCAGAACACACGGTGTAGTGGAGCCTTCATCCCTCTGGGTCTGTGGACGTCATCATAGAAGGGAGTACTGATACCCCAGACTGTCTTCCCGAAATCATTCCAGTACATAAAGGGGGCTTGCAGGAAGGATGGGGAGGGACGCTTTATATTAGGAAGAAATTCTTTGCTGTGAGGGTGGTGAGGCACTGGAACAGCTTGCCCAGGGAAGCTGTGGATGCCCCATCCCTGGAGGTGTTCAAGGCCAGGCTGGATGGGGCTTTGAGCATCCTGGTCTGGTGGGAGGTGTCCCTGCCCATGGCAGGGGGGTGGGAACTAGATGATCTTTAAGGTCCCTTCCAACCCAAACCATTCTATGATTCTATGATTCAGGTACTGTACCTTACCGTACACTTCAAGTCTTTCCTTCCTTCTGCTTATGACCCCAGTTGCAATTCATATGCTTAGTATCAACTTGACAGAAATCAAACAACCCTCTTCAGGTTCACATGGTCATAACCTGCACAGCACAAGACCGCAAGCCAAATTCACCCTTGGTATATAAACTCAGCTAAGTGGATGAAAAAAGCCTCAAAAAATGGCCTTCTTCAGTGTGGTAACATCTCAAAATCTGAGACGAGTTTGATCTACATGCGTAAAGACAGAGAGTAAACAAAGCAGTTGCCTCTGAAAAAAAGAAAATCTGTACCTTTTTTCACGTGCCAACTAGCTTCTTGCAGTTCCCATCATGCCAACAAAATAATTAACCACATGTAAATCTTCCTAGGAAACTCCCCAATCTCTTCTAATAAAACTACTGTAGAAAATACAGCTATGTTCTCCTGTTTGCAATCCTCACCACTGAAATTCCACTACAGTCACCAGCCCTCCCAACTCGGAGATCAAAAAACAGCTTCAGGAGCCCCTTACGCTCCTGGCTTGACCACCTTGGGCAAAGAGGAAATATCAGGGACCACAAATGCTGCTCATTCTAACAATCAGCTCTGCTAGTAGATGTATATCCATACCATGAAGATCACCATCTCCACAGCTAGAGCTTTACAGCTGAGATCCTCACTGGTCTCCTCCAGTCCTTGAAAAAGCATCGAGATCTGGAAGCCTCTTTTCAGGGTAGGAATGCAAAAGCAGCATGTGAAATGCCTGCTTGCATACGCTCATCCTACAGCTAAAGAAGGACTTTTCCCTCGAGAATCATCTTGCTGGCAATTGTCACCAAACAGTGAATTCACACACAAAATATTTATAAAATTTATCTACAGTCCACACGATGCTCACGTTGCAGAACATCCCACTACATAAATAAATCTGTACAAATAGTGGAGACGTTCTGTGATGAACATCTGAAGAAGCTGCTGGAGAAAAACCTGCGTGCGCCCACCGCAGTGCCTCATCCCACCTACTTCGCAGGGCGCTTTTCTCAGGCATCACTCTCACTGCCCTTTGACACAGGCAATTATCTGCTCCCAATCCCGGCTGACCTCACATTCCTTACCCACCTGCAACTCCCATGGAAAGATAACAGGAGTTTTCATTCACATTAGCTCAGCCTCTTTGTTCTGGGCAAGGAAACAATATTCATAATGCCCAAACTGATTTCATTCCAGTAGAGGATTAGCTTCAATCTCTGCTGCTGGAGAACGAAAAGGCGAGCAAGAAATTACCGTCAAATAATTACAATGCTTTTTGCTTTACAATGGATACACAGAGGTTTGCAAAAAAACCAACCCTTTCGCTGAATTGAATCCGCAGTAAATTTCTAAGCCTGCCTCAGACACACTTAGAAAGGCTACCGAGTCCTGCAGATAAGGCCCAGGACTGAGGGTCGGGCAGATGAAAGCCCCGTTGCCTGCTCTTTGCATACTTAGGCTAGTCAACATCCAAACCATTAAAAGGGGGAACAATGCTATTTCTCAGGCTTATAAATATGCTATAAGGCCAAACTCATTAGCGTTTACAAAGCACTTCTAGACTCGCTTGTCTGGAAGGAGTTATACAACCATAAAGTATTATTCATTCTGTTCTAAGGCAGAAAAGTACGTATTACTGCAAATCCAGCAGTAGCTTTTCATGCACCATTAAGGTTTACTACACAGTCTTAATCTAATCATAAGCACTTCAGAACCCAGATCTGTCATTCGAAACATACAGATCAGACTTCATCACTGAATAACCAACTGGGTCAACGATATATGGCACAGGACACACAGGCACTTTTATTTCCTCATTTATCCCACACTTCTTCAACTGAACCATTTGTATTTTCAAAACTCCATCGTTATTGGTTTTCCTGACATCTTGCATTATGTCTACTCAGGATTTCAACAGGTTCAAAACTCAGCTGCTAGATCTGTTTGCACATTTTTAAAAAGCTGAGATGGGAAGGAGTGCAAAGTTCAGGTCTACACCTCCTCCAACATTTATCGAGGAAACTGGTTCCTTCAGGCAACTTTTTCTGCCCATTATTATTCCGGGATCTCCTTTGCTTGCAATTCTGAAAATGTATTCATAACTAGTGGTAGACTTGCTTTTGACTCGCTGATCAAAATACAATCTTTATAGCTCCAGGCACCATCATCAATGCCGTGCTGGAGGGAGTTCAATCCAGTTGAATGAAATCCACTGTTAAAAGTAACAGCTAGCTCCCAAACCACATCTTTGGACTCCTTTACTTCATCTCCTCCTTCGGGCTGCTGCCGCACCCCTTTGCAGTGGTCTCCAACCCCATCTTGAGCTCGGCAGGCAACTCGTGCTGCCCGCCCTCACCCACCGTGAGGACATCTCCCCACCAGATCTGCACAAGGGCTGCAGGAGAGCTTCATCTGAGCTTGGCAGAAGTTCTCCCCCCAACTGCCCTCTTGCTCTCTACCCTCCTGCAGCAGGTCCAGGAGGTCGGCACTTCCACAGCCCCCCCATGCCGGGCCACGCACTCCATGCTGCCCAGCCCTTCCCTCCAGCTCTACAGATGTTCCTTGCGACAGAACAACCCTGTCCCTCTGTGTCTGATACGGTTTTGGTTTAAATCCAGATATGAAATATCTTATTTAAAAAGAAAAGGTCAAATTCAAATATCCATCCTTAAACAGAACACAGACAGGGAGTTTTACGCTTTAGATAAGATTCCTTTTGCGGGGCCAGTTCCAAGCCTTTCCCAAAAATATTGTATTCGCTTCATTTTGAACTGCCAAATAAAAAAAAGTAAAAAGAGGACCGCCTTTTAATTTTTATCCAAATAAGGCAGAATGAAAGGACAGGACAGCAGATTTTCCATCGGAAACCTTCCCTGTCCAACCTGGCCAAGATGCTATTACAGGCTGAAAGGAAAAATAGAGGCCCCTCCAACAACTGCATCAGCTGCTGTTTACGTGATCCGTTCCTCATCTCACAGGACACCGAGCAAACTTGTCTCCATGGCTGTGGGATCAGAAAAATGTTGGACCTATGCTGTCCCGGACAGAGGGCGTTTACGGCTCTGCAGCGACGCTCTCTCAAGTACGCAGCCCCACGGCCAAGGAAATTAGCTAGTCACCTCAGATACTTCCAAGAGCAAAGTCTGAATCATGTTAAGAATATTTAATACTCTGAAAATGCTGAGCACCTGCCCCTTGAACAGAAGATGCCTTTCGGGTATCCCACGTGGATCCCCAAAAATGGAGACGCTCTGGATCGCTTGCCGTTGTGCAAACTCTTGCCCTCCTGCAGCAGAGCCAACGCAGGACGGAGACCTGCATGTGTCACCTCGACCTGCACACTCACCCTCAGCTCTCTCTTGCGCTCGGCAGCAGACGCTATTGCGTTACAAAATGCTCCCTTTACTTATGGAAAAAAAAAAAACAACCAACCAACCAACAACAACAAAACACATCGAAGTGGATAAACACATAGCTCTGCATTTAAGCACGGATTAAACAACATTGCTGTTTAGAGGAATGTGTTTTTAAAGAACAAAATTTCTAGAGCAACTTAATTACTCTCCTAGGGTTAACGAAAGGATTTGCGTGATCCCGCTTCTCTTCCTCACTACACTGCGAGTGATGGATATGACTGAACACAACGATCCACTTAACCCCACAGGATCTACACCCACCATTTAAAATAATTAAATAGCATGCATTTGGGGCGATCCTTTCTCTCCCCCTCCCCGCTGCTTAGCTTTACATATAGAAAACATTTAGCGTATAAGGCAAACAACAAACAGGAATATAATTAGTCCTTTCGAACCGAGATGTTGTTTAACTTAACTAATTGAAGAGAGAAAGCAAAAGCTCACACTGCGTGGCTAGCGGCGAAGTCATAAAATGTCACTTTTCTGAGGTTCATACTCCAGTAATTATCTTCTATACAAAGAACGGTGACTCATAATTCTGCTTTTTCATAAAAATCCTGCACAAAAAGGTCTGCAATAACCCCCCCCCCCTTTTTCTTGGTCAACTTGAGGCTGAAACAAGGTCTTTATGAGCTGTGGGAGTGGAAAGTCATTAGGGTTTCAATTCCAAATGAAAATTAAGGCTTTTAACTTCCCATACTACTCATACTGACAACCTTTCATATGTAATTGCCAAGGAAGAGTTACTGCGGTCTTGTCACCCTCCTAATGATTGGGTGATACGCTGACAAATAGAACCTCCCTCCAAATTCCACTACGCACATGGGAATAAAAGCCCAAGGTGGTTAAGAAACATTGGGTTCACGCCCAAGAGTGACTTTGATGACTTTTCAGTCAGGGCTTGTTATGGGTTACCAAATTATCGGTGTCAGAAATCGAGCGATCAAGGGATCGGGTAAGAATTTCATTGGAAAGAGGAAAGGTGTCTTCAGCAATTAGGGCAAAGACACCGCGGCTTTGCACTGACGCAGGGCGCAACATAACAAGGACCCATCCTCCCCACAGCTGTGATTCCTCACCTCAACCAAAATAGCACTAGGCTGCCAGGTAAACAGCATTTTAAATACACACATAATATGATACCCAACTGCAGATGGGATGAGCTGAAATAACAACAAATGCCGTCCCCGCTCTCTGAAAGATATCGAGGTAACCTGTTGCTGTGACAGCAGCAGCATCTTTCTGAGCTCATCTCTGTCTGTGGAGAGGCAAGCACTGCTCTTCAACTTATTTTGCTCCTTGTCTTCTCATTTGGGAGAGAAATTATTATTTGACAAGTTTCTATTTCTGACGTTTGGCTGGAGACTGTCTGTGCTTCATCATCCTGCGGTCCCAAGAAGTATATACAACACAGAAAGAAGCACCCCAACACGTAGAGTGCTTTTATCCCAATAAAGCTGAAACAGGACTTGAAGCAACTCCAAAACTGGGAATTAGAAATGTCTGGAGTTACTATAAAGGTTGCTCCTTCCTTGCTAGCTCATTATAACTCAAAACCTGTGTTGTCTGTTATCATAGCAATGTCTGTATCATAGCAATGGTTAGAGGCCTCGTTTGAGGTAAGGGTCTAATCCTGTTGAGTGCTGTGTGAGCATGTTATACATGACCCAGTGAACCACAAGCAACTTGGAGAAGACAAAGGAAATATATTACCCTGGTTGTATCAACAACAACCACAGATCATGTAATTTACCTATAAGTACATCAGAAAGCCATGTTACAGTGAGAAAGCACACCAAATCTGAGTCCCAGTTCCGTGCTGGAAGTTGCAAAACCTTCCATTCTTTTGTTATTTTAAAGCTTACAGCTGAAACAATACAGTCCTAACTGACCTCGTAAAAAGGGGACTGCATTTTGTTACAAGAGGCCAGGAGACAAGCAGGGGAGACTTCCAAATAAACCGCCCAGAATCCAGAAAGCAAACAGCTACACCAAAAACTCAAAAAGAAGACTTTTCAGAAGACGGTTGAACACAGTCATACACGTGCAGCTACATCCACATGGCCTGGAGGACTGAAAGCTGCAGAAATCATTATTTTTCCTGAGATGGAACCTACAGCCACTCCAGAAGAGAACATCTCCACAAACAAGGCGCATATTATCGCATTTCAGGACATCAAAGAGGAATAAACACGCAGGCTTTAAAAACCGTTCCCCATTTTTTAAGAGGTGTAACAAGCAGTTAAGAGGATGAAAAGAGGGAAAACACCGCAAATGTTATCAGGATTGGGAGACAGAAAGGCTGCTGCACTGGCTGAAATATTCACTTGGTTTGTAGCCTCAAAAACAAACATCACAAAGGAATGAATGAATAATTGAAATAAAGCAAGCGAGTCCATAGGTATACGTAGCAGCAAAGGACAGGTGTATCAGCAGTCTGAAAAGGAGGGAACGATTAACTGACTCCTGTGCTGGGGTTTGAGTTGCAAACAGGCAAACGAACAAGGGGACATATTATCAGAGTTTTTCACAATATGCCATCTTTGTGCGATGCATGAGCCGCTGGTGGAGATCGTATAACCTAGCACTACGTATCACATTCAACGGCAAACATGCTTTTAACTCAGTGGAAAAGGGATTAAAAGCTCCGCAGATCCAAAGCACAAATCAAAGTTATATTCAGCTGCTGGGAAATATATAAATATGAGACTGCAAACCCCAGTAAGGGAGATAAGAAAAGGAAATCAGGAAGACAAAAGAATACTGTGCATCACAAAAGTCCTTTAAGATTGTACATAAAAATAAGATTTTCTTAGCACCTTTCTTAGGAGCTGAAAAAGACTCAGCAGCAACCAAAATGAATTATTTTTTTATTACTGATACACTCTGCTAGCATCTGACAATACTACTTTGGCATAAAACAGTGGACTTTTATGTAGGTTGTCCTGAGCCATTTCTAGTAGATCCTACTAAAAACAAAAATGGGGGGAAACCACTGAAAACATCAACATGACAACAGTAACTAGTCACGTATATAACCAGGGGTAGTCCGCTGGCTACACAAAAATCAAGCAGAGTATTCCCTAAATAGGCCAGATTTTGTCCATTGTTGGAGATTAAAGACGTTATGGATGTCCTTTAAATAAAAGACTAAAGCAAGTGTAAACAGTCCAAGTCTTAGCTCCATTCACATCAAACACTGTCCCCGCAGTAACTTCACTGGGCGCTGCGAGGCACCACGCCACTAAATGGTCCACGGCCTGATGCAAAGTCATGGCCATACTTCAAGGAGCACAGTGTCACAGGAGTGGCATTTATAGGACAAGGCATTATCAATAAGTATCATAGAGTGAACTAAATGTACCTTAGTAAGGAAAAAACTGCGGATGAAAGGCGGATGCCAACCCTCCAGAGACTGCTTAGCACTTAATGAAGAGTCGGAAACCAGGAATACGGGTTTTAACCTTGCATTTGCGATAACGCAGCAACCTGTCTTCAGATGATCCAGGATGGAAGATGTGGGGAAGGACAAACATTTTTTAAGTCTAGTCAACCCCACTAGATCAGAGACTGACAGCGAGCCTCCTGCTGCATTGGTTTCCATAGAAATATTAAGCTTTGGGGAATGGAAATGCTGTAAGGCTTACTTTTTCTTCTTTCCTGAAATAATGGTTTGCTTTTTACTGCTCTAATGTGAGTGGTTCTTTTGCCTGCTCCTCTCTTTCCTCTCCATGGGTCTTCTGCAGCGAGAGGACAGAGCTGGGTGGCCTGGGGGGCAGCTCTCCCCACCCAACCAAAGCAGGGATCTCAGCACCCCATGGCCATGTTTGGTTATCCCAGGAAGAACAGGTCAGACACAGCTGCCAAACCCCCAGGAATAGGCAGCCCTGGAGCATCCTACTGCCCTGGAGGCGGTTCAAAACAGCAGCAAAGTATCTCCTCTCGCTGCCCAGCCTGAGCCCTGCTCCCTCCATTTGCTCCACACACTTCATCTTCCACCTCTCCCACAAACATTCAAATGCCGCTGATGCCCCTGCACACGAAGGAAACCCCAGCAGCAGAGGAGTTTGGGGGTGAAATGCGGGGACAGTGCAGTCCCAAGCATCCCTGCACAGAGCTGGGGGATGGAGCAAGTCTGAAGGGCTTTTCAGAGCACTCCAGCTTTGATTGAACTAATTCTGCCAGCAAGCCGGGGTTGACACAACTGCAGACGACAGCTAGCGTGTCACCCCTGCAATTGCCCTTTACAGCTGGCCAAAGCCCCAGTGCCGTAAGCCCAGCACTCACCGCCGGGGCTCCCTCTGCTACAGACAGCCCAGCCCTCTCCCACCACGGCCAACCCAGGCCAACAGGAAACATCCCATCCTACAAGCCTGGAGGAGAAGCCCGCGCAGACAATGAGCTAATTCACATCAGATTTAGGGTGGCTTCGGTCTCACCACAAGATCCCTGAAGTCTCAAATCCAACCGGTAAATAACCTGTAATCTACCTCACAAGGACTATCTTTCACAAG
Source organism: Larus michahellis (assembly GCF_964199755.1). NCBI lineage: Eukaryota > Metazoa > Chordata > Aves > Charadriiformes > Laridae > Larus > Larus michahellis. The sequence goes on along the minus strand of NC_133899.1, from coordinate 36,571,166 downwards.
GAGAGAGGCTCTGAGCAAGGTGAACGCTGGGCACCACCACTGCCCAGAGATGTAAGAAGTCAGTACGAGGAACGAGCATCCTGAGAGGGGCAAACAGCAAGGCAAAAAGCAGTTTAAGGGAAGGAAGAGCACATATATACACCTGTACGCACGGGGACCAAAGTAACGTGGCATAAACAGTCTTGGCCCAGACATGAATCACCAGAAAAGTGTTCAAAATAACCTGTACAGCAGCCTTCAATTGCCATGGTGATAAACGTTTCCTAATGCCTGAGAGCAGCTGAGTCCTGAACTCCACACACCTCATTCACTAACAAAAGCCCTCATTATATAGGGAGGGGGAAAAAAAATAATAAAAAATCACAAATGAATTGTGGCCATTTTAAGCCCTCCTCAGATCAAGGGCTGATTTCCACACTCCCGTTTCATACAGGGAGCACCGCGCTCACATTGCCGCCGATTCAGAAGATGGAGGCTGGCTGGCTGGCTTTCTGCTTCACAAGCCAGTAGGCAAGGGCAAGACAGATTCTCGGAGACAGTGTTACTTTTTCTGCCAGGAGTTATCTATTTGCAGAAGTGGGTCAACTTTCTCTGGGTGGACACGTTAGCGCGCGAGTGCCTCGCAGCGCTGCCGGCGAGTCTCTGCCCGCTCCCGCGCGCGGAGGAACCTCTGCACATAACTGTTTATGGCAGCCAAGTGTTTCATGAATTGCAGCGAGTTAAACCACAAGGGGACGATGACATTTGGCGACAGGGCAGGATGAATTCTGGCTGGCAGACAAAAAGCCAGGTTAAAAAAATACAGAATGCAGCAGCAAACCCAGCCAGTCGCCGCTAATGCGCAGGGAAACTGGATGCGCAGCTCCCAAACCTTCCCTCTGCCACGCGAGCAACGTCGTGTGCTCTGCAGCGGGAGGCAATAAGGCCTGATTGTGAGCGTGGAAAGGACTTCAGGCTTCCTGGGGCCAAGCATTTTAAGCGTATCTTAAATAGGTTTATAAATTTTTTAATTTGCCTCACTCTGCACCTTCGGATGTATGCCAGGCATTTTTGCCAGTTTGAGCACCTCACCTCCCTCTCACCTAGCAGTGAGATCAGCCATCCGTCCATTCTTGTGCTCCCAGAGCATCTCCAAAGCGCAGCCCCAATACACAAGGATGCCACACGGCCAGCCTGAGGGGACAACACCAGCAGACCCTGCCACAGATACGTCTGTGTGAGATACACGCAAGGCCACAGCCATGCTGGGGCAGATAAAAAGCCCGATGCCTCCCAGAGACGGCCTCCAGGATCACCCAGGTTCCATGGATGTGGTCACCCTTGTTCCCAAAAAAGCATTAGCCCTCAAGCTTTCAGATGCAATGCTTCTGTTTGTTAGTGTTAGTGTTCACGCCCCTCATCTCCCAACGCACACCGAGTGCAACACCTGCCAAGGCTGCATTTTGGGTTGCCATGCCTGTCACTTAATTAGATCACCATTTAATTCAATCCTCAGCTTTATTTGATGAAATGCCTCCAGAGGACTACATCATTTACACGTAACCAACACAGTTTATTCCCCTTATTTTGATTGCTTTTGACAAGTGTAAGGGTATAATTCCATCAAAGGCCCATAGAAAATTGCCTTTTAATCAACACAAGTTTTTTTGCCATCAACAGGACAGCTAAGAACAAGTTATCTCCATAGAAAATTGAAAGAGGAAAACAGATTTGAATGCACTACTATGGAGAATATATTTACAGATATGGCCCAAGTTTAGTACCTAGGTTAAGCGTCTTGAGCCTTGTTTTCAGGGACACCAGCTACGCTGATGTCTGGGAGCCGAGAGGGCTGCCACACAGGCAGGAAGGCAGGAGCAGGCAATGACAAAGATGCCTCAAGTGGAGCGCTCCACTGAAGCCCCTTGGACAAGTGGCCAACAACTACTGGTTACAAGAAACTCAAGCTGTACCCTTAGTGTCCGAGACCTCAGCAGTGATAAGCTTATTAGCAGAACTCACTGAACTTACAGAAAAGATGGAAAGAGATGTTTCTACAGAGGTCCTACATTTAGTGTACCCCCCCCCAGGGAAGGTTTCCTGGCTTAATCACAAGGAACCTGTATGTTGCAGCCTATAGCACCAAAAATACCCACAGGTTAAATAGAGCGGTATCAAAAAAAGAAAAGTTAAAGTAATGTTCAGAGGATGAAAACTGTTCTTGATATAAGAGAGATATTAATTGGTCAAGTAGCCAAACCTCTGTTTAAGAGTGGCCGGGGCGGGGCCACTGAGCTCTGAGAGGTCTCCATCGCAGAGAACAGGGCTTCCTCTGAGCCAGGCTGCTGTGCCCGGGCGGCGTGGGGGCTGCAAGGGCTGACATCTGACTGCTACTGAGAAAGGCAATTTCCTCTCTTTCACCAGCTTAGCACAGCTGCACTGGAAGAGCAGACAACAGTCACCGCAACACCTCGAACAGGACTGATCTCACCTGACTTTGGATGGTTGCATATGAACTAGCCATCCAGGCTGCCTTCCCATTGGCAGAGAGAAAGAGCACCATTAGCGTACAGCTCTTCTCCCTCTAAAGCAGACATAGTTGACATAAATCATGACACCAAAGTGCCTTTCTCCACGTGGCCGATAAAGGAAGCCCAAGGGGATGCAGATGTTAAAGTCTATATTGGAGATATCTCAAATTAAATGGGATGAACCTCACCCTTTGCTTCTGCCCCTGCATCTTCTCATCTCAAAGGCCTCATTAATACGTCACAGTAAATAATATGTATATTAATTATAAATACGCTAATAAAACAAAGGACTTTGACCTAAAGGCTGTGTGAAGAAGAGGAGAAATAAGTCCAGGGTAGCTGCACGTCCGATCAATACCAACCTGCAGGGAACAGCCATTTCTCTTTGCCACCATTTTAACTGTAATATATCGTATCCTCTAGGTAAATATGTGGACTTTTACAAGTGGGAATCAATAGAAGCAGAGATCTCCCCACCCCCTCACCCGGAGAGACCATTCTTCTTCCGTTGGAGCAGACAACAGCAAGAGGCCGTAGATTAATGTCTCTGCTACTACAGGCTGTCTGCCATAGCCACCTCTTTCTTCTGCACCTCTCTGACCACTTTTTAAGTGTTGATGCTTTTAATAATTAAAAAAAAACAAAACAAACAAAAACAACACAAAACAAGTGTTCATGTTGATAAAGAAATACGTTAACATTTTACTCATTTTACTCAACTGGAATAAAGCAAATGCCCATTTTGGGAACTCAGAGCAAATAGCTTCAGTGGAAGGTGAAGAAGTTCTAACAACAACATTCAGTTGATGGGGGGAAAAAAATTAAAGCCTGAAATCTTTGCCTGCATACACAGGATTTAGTCCCAGGCACATCACCAGCTAGTGAGTCTGTATGCCTCCAGGCTTGCAGATGGATAAACAGTTGTCCCACTCAGATCTAGATGAGGCTAAAACCAGTGGAAGCCGTTGCCCTGTTGCCCTGGCCTCAGGGAGCTTTGAGTCACTCCTCCCAGTGTTCCCACATACCTCACAGTCCAAGGACACATCCTATGGCACATGAAGGCTTCTTCCTTCCCCCAGGTCATATCACCCAATGTGGCTGTCTTCATTTTTTAATTCAGTTTTTTTCAGAAATGTTATTCTGGCAGGAACCAGGCGGTAGCAATGGCCATCGCTCCAATGAGGCTGCCTAAAGCTGGATGGGCAGAAAGACCACGCACGCACACACAGACTCTCGCCGTGCACCCAACAGAAAGCCAAAGCACTCACAAGGACAGCGCAGCCACCACGCTTCAATTTCTGCCCTGGATCTGGGGGTAGATTTATGGGAACTGTGGCGTATCACTCAACACAGATGCAACTGGCCAGCTCCCATCACGTAACTTGGAGATGCCCCTGTCCCACAGCCCAGGTCCCAGCTCACACATGGAAACACCATTTACTTTCAGACCAAGCAGACTCCCTTTTGGCTTTCAGCAGAATACCCAGAGCTGCGTAAGATTACATGTGCGATCTAATATTAGACATTTTCACACTATCAGTTATACTTATTACCTTATCTTCCATGAGCAGCTAATTAACCACCAGGTATCAGCTTCCAAAAAGCCAGTTTGTAAGAGTAAACAGACTTCAGCAAAGTGAAGGGAAGGTGGATCGCAGCTTGGTTTGGTTTTTTTGTTTTTTTAAACTCATACCACTTACACTGAATTCCCATTACAAAACCAGAGTTCATCACCTCCCACTGAGGTGGGTCACTGCGGCCAATAAATCAAGCCCTGGTTTACCAACTCACTTCCAAAGGGTTGCTGAAGAGAAAATGAGAAATATTTAATCCACCTTTGCTTGCTAAGATTTCATTCTAAAGCTAAAGGAGTGTTTAACAGCCGCCATACTCTCGACTCCTTTAGAAAAGCACTGAAGAGGTGAAACAGTCCTGCTTAATACCTAGAAAAGCAGAGCACCACAGGAAGCCCCACTGGTAGCACTGGCAAGGGCAGCACATTTCAGGACTTTCCAGCTTTTCCATAAACAGAAGTGCTCTAGCAAACAGCTCACCATGCCTTGCCCCCACCAGCTGCCCAAGGCTTCTGCTGCGTTCGTAACTATAGGTGTTAAATTCTGCCTCATATCCATTTGAGATCCTCCTCCACCCTCTGTAAGAAAGTATACGAGGGCTGGTCATTGCTGTATGAGTTGAGCTGGCCGGGCAGTTTCTGCTTCATCCACCAGTTAATTATCCAGCGTTTTAAAGACATGACACACCAGACTGAAGTTTGCAACCTAAAAACGAAAGGCCACACTTTCTCCTCTTCCTCCTTTCCGTTTTATCCAGGGGAAAAAATTTAAAAAGAAAAAAAAAAATTAACAGGAAAAAAGAGTATAAAAAGACCGGGCTCTAGAGACGCGTGTGCAGGGAAGGCAGAGACCCAGGAGAGGCGGAAGGATGCTCGCCGCCAGGGCTGCTCCGCGACAGCTCCGCCGCCCGCCTGAGCGGCTGGGGCTGTTCCTCACGTTCACCTGCCCCGCTGCTGCCTCCTCCGCACCGCCACAGGCTTAACGCAACCGCCGCCCGGGTCCGGGCAAACTACACACACACACACACACACACACACGCACACACCCGCCTCCCAGACTTCTTGCTGCCAGTCAAAAAAAAGGGGCCTGATAAGCTTTGCATTTGCATATGTATGGAGAGGCATTTCCAAAGGCACAGGCAGGGAAACGGCCCCGCTGAATACCGATGCTATCTGAGAATGACAACTATTCAAGTCATTTTACAGCTTCGCTACCTAAGTGGAGAGATCAAGCTTGTTTGCATCTTTACAAGGATTATGAGCTTTAAAAGTGCTGATCATATCTGTCCCACCCTCAGAAATGAAGCCCCGCAGGTCCTCGGCAAAGAGTGCTTCCCAACACAGAGACCCTCTCCCACAGACACCCCAAAACCACAAGCCACTAAAACCTAAGGTCGCGCCTGTAATGCTTGAGCCCAGAGTCCTCCTTTCTATACAGTAGCATGAGAAAGGGTGCAAAGACACACATGCAAACATAACCATGTGCAGATGCTCTACCACCCCTCCCTACGCTTACCCTACAAGGCGAAGGACATGGGACTCAGCTCTCGGTCCCCTCCAAATGATGTTGCTGGGCACCACACTGCACACAGCACTCGAGGAGGGCAAGAACTCTGCAAGCAGAGACTTCCCTCTTCACGCAGACAGGGATGACTTGAATCCCATGTGGAGAACCCCACAATGCCTCACACCAGGGTTAAGAGTGAGCTCTGAGGCCGTGGTGGTGTCCCGTATGCACAAGAGCCCTGGGTTAACAGGAATGAGCTGGCTTTGTCCTAGTCAGCTGTCGGTATCTAAAAGGGATGTGGCCTAAGGTTCACAAAGAGAACTGCAAAGCCCTTCTGTCCCAAAACATTCAACATCTGCCAAGCGCTCTCCGGGCCTCTGTGCACAGCGCTCAATGCTTTATGAAAATAAAGTCAAGTCACACCAGGAGCAGAAGCTATCTGCAGATTTACAAACCAGACACTTCTGATTTACACAGCGCTAGGAGAGAGAGAGAGAAAAAACAACAAACATTTAAAGATGCTTGCTGTACCCTGCAACATCTGGTGACTGGATCACCCTTGAAACCAGCAATCCCTGTCTACTGGGTGAGGTGGCCGGAACGTCTCCAGCTGGGAGTGGAGACACGCAGCTGCGACAACAGGACCGCGCATGGCAAATTCATGAACTTGAGAACTGGGTTCATCAGTGCTGCATGCCCACAGATCTCTTGGGCCATTTGGACTTGCCATAAATCACAAAAAAAAAAAAAAAAAAAAAAAAAAAGGACCAGCACTCCCTGGTCCCACCAGGATCACCAAAAGCTCTGGAAGATGAAGGCATGGCTATCTGGTAAACACATCCACTGCTGACACACAGGACCAACCTGGGGGCTCCAGCACCATCTCTGTGCTTGGAGGAGGCAAAAGGGTACCCCAGCCAGAAAAAAAGTCCTGTCTGGTTAGAAAAGAGAATTAAGAACATTAAGAAGAGCCTTATATACAACAGTTAACTACATTGGTGCCTGGTTTGATTCCTACTGAACCCTCTTGGCCAAACTACTTCTAGAAGTCAAGTATTTGGTCTTGCTGGTTTCAAAAGAGAAAAAAAAAAATCTCCATTTTAAAGGCATTCCAATACTATTATTTTAATGCCTGATCACTGTTAGACAACAGGAGAAACTTTGCTTGAATACAAACTGTCAGAGGAGGCTTGGCACGATTTCACAGTGGAGCTTGTTTCTAACTTTAATGACTAGGCTAAACAAAATTGTGAGTACAGCATCCCTTCGAGAGCAATCTCTTCTCTACAAACAAACCTCCTGTTTCTCAAACGGAAGGGGGGGTCTGGAGGGGGATGAAGCCGAGTTGCCCCTTTCTAAAAATGCTGCCCGTGCCAGAGCCAGGCTGCCCTGCGAGCCCAGGGAGCTAACAGGTGATGCTCGGTGGGGCAGACCTCCACTTGCATCAGACGCTTCCAAAAATCTCATTCAGGGTGTTTATCAATCTTACCAAACTAGCAGACTAACAAGCCAAGCGTAAACCAAAATATTTTAAAAGGGAGTGAGAGAGGAGGCAGAGATGGAAAAATCAGTTTACTTAACCGTGAAAACACAGGTTGCTTTTTGTTAAAAAAAAACACCCAACAAACAAACAAAATGAACAAACAAAACAAAACACCAACCCTCCAGATAAAAAAGGCTCCAACCCTCAGCCCCAGACATCTGTAACAAGCCCAGGGAGCACGACCACCACCACCCTGCACACAGGTGCCCCTCCCTGGCCCCCGCAGCTGCTCTTCCAAAGAGGTCACCAAAGATGGGCAAGGGTGGGGATGGCAAGGACTCCCCTCCCCAGGTATCCCTCACCCCATGGCCAAGGGGAACCGGGGAGGTGGGTGCAGGGCAAGGCTAGAAGCAGGGGAGAGGCTCACCGTTGAGGCCGTTGGGGATGCTCCGGTGGTGGAGGGGGGCGGACAGGTCATCCATAGACCTCCGCATGGCCCCGGCCTTGCTGTCGCCGGCCTTATGGTGGTGGAGGTGGTGGTGATGGTGGTCGGGGCTGCCCGCGCTGCCTGTGCTGGAGGTGCTGCTCCCGTCCCCCACGTCCCTGGTGGCCGAGCCGCCGTTGAGGTTGGTCAAGCTGGCCTGGCTGTCGATGGAGCTCCGCGAGCCGGCCCCGCTCCGCTCCTCGTCCAACATCAGCACCATCTCCTTCAGCTCCACGTTCTCCCGCAGGAGGGTCTCCTGCCTCGCCTCCAGGTCCTTCAGCTTCTGCTGGTACATGCCCACCTCCTTCCACATCACGCTGGCCGTGTGCCTCCCGAAGCGCTGCCATTCCCTAGACAGCTTCTTGCCTTTCTGCCGGTCGTCGTCCAAGAAGCAGCAGAGCTCCCTCAGCTCCTGGTTGTCGTCCTGCAACTTCTGGTTCACCTCCTTCAGCCCGCGGATCTCGTGCAGGTGGAGCTGCAGCCGCCGGTTCACGTCCTTCATCAAGTTGCCGTGTTCCACCATTAAGTTCATCTTTTCATTCTCCACTTTCCTCAGTCTTTTCACCAGCTCTTCCTTGCTCCATCTCAGCATCTCCTCTTCCGAAATTTTGCTCAGGTCTTCTTTAGACCCTTCCAAGGAATTTTTTGCCATCATCTGTGCCTAGGCAGCGTTCGCTCTCACGCAGTAACAAATGGTTCGGGTTATTCAGATTATTTTGTTCGCCTGATTTCCTGGGACTAAAATTCACTGCAGCATCTCGGGGAAGAAATATTATAGTTCTCCGCAGAGCACTGGACACGGAAGAGCAACGCCGGACTGGAAGATCTGCTCCCCCACAGACCCCATAATAATAATATAATAATAATTTTTAAAAAAAGGAAAAGAAAAGGGAAAAACAGGCGCCCCCCCCAAGGGGGCTGGGGGCGGCAGGGAGCCGGGAGCCAAGCGCTGCCCCCCCCCAAGCGAAGCCACCGCAGGGGATCGGCCAACTTACCCCGGGCAAAACAACTACGCGGCGGCCGGTCTCCCCCCCCCGCCCCCGTTCCCGGGCGCTCCGTCCACTTGTCCTCCCGTGTGTCGTCCCCCGCCTCCCCTCCGCCGCTCCCGAGAGACCGGGGCACGGCGCACCCGCCTCGGCTCCTCCGCAGCCCCGCGGCGACGTGGGGCCGAGCCCGGCGCGGCGGCGGCGGCCGATACCGGTGCGGCGTTACCGAGGAGCGGTGGGGGAGCCGGGCGCCTTCCCGGAATGGCTCAGCCCTCGGGAGGGAGAGAGGGAGGGATGGAAGGAGGGAGGGAGGAGGCGGGCGGCAGCGCCGGGGCTGGTCCCACCTCCTGCCGGGCGGGGAGGCGCGGCCCTGGCCGCGGCCGAGCCGAGCGGCGGGGAAGGGGAGCCGGCTGCTGGCGGCGGAGCCGAGGAGGCCAGCCCTCCCCCGCCGCCCCGCTGGCTGCCGGGCTGGGCGCTGCCCGGGACCCGGTGTGCCGCGCCCCGCCGCCGGCTCGGGTTACCGGAGCCGCCGCCGCCGCCAATGCGGGGCCGCCTGGCGCCTTCAAACGGCAGGTACAAAGGAACGGGGCCGCTCCCTCCCTCCTCCCACTGCTGCCCCCCCCGGTCGGCTCTCCCCCCGCTTTTCCCCCTTTTTTTTTTTCTTTTCTTTTTCCTTTTTTTTTTTTTTTAAAGAAAAACTACCGGAGGGAGCACCAGCCCGGGGAAGGGTGGGGTTTAGACAGGCAGGAAAACCCGCCCCGCCGGGCGGCCCCCCGGGGAAGCGGCGCCGGAGCGGCCCCGGCCCCGCTCCGCCAGTTTTTCCCGGGTTTCCCGGAGCATCTCCGGGATGCTGCCGCCGCCCCCCGCCCGCCACGGGCTTTGTCAGCCGGGCCCGGCCGCGCTCCGCTCTGCCCCGGCTGCCCGCCCTCCCCCTGGGGCGGCCGCCTTTGTCCCCGGGTCCCTCCCGCCTGGGCCAGAGCCTGCAGGTTGAGGGAGGCGGCTCCAGCATCCCCGCCGCCTCCCTGGGGCCGGCATGTTCCTTCAGAGCGCAGAGGTGCGGGAGGAAACTGCCCTGACGGCGCAGATACCGCTTATTCCGCGGTAAAATTGGCCCGGGTCCTGGTGGTCCTTACTATCAGGAGCAGGCGTGACAAACATCACTTCTGCACACCTCGGGCAGACGCCAGAAAAGGGTACAGAAAGTTCATAAAGTGGATTTCCTAGGCAACATGTAGGCAGGTTTCCTATATCCTTGCATCATATCCCCTGACTTTTGGTCTAATGCACTTTTCGTTGGGGTATGCTATCTCTTTGTAGACTGCTTTTGGCCAGTATCGTATTGTAAAAATGAAAGATGCACCGGGGCAGAGCAGTGCTGCCAGCTATTTCCCGCAAGAGTATCCTTAAGAAGTCCCAGGGAATTGCCAGCTTTGTTCTCCTGAGGAACCTTGGTAAATGATTTGACTCCAGGATTAAACCCGTGCAACCTCAGCTTTCTGACCACACTGGAAAGCGGGTCAAGACACCCTCTAGCTATAAAAACACATCAAATCCGATGCCAGAGCGTGGGATGCGGAGCAGATGGCCTGTGCATGGAGGGAACATCAGAATGGAGAGGGATGGAGGGTTGCAACTTCTGCCTTTTGGTGTTATCTTCCTAAGTCTCAGTCAGTAGAGCTGCAGTTTCTTCATGTTTTTCTGCATGAGTCTGTGCTCCTGGGTTCCTGAGCCCAGACATATCCTTGGCAAACTAAGACAACTGCCTGTTCCCTGCTGAAGCAGAACAGCAGGACTTCCCTGCTCCTGGGGGGAGTTCATCGCCTCCATGGGCACTGTTGGCCCCTCTCTTCTCCCAGCTTTTATCCCTTTATTATCAAAAAGGTAAGCATGGACACTAGTTCACTCCATGTGAGATAAGCAGGGGATGGATCCCTGGTACAGACACAAAGATGTGAAGGGGACAATTCTCCACTAGCACATACTCACACCAGCATAGGTCCTTAGAGAGGAGGCAATGATGTTGTCAAGCCAGCGATGAGGTCAGTTTGTTCCTTCCTTGGGGGAATGACTGAGTAGGTAGAGCAGCGGCCACCTGGGACCGGAAGCAGCATCAGAGCTGTGCTCCAACCTGTGTCCCCACCTTGGTGGCAGCTCTCCAGAAGGTGCAGTCCCAGGCACGGCCGGTGTCGCGGGCGGAATGATTAACTTCGCTCGTCAGAGAGAAGTAGTGAAATATTTATTAACATAAAACAGTGATTTAACAAAGTTACTAGGGAATGTGACAGTGTTTTACGAGATTTGATGCCAGGGTACACTCGATTATTTACTGTGTAGAGGCCAGGGTAAGACAAGCTCTCAGGGAGACCCTCCTGTTGAGTCATGAGGTTCAGAAAGGACCCCCTGGCTTCCTAAACTCCTTCTCAGAGAGGAGCCTAGGTATGGCTGGATTCGATCCTAGTCCCGGACTTGGTCAACCGTTTATGTCTAAAGGATTATATATGCGCAATCAATCCTTTGTATCACTTAGCTAAGATTTCAAAGTTTAGCATGCTGTTAGTCACTTACCGAGAACCTGTTGTGGCGAGGAGTCTCTCAGCCTCGAGGAGTAGAACCTTAAGTGAGCGTCCCCACTCAAGGGGAGATCCTGGCGTGCAGCCCGCTGCTCAAAGGGCTCTTGGGCTGTCCACTATTTATAGAGTAAGATAATTGACTTATAGTCATATTCCCATGCAAACAAAATATCTAGGTCCCCACTCCAGACAGTGTTTTGACTGTGTTACCAGCCATCCCCCAAAGTCCTGGTGCAACTCGTAACAGCTCCCACTGATGGTTATGGCTTCAGCAGGAGCAGGAGCAGGAGCAGGCAAGGGCGAAAGGGGAGAGCACACCGCCACAGCCGGTCAGCCCCTCCTGAGTCAGCCCTTAGGACCTGGGATCCCGCAGGTGTTTGTGCCGAGAGGTCACTGCTCCTGGGGCTTGGGACCCTTCTGACAGGTCCCAGAGAGGCCACGGCCAGCATGGTGTGTGATCAGGCTGTGTCCCATCTCATGCTTCTCAGCACCCCGAGCCAGGCCACCAGAAGGTAGCACCCTCTGCAACGGGCTCGCTGCCACTGCTCATGGCTCCATCGTGTCTTAAAGGCACCCAGGCATTTCCCGAGACAAGCCTTTTATTTACAAGGCTTTAATCACATCCTTCCCCACAGGAAGCAGAAAGTGCTTCTCCCAGACCCTCCCAAGCGGTGATGTGACTAGCAGATCCCCGGCTGGTGGCTGGGGGAAGGAGGAGCGGAGCGGGGGGACCCTGCAGAGCAATTGTTCCTCACTGGCCAAAGTCAACAGGGGAGGAGAAGCCTCCGGCGGCTGCACCACAGACACAGGTGCAGCGACGCCATGGTGGTGCCCAGCCCTGGGCCTCACTGATGCTTGCTTCATCTTTTTTTCCAAGAAAGGCTGTTTTTTTTCTAGGTGAAACCTTGCAAAGTTTGAGCCTTATTGGTGCCTTGGCAGAGACTGAGCCCAGCAGACAGGGGGGCTCCTCAGAGGAAGCGAGGAGATTATTAATATCCACAGAGGAAGTCCCTGTGATGATTAAGACTTGCTTTCAGTACTCCGTGAGTATGTCTGGGCTTTCGGAAAAGTTAGTGGCACAGATCCACCCTGCTGTTATTCACAAGGGGTTTGCTGTCATTCTGGTGCCCAGGTGGCCGTTGAAGCATGGTGGCCTGCTGTGCTTGGGCATCAGAGGAGTCCTGTATGCTCCAGAGGTGGCATTGAAGCTGCTGGGTGCCCAAACGGCATCTTGTCCTGACGAACACCCAGTGAAACACTCCTCCATTAGCAACGAAGAGGGAGGGATGGGGTCAGCAGGTTTGAGTGAGCGAGACCTGGATCGGGTGGACACCATGCGTCGTCACCTGTTCTGCTCCCTCACCTTCCCTTCAAGGCGGACGTTTCGTTGCAGGAGAGGAAAATCCCTTTAGCTGGGAAAGGCAAGGCAGCAGTGCTAGAGCAGCGGGGTGAAGCTTGGTGGTAGCGGAGAGTGTCTGTGGCCCAGATGATCTATGGGCACAGCGGATCCGAGGGCTGGGATGAGGTAGGTTTTTTAAAGTGCTTTGAAACCTTTGAGGGGAAGGACTAGGTCAGTGCACAGTTCTATGTTCAATAGCAAACCTGGTGTTGCAAGCAGGTTTTTAATCAACACAAAGAATGCATAATGTCAGAGTATTTTTGACGGGTTTGTGATTTTAATTCTCATGAAGAAACCCTGTTTCCTGCTGTTGTTCAGAAGACATTATGATTTCGCCGCGCCGATTTAAGATGAAGCGTAGGAGAAGTTGGTAAACAACACGACTCCCTTTTGTTACATCTGGCCATGGGGCCTTCTGCAAGCTGCCAGTGAAAAACACTTTTAATATGCATGTCATCCTAAGCGTTTGATGCCCATGTAAGACAGCATCAAAGCCCATCCCTCGCATTGAATCAAATGGACACTTCCACCCTCTTCAGTCAGCGATGAAATTTTAAAGCGAATTATAACATGATAAGAATTTTAGAAAAAAAAAAAAAAAGCACAAACCTACTGGGTGAAATTGCTCTTAATGTTAACTCCTGAATTCAGCAGGTGACATAAAAATCGAATTTGGTCCCTGATACAACACAGCGATGCGTAGCCTCATCGAAGTCTTACCAAAGCATTCCCTCTACAGGGCTACATCAGTATTACAGAAGGCACCGCCACCGCTCGGGTCCGTGTTACTGCCACCCCACACCCCACCCCTCCGAGGGGGGGTGGCTCTCCCAAAGCCCACGCATCAGGTGTGGGAGTGGGCGGAGGGGCAGGAGGAATCCCAGCGGGACTCTCCCAGGACATGGCTTTTCCAAGGCAGCCTAGGATGTATGCACCGCCGCGTGCGCGTCAAGGCCGTGCTCCACTTTTACACACGCTGAGGACCCGTCTCGTAAAACACGTCCTCCATGAATCATTTACATGGGTTATAAATCCTCTGCGGCATTGGTATTTTCTCATAAATCAGCGCCAAGGACTAATCCTTAATTCATGTTTTGAAACACGCCACCCAGATTGCGACAGTGGGAACTCTGGTTTGTGCAACAAAGCTGTACGATAACAAAAAATGTGCAACGCTCCAAATCTCGGCTATCAAGATAGGTACCTCGCTTCTAGCCTGATTAAGCATTTTTTTTTAGCCAGAGCATTTTTCCAGGTAGCAGCTACGTGAAGAACTGTCATGCGTCATTCTTCCCTCTTTTCCCACACCAGCTGAACCTTCCTGTGAAAAGTCTTCACCCCTTGATTTGCCCATCCGGCTGAGCTATGAGGAGCAAGCAGTCTCTTCGAAGATTAGGCAGCACTCCTTAGTGCTGGCTGCTGCCAGCGTAACTGAGCCATCCAGTTCATTCACTGTCCTTACGAAAGTAGTACGTATTAGATGATGAGGGGACTGGAACACCACTCTCATGAAGAAAGGCTGAGGGATTTGGGTTTCTTCAGTCTGGAAAAAAGACAACTGAGGGGGGATCTTATCAATGCTTACAAATACTTAAAGGGTGGGTGTCAGGAGGATGGGGCCAGGCTCTTTTCAGTGGTGCCCTGTGACAGGACAAGAGGTAATGGGCACAAACTTAAGCATAGGAAGTTCCACCTAAACATGAGGAGGAACTTCTTCACTTTGAGGGTGGCAGAGCCCTGGCACAGGCTGCCCAGAGAGGTGGTGGAATCTCTGTCTCTGGAGACATTCAAACCTCTCCTGGACGCGTTCCTGTGCAGCCTGCTCTGGGTGACCCTGCTCTGGCAGGGGGGCTGGACTAGATGATCTCCAAAGGTTCCTTCCAACCCTATGGTTCTATGATTCTATGATTTTTTGATTACGAAGTCTTTTATTTTGTGCCCTGAAACTGCTAGTAGAATTCTAAAATTCAGCAACTTGTTGGAAAGCCTTCAGGATATTCAGAGAAGAATTGTGGTTGTGACCAGCAAACTCTTTGCCGTACCAGAATAACAGGTCCTCCAAAAGGCTTATATAGTAGCCTCTAAACACTGTTGCAAAGAGTGGCATCCAAACCGCAGAGCAGGGGAGATGGAGAGCTGGTCCTTGAAGGAAGGCATGGGAGATGTGTGTGCTCAGGCTGTGCCTTGAATTATAGCTATTTGCCAGCCCTATTTTGAAGCGATCTGCATGCACCTGAGAGGTCCACATTCACGTGTTGGGTCCAGATCTGCTCCGTGCAGGCACGCTTACAGGGCTGTCGGAGCCATACCGAGTCAGAGCTTTTGGCTTAGTGGCAGCTACAGAACAGACATATCCACTATGTTTGAGGCAAGTAGGAAAAGGCCATAAAAATCCCCTTGCCCACAGTGTTCCCCAAAACTTCATTTTCACAGAAGTTTCTAACCGTTTCTTCAATGCAATGGAGGTTTTTTTTCCCCTCATCCCTAATCTGCATGTTGGTAAAGGACTAGAAGCAAAAACCTAAGAAGCAATAGGCACACGCTGCTCCTAGCTGGGAGCTGCAGGTGACTGACACTTCCCAAACTCATATATAATAGCTAGAGCAAAAATTTCACTGCTAGTTAAGCGTGCGGTGGGGATCCAACTTCATTGTGCAGTCAGAAGGCTGCATACAATATCAGGGGGATTTTTTTCTAGCGTTAAGAAAAATCCCCGAACTCCTCTTACAACGTTTGAATCACCAGGATCGCCACGTGCCTGTGAGCTGAGTCACCTCCTCCACCATCATCTACGCAAAGAGGAGTGCCACTGAAACCCTGAATCCAAGAAATAAAAAAAAAATGACGAAACTTCTCCTGAATAGGGAAGAAATCAGCCAGTAGCAGGAAAAGGGAGTCAGGCAGATTGGATCAGAGCACTGGCCCCTGTATTGTCTCTGCCAGTGGCAAATACCAGATGCTTATGAGAATACTGTGAAAAACCTGCCCATAGGGTGAGTTTCCTCCTCTCTGCCATCTGGTACCGCTTGGCTTCTTCCCAGAAGCATTAAGGTTTACATCCCTTCCAAAAATATTTACCATCCTATCTAACACGGGAAGAAGGCCAGAGATAGCTTGATACGTCTTTGCCTTTTGTAAACACTCCTTTGTAAACACAGGCGATCCAACAAATAGGTGGGAGAAATGGAAGGTAAGGTTTTACGTCCACCTCGACCGTCACTAAACTGCATCCCTCAGTTACCGGGACATCAGGGTACATCCTGGAGGCCAAACTCAGCCCCTAGTTACGTGCAGAGCTCACAGGGGGGTGGTTCTGTGTATCCGGGGGCACAACTTGGTCCCAGCAGCCTGGAGGTAGTTGCAGGAGGTTGTTTTGCAAGACAAAACCACCACTCCCAGATTTTAGCTCCATCGTTCATGGGCGCGCAGCACCCACCCACTGCACAAAGCCCAGGAAGCTCCTGGGATTTAAAACTGCATCATTTAAGCCCCTGGTGATTTAAACACTGGCTTTGCTGAGAGTACATTCATGTTACTCCCGTATTTTTTTTTTCTCTCACTGCCTCTGTATTTTTCTCACAACCCTTTGTGGATGTTTTGGGTGAGGCAGTGATGTTCCATGTGTGACAATGGATTTAGAACAGTTTCAACTGAATGATCTTTGCCATCCTTGATTTAAAAACAGGAGGAAAAGCTAACACAAGAATGGAAAAATATCAGCGGTGTTCCCGGGGAGCATTCGGTTTCACAGTGAGTGGTTGTAGCCCCATCAGCCTCCCAGCTTGGCAGGTTGCCCCCGAGCAGCCCGTGCCCTGGGGATGGAACAAACCCACCGGGGCTCTCCTGGGCTCCTGCTGACGCTCTGCTCCGCGTACATCCTCCTTTTCCCTGGCACAGCTCCGGGCTTGGGCTTGGCGCCGGTGGCTACAGAACAGACACCTCGCTATTCAAGCAGATGAGGCCATTGGTATTAGCAGCATGAGGTCGATGAAACCTGAGTGGTTCCGCAATAGAGAAAATAGGCGATGTTACACTATCCCCCGTCTTCTTTACACTCTTATTTCTCATTTCCAAATGAATAAATGACCTCTCAGTGTTATTGATGGATCAGGGACATACAAATACAGTTTTATACTATAAGCTAAGCCTTTACTCAGTGGTAAAGTGTATTTTCTGCTTGCAAGACAACAACGCTGCTGAGGACTTAATTTTGCCTTTTATAGCTCACTGAAACCACTGGGATTTTATAGCAGATGAGAAAGGAGAGTCATGCCCTAAAATGCTGACACCACTTCTATATATCATAGAGATATCTGAATAATTCATAGTGTCAAGCAGCGCAAGTTAAAGGAACAGTGGCATAAGTGACAACATCCAGCTCTAGCACACCCTATGCAAAAATAAAAACTCCACGAATTTATTTCTTACGCAAAACCCGTCATCAGTTTTTCCCAGGAAGAACTACAATAGCATTAGGAGATGCGGGGTGATGCACCAAACATGGGGATTTCCTTGCGATCGGACACATGGCCCTTTACCTTTGCCGTGTGTGGTATTTGAAATGAAACAAAATTGGATCCAGACTGGAAAAAAGGACAAAGTGTCCTTCCCCAGCACTCATTCTATGAGATGTCGTGGAAGACCCCGGGTTGCTGCCACAGGTCTTCAGGCTACGGCTCACTTTTTGTTCCTGCTAACCACTGCCTTTCAAAACAATGAAGTCCAAAAGTAAAGGCTGGAGATAAGCTGCTTGTGCTGCTGGTGCATCAGAGATCCCTAAATTCTGACGAGGTTTTGTATTGAAGCCAGACTCACGTTCTTCCAAAGGGCCCTCATTGTCACACCAACCTGAAGCAGGGAAAGCCCTCTGGGAAATCGTGCTTGCAATTCAGATATAAACATAGCACTTCAACTCATCTCTTCTTGGACACGTGAAAATAAGGAACCCCCTGGAGTTTGCAAATTTGTTTTCTACTCTACACTTCCCACCCCTTAGTTTGGATGAGTAACCTTCACTGGGTCTGATATTTCAGGCCAGCAGGTCCAGAGAGGTGATTCTGCCCCTCTACTCTGCTCTAGTGAGACCCCACCTGGAGTACTGCGTTCAGCTCAGGAGCCCCCAACGTAAGAAGGACGTGGACCCAACAGGGCGAGTCCAGAGGAGGGCCATGAAGATGCTCAGAGGGCTGGAGCACCTCTCCCACGAGGACAGGCTGAGAGAGCTGGAGTTGTTCAGCCTGGAGAAGACAAATCTCCGGGGAGACCTTATAGCAGCAGCTTTCCAGTATCTGAAGGGGGCCTACAAGAAAGCTGGAGAGGGACTTTTTACAAGGGCATGTAGTGATAGGAGGAGGGGTGATGACTTCAAACTGGAAGAAGGCAGATTTAGATTAGATATTAGGAAGAAATTTTTCACTCTGAGGGTGGTGAGGCACTGGCACAGGTTGCCCAGGGAAGCTGTGGATGCCCCATCCCTGGAATTGTTCCAGGCCAGTCTGGATGGGGCTTTGAGCAACCTGGTCTAGTGGGAGGTGTCCCTGCCCATGGCAGGGGGTTGGAACTAGATGATCTTTAAGGTCCCTTCCAACCCAAACCATTCTGTGATTCTATGATTTCAGGCTGGGTGCTGGGGAAGGGACACTTTGCCAGCTGTGTGGCGTGGGGCTGGGGACCGCCTGATGTGCATCTGCAAACTTGAACCAAGCGGGAAGGTGGTGTCATGTTAGACCTCTGCAAAGTCAACACACTGACTGGCTCAGACAAAATCCTCTCCTTGGCCTGGGTGGCCGCAGCAGGTCCTGGCAGCAGGTGACTCTGCTGCCTCTCTGCATTCTGCCCACGTCCACTGCTGCTGGGCAGGGACACCGTTACCAACGGGGATGCCCTCTGAATACAAAGCGGAGGCGGGATGCCACGCTCTCCCACCGGAGCCAGGGGGGAAGCCCAGGTGGTGGCAGGGTAATCGCATTGCCACGGCGAGGCTCGGCACCTTCCCCAGCGTGGCATTGCCTGCCATTAAATTTCCTGCGCCCCTGTCACCCGCGTGATGCCGCTCATCATTGCCTTGCCCCCCGGCTCGGTGGGGCGCAGCAGCGCCGGTCTGGCTTGGGCTTTTCCCTCCAGCCAGCAGGTTGCCCTGCCTTTGTATTCGCCGCTCGTTCTCTGACGGGCGGTTGTTTACCTCCGCTCCGAACCCTCCTCTCTCGCGACCCACATTATTGTCCGTGGCAATCCTCGTTGCCACAGAAGTACAACTCTGAAAGTGAGGAATTAATTGCCTTAGGGCTCTGATCGTTTTTAACGGTGCGGAGATAATCTGTCAGACCCAGGAACTGTGCTAGCACGGAGCAGCTGTAGCAGCAAAGATCCCCATCTTTATGATCTTATTTTTAGTCTCTGCCCTTCATTTTCAGAGCAGAGAAACTTCAGGGTTCACAATTTGGGTGCAATTTGAGTTTTGCTCTGCAGATACGACTTTAAACCATGATGTACATTGATTTTGATAGCATGCAGGATGTACCGGGCCTAATTGATCGGTTCTGCTTGCACATTTGAGCTTGTTTGCTGTACTCCCTGCTTTGCCTTCATTAGAAGTGAATGTAACACTCAGGAAAGTTTCCAGAATTGACAACTCCGGAAACCAAAGTTCCAGCTGAACAGAGCAAATCAAAGCAAATTTATTACGCCCCATGTGCTCCCTGCGGTTTAACCCCACGTCCTTTAGGTCGGCCTTATTTCTGGGATCACCAACAGCATCGCCCGTGAGGGCCAGCCCCGCGGGTGAGGTTGCTCCGGTCTGGTCACGCACCTGCTAAAATGTGCAGTGGCTTGAAGAACCCTCCCAGTGCTTCCAGCTGGGCCCCGTGGACTTCTGCTCTCTGCTGACTGCTGTAACTGGTCTGCTGCTGAGCCGGGCTGGCCTTCAACCAGTGGCCTAAGAGTAGAAAATACCCAAGGGTGGTGGCAAATGGTATAGCGCCTACGAGGGAATAGCGCGCCTTGCCACCAGCAAAAGACTGGGCCCAGTCTGCCCATAAAGCTTCCAAAGCTTTACCTGAACGGTGCTTATTTTATCAAGTCTGTCTTCGCATATTTCATTACAGAAACAGCCACGAGCAATGTATTTCTCTGTATGGAGAGATCCAGCAGGTACTGCTGTACATGGTGCTTGTGTTTTGTTTGCAGTTGAGGGACCTGCAGAGGACATTGAAGGAGAGAGGCTGTGGGAAAGGGAGTTCTCATGCTACTGGGAGGCACATTTCCCTGCAAACCCTGTGTAAGTAATGAAAAGAGAGAGAGGGATGAAAAAAAGAAAAGAGGGGGAAGTTCCCCCAGAAAGCAGGTCTAGGTTAAGTCTAACTCCATCACAAGGAGCCAGGAAAAAGCCCCGTGGGAGCCAGCCCAGTACCTGGGGAGCTGAGACCAGCGATCAGAGCCTCTCCTGACCCTCCTGTGTATGGGACTCGGTGTTTGCTCATCCCCTCCAGCCTGTCTGCTGCCGGCTGCTCCCAGAACCACGTCCGTGCAGTATCTGTGATGGCACCAGAGCTCCACATCCCTTTCCTACCCTCTCCATCGACGTCTTGCACAGTTTACTGTAGAGAGGGATTGCTGTTGCTGCTTTTGTGCAGATAATCAAGAACAAATAGTTCCTAGACGCAAGTCTGGTGTCCTTGAGAGACTTGCTGATGAGGGGAGGAAGCCTCTCTGCAGTCAGCACTGTTACCCTGCGTGGGCTGGGGGCTGCAACGGGGGACCACAGAGGTGACTGTCATACAAATGATGATGATGATGATGATGATGACAAGAAAGCAGAAGAAGAAGAAAAAGAAAAGGAGAAGAAAAGAAGAAAAGAAAAAAGAAGAAGCTGAAGAAGAAGAAAAAGAAGAAAAAGAAGAAGAAGAAGAAGAAGAAGAAGAAGAGAAGAAAAGAAGAAAGAAGAAGAAAAGAAAGAAGAGAAGAAGGAAGAAGAAGAAGAAGCTGAAGAAGAAGAAAAAGAGAAGAAAAGAAGATGAAGAAGAAGAAGTAAAGAAGAAGAAGAAGCTTTCAGAGACATGCCAACTCCTCTTCTCACACCTCATCACCAACATCAGTGGCATTTCCTTGGCTCTAACCCCTCAGCAAAGGTCTCTCCGCACCGCTGGGGGCTGGGGCACAGGCAAGGTGGGCTGTGGCAGCCACAGGTCACTGCTGCCGCCCTGCCCTTTCCCCTTCCTGCACACAGTCACGCTTTTGTTCTTCGCTTCACTTACCTGACCTGACAGACTGGAAAAGCTGCCGTGGGGCCTTGGAAGGGAACCCTGCCTGTCATCCAGCGCCAGCCCCGCTGGAAGCAGCATCCCTGCCAGGGCAGGAGCTGTTGGTTTCCATAGGCAGAGCTCAGCATCGCCAGGTTGAAAGCTGGGGAAAGGGAGAGAGGAAGCTGCAAGGGATATTTTTACATGTAGTTTCTTCAAGTAATGGTTTATTGCCATTTCTGTTCCAGGAGCAGGCTGTTTCGGGGCTTGTAAATACAGCCTGGCCAGTGCTTGCTGCTGAATAATAGCTGGATCAGACTTCTGATAAATTGAAGCCAAAACCAAAGTGCGTTTGGCTGCTGATATTTTCACGTATCTGCTTAGAGGCAGATTATTTTGCAGTCCTTGTACTTATCAGATATGTTAGACAGGTAAGCCTCGTCATTTTAGTTTCTCTGAGTGAGCTGAATCCTCTCTTGGGATAAGTGGGAGCAGCTCAGCTAACTTGAATGGATTTTATACCGGTCTATAATTTGGTGCCCCTGGAACCCCGTCTATTTTAAAAGGCCACACATAGAGGTCTTAATAAGAACATAATAAAGACTTGAAGCCCTTTTCCCATTTGGAAGTACACTGGGCACTGGGATGCAAAGGGATGCAGCAGCGTAGGAGCCAGCACAGGGAATACAGCCTATAGTACATCCGTGTCACCCAGCAGCCTGCCCCAGCACTTTTTGGGTGCAGGATGGTGCTTTTAGGTGCTGGACAGATGCGCCTTTCCAAACTTCTTCCAGTGCAGGTTTTTAGACATGTGATTACTGCTTTTACACTAATAAAAGAGACATTTGCTGCAAGGGAATGGGGTGGCTCGAGGGACTGGTAATCATGAGATAGAAACCCTTTGCTTCTGGGTTACTGGTTCAAACCCAGGTGAGATAGGTGGTGACTGGGAGTCATTACCGCCTGACAGCTGCTAAGTAGCTGGTGTCAACTGCTTGGGTGTCGTTGGTCAACTTTCTGATTAACAGGTGTCCGCATCTCAACACCACAAAGAGAACTTAATTATCAATCAGCCTCATTCCTGACAGTGAGTTAGTAGAAAGGGGAGAGGTAAATTACTTAGTCACCAAGATGGGCTTGGAAGTATGGTCCAAGCCAGGACGGGGGTGTTGCTGATGGAGGTAAAATGTTTTGTGCTAAACTGCCCCGCCCCTCCCCTCCCCTCCCCTCCCCTCCCCTCCCCTTGGATAAACAGAAGGGTTAAGCCTTTGGAGGTACCAAGCCTGCACTTTTCAACAACTTCACACACACCTTATTGCTCCTGCTGTTTACTGTGATAGTGCTAAAAGTCCTAGTCTATTGTTTTAATTTTAGGGAAATTGTCCCTGCCCACCTAGAGCTTTCTGTATAAGGCAAGAGACGGCAGATCTGTATCTACAGCAGCCAGACAAAGAGAAACTAAGGAGACTTTTTTGATCACATCATTGAAGTGCTCTAAATATAAGGCTAATAGCTTTAAAAAAAAAAACAAACCCAAACAAACAAACAAAAACAACAAACAACCAACACCAAACCACCAGAGGTTTAAAAATCTCAGAACTGCAATTTTTATATATTTGCATTTGAC
Organism: Larus michahellis; assembly: GCF_964199755.1. NCBI lineage: Eukaryota > Metazoa > Chordata > Aves > Charadriiformes > Laridae > Larus > Larus michahellis. Next base: position 36,548,790 of record NC_133899.1, on the reverse strand, counting down.
AACTGAAATGCAAAAGGCTTGATACAGCAAGAAATGCAGCTTAGGCTTAAACTCACTCCTTTGGCTAAGTAAGAATAGGACGTGCTTTCACCCACAGCACCATCAGTCTTAAATAAATCTTAAATGCATAGCTGGGAAAAGGTGAAACGGGTTTGCAATTGATAAATGAGATCAGATTTTTTAATGAAAACCATTATGTTAACTGATTATGTCATTATTTAATACTAAAATTACAATGAGAGGGCAACCTGGTGCCTAAGAGAGCTTAATATTTCCCCTCTCAGACCCTGTCTTACAGTCTTGTATAACTTGGGCTATGAACCTAACACAGACCAGTTGCTGCAGAAAACAAACTGGACAACTGAAGAAAACTGGACAACTAATGAAAGTTCTTGCCTGTCCCCGTGTTACTTCATTAGCGGAACTCCTAAATGCGATCTGGGCCTCAGATCGGTTGTCATCTTCCACCTACCAGGTACGAGTGGTCAAACCTCGCTGAAGAAGTGGAGGGAAGCGTCTGTCTGGCAGCAGGCATGGCTGATGGGTGATATTGAAAAGCCTGCTCCCCCTGAGCTGGGCAAAAGGTGTCCATCATACAGGGGCAGCCATCACACTCTACACACGCCTGTCACAGCTCATGTCCAATGCAGGAATAATGCTGAACTGCTCAAAAGCACTTCTAAAACAAACTTTTTCTAGAAAGCAGGAGGAGATGTTATTTCTGCTATAGAAAGATAAAGGGTGGCCATTTATACATCATCTACACAGCTCTTCTTTTTTGTTCCATTAGCGGGAGCTAAGAGCAGGACTCTTGTTGTTAAGTCACTGACTACACTTAATCACTGCTAAGGAAGGTGACTCCCCTGTAACCAGGATGGCCAAAGGAAAGTTGAAGTGAAAATGAAGGGAAAAGGGAAACGGAGCAGGATGGACTCGATGATCTTTACGGTTGGACTCGATCGTAAAGGTCTTTTCCATAAATGACTCTATGAGTCTGTGAGAGGAGCGGGTCTGTGTTCCCCGAGGCATAAGGAAAAGAGGCACACTGAAGCTGGCTTTGCAAAATAGGCTCTGAAAAAAATAATATCTTAAAGGACATGAGGCCCCCACGCCCCCATCCCCATCACCCTGGTCCTCCAGGTTTGGGGAATGCCAGGTTCAGGGAACAAAACCCTCACCTGCAGCTGGGGACTATTGGGAAACATTCCCGTTTGGGTTTCTTTCTTTTACACACTACTGAAGGTATTACTTTAAGGCAAACTATCATTTTCCCGCAGCCTTGGCAACGCTGTCATTAGAGAGATCATAATATGATTATTACTGTATGAGAATGTGAAATCAGCCATGAACCCAATGAGGTTGTTATCAGTGTCCAAGCTGATTATGTTATACCAACAGCGCAGATAGGGAAAAATATATTTGGTTTTTTTTCAAAGCGATTTACTTGTTATAACTGAAATTATCTTTTTTTTGTAGTCCTAAAAGAAAGGTATGATTTTTGTAGCTACAGATTTATTTTGTTTTCAGTGGTGTGTAAAATAATCCCTAATAAATTCCTCATTCTTTACAAAATCTCCATACTGCTAATTGGGTGATCAGATAAAATTCTTACTCAGTTACAAAGAAACAAGTATTAGAACAATTTATTTACAACTGCAATGATATTAAAATTAAACTCAAGCGTGAGAGCTGCTTCTTTCTGAAGGTCTCTGAATGTCCTTCCAGTTTGTAAGTAATAAGTTCTCATGGGACACATGAATTCATGCCCTTAATCCGTTCTGACTTTAAAAGTCCAGCTTCTTTTATGGAATGTCTCATTATACAAGCTCTTGCTTCAGCAAATGCACTTCCATCAGTTTTCTCTGAAGTCTGTTTAATATAACATCTTCTGAATTATTTAATGGGCAAACATATGGATTAAATAAAGCAAACACATCTACCAGAGCTTCTATATGCTTGACAAACTTTTCACCAAAACTTTCCAAACTTTCTGTAGCTCACGTGTAAAATCGCTAAGCCTCAGACTTGGGCAGCATTATGGTCCCTGTGCCACGGCACAGCCATCCCTGAGGCCCTGGCGACAGGTCCTTGGGGATCCCTCCCCACGCTGCGGGAGGGGCAAATCCCGGAAAAGGAGCAAGTCAGAGGAAAACTGTCCGGAGGCTAAAGATGGCATCAATTAGTGCAGCTTCCAGATTGCCCCGCTGTGTGGTATGGCTTGGCCGGCTGCTCTCAGAGTTCACGTCCACCCGTTTCCCCTGCCCCGTTGCTCCCCAGTAGCCACTGTTGGTTTTCATCCACAATCACAGCTTTTTTTTTCTCCTATGGTTTACATTTCTTTCACTGCTCTGAAATTCCGTTCAAGATTATATTTCCACGTTTTGGAGTGATATATATAGCCCACGGTGAATGTTTACCCACGTAAGTGTAAGCCAGTCTGGAGTCTGCCTCTGATTAATTTGAATTTAAATCTGCATTTCATTTCTCCTGACCTTTGAAATCTCCCTCATGACTACTCATCAGAAAACCTTGATATGATAAATTAGAAATTCTTTTAGATCTTGGATCAGATTGGAATAATAATCACCCTGCTTCCCAAATACCCGCTGAGGCTTTGTTAGTTTGTTTCCAGAAACTGTGGCTAGTCTAGGCCACAAGAGTTGCAGAAATTAACCCGGCAACGTTTCTCGTGTGAATTTAAGTGTTTAAGTGTAGAAAAAAATAGCCTCCCCCTCCCATGTCTCTTTCAGACTTTAAAATCCAGACAATCTGACCACCGTTTTAGATTATTAGTGACCCTTTCCTGAACTGCTCTGACACCACGGTTTCTTTACATGCTTTGATTAGTTTTATTTCTAGCTGAAACTGTGAAGTAAACGCAGCAGCCGGCTGCGTCTGTTAAAGCTGAGAAATTGAACTGGTGTTTTATTATTCATAGCAATTTAGGTACAAACCAACTGAAATCAAATAAAAAAAAACATCCCCAAAGTAATTGCCGTCTGAGCCAATTATCAGATTTATCTGTTGGTGCTGAACAAAAAAAAAAAAAAAAAGGCTAAAAATTTAACAAGGTGTAAAATAAAACCAGGCTCCAGCCAGAAGGTGCTGGAGTCGGAGCAGGACAGGCACAGCGGGGCCAAGAGCCTTGGGAACCTCTGGGAGCAGAACAGCTGATATTTATCTTAGGATTTACTTGCTGGAGAGCAGCTCTGTCGAAAAAGACCTGGGAGTCCTGGCAGACAACAGGATGACCATGAGCCAGCAACGTGCCCTTGTGGCCAAAAAGGCCAATGGCATCCTGGGGTGCATCAAGAAGAGTGTGGCCAGCAGGTCGAGGGAGGTCATCCTCCCCCTCTACTCTGCCCTGGTACTGTGTCCAGTTCTGGGCTCCCCCGGTTCAAGAAGGACAGGGAACTGCTGGAGAGGGGACAGCAAAGGGCTACAAAGATGATGAGGGGACTGGAACACCTCTCTTATGAAGAAAAGCTGAAGGATTTGGGTCTCTTCAGTCTGGAAAAAAGACAACTGAGGGGGGATCTTATCCATGCTTATAAATACTTAAAGGGTGGGTGTCAGGAGGATGGGGCCAGGCTCTTTTCAGTGGTGCCCGGTGACAGGACAAGAGGTAATGGGCACAAACTTAAGCATAGGAAGTTCCATCTAAACATGAGGAGGAACTTCTTTACTTTGAGGGTGGCAGAGCCCTGGCACAGGCTGCCCAGAGAGGTGGTGGAGTCTCCATCTCTGGAGACATTCAAAACCCTCCTGGACGCGTTCCTGTGCAACCTGCTCTGGGTGACCCTGCTCTGGCAGGGGGGCTGGACTAGATGATCTCCAAAGGTTCCTTCCAACCCTACCATTCTGTGATTCTGTGGTTGAGAGAAGCGGATGGGTAACCAGGAGGGACATGAGTGGTATATGCCTTTTAAATGATCTCTTTTCCTAGTAAAGGGATGCAGTGTTTAGGAAGAAGTCTTAGAAGCTGTAGCTGGCCACCACTAGCCCTGTTGTTAGTGCTGGGTTGCTAAATGGGCAGGGATACCAGGAAAAAAAAAAAAGACTTGCACAAGTTTAAGGTCTCATTAGTTCCATTAACTGGAATCATTTGGATTCACATCTGTAAATAGTCCGTATCCTAAAACAGGGGTCTATAATCTTGTCAGTGACATTCCTCCCAACATCTTTGGCCTGCAAATTGATGCAGGAGAGGTCAGGCTGCCCGCTGGTGGCAGCAGCGCATCAGTACTTTTCTCCATGGCCTCTGCAGCCGGATCTTCAGCATTTGGGCTCATGTGGGGCTGGGATGCCAGGGAAAAGGAAAAAAGATGGATAACGCAGAGCTGCCAAGCACAGCACAGATGCCCAAGTCTTCTTGGAGCAAACCTGGCTCTGGCTTGGCTAATGGCAAGCTGGAGCTAGCAATACTAGCCAGATCTGAGCTGGCTTGTACTGATACACCCAAAGTCTGCAGCACTGCAAAGTGTCCCAGCAAAGTGCAAGGGGACAGCTGTCCCCCAGCTGGTAGGACCAGTGGATGGAGGAGCCTGGGGCTGTAGGCTGAGTCCCTCTGCCCTCTTCATCACCCACGGGCTGGTGGCAGCCAGGGAGACCACTTATGGTGGCAGCTGAGGAGTGATGTGCCATGCAGTCATGCAGGACCTGCACCTCGACCCTGTTTGTTGAATTAGTGCTTTTTTCTCAGCTTCTGCTGATCACTTTTAAAAAGCCATTATCTTCCTCAATGGTCCTTTCTGCAGACTCAGCCTTGACCGCTCTGGGAAGGGTTATTTCCCACTCCTCCCAGTGTCTGCTGACCCAGGGACAAGCAAGATTACTTCTGAATCCCATGTCTGGCAGATAAATCAGCAGAGCTGCTGGTCAGGCCGGGCAGGCAGCTCTGGGCTTGCTTGTACCACCAGCCTGCAGCACTGACAGCATTTTCTCCTGAGCCCACGGGCCCCCACCTGCGTGAATGGCCGATGTTCCTGTGATGCTTTCTAGGGGTCCATCAGCTCCGTCATTCATTTCCTTTAAATGCTGCTCATCACTGCACATACGTTGTAAAAACTCTTCCTAAATCCTAGTTTATACCTTCTTTAATCTTCTCTTTCATAAATTCCTTCCCATACGCTGCAATTAGCTTTAATATTTGGAGGCATTGCACTAGCACCTGGGATCCATCCCTGGGGACTGGGGCCAGCTCTGCTGCGTGCTGAACGAGCACCCACAGAGTCACAGAATCACAGAGTGATAGGGGTTGGAAGGGCCCTCTGGAGATCATCTAGTCCAACCCCCCTGCCAGAGCAGGGTCACCCAGAGCAGGTTGCACAGGAACGCATCCAGGCGGGTTTTGAATGTCTCCAGAGACGGAGACTCCACCACCTCTCTGGGCAGCCCGTGCCAGTGCTCTGCCACCCTCAAAGTAAAGAAGTTCCTCCTCATGTTGAGATGACACCCAACAAGTTGCTTTCAGTCCCAAGGAACTCACCATCCAAACGACTGTGCTGTCCTTTGGAGACAGGAGCTTCAGCCTGTGAGCTGTCTGTAGCGTACCGCTGTAAACTCCATTTGAGTGGTGCACCCTTGGCTGCATTATCCACCGTCTTTTCCTTTTTTACTGGGTTATTTTAAACTTTATCACTTGCAAGCTCGGAGGACAAAATACCCTGGCTGCAATCCTGGCCCTAATGAAGCCAGTGCTGCCATTGACTTACATGGGTGAAGATTGTGCCTCTGTCATCAACGGAACACGGGTCTGAATTCTCACAGCTGTATTTATTTTGGATTTGGTGTTTTGTTCAGCGTCAAAATAATAGAATTACACCTGTGTTAAACAAGATGTTGGCAGTCCTTCATGTGGCTGCACAGGAGACAGAAAATCATTTTCCCTCTAAGCACCATGATACAAATTTTCATAAATCTACTTCACAAGACACCTGGTTTAGTTTCAGCAAGAGTTCATGGTCCTTTTTCCTAATGAACTGTGCTATGCAATTAAATTTTATCATGTAGAAGACCAGAGCAGGTCAGCTCCAAAATTTCACTTGTTAACGCTAAGCACACACAATGAGCTTCTTAGAAATTCAGCATTCTTTGCCTGATTTGCCAGTTAACTTTGCTTCTCTACAAAGATGACTATGAGTCCAACGTCCTAGAATAATGCAAATAATAAGAGCAATTTAATTTGGAAGCTATTAGAAAAGTAACTTCAGTTGATTTGCATCTGTGCTTGCAGCTAAGTCACTTCCCATTGCTTTTACAGTGGAAGGTTCCTCCTTTCTAATACACAATTTAATATTTTACTTTAATGTTTTAACAGTCATTTATTTGACTCGGGCAATTCCAGTCCCACCAAATACGGCGAAAAGGCAGGTCTGGAAGCCAGGTTTGCATCTTTGAGCTCAGTAGGAGTTTTGCAATAAATGTCATGGATTGCCAGTGGAGCCTTCAAGGAAAGATGGTATAACAATGTATTGTATTTACACGCAAAATTAGCCAATTACTCAAAAAGGTAATTTTAAGCATTTTAATGCATTTTTAATTTCTCTTTTCTCTTCTCTTCTCTTCTCTTCTCTTCTCTTCTCTTCTCTTCTCTTCTCTTTTCTCTTCCCTTCCCTTCCCTTCCCTTCCCTTCCCTTCCCTTCCCTTCCCTTCCCTTCCCTTCCCTTCCCTTCCCTTCCCTTCCCTTCCCTTCCCTTCCCTATTCCATTCCATTCTATGCTACCCTATTCTATGCTATCGTATCCTACCCCACTCCATCCTATCCTATCCTATCCTATCCTATCCTATCCTATCCTATCCTATCCTATCCTATCCTATCCTATCCTATCCTATCCTATCCTAAGCATTTTTTATCTTTTCAGTGGTACACTGGATTCCTGTACCCTGTTGAGATCTAGTCTCCTGGACATGACAGGTTTTTGACAGGGGTGGAGCAGGTTGGAAGAGTGACTTGCATTTTATGCCAAGGTCCTAGTCCTGGAGGTTTCTGGTCAGCAATTATAAGTGTCATAGAAATATGATGGAATTACTGACTGCATCAAAGTTGTATCTGCCGCATGGTTTAAATTCAATCCACGGGGCTACAAGGTCTTTGAAATGGCCCCAGGTGATCTAAAAGCTTGACTCTGCCAAGGTGGCAGAGCTTGTGGGACCCAGTTTTGGGGGCTCAGTACTGCGACAGGACGGGAGGAGACTGGCAGAGCGTCCTCTCGCCCAAGCCCAGAAGAATTCTCTTTGCACGGGAGGAGTCTCTCACATATAAAGGGCAGCTCGGACGTACAAGCCAGAAGGATGTGAAATTAATAGGGGGAAATGGGACGACAGGAAGGCAGCGTGCGTTCATGTGCCTGCGTGCAAGAGGGAGCGTGCTGGCTTTATCTGCGATTTTGAAGCATGGCTCTAATAGCAGCAGACGAATAATCCAAGCATATATTACTGCTCCTCTGCTGTGTTGCTCATTGCACAGACAATGTGGTGGTAAGCACGGAAAAATGCCCAGGGAGAGAAATCCAGCAAAAAACCCAGTGTCCTTTCCTACGTCCACACCCATTCTGCGGCATTAGCCGAAGCAGACAGATGCCCAGACACCATCCTGTATCAGCCCATCCCGTGAGCTCCGAGCAGCGCTAACAACACGTGAGTAATTGTAAGGCACAAGGCTGTTTTGTTTTGCGTGGAGCGTATCTCCGTTTGATAGTAACCGTTTTAAAGTCTGGAAGAATTTTTCCCTCGCTAAGCTGATTTTACAAGCAAAGAGAAGTGCTTGTCAGCAAAGGTTAATGTAGCTGTCACTGCAGGAGAGCCCTGTGGGTAGAAAGAGTCTCATCTGGCTGTTTTTTAAAGGGCAAGAGTCACCACTGTGAAGGGGGAATTTTTCCGTTTCTAGGAGCCTTTCACATGGCTGTAGTGAACTGCTGCATAAGTTAACTCTTCTCCATCGCTTTTCTATTTTTATGATTATCAATATTTGTTTCTCTTACTTGTATTTTAAAGTCTTATAAGATGTTCTTCTCCAAAATGAATAAAATCTTTATTTGAGAGGATGGAAAGAGAACTTCTGGGTGTTTTTATGGCTCGCACTGGTACCATATTAGAGTGCTGCGAAGCAGGGAAGGACTGTCTCCCCATTTTACTGAGGGAAACAGGGGCAAGGAGAGACTAAATGCTGGAATTAGACTACGTACTCCACGCTCAAGCCTTGCGTGTCACAAGCACCTTTAATACATGGTGGTGGCATTAGAAATACCCCTAAATTGTGTACAGCAGTTGTAATAGAGAGAGGTTTGGCCATGTCAGGCTGGCCTGACCATGGGAGGGTCTCACACTGGAGGCATCCAAGCCCTGGGGGGAGCTCCCACGTACGTCCCCAGGATGTCACCAGCACAGCCAGGGGACACACACGCTCTGTGTAACAGGAAAAGCCCAAGAATGATCCCGAGACTCCCAAATAGCAGCTGGCTTTACTTACCCCTGGTTGCCAGGAGATGGAGTCATGCAACATGAAGTATAGATGCAGGTTTTGCTTCGTAGATAGGATCTTTAGCCGAGATATTCAGGAAATCTCTCAGAGCATCCAGAGAAGGAAGCTGGCAATGCTGTACACTTGGATGGAGAGGCATGGAGGGTGAAAGGGCTAACCATGGGTGCTCTCTTGTGAGGATGGTGCTGTGGACAAGCCAGTTTCCCCTGTGCAGCGAGCTAGAATAGAGGCTAATAAAGACAGCACTGGATACAGCTCACATGGCAGCTATTTGTACAGTAACAGCTCTGAGGCGTTACTAATTTAATTTGAAGCAGACTCTGAGGTGAAACCTGGATTTAGACCCACCAGAGACCAAAATACTGTATACGTGCTGCATAAAGAACAGAGGAAAAAAGCACTAATACTAGAGCCAGATCCATCCCTTTAGCTCTGCCATGTCAGATACAGAAAAAATCCATATGGTAGCAGGCTATGTGTTGTTTGGCATCTCCACAGCCTGCCTGAGACTCTGCTGACAGAAGTGGGTGTACCCTGGTGGAGCTTCATGCGTGAAAGCTCAGTGTGGCTCCGAGATTTGCATTATCCCAACAGATCAATCATTTCTTCCAGTGCAGTCTGGAGACAACCGACCCTGGAGCACCTCAAGGCCCGCCCTGGTCTTGGAGTGACCCTGCAAGGCCACCTTCTCTGCTCACCACACAAGGGCATTTGGGAGTACGTGCTGGTTTTGGCTGGGATGGAGTTAATTGTCTTCATAGTAGCTAGCATGGGGCTAGGTTTTGCATTTGTGCTGAAAACAGAGTTGATAATATAGAGATGTTTTCATTATTGCTCAGCAGTTCTTGCACAGAGTCAAGGCCTTTTCTGCTCCTCACCTCACCCCACCTGCGAGCAGGCTCGGGGGGGCACAAGAAGTTGGGAGGGGACACAGCTGAGACAGCTGACCCCAACTGATCGAAGGGATATTCCATACCATATGATGTCATGATCAGTGTATAAAGCTGGGGGAAGAAGAAGGAAGGGGGGACATCCGGAGTTATGGCATTTGTCTTCCCAAGTAACCATTATGGATGATGGAGCCCTGCTTTCCTGGAGATGGCAAAACACCTGCCTGCCGAGGGGAAGTAGTGAATGACCTCTTTATTTTACTTTGCTTGCGTGCATGGCTTTTGCTTTACAACAGCTTGTGTCGAGGGTGATTCTCAATAGATCGCAGCGAAGGAGCTGCTTTGCTACGTACGAAACCCTGGCCCAGAATCAGGTCATCTAGAAATGACTTAGCACCAGGTGCCCCACGATCACACGGTACACAACGGGGGAGAAGCAGCGCCGCATCTGTCCACCCCTCTGGTCCCGACCACGAGCGGTGCTCTGCACCGAGCCTGCCCCATGGGCCCCCCCAATAGCTTTACCTATTAAACCCATGAGTTTTCTCACTTTTGCTCTTCTGATTCTGTCCCCCATTCCACCGTGGGGGGAGTGAGCGAGTGGCCGTGTGGTGCTTGATTAGAATCATAGAATTGCCTAGGTTGGAAGGGACCTTTCAGATCATCTGGTCCAACGATCAACCTAACTGTTGACAAAAAACATCACTAAACCATGTCCCTAAGCACTACGTTTACCTGTGTTTTAAATACCTCCAGGGATGGTGACTCAACCACTTCCCTGGGCAGCCTGTTCCAATGCTCAATAACTCCTTCAGTGTAAACATTTTTCCCAATATCTAATCTAAACCTGCCCTGGTGCAACTTGGGGCCGTTTCCTCTTGTCTTATCGCCTGCTACTTGGGAGAAGAGACCGACCCCCTCACCTGGCTACAACCTCCTTTCAGGTAGTCGTGGAGGGTGATAAGGTCTCCTCTCAGCCTCCTTTTCTCTGGGCTAAACAATCCCAGCTCCCTCAGCCACTCTTTGTAAGACCTATTCTCCAGACCACTCACCAGCTCCATTGCCCTAAAGGTTACCGGCTGGGTTTAAACCACGATAGGGTAGTAAAGAACTGCGGGCCCCTGAGAAGCTACTCTCAGTCAACGGATAAATGGTGGCTGTATCATGGAGCACTGCCTAAATTATGTAAAACAGGGTCAGAATTTAGAAAGGGCACTGGATCCTCCGCAGCTGATGAACAGCCAAAGCACCCGAAGCAGTGATGCTTTTTTCAGTGCTGATGCTCGCTCAGAGGGGATTTCCTTCTGCTCCTGACCCAGATGTTGATACAGTGAACCAGGCTCTGCTCAATCTAGCTTGGGTTACTGCAGCACGCCCCAAGGGCATTCTGAAATAGCAATGCTGGGTGATCTCCAGTGACCTCTCAGTTACCTCTGCGTGTAACTCAGGCTGTTAATTTTGACATCTATTAGCCATAATTAGTTTAAGACCTCCTTACCTCGCCTCCTCCTTACTGTGATGGCTTGGCCATCAGGGCAGTGGGAGAAGATCAGGCCATCGCTTCCCGGATATGACCTGCTCGGGGCTTGCAGCAGGTTGTTGCTGGGGAAAACACCTCTGCTCCTGCACTTTGCTCCTTCCTGCCTGCAACGGCCAAAGCTGCCGATCCCGGACCCCCACCAGGTCCCCCCTGAAAATCCTACAGCCAAGGGGGAGGCCAGGGAAGAGCCAAAGGCAGAAACTACTTTGAACACACGTGCTCCTACAGCAACAGATACTATTTCTCATGAATTAAACATCAAATAAATACAGCTCTCACTTTATAGTTCTTTCCAACAGACCTTCGAAAGCTCTGCAAAAATAAAAATTCTATACAACACCGAGAGTTTGCACCTGAGCCTTGGACTGTGGATGCAATCCTGCCTTTTTGGCTGTCACTGTTGCGTTGCTGCGTTGCTTTGTAAGTGCCTGCCATGTCTCTTTTAGCATTTTGAGCTGTGTCAGGTTGACTCATAAATCATAACTGATATACAGAGATATGAGTCTTTTTGATTATGGCAAAATAACTCTAAGTGTCTGAAAATGCCATTTTTTTAAAACCTAGGGTCCTTTAGGTCAATAAGAGTTTAGAGGGGGATTTGCTGGTCTGAAGGCAAATGCGGAGAGTGGGAATGCCAAAGATGCAGAAGCACGTCAGACACTGAGCCTGTGTGGAGACCAATGGAAGGAGGCCCCCAATCCACTTGGGACTCATTGTAAAAGGCTTTTCGTCCTGAATTTAACAAGATTTAGGCTATGAGAGAATTTAACGGTCCACCGTACTGCTGCTCCATTACAGGCCTGTCTGCAGGGCAGAGCAGCCAACAGAAAGGGAAGCAAGCTGAACCTGTTCAGAACCCCCCTCAAGTTTCCATTTATTGCACCCAGAGCAGGTTTTGTCTGAGGCTACGAGCCCCTCTGAAGCCAGCCAGTCCAGCTCTGCAGTGTCCCCAGACCACTGTGGCCCCTGCTGTTACTGGGAGAGACGCTTGATGATACCCTACGGTGGCAGATAGCAGTTCTGGGGTCAAAACCCTCCTCAGCTTTGGGGAAAGAAATCATCACAGGCTTTTCTTCTTGACTTTGCCCAGAGAATGTGAAAGAAAAGGCACAAAATCAGCGGATGGAGGAGTGTGATCCCCTTGGCCTTCTTTAAATGCCATACTTCTCTAAATAAGCTGAAAATCTGCATATTCCCTTAGCAGAAAATGTCGTTCCTTGCATATTTCATGAAGACACTGGATTTGATTGGAAACCAGTGGCAGGGTGGTTACGAGCTGCCTGCTGGTACTGGGGCAGTTATGCAAGGGACATAACGACCCCAGAGCTGCCTGCCAATTTGGGTCAGGATTTGGGGCTCCTACGCTATGCATAGTCAGTGCTTCTGTGGCACCGGTCCTCCAGAGGAGAGCCCACTAAGTTGTCCACGTGGACCTGGTGTAACTTCTGCTTTTTTTCCTTCCTCTTTTTTTCCTTCCTAAAAGATTGTTTGGTCCCCAGACAGGTCTTTTATGAAACACGTGTCTGGGGGCTTGGTAGAGCTGGCAATGTTATGTACCTCGTTTCTCAGTCAGAAAGGTTTCGGAAATACTAAATTTGCCATCTCTCTGTTTCTAGACCAGCACCTCTTCCCTTTTACTGCAAGACCTGACTACTTTGGCGAAGAATTTTTTGAGTTACAGCTTGCTTTTATTGGCCATGCCTTCTATTTTCAGCTATTAGAAAATATCCAAACAACCTGTTTATTAGCTCTTTGTCCTTCGAGAGGGGTGGAGTAATGGCAGCATTGGCTGCTGCTAGCTTTGTTCTGTAAAAGTTACATTTTTGTGGTTGTTAATCAAAAAAACCCCTTATTCCCTCCAGACTAGAGATGGGACTGAATGCTCCTGGGATGAAGGCACAGATCCAAACCGGATTTTTCCTTTTCAATCTATGATTAATCACCATTTCTTTCAATGGAATATACTTGCTTCTGTAAGCGAGCTTTTTCACCTCTCAGAGGGGACTAAAAAAGCAGGGTATTTTATTATGCCTTGGATCACTGATGAGGAAAGGCTCATTTGTACAATTCACTGAGCAAGTCTTTTGGTCTATTTCTTGTTACAGACAAATTATATGGTTATATGTAATCTACAACACAAAGCATTCAGATGTTACATAAAATCAATACAACACTTTCTGAAAAGAAACGTACATTTTAATGCCTTTATTATTTTTTCTTGTGACCAAAAAGGGGAAAAGATCCTTGTACTGTAAAATAGACAGAAACCGTCCAAGGGTTGTTACTCATTGTTGTATTGCTGTTACTGCAGGGAAAATAGTGGTAATTTTAAAAAAATCATTTCTGCATGATCTGCTATTGCGTGAGCCGATAAGAACACATGTTCTTCTGTACGCGCGACACATAAGGAATGATTACTGCCCATATGGTCTTTTTAGGGCCCTTGTGATAGAATTGCTATGGTAGAAAGTTGTGAAGCAAAAGAAATGAGGGAGTTATCTGATTGCTGTAAAACCCCGACATTTACATCCTGCCTGTGTATAAAACAAGCGTGAGAAGGAGGGGAAAAGCATTTAGCAGCAGGGCACCTATATGGGCATCCCGGATATCATATGCAAGGCTAAGGCTGAGCTCTGCTGATTTACACCGTCTGCGGGGCTGCCCTCGTGCTCTGGACAAACATTTGCTGTGACACATGACACGGAGCCCGGGGACGTGCACCAGAGGGTACAGCTGAAGCAGGAGGAGGCGCTTCATCACAACAGCATTAAAGGATATGAGGGACTCGCGTGGTTCCATTTACTGGGAGAAATTAGGTCTCGGATGCGGCAGCGGCTCATTTCATTCCACATCTGAGTCATCCCAGCACGTCTAGAGGCAGCAGGATCTCCGCTTATCGAATCCTCTGACGGTATTCTCCACAGAGCACGTGATGCCTCCTGCACTGGGCTGGCTCCTCGGGTTTCTTGCATTAAACGCTTCCTTAACATCAAACTATGTCGGTAGGGCCTGTCGCGGCCAGTGGGACTTCAGCTACCGCTCAGCGCATCTGTGCGTTCCTTGACAAAACCATCTTAAATGAGAAGACGCCCATTTGGTTTTGACTGTGCTGTAAAACTATTCCTGCATCTTTCCAAAGACTTCATATATTTTATTTATTGTTGGTGTAGAATGCTAAAAGCTGTGTGAATGAGCATGCACATGCACATCTTTCTCTTGTTCTCATAACAATAATCTGTCCTCAGTTACTCTGCCAGTAAGGAAAACAAAACACTTAGAAGACAAATGAGGAACAGAAGGGCTTCACGATCAGATGCGTAATAAGAAAGCAAAGCCTAATTTCCCCTACAAAGAGTTATAGCCCTGTATTTACTTCCTGACTGTTAGGTTTTAAGGGATGGTGCTCACATTCGGCATGGGTATGAGCAGCGTGTCCTTTGGCTATTAAAGCTTAGAGCATTAAACTCCTCTTAAGGATGGAGTCAGACATTGGTCGTTTGATCAAATGCTATTTGATGACATTTCAAATCAATGTGCCCCCATTCCCTCTGTCCCATGAACACTAACGAATTCCAACATATGCAGAAAGAGTGGAAAAAAATCCGGATATTGCTCAGCTTGAGGGAAATAAAACTGCCTTTTTGAGCTGCAGAGTATCTGCAACTATCAGTTCCTTTAACTGTTTCTAAGTATTTCAGGCTTGATACCCCAAAATGATTTGGTTTCTTTTAAATGTGGGCTTTTTGTGCACTAATGTTGTGTTGTTTGCAAGCAAATAATGCATTTTCATACCTGGTGACTTCAATTTCATCCATCGATACAAATACTGATTCTAAGAATTAATTGAAGTCAACCAGTAAAACTCCTGTGGACTTTGGTGGGAATAGGAGCAATCCAGTATTTTAATAAGAAAAAAACGAAACCAAACCAAAAAGACATGTTTTCAACAACTGATATACAGCGCAAAATATTCAATTGATTGATTTAGGTCATTAACCACAAGGATGAATGTTGAAATTATCCAAATTAAAAATGAGTCATTTTAATACAAAACCTCCTGAGTGGCAAGATCCTGAACTACAATGTGATCTTGGTGAATACTGCCCAAATCAAACCTCATCCCCGTGCTGTAATTGCTCCACAGATGCATGTTATTTCCCTCAGGCAGCAACAAGGGCAACTTCAAATTTAGCACGTCAGGTCAAGGGCAACATTTCCCCTCCTGAGCTTAGTTTCTAGCGCTGGCTCGGCAGAGAACTCAAAGACTCGGCAGAGACTAACAAAGCAGTGATTAAAAATACCAATAAACTACACGTTGAAAGATTGCCATGATGTGGGTGAGCACGGACTATCCTCGTTCTATGAATGGGAGAATCCAGGCAAAAAAATAGGAACTTGTGAATAGAGTAAATTAAGTTTCCAGGCAGAGCTGGAAAGAAAAAAAACAGAGCTGTGTGCTCCTACTCACCACAGCACAGATCCCTCAAAGGCAGCCCATGAGCTCCTACCCGTGGCCTGGGAAGCCTCAAAATACAGCGGACAACAAGATGTAAAATAAGCCATCCTTGGCAGAATTGTCTCCTTATGGAAGCCGGGGCAGCTACCATCTCCGTTTCAGCAGCGCCTTGCCCAGGAATCGCTGCGCAGTCCCCAGCCCGAGGGGGGACCAAAAAAATTGCCCTGCCTGAACGAGCAAAACCCTGGGAGTTCTGGCCTGGGGGCACGTATCGTAAATGCACACCGAGGTATATTTTATGCCATTTTGCAGTGATGAGCCGATCAAATCTGTAGTTCTTGTTCTACGACTCACTGCAAAATATGTGCAGCGTTTAATTTTCCTTTCATTTCTAAAACATTGCATGGATGCCAAACTCATCAAGAGCTGTAATAGCGAATCAAGAGGCTATAGGATAAATCTCATTATCACAGAGTATGTTTGGTTACTGTGGTCCATTCTTTGTATATTAAGCATTGTGGTGTTAATTAATAATAGTTAAAAAACATCCCAAACACTGAGATGACAGCCAGTGGCAACCACAGGAATAATGCATTAAATGGGATGAATAGGGATGTGCATTTACATTGGTTCTTTTTACACAAATATGGAATTGCATAACTGCATACTCGGGGTTTTTTTGCATGGCATGCGAAGTTTTCAGGGGCAGCAGCTAGAGCGTGTGCTTTCCGATGGTCTTACCAAGGTCATCCACAAAAACAGTGGTTTTAAAGGACCAAAAACAAAAGGGCAGAGAATTCTCAAGTGAGATCATCAGGTATTCTGGTTGTCTACTCATACGCAAAGTTTTTAGTGACCTTAGCAGCAGTTACATAAGCATATGGAGAGGAAAACAAACTCGTATTAAATGCTGTAACACATATGGTCTCCTGACAGGATGTTCCAAGCCACGCAGTGATTTTACAGTCCATATGCACTGTACAGCAGTTCTTTGGTCTCAAAGCAGGAGTCAAAAATAGCATATCAGCATGAACTCTACATTCTTTGTCTTTTATGGGCACTCTGCATGTTAATAATGAAATACATAATACACTGTGGGTAGCTGCGTTTAACAGCAAAAAAAAATGCCGTCTACTTGGGACTCGATCTTACTAGCCGATATCATACCACATATGATATACGATGTGCAAAAAAACCAGCATTTGGAGTAAATACTTTCCTGACGTGAAGCAGTTTAAGGTAAGGAAAGTATCATCAGCAATTTTATTTTGTTTGGGCAGGGAGTACCTGGAGAGCATGGAGGGAGCACCCCTCTGAACGGGAGGAGTATCTTCATACGGGGGAATATGTCTCCCGGGCTATCTAGGGCCACACAGTGTAACGACTACACCAGACCTCTCCTCTCCAGCCTCAAAGCGGAGTCTAATCAGAATCTCACCCCAGGAAGAGATCGCAAAAGGATGCCAAAGGGTGTAGAAGCACTAGTTGTACTGAAGCTGTTTTCTTGGTAATAAATATGTCTGTCAGCTGTACAAACTCGGAGTGCTATTAGCTGAATCTAAGCAAAATCTTGTCCTAGGATGAGACTGCCGAAGGATGCCAAAGGACATAGAAACACTAGTTGTACCGAAGCTAAGCTTTCTTCGTTATAAATAGAATCATAAAATCATAGAATGGTTTGGGTTGGAAGGGACCTTGAAGACCATCTAGTTCCAACCCCCCTGCCATGGGCAGGGACACCTCCCACCAGACCAGGCTGCTCAAAGCTCCATCCAGCCTAGTCTCGAACACTTCCAGGGACGGGACATCCACAATTTCCCTGGGCAGCCTGTTCCAGTGCCTCACCACCCTCACAGTAAGGAATTTCTTCCTGGTATCTAATCTAACTCTACCCTCTTCCAGTTTGAAGTCATCACCCTTCGTCCTATCACTACATGCCCTTGTAAAAAGTCCCTCTCCAGCTTTCTTGTAGGCCCCCTTCAGATACTGGAAAGCTGCTATAAGGTCTCCCTGGAGTCTCCGCTAATATGTCCATCAGCTGTATAAACTCAGTCTGCTATTAGCTGAATCTCTTCAGAGTCTCACCCCGGGATGACACTGCAAACGGGTGCCAAAGGACGTAGAAGCACTAGTTGTACTGAAGCTGTTTTCTTGGTTATAAATATGTCCGTTGGCCGCATAAACTCAGAGTGCTATTAGCTGTCATATTTTGGTCATACAAAAGATTCAACGACCCAGCCCAGCAGTCAACACTTGAGGAGTCAGTCTAAGAACTTGTTCCCAGTATGACATAGCCCAGTGTTAACTGGTCCACTACGACACCCTGCCCTGACTGCACAGCCAGGCACCTGCGGGGTTGCGGTCTCAGGGGGGGAACCAGACCAAAAAACGCCATTCCAAAACCAACACCGTAAGGCTGTAGCGAAGGAAGCCGCGTCCCCCAGCACTGCCGAGCCGGCGCCCGGAGCCCGCGGCCGCCCGTCCGGCGCGGCGGGGACACCTCGGGGCGGCGGGGACACCACCTCGGGGCGGCCGCTCTCCGCGCCCGGGGCCGGGGGGGAGCGGGGCGGCGGGGCCGGCCGAGCCTCCGCGCCGCCGGCAGCCCCCTCCTCCGACCGCTGCCGCCGCCGCCTCCGCGGGGAGCGGCGCAGCGCGGTGCGGCCGCCCTCCTGCGCGCCATGCGGGGTTTGCGCGGGGCGCGGGCGGCGCTGGCGCTGCTGCTGGCGGCGGCGCTGGCCCCGGGGCCGGCCCGGCCTCACCCGCAGTGCCTGGACTTCAAGCCGCCGTTCCGGCCGCCGCGGGGCCTGGCCTTCTGCCGCCGCTACACCGACTTCGGCTGCTGCGACCCGCGGCGGGACCGCGCCCTGCTCCAGCGCTTCTACCGCCTCAGCGCCCGCCTGGACGCGGACGCCTACGCCGCCTGCGCCGGACACCTGCAGGACCTGCTCTGCCAGGTGAGGCGGAGCCGGCCGCCGCGCCCCGCGGCCCGGCTGCCGCAGGGGTGCCGGGGCTTCTGCTGGGCGGGGGGTCCCGCTGCACAGGGGACTTCGGCCGCATAAGGGGCTTCGGCCACACAGGAGGCATCAGCCACACGGGTGGCTTCGGCCACGCAGGGGGCTTCGGCTGCACAGGGGTCTTTGGCTGGACAGGGGGCTTCCTCCGCCCAGGGGGCATCAGCCACACTGGGGGCTGCAGCCGCGCAGGAGGCTTCGGCTGCACAGAGGGGTTCAGCCAGACAGGGGTCTTTGGCCACACAGGGAACATCAGCTGCACAGGGGATGTCCTCCACACAGAAGGCATCAGCTGCACAGGGGGCTTCAGCCATGCAGGGGGCTCCTGCTACACAGGGGGCTTCCACTGCACAGGGAGCTTTCACTGCGCAGGGGGCATCAGTCATACAGGGGGCTGCAGCCACACAAGGGGCTTTCACTGTGCAGGGGGCATCAGCCACACAGGGGGCATCAGCTGCACAGAGGGCATCAGACACACAGGGAGCTTTCATGGCGCAGGGGGCATCAGCCGCGCAGGGGGCATCAGCCGCACAGGGGGATTCAGCCCCTGCACAGTGCTGTGGCCACGCAGGGTGCTCTGGCCCAGGCATGGGTGCTTCAGCCCCGTCACGGTGCTTTGGCCCAGGTGTGGGTGCATCCAGCCATGCAGGGCTGCATCAAGCCCGGGTATGGATGCTCCAGCCCAGGCGTGGGTGCATTGGTCCTTGGGGGGGGCAGTGGTCCAGGCACTGGTACTTGGGACCTCACAGGGGTGCATGAGCCATGGCATGGGCACATCAGCCCAGGAGTGGCTGCATCCACCCCTGCAGGGCTGCGTCAGCGCAGGGGCTTTGGACAACCCAGGTGGGTGTGAGCCGTGGCGTTAGTGCCCGGCCCAAACAGGGGTATGTGGACCCCCCCACAGATGCATCAGCCACAGTGTTAGTGCCTGGGCCCAGGCAGGGGTGCATTGGCCCACGTATGGGTGCATCAGGGATTAGTGCCGCAGCCTAGACGTGTGCTCCCAGGCACTGTGAGGAGCGACTCTCCACCACACGTTTTCCCAGCGAGTTTTCTGCCTCTGGCAGGTGTTTGAAAGAGGAATCGGCATGTTGCCCTGCTTTAATTTATGAGCAACAGTGCTCCGAGATAGGTGTGTGGGCAGTTAAAATTGCAGACTCCCCTCACCCTGCCAGGGTTGGATCCTTGGACCTGGTGAAGACACCCAGGAGGGGACCTGCCTGCACCAGACATGCCCCTTGTTACACCCAACTCATGGGATCAGGTGTTTTTTTTGTACTGCGTTACAGCATCCTGAGATGCTTTTAGCATGTGCCAGGTGCTCACAGTCCTGATGACGGGTGCAGAGCAATACCTGAGGATGTGGCTGGGAAACCTCTGTGGTGGCCATCCTGCACGGGGAGAAATTTCCACTCGAGGTGGATGCTCTGTGGCCAGATACGGTAACAGGATTGATCACAGTCTGCGCGGAGCCAAGCGTCTGACCCTGTCATCAGCGGTGGCCTCGTATGTACGAAAATGCCCCTGAGACAGAGCAGTGTCAGCTCTGTGCTGTGCGAGTGTAAATCTTAAATTAATTCCGACAGCGGAGTCTCGTCTGCTGCGCTCAGGGGGGATCAAAGTGGCTCTGCAGAAATCCTGCTCTTAGCGTTTTGCAGGGTACCTCTTGTGTTCCTGAAAGCGTGAAAAGAAAGACAACCCTTTTCCACAACACCTTCTAGAGGTTTGACTTTTATTTCATCTTGCATTGTACTGAGAGCAAAGAAAACAAAAAACCCTTTGAATATATTCCCGAACCAAGCAGTGTCCAAAAGTCCAGTTGCAGATGGGAAACCAGTTAGCAGTGCCTGCTAAGCACTCCTTCTGCCTCTGGAAGCGATAAGTGAGTCTCCTGTGCCCATCAGAAACCCGACCATCGAAAATTTGTTCAGAAGCAGCAAAATATTTCAATGTGGGGGAAAAAATGATTCACTGAGATGTTCTGATGAGCTCAGTGCAGCACCAGCCCAGACGCGGCTACAAACTGCCGCCTCTGGCCACACAGGCACGCAATGGAAGTTCAGGCATTCCAAGCACTCCGGAACGCTCTGCTTCCATTCATTCATTATAGATACAATTTATATCCTAGACCTGAATTAATAAGTGGATTTTGGTGACTTATTTAGCACGCTCATGTCTCTTTCTGCTCACAATTCACGATTTCTCTCAAAATGTGATCAAATTATTTTGCTAAGTGCCTCGGCTTGTACTTGTGGTGAGGATTCCTACCTTCTCTTAATTTGTGATTTTCTACGGAGTGCTGCATCTGTTCCTTGCAGAAGGGCAAGTGGAGGAGCAGAAACACCCTTCCCTTGGTGTTGCCCATCATCCCCCAAACCCAAAATAGTGTTTCCCCCCTGCCAAGAAGCAGGATGAAAGGATGCCTTTGGCCATGGAGGAGAAGAGGGCTATGGTGGGACATCCCCCTGGCTGCCCTACAGCCTCAACACCTTTAGGGGGTATTTTGATGGGGGCAGCGGGTCTCAGGGACGTGCGTGGACGTGGATTATTGTGGGGTGGGATGCAGGACACCAAACCACGGGAGAGCAGAGGCCTCATTCTGCTTCCCGGAGAACAGCTTGCTTAAAGGCTTGAGTTTCCAGATGGAGTGGGACGGGGAATGTCAGGGATTACATGCAAGTTAGACGCTTTCCTGAGGAGTCCCGTTGCTTCCTCCCGGCTGGTAGCAGCAGTAAATAAGCCATTGTTTGATGTGGGTGTTCTTCCAGGCTCGGACTGTTGCAATTCCTCAGATAAATTAACTGCCTCTGAACTCCTGGAACAGATAGGATGGATTTGGCTAACTTGTCTTAATGTTACTTGTTTTGTTTTCTGATGAGTTGTTTTCGTGGTGCGAGCTTGTTCCAGCCCTACTGAAGTTACTGATCATCTGCCCAGTAGTTTCCTTGGACTTTGGACCACATCATAGTTGAAAATGAATGAACAGACCGTGTCATTTGGAAATGAGAATTTAGCTCTATTAGCGATGCTGGGCTGCGTGCGAGCGTAGTTTCCTGGTGTTTTGAGTTAGTGAATGTGACAAGACGATGCAGAGGGTGAAGGACCACAACATTTTATTCAGAAGCAGCGAAATTCAGGATCGGGTGCCAGGCTCCATCTCTGGTGGAATAAAAGTTGGAAGGTATTCCAAATGTGTCTGGAAAATACTCTAGACACGTGCTTGGGTACTGTCTGGTGATAGATCTCTGTACATCACCGCCAGCATAATGCCACTGTAAGTAGCCGTATGCCACCAGGACCGTGGTGAGGAGCGGAGAAGCCACCCACAACTGCTGTTCAACCACACCTGAGGCAGGGGTGAACAACCCGCAGCAGCAAAGGGATGCGGAAACCGTTCCTCTGGGCTATTTTTAGTTCTGATGCTGAAGCCAGGAAACTGCTTTGTAATGCCCAAGATCCCTGCCTGCTTTGAAGGAGGCTTTGAGAGAACCAGGCTCAGCCCGGGTGCTCAAGCGCGGGGTCTTCCTCTCTCTGAACGTCAAACCTCCGCGGGCAGCAGCAGACGGAGCTCCTGTCCAGCCCTGCCTTCACGTGCCCTTTCCGCCTCCTTTCAGTTTGTATTCTGAGGCCAAATTTTCAGTTGTAACAACTCCATCGGCAAATGCTCGGGCTCTTTCTTTCCCTGGCAGACCTCGCGTGACCGAGCCGAGTGCCACTGCCCAACCTGGCCCCGAGATTTTGGTGCGCCGTGTCGCACGCCATCTCCTTTTTACCACATTAATCGCTGCTCGTTTGAAGGCATAATAACCTTCATTTTGCAATGAATAGTTTGACATTCCAGGAGGAAAGCTTATTGTACACTAACGATCTGTTATATGGCCTCTCAGTTTATTATGGTATGTAATGGCAAATAAAATAAAAATTAAATATTGTGTGTACTTCTCAGCCAATTTAAATACTTGAGTATCTTGGATGTTATATCTTTTCAGCTATTGAATAGTGCTGTAATCTGCATTAAGAAATAGCTCCCTATAGATCCTATATAGATTTATATAGACATATAAATCCTATATAGATTTAGAAACAGCTCCCTGTATTTTTTTCTTTTTTAACCAAGCTGGTTTTCCTTGGAAGAAATGCCACCTAGGAATTAAAAAAAAAAATGCAGAATTTATTCAAGAAGGACAGTTTCTCTTCCTACCTTTCTTGGCTTCGTTATTTATCTGCCCTGTGAAAATAACCGAGCCTCAACTGAGTCATGTTATGTTATTTGGAGAGCACTTTTGAGATGCTTGTCGGGAAGATGCATCACAGCTGGAAAATAGTGTGTGTTCATTACAAGGAAAGTCCTTGCAGAGCAGAACTGAGTCACTTCGGTCAGTTTGTTGTTTATAGACAGATTTACTGAATTGCAGCGGCTTTTTACATAAGGAAAATGTGCCTGTCGGAGTTCTTGTAGTGGAGAATACAATGAACTACGTGAACTCGATTCAGCCCTTAGGTAGATTTCCAGGGCTGCACCTTCCATAAAGTAGGGCTGTGCTGCAGCCGCTGCCTGGATTTTGGCCAGTTGGTGCTCACTCTCTGAAATCCTGTAGTCTGAGGGTCCTCTGCAAGACTTGGTGACCAGTGTCGTGACCAGTGTCATGACAGTGAGGTTCATTTCACCCCTTCTAATCAGGTACATAAAGTGTCTGTAGGCAAATACCCACCAGCAAAGGCAGCTGGACGCGAGCAATGCTGGTGTATGCAGTGGTAGCATCCCAGGGCTGGGTGCACTGCGCCGTACGAGGGATGGGTGTCCTTCTCCTCTCCTGCACTTTCTCATCCCGCTCCTTCCAACCTATAAATCACATCTGTGTTTGAGGCGCATGTCTGGATTGTCAGATGACGAGGTATGGAAGTCACAGGCTTTCACCCCGCCAACCTTTCCTCTTTTCTCCTCAGCCTGGAAATGCAAGGCCTGGATCTTCTTAGCTAACTCCTCAGTTTCACTGCCACGCTATGGTGAATCTGCTCATTATTTCATAGTTAAAGTCAGAGCATCCAAGATAGAAAAGTCTCTTTTCCCCCAGTACAATCTGCTAGAGCGATGTAGCAAGATATATGTCATCACTGGTTTTCTTGTGTTGCCGCCGTGGTTGGAATAAATGAGTAACAGGATGAGGAAGCCAGCTTTCACCAGGAATACTGAAGATAATTTCTGTGAATGCTGAGATAAACCCCATTTCTCAGATCTTTTCCTCTGTTAATGTATCTTCAGAATAAACCACAACATATGTTGTAATTAAGGTGAAATTTCTCCAATTAGTATTGCTGCTCAGCTGTTTCAAATCTGCTCCAAGAAATGGCTTGAGGCTTTTTCTCTCTCTCCCTCTAGGAATGTTCCCCATATGCAGCTCACTTGTACGACGCCGAGGATCCCTCCACCCCCGTGCGGACAATACCGGGACTTTGCCAAGACTATTGCTTGCAAGTGTGGCAAAAATGCCGCTCCATTTTTCGCTATCTCTCTGCAGACCAAGAGTTGATTGCACTGGAGAATAACATGGCAAAATTCTGCCGCTACCTGTCCTTGGAGGACACAGACTACTGTTTTCCACATCTGCTGGCTAACCAGAACCTTAACCAGAACCTGGGGCTGGTGACCGCCGACGCAGAGGGCTGTCTCCAGCTCTGCCTCGTGGAGGTCGCCAACGGGCTGCGCAATCCCGTTGCGATGGTGCACGCCAACGATGGTACCCACAGGTTCTTCATTGCGGAGCAGGTTGGCCTGGTGTGGACCTACCTCCCCGATCGATCCAGGCTCGAAAAGCCATTTCTGAACATCAGCGAAGCCGTGCTTACCTCACCTTGGGAAGGAGACGAGAGAGGTTTTCTAGGTATTGTCTTCCATCCTAAATTCAAATTTAATGGTAAAGTGTATGTCTACTATTCAGTTGAAGTTCGTTATGAAGAGAGAATCCGAATCAGTGAGTTCAGAATTTCTCCTGCTGACATGAATGCTTTGGACCATGGTTCTGAAAGGTATTGTACATACGTTTCTCTGGCAAATGTATTTAAGATCTCCAAGGGCAGCTTGTGATTTTTAAAGGCTATTAATGAATGAGGCTTATTAAGCTTAATATTGTTCTCGCATTCCAGCGTGGTGGCAAGTTTGTCCAAGTCCATGTCTAGCATATTGAGATAGGGAATATGCCTGTCCTCTGTGGATGAACTGCAAGGATGAATCTTCTGACATTTCTCAGTTCTGGTATGTCAGAAGATTTAACTGAACATTGATTAAACATTATTTACAGTTAGTATGTTGGGGTTTTGTTTTTTGGTTGCGCTTTTTTTTTTTTTTGGTATTGTAATGATTACCCTTTAAAATAGACGTCTGCAAAGCAGGAGTGAAATTCATTGCAAACCCAAAGGTTTCCAAAATCAGTGTAAAAAAACTCAGAGATACCAAGCCAGAGATGGATTTGGCCCCACATTTCTTTATATGAATGACAGCTCAACCCTGTGATATTACACATTTAATATGAAATTAAATAAAACCTAAACCACTGTGCTGTTACTGAGTGCATTTTGATTGAAAATTTCATATTGTTTTAGTCTCATCCTGCAGTTGATCCACATTACTATGGACAGATGACAAGAGGTTTGTGGCATCAGTCTGTAGATTTATAACCTGTTGCAGAACGACGTAATAGAACCACTGTTATAAGAGACACTTGAATATAATTAATGTTAAGATTTTTGCTTTGTTTACATGGCTTATATTAGGGGCTTTCCAAATACTCAGCAGTGGACGATTCTAGCTCAGAAATGCACGTAGCCTAATGGAAGAAAGGGGATGCTGGTTTATAAAGCAATTAGAGCAATTCAGTGTAATGAGCACTGTCGGTACAGGTACAGGGAACTGAAACGTGGTCCTCAGGAGAGCCAGACTGGAGTTTAACCCTGCAGATGTCGGGGCCCATGAGCTGTCTTGTTTAAAAATCCTCAGGCTCTACGTTTGTAACATTTTCTGTGCTCATTCAGCTGATGGTTAGTGCGGCGAAAGCTTAAGAAAACAAAATTGTGGTCCTGTCGTGCTTGTGTAGGCACGGGTCCCGCTGACTTCATCCGGAGTTGCTGCCCAAGGGGCAGCTCAGGCCGGCACGGGCTCTGCATTGCCTTAGCAGGAGGCCATCTGTCTGTCTGTCTGTCCGTCTGCAGATTTTTGCTCAGTGTGTTTTTGTTTTCTTCCATCTTCTTTGTGAGGTTGAGGAGGGTGGAGTCTTAGGGTCACCTTATCCCAGAGGTGACGAAATAATCACGTAGTTGTGTTCCTTCCCACAATTTACAATCTGATTGCAAACTATCAGTACTTTCCAAAGGGAAAAAAACTCGCTAAAAAATGAGGTGGTGTAAGTGATTGCTATCATTTGGGTTTTGCAGCTATTAAGAGCCGTTGTCAGCATGAAATCTGGACTTTGTTTCAAGCTGGAGCGAAATAAACTTCAATTATTATACCTGGGAACATCCACTGCATGTATTTGTGGCTTTACCTTTCTATAAAGTTATACTTTTATATATTTCACCCTTTTCTTACTATGAAAGGGATGCCAGGTGCGTAAAATAAACAGATAAAAGTAAGAGTTAGGTTTTAAAATTAAGGTAAAGGTTGTTGGTACTGCTTTGAATAACCGTTGTAAAAATGCAAATTTGTTGGTGGGGCTGCTTTTAACCCCTCTTAAAACTCATAAAGTCCTGTGTATGTAATTGTCATTTAAGGCTTCTTCTCTCTTTAAGAATTTAACTATTAGTTAATGTTTGAAAAGTTTTGCATTCGCCTTGAACGCGCCTGGCAGGATTGTGCCGAGTGCGGTACAGATGCACAGATGGACTGGAGTCCTTTCTCTTGCAGTTTACAGTAAGATTTAAGCCGAGATGCCTTTTCTTAAAAAAAAAATAAAACCAATAATAATAAAAAAAGAAGTTTAACAAGGAGGAAGAAAGAATCAGAGGAAAAGTATAATTAATTAAAAGTATATTCTGTCATGTGATTTCCCAGATTTTCCTTATTACACAATGTGGTGTTTCTGTAATCTGGGAAATATGTTGGAATTATTTAAGGTTAGAAAATCAGCTGTGCCTAAGGAAAATTCAGTAACGTGGACTTGCATCAGATCTGATCTGTAGCCGTTTCCATGTGTTAAAGGCAACTTTAGAGTGTTGTTGCTCTGCCCTTTGCGTAGGGCTTGTGCAGTGGGTAACGCCTCCCTTTTTTTGCTCAGGATAATCCTGGAAATAGAAGAACCCGCTTCCAACCATAACGGAGGGCAGCTGCTCTTTGGAGATGATGGCTATCTCTATATATTTACTGGAGACGGAGGCATGGCTGGGGATCCTTTTGGGACCTTTGGTAACGCCCAGAACAAGTGAGAGCCCCTAAAACCTTGTGTGCACCGTGTGTCCCTCTCCTGTCACCCTTGGGTTGAGAAGAGAAACCGGGGGAGGTAAATCGGGGTGGATTTTCTCTCTCAGGTTTACTTTTTCCCTAACACCCGCACTGATGCCTGTGCACACACGTGGGTATATATATATAGACCTCCCGTGTAGCTCCAGTTTTCTGAGGGGAGGTTATCAAGGTGTGTCTTTCTTCCCTGTGAGCAGCGATGCCTCCCTGAGCCTTCCAGCTGTCCGCTCGGAGCACGGTGTTCTGCAAGTAGAAGGCAGGGTTCCATGACGTGGGAAGAGCGGACCCATCCCTATGGGAGCTCCAAGCCACCAGCTTGCATCCGCAGGGCAGCTAGTGGTGGGAAGTCAGTGCCACCTGAAGGCTGTTTGGTGGCCTGGGACACACGAAATGGTCTTGAAATGGTTGGTTTTTTCAGAGATATTGGAAGACTTGTCTTTTCCAAACCAGAAAGAATTAAACCCTTGGCTTTCCAAAATCATAGAATGTGTTGGGTTGGAAGGGACCTTTAAAGGTCATCTAGTCCAACCCCCCTGCAGTAAGCAGGGACACCTTTAACTAGATCAGGTTGCTCAGAGCCTCATCAAGCCTGGCCTTGAATGTCTCCAGGGATGGGGCCTCCACCACCTCTCTGGGCAACCTTTCTGATGTTTAACCAAGGTCTAGTTTTATTTCTTTTTTTTCTTTTTTTTCCCCTTCTGTCCTTTCTTCTCCCAATACAGATCAACCCTGCTGGGCAAAGTGCTGCGGATCGATGTGAACAACAATGACCGGGGCCCTCTGTACCGAATCCCTCCCGACAACCCCTTTCTCAATGACCCCAAGGCTCGCCCCGAAGTCTATGCCTACGGAGTGAGGAATATGTGGCGCTGCTCTTTCGACAGGGGAGAGCCTCAAACCAAGGAAGGGAAAGGGCGTCTCTTCTGCGGGGATGTGGGGCAGAATAAATATGAAGAAATCGACATCGTTGAGAAAGGGAAAAATTATGGCTGGAGGGCGAGGGAAGGATTCAGCTGCTACGATAAAAAGCTTTGCGCCAATTTGTCAATGGGTAAATAGATGTTCTCTCTAAATTACCTGCCTGTGCAGTTTTCTGCGCCGTCATTTTTAATTCCTGCCTTCAGAGCCTGGCTGCTTGGTGGAAAACACACATTTCCGAGATGTAAATCTAGGCAGTCTCAGTCTAGAAGGGAGCTGACTTGGGGATAAATATTGAAAGTCCAAATGTTGCCATTTTTGAATTAGGTAAATGAAACACGCTAGCTGGTGTTTTTCTAGGCAATCTGTATTGTTAGTCAAATTGCTTGGTGATTCTGGGATTTAGGGGGACAGTTTCATCTTTTCCACGTAAAATAAGATTTCCTGCAGAGAAAGATATGGAGCCATTGTATTTTTCTCCATAACTCACAAGTAGCGTCCTTATTTAAAAAAGAGAAGGAAACATATTGTGTAAGCTGGCCAACCTATGTGCAGACTGCCTGCTTTCCAGGTAGATGAATGTGCAGTGTATTTTTGTTTGTTTTAGTTATGCCAAAATCAAAACCCTTCGTATTTTTATTTTTTTTAAACTTTTCAAACCTGGATTGAGAGTATTTGCTGGCTGGCTAAATTACAGTGTGTTGCGTTGCGAGCTCTTAGGCGGACCACATCTTGTTCCAGAGCATCTCCCCAGAGATCCAGGGGGGCAGTGGGCTGGCACTGATTTGCACTAGCTGAAATTCTGATCTTTTTTCTCTTCTATGTGCTATGTGTTGTTGTTTAACTTCCTTCCTTTTATTAACTTAGCTTAGCTTCCTTCCTTTTATTAACTTAGCTACAAGCACAGTGGTAGCAATTAAGTGTTTTTTATAAACTTTGGAGAGCAGGCAGCAGTTTTTTCGCACCCCCTTTGCTGAAGCAGTTGTCAGAGAGCCGGTTTAGCGCTCTCCCGTACGACAGCACCTGCGTGAGCATTCCTGGCAAGCGCTTTGCTGAGGTCTCCGGGGATTCAGAACAATTTCTGATGCCTTTGGAGACCCTTTGGTTAGAACAGTGAAATGTCACAGCCCCGTTTTCAATGGTAAGTGCAGCTGAAGTGTAGAAAACAGCTGCTTTAGATGAAATGCCCTCGGTGCGAGTTCCTCGCTGGCGGAGCTGCTGGCTTTGCTGCTTGAGGGATCTGCTACACAGGTAGGGAGAAAGGCTGTGAGGAAGAGGAAGGGGTGGATACCAGGAGGAGATACCTCTAACCCAAGAGCTGCAAAAGAAAGGGGAGGAAGCGTCCAATAGAGACCCTCAAAATAAGGGCATTTCCCTCTGTTTTGGTTCTGTCTTGTGTTTTAACTTGCATTTTACAATGAATGTGCCAGAACTACGTCTTGCCTGTGCCGTCCCATAAATATTTGATGGCCCATTCAGGTTAAGCTCCCCTGTCTCAGAGAAACAGAGAAGCTATCTGGGCTGACATCTGACATAGCTTTTCATCGGTGCCTGCAGTCTGGAGTTAATCCGTCTCTTTTTTTTCTTCTGCTTTCACCACCGAAACAAAGCTGCGTCGGGCCAACATCTCCTGCGTGGATGCAGTGACTCTTAGGAGTAACCTGCAAATCCGTAGCAAAACCAGCCAGGCTGTGTAGGAATGGGCCAGAAGTGGCACTCGCAGAGCTGGGGTGAGGTGAAGGGCTCCCTGAAAACGTGAAAAACCAAACTAAATATGACTCCGTTGGCACTTCATTCAATTAGAAGATGCTCAGGCAAACCTGACTGTACAGTGCTAGTCTCAGAACTATCTAGATAAGCAGCTCTTCCACGGCAAGTGTTAAAAAAAAAGGCAAGTCACAGATCTTTTCTCCCCTACAGATGATGTGCTTCCAATTTATGCGTATCCACACAAAATGGGGAAGTCTGTTACGGGAGGCTACGTCTATCGGGGCTGCGAGTCTCCAAACTTGAATGGCCTGTACATATTTGGTGATTTTATGAGTGGGTAAGTGAACAGTTACCTGGACCCCCAGTAGGACCCAGTGCTACGGCGCCCGCCGGTGAGTGCTCCTGCAGTCTGGCAGCTGACGGGGGGCTGCTGGTTGCAAACACTGCCCAAAGCCTGATTGCTCCTTACAGGGGGCTCACGTGGCACCTTCTGCATAACCTTTATCCCATGGTGCTGTGCAGGAATGCAGAATCTTTGCATTCCAGCAGCCCTCCGTGTTGCTAATTCACATCATGCCGATAAAAATAAAGGGGCGATGATACGATGTTGATTTAAAGCCCTGGAAGTGGTGTAAAAAAGCATGTGAATGCATCCTAAAAAAAAATAAAATTGCTCTGATGCAATGTTTCCAGAAAGAAAGAAAAAACATAATACTGTCCAGCAGTGAGTCTGCTGCAAACCTGTGACGAGACAGGCGTGAGACTGCCTTATTTTCCCCAAGGTCCCCCTCAGTCTGACATCCCTTAAACCCTCCCACAGAATTTTTTCTCATGCTTGTGTTGCCCTGAAAGACAAGGTGTTGCAGCGGTGTATAATATATCTGTTTTAATATTAACAGTCTTTCATTTCTTGGAGGAGCTATGGTTCCTATAGTAGCTAATGCAGGTAGGAAGCACTAAACATCCTTTCAAGTGTCTCGATTAATGTTAATAAATCATCTTCTTGGTTGCGTAGTGCAAGTGTTCTTTTGCCTTGCAGACGCTTGATGTCTTTGAAGGAGGATCGCGCTACCGGAGAATGGCAATACAGTGAAATCTGCATGGGATCGGGACAAACGTGCATGTTCCCTGGGCTTATCAATAACTATTATCAATACATCATCTCCTTTGCTGAAGATGAAGCAGGTAATCTTTCAACTTTGCAATGGCGTTGAATGGCATGCTTGCGGTTTCTCTTTGGAGTAAAAGACCCGGGAACAGGTCAGAGAGGGCTCCTGGGAGGCAGCGGGTGGGGGGAGGCAGAGCACCAGTCTGGCAGTGGGTGAGATTCCCAGCATCTCCCACGTATCAAACCAAAATTACAAGCCTGATTTTGAGGCCAGCGTGCCACGCAGTGCCTGCAGGCGGGAATAGGGTAGGCAGTTCCCTGCGGGACCGAGCCTGGGAGTGCCATGTGTGCTGCTGCCCACGCTTCTGCACTCCGGAGGGATGGGGGACAGCGGGGGGGACACACAGTGAAGCACAGCTTAGAAGAGAAACCTCCTCCTTCACCGTGCCATGGCATGGGGAATGCAGGCCCTGAGGCGCTGAGAAGCCCATACCCAAGTGAGAGCAAGTCTGTGTTCTTGGCTAGTCAAGAAGGGTGTTGACGTTATTAATGGATACAGGAAAACAGATGTAGTCAACAGTAATTATGAACCGACTCAGCCTGGCCTGGAATATGTGTACCTCTTGGGGTGAAGCAGAATGAAAGCCCTACGCTATGTCTCGAGTGAGGCATTGGCAAGAGGCTGCTTAAGTCCATATTTTCTTAGTGCCAGCTGGGATTTTGCCTTGCATAAGGATGCAGTCTCCGTGGAGCTTTGCCTGGCTGTGTTTTTAAGACTGGAGACATTTTGCTTTCTAGGAGGGAACTGCTGTGATTTGAAAAGGAGGAAATAGAGACTCCCAGGGTGAAAGCTGGTGGTCGCTTCCTTTGTTCATACAAGGGTATGGGTTAATTGCAGAGCCAGAAGCCCCTGGATGGGGATGGGGATGGGGAGAGGGTGGCCCATGCGATGTTTAATCCCATTGCCGAGCAGCCTCGTGTGTGACTCGGCAATGCAGGAGTTTGTGTTTGTGTCCTGGCTCGTGGTCACAAGCAGCCGCTTCCAGAATGCCCCAGTTTTTAAATGTCCGCTTTTCCTGCAGGTTAGGTCGGCTGTGGATGTCGCGTGTGTGCATTGCGTATCACATACATGCAAATTTTATCACGTAAATGCAAATCATCCAAATCGAGTATTAGCTTGAAAGTTTGACTTGGGAATTTTATCTGGTTTTGCAGTTAAAATCCATTTTCTTTAATGGTTAACGTCCATGGAAGGTAGAGCTGTTTCGCAGTGCTGCGGTGAGAAGGATATCTTACCCTAAAATCAGAATAGCGTAGTTTAAATCGGCTTTATGCCCAGGCAGAGGGCTGCTTAGTGCAGTACCAAGCTGTTTTCATCGCAGCCCTTGCTCATGGCCCTGGCGAGCACCATCTCCCTGGTCCTGTGGCTCTGGGCAGGGTCTGTGCAAAGCTGAGGGGGGTGAAACGCCGCTGCCCTTCTGCCCCGTGCCTTTCACAGACACTTTGCACAGTATAATAGAGCTGGGTGGAAATTGCCTTGTGTTTGTTTTATTATAACGGAAAGAAATCCGTTGATAGCAGTTTGGTGAGTTTTCTTTATCTGCAGCGCACACTCTTCTCTTGCACCTTTTTGCTGTGCTGGGAATCTCATTTTTTACAAGTTTATCACACGGTTTATTTTAAGAAGCTTTCCTTCACGGAAAGAAAAGTTTTTTGGGGTTGTTGCTCTGATGAATGTTAATCAGGCTGGTGCGGTGAGTGTGTTTATGTGGCGGGGACACCGACATTTTTGGCTCATGGCACAGCTGTTACAAAGCCATCAGCCCCCTTCCATGGCAGCTGAGGTACGGGGGACACCCCAGGCACAGTGGGGCGCCCGTGTGACACAGCCTGTGTGCTTCCCCGCCAGCAGGCATTCACAGTTCTGCCTGCTGATTTCTGGGAAAGAGGGGTGGGATGTGAAGCACCCATGACCACACAGCAGTGCCAGCTGTTTCCCATCCCTGGTTTGGACCAAGGCTGAATCTGGCCTGTGGTTAATGGAGCCCGCCAGAAAAAAGGAATAAAAAAGGCCAGGGCTGGCTGGTTTCTGCCCTGGGAGCATCCAGAGGAGCTCGGGCTGTGGCAGCACAGGGGAGCAGGGAGGAGGAGGGAGGCTCAGCAGCCACTGACTGCCCACATCTTCCTTTGCTCCCTCTGACCTCTCCCCTTCCTCCCCCCCTTCCTATAGGATGCCCAAAGGAATCTGCCCTACTCACTAAGCAAGTCTCCGTGGCCTCTTTTTCTTTCTTTCTTTTTTTTTGAAATATTGCAAATTTATTTTTTCTCTCCAACACTTTCCATTGCACCGCTCAAGCACTTGAGCTGGCAAAAGAGAAAGGAGAGCGCTGGAGGGACTGCTTATCCCAGCCTCCCCTGCACAACAGAGAGAGAGGGATGGAAATGCAGTTAAGAGAAAATACGTCAAGTAAACGGTGATGGAAAATGTTTGGCTGAAGGTCGAGCCCTACCCATGTGACCTGACCGAGCTGTGACAAACCAGATGCCTTTCTCATGAGGCACATCTCGCTTTGTGAGTGGGCTAGAGAAAGCAACAGCAAAATCGTGTTCTGTAATTCACCCCAAAGGAGTGCTTCATCCAAAAGAGCAGAAGACGGTGTGAAGAGAATTCCCTTTCATTTTGTTTCGACAAAGGGAATTCAGGGTTTGACTGTTCTGTGTCAGTGAAGTTAAAGGACACAGGTCACACTGAGATGGCAGCTGAAGTTTGGGCAGCTGAACATGCAGTGGAAGTTTGTCAAAATAATATTTCCTGACAATATGTAAAAGCTCCTACTCACTAAGTGGTATTTTATGCCACTGGACTGCAGTTGAACTCTCACTACAAACCGAAATACAAACCTGCCTTGTTTCTTCCAGTAGCTCGATCTCCAGGTCCCAGGTCTCCTGTTGCCCTCAGACCTGTGACACAGAGTTACTGCCCTTGTACTGTACAGAACAGAAGCGCCTTGGAGAATTTTCATGGCTGTGTTTGTTTTTTTTTTTCCCTAGGGGAACTTTACTTCATGTCTACCGGCGTACCAAGCGCCACGGCTCCCCATGGAGTGGTGTACAAAGTGGTGGACACCTCTAGGTATGAGATGTTCTTGTGGCAAAGCCTAAGTGTGGTGCAGTGTGTCCACGTGTTGATGTGATGAATGATGCTGACTGACAAACTAGCTCTTCTCCCATGCTGAGCCCTTCTGTGGAGCTTCATCAAGGAATGGCTGGAGCAACTCGCTGTGGGTCTGCTTTGATCCCACAGTCATCAGAGTCTACGCTGCCTGGTGACCAACAGCTTGTTTGTTATGGTGCCTGTTGGTGTTACGTGGCTTGGGAGGTTTCATAGAATCATAGAATGGTTCGGGTTGGAAGGGACCTTAAAGATCATCTCATTCCAACCCCCTGCCATGGGCAGGGACACCTCCCACTAGACCAGGATGCTCAAAGCCTCCTCCAGCCTGGCCTTGAACACCTCCAGGAATGGGACATCCACAGCTTCCCTGGGCAACCTGTTCCAGTGTCTCACCACCCTCAGAGTACAGAATTTCTTCCTAATATCTAATCTAAATCTCTCCCCTTTCAATTCGAAACCGTTACCCCTTGTCCTATCATTACACTCCCTGATAAAGAGTCCCTCCCCATCTCTCCTTTAGGCCCCCTTCAGGTACTGGAAGGGGCTATAAGGTCTCCCTGGAGCCTTCTCTTCTCCAGGCTGAACAAGTTTCAGGTTTGTTCCCGAAAGCTTAAGGAGTATTTTATGGGTGGCTTGTCTTTCTTAGGCAAAGTTTCTTTAGATTCCTGCCCAGGAGGAGGCAGTTTTTCTCAAGGTGTTTATCCCCAGCTCCTCTCCATCCCTTGTAGCTGGCTGCATCTGCTGTGCCCAGGCAGCTGTAGCCGAAGCTGACCCAGCGTAACCTGCCCTTTCTTGGGCAAAGCAGAAATGAATGGCAAAAAGTACATTGTTTTTTAGTGTTTTAAAGAGGAAGATGGCTTGGACAAGGAACTAAAACCATTGTTACACCTTCTGGATCCCACGTGCACGTATCTTCAGACTGGGTGAGGCAGGGAATAGCTGTGTTTTATGGGAAGACTTATAGCTGTTTTTTCCATCTTCCTGTTTTTTAAGCATTACTATTATTGGATAAACACCAAAATACTTTCAGCCAGACATGCAGAGTGAGACTTTCATAGCTTTTATTTTTTTTCTTTAAATGGATTAAATATACAGCTTTAGCTAGCTGAGCATTTTAAACCAAACTACTTCTTAGTTTTGTGTTGGAACCAGACCCCAAAGTTAAACAGCCCCCAGAGCTGCCGCGTGTTTTCCTCCGACTCTCCTCTGTCAGGACCATTTTCCATTATCTAACACAGAGGAAGAGTTCCTGTAAACTGTGTATTAAGAGGCGGGTATTACGCAACCTTTGCAAAAATAAAGCAAGCAGAAGTCAAAAGAAAGTCTTAAGTTTAAGTTTAAAAAGAAGTTCCTTTAGTGTGTTGAGTACAGCAATATGAATAAGAAAGAACTCATAGGAAAATTCATAAAAGTAGGGAAGGTCCCGGTGGCAATAGTTGAGAGGGGAGCTTTTTGCCTTCCACAGAAATGCAAATGCAAACAGTCCTAATTACAAAGGAGTAATAAACCCTCCAAATGCAAACATCATGCATTTTTGAACCAGTTTGAAAAACCTCTGAAGGCGGCTGCAGGTTCACGAGCCAGCCAGCATAGGAAAAAGTGATGACGAACTGGATATAACTTCTCAGAAGTGAGATATACTTCCATGGCAAACAAATTCGTGGCAAAATAATGCATCATACTAAGAGGAAGCCTCTGTAGGAGACACTTAGAGCTCTTTTTGAAAATAATGCATTTTTGGTACTACTTTTGTAGTGGTTAGTCTTTTGTTTGGGCTTTATGTACAAATAATAGTGTGTTATTTTGCTCCTCTGAAGACAGCCTGAAAACTTGCGTACACATGACCTTTATTTCAGGTGTTTGACATACACTGTCTAGTTTTGTGATTTTTGTTTTCAGTTTGATTAATCTCTTTCTGTAATGCTTGAACCTGCCAATGTTTTATTTCCTTAATGGATTCAGCAATGGCAAGTGAAAACAGAGCCAGAGGGCTCCACTGCCATGTGAATATTTGGACTTTGATCAATGGAGATATGTGATTGTTTAATTATGTTTTCTACTATGTTTTCTACTGTAAGATATTTCTTGAATCATTTAAACAGTCATTTTTTTCCCAACGAGCATTACATTCATTGAAGGACAATGCGAAGTGAAGGCTGACGATGCCAGGGGAAAGGAATTAATTGTGCACTGTGTGTCCCTTTTTTCGCAGGCGAGCACCACCAGGAAAATGCCGAGTTGAGCCGTCGCCAGTGAAAGTAAAAAGCAAACGCATCCAGTTTGTGCCAAAGGAGAGTAAGTGTCACTGCTGCCTTTTATTATTGGTGCATGTTATCTGGCAGTAGATATAAACTCCAGGCTCGCACTATCTCTCTCTGCGTGGAGACCACCCAGAACTTCACTCTTCAGAGTATCCTCAAAAGTAATTCTTACCATCTGTTTTGGATCTGAAGAGTTGGTTCAAGTAAGGCAGAAGGTATTTCCCCTCTCCTGGCAGTGTGAAATCTTCTCTGTAGTTTCTGCCCCTGTACATTGCCCCTTTTCCATGCTATATCGTACCCATTTCATTACCATCAACTTGGTTTCCCTGTAACTGTTCCTGGACTGAGAGCCTGTGCTCAATGGTGCTTTTCAGTGGTAAGTGATTTTTTGCAGTGCCTTCAGGTAGTGAGGAGCGCTTCAGGAGCTGAAGGATGTGATGGCTAAAGGGTTGGGAAATAGCTCATTGAGCAAGGTGAGGGCTGAGTCATTCTTAGTTGTTAAGTGAGAGAATATGGGATGAGAAAGCACTCCCGAAAGAATCCGCCATTCAGGTGAACTTTTGGCTTATCCAAACCCTCCAGGGCTTTTTGATTGCTTCATACTGAATGAAGTATTGTACTGATAAAGCTCGAGTAGTCAGTGATGATGCTGAATCTGCAGCAAGCCAACTACTATTTATGTTAAATGCAACCCCCTAAATACGCTATTAGGATCTCAAAATCAGACTAGGCAGCATCACCTTTCTTTTCCCCTGTGCATTTTGTTTACACGTGTAAGTACCTAAACAGTACTCTAACAACTTTGTCATGAAGTTAATACTACAGTAGGATCTCTCACGTCAGAACACTTTTATTTAAATTCTGCCATCTGAGTCATTGACAGTTCCTACAGCTTTGACTTCAGGGAGGAACGAGGGCACTCAGCACCTTGCAAGACTGAGTCTTTAAGGTGGAACAAGGCCTAAGGCTAATTATTACCTGTTGGCATGCCTGAGCACTCAGCACATCTTCAGAAACATTCTCCTTTGCAAGCTGTGCACGCATTTACTGAATATTATTAACTTGTTTTGTGTTCAGCCAGCTTTGTCTCTGTTTCTGGGTATGCATTATTCTCTATGCAAATCCAAATTTCAGATTTTTAAACTACACATGCACCTAAATCTTTTGGGTTTGTTTGCAAGGTAGTTTGCATCATAAAATAAAACTTAGAAACAGTGGGACAGATTCTGCTAAGTGTCTCAAGAACTAAATTCATGTGTAGGTGAAAACCAGGCATGAAGATTTTGATTCAGAAGCTTGCAAACAGGATGTGTAGCTTAGTAATATATAATGACAACTTGATTCGGGGAGGTGAAAAGCGCTCCCAAGTGACCATTAACTTTCACGCAGTCCTACATAGCATTATATGAGTTCCAGGATTTTTAAGTGCTTTGCCAGATCAGGCTCCAGCAACTGAGGTGCGCCCAGGTAAGGCTTTCACATTTCTGTCTTGCCTTCGGAACCTCAGCTTCCAAAGAAGGGAGATATTTTCACACAACAAATACATTTCCTCTCCAAAGTGCGTTATTTGGAAAAACTGGACCTCTGCATGGGTTTGTCTTTGGGGAGCAATAGAAATTAAGCAGAAATAAAACAGTCATGTTTTTTGTCGTCTCTGTGCTACAAAGCGAATGATGAATGAGAATGGATAAATCTAGGATATAATTCAAACAGTTGTGATGTCTTTGCAAATGTATGTGACACCATCCCAGCTCAGTAGATTATTATTCTAATTCTAAATTGCTTCCTTCTGACAAGCTAAAACTTATTTTTAAGCTAAAAATAGAGCACATGTGAATAAGCAAGTCCAGTAGTGCCTGGAAACTGTGACAGCAAAGAATTTTCAGCTCTTCAGAGTTCAAGGCTCTTTTATTTTTTTTCATAAGGAAGCAAAAAACCCAACCCCAAATCCTGTTTTATGTGTTGTCCTGGCAACTCCGTTCCTTTTGCACATTCCAGTTGCCAGAGAGAATTGATTTTGAATGTTCCTGATTTCAGCTCCTCTGAATAAAGCATCTGGCCCAGTGGGGAGGCCGGCGCTCAGCGCTCTCCATCTGGTAACGATCCAATCATTAGTAATGAAGAGAAGAGCAGAAATAGTGCCTGTCTTTAAAATGCTTTCAGCAGGGGAGAAGGGTATGGTGGGGAACTCCTCTTCTCTCCGTGAAACTCCAGTGCCCACCCTTTAACGGCCAGGCTGAGGTTTTGGCAATCAACTTGGCAAAAGTTGGAGTTTCCTTCTAGGGAGAGGCTTACTGGTTGGCATTATGCCCTGCAGTCCTCTCTGCTAACTAAAAGCGGCCTCATTTTTCGCTGAGGAAATATTGGCTCACCGAGAGCGTTGTCGCTTCTCAACAGGATCAAGTAAGCAAATTCCAAGAAATGAGTTAAATAAGTCAAAAATCATCACTGGTTTCATATAGTTGTCTTTAAGTTGTGTCCATAGAGTGACAGACTCATGGTTTTTCTGGGTTTTTTCCCCCCAACAGAGCTTATTGTGAAAACACCAACGCCGCGTCCCCGGCTGAAGGCCACGACTGAGGTCCCGCAGGGAGGCAGGCGAGACCCTGACACCTCCCGTGCGCCGGCTGTGGATTGGGTGGACCAAGCCCCGCCACCACCGGGGAACCGAAGCAGGATGCACACCACGGCGGCACCGAGCGGCAGGGCCCACAAGCCCAGGAAGGGAGGAGAGAGGAGAGGGCAGCGCAGGAAGAAGAAACCCCCCAGCACGGCCCCGCCGCTGCGAAACGGCGCCGTACGGCTGATGGAGAAGCGGGGCCGTGGCCGGAGCTGGGGCCGGGTAGAGATTTACATTGACGGTGAGTGGGGCACAGTGTGCGACGATGGCTGGGGCTTGCCTGCTGCCGCCGTGGTGTGCCGCCAGCTGGGCTTCCCCTACGTGGTGCGGGCCAGCAAGAAGGCAGAATTTGGGGAAGGGACCTCCCTTCGCATTCTCCTGGACGATGTCCAGTGCTCCGGGCAGGAGAAGACGCTGCTGGAGTGTGACCACGCCGACGTCGGCACGCACAACTGCTCCCACGAGGAGGATGCCGGCGTGGTGTGCAGCCGGGAGGAGGTGGCAGACTGGTGACAGAGTGGCTGAGGGACTCGGAGCATGTCACCTTCTTGCCCAACCCTCTAAACCAGCGCCAGTATTGAGGAGAGTGAGCTCTGCTTTGAGGATGCTGCGTCTGTTCGAAGGGATCTTTCTGTTTTCTTCATGTTCCTCCCCATCCATCTGCACTGGAGGCAAAGAAAAAGTAAAATGAAGCAGTGATGCAAGTATGTCGTGGGCAGAAACTGGGTTTGTATGGGTTTTTTTTTATAAGAAGAAAACCCCAAACATCAGCAACTGTAGATTAGAAGAAAGGATGCATCCTGTTGCCTTTCATCTTTTGAAATACAACGTTCCTCAGCCATGCTTCACAACGTTTTGACAAAAAATAAATTCCCAAATGACTATGTTTCACTCTTCCTCATGGAAGTGTTTGTGTTGTATGGCTTGCTTTACCACCTGCAGTGATGGTTTCTAACTATGGACAAATCTGTGCCTTTCTTTGCTGAACGCAAAAGCAGAATTTCTGGTTAACTTTCCACGCACTAGTTTAAAGGAAAATTATTCTTCTGTAATGCTTTGTATTGGTATAAGCCTATAGGTTCTCAAAGATAGCTGTGTCTAAGGAACAGTCAGGTAAATTAGAAAAAGTTGGAGCGTACCGCCTGGGGAATACTTCTGCAGTTTGCACTAATCTAAGAGAAAAGAAAATTTGGCCTCTTTTACATGAACGGGATCATTATTCGGTTTAACCCGGAAGATACTTTGTACAAGTTTCTCCGCTTTCCCAAACATCGTGAAGCCGTATGTTTCTGCACTCCGTTTTCACAGGTGTGAATGACTAGACAAGAGGTAATGTACCAGGGCAATAATCTTGTAATATTTACCCCTTTTTAAAGGATATTAAAAAAACCCACAGAATTCATTTTGTCTGAAATGTGTTTTTCACCTGAGTGCTGATTGGAGACACATGTTCTCCTTTGTGGTCTCTGCCTTTGATAGTATTTTGCCCGGTTATTTTTTGGAATCAGCGTAGGTTTTATCTTGCTGCTCACACAAGAACATAAGAAAGACAAAATGAAACAAATGTAAAATGACTAGTGGATCCAGAAAAGTTCACAAGCAAAACCTTGTACCTAAAGCTCTTACTGTGGATATTTAATTCCCCAATTTCAAGTTGACAGTGTCCTCTTAAGCCTAAAGCATTGATGTATAGAGTAAATGAATTTGTTTTAAATATTTTTTCTGAACTTTCTGATGTACCCATTAAATACCTTTTGATGTTAAAGAATACCATGACTATACAAAAACAGATGATCAGAAAAACAGCACTGTTTCCCTAGTCCTTATTAAGTATAAAGGGAAGAACAGACATTTAAAGTGCCTTTTGCAAAACACTACTCTTATTTCATTGGAAAACCTACAAATGCCATCAGGATCCAGGGTGTCATTAGGCTTTTCCCATTGCAGTGAAGGTGCAAATGCATTTGTTTAAAGAGCAGAAATTCACTTCAGGCACATAAAAACAGTCAGGGAACAAGAGAGTCCTTTGTAAATTCTTGCGTTAAAAGAGTTGGCAACTGTGGAGCTGATGGGACCAGAGGGCTGGAAGAAAAGGGAAAGCAGAGATATAATCTATCTTCTTCCAAATTCCTCTTCCGCTTCTTTTGGCTCTTTAGCCAAACTGCAGCTAGCTCTAGCTGTGAGATTGCAAGGAGAATCTTGGTCATAGTTATGCTTGAAAACTTCTGGGTAGGAAAAAGGCCTGTATAACCAAAGTTACTTTAAAGGAACGGAGATGATTCAAGGATGTCTGCCGTACAGCTAGACAGGAATTTCACCATCATTTTCCAGGAACTTAAGTATTCTTTTTCTAATTTCACTCTTAGTTACCCTACGCTGCTTGAGCCCATTTGAACCTCCTGAGCATAAGCCAAGGCCACCTACATCTTGCATATTGCTGGTGGTGACTGCCACCAGCCCCCAGCTGGCAGGCACTCGGTGGCAGGCGGTCTCTGGTGACAGCTAAAGGCATATGGAACCTAGCCCACAGGAGCAGCCATCAGTAAGGGCGAGCTGTGCCATGGCTCGGCTGACGGCAAACACGGAGCCGTACACCCCTGGTGTTTGCTGCCAGCATTACAGCGGTGCCACCGCCTTCACAGGGGGAATATTTATCAGCAGAGGAAGAGACAAGACTTGCAAATAAGTTTTTTTTCCCCCTTTATTCTTTCTCCCAGCCTACACTGAGTGGGAAAAGCGTGCCTGCTCAAAACTCGTGGATAGGTATGCGTGTCTGTGCCTGCCAGCTCAGTACGCTCTTATGATGCTAGGAAGACATTTCTGACCATCGTGGTCCCTTCCAAGCTTAAAACATATCTGTACTAAATCCTGGTATTTGTCAGTCCAGTTCCCTGGTGTTTAAATAACGAGGCTGTACTATTCAAAGCACAGAAGTACACCTACATTTAAATACCTGATACATCATTTGCTGTTTAATAGGATTCTTATTGATAGCATTTTTCTTAATTCAAAAATGCATTTATAGAGCAGGATGTCACACAAATTGAGCTTTAGATAAACCGATAAGCCCTGCTACTACATTTGAACGTGCCAGTGTATCACCTGGATGCTGATTCAGGATAAAGGTCTTAAAATAGCCTGGAATAATGCTGGTTACCCCAGTGCAGCTGCTCTTCTCCCTGTGTTATGTGGCTGTCCCAGACTTTTGTCTAGTAGCAACATGGTTTATTGCCTTCTCTCCTGATTCACCTCTGTGACTGAGGCTGCAACATCTGCATTTTTCCTTACACATTTTTTCTTTCCTTTTGTTAGCACAGGTGTATCACATGGAGGACCCAGCATATCTCTAAGGGAAGTGCAGACCCAGCCTTGCTACCTCTTTTTCTCTGTCTCCAAGGCAAAGTAGCTCTGTGTGGAGCTCAGGGTTTTTTTCACTTACATTGTTGGTACCCAGTAGCCAGCCCGAGCACCGCCATGTTGTGCTGCAGTCTGTGGTATAGACATTATCTTCAGGCCAAAATCATTTGATCTTACCATGTTCTTTCCAAGGCATCCAATAAAGTCTCCCACAAATATGTGGGAAAAAAACTTCAGCACTTGCTGCCAAAGCAATGGAGAGACAGTGAAATAGTTTAGGTGTCGCAGCGGGGATGCTTGCTCAAATGCTGGCAAAACCCTTCTGGGTGCGGAGCCCTGGAAGGAACACCGCCATGAGGACATCCCTCACGTGGGTGGAGCTTGGGCTCTACCCAGATTCTCTGTGTCAGGTTGCAGGGTATGAATAGCACGAGGCACATATATCACATTACTAAGCACAGCAGCCTATAATTAAATAACACCGGAGCCATGATTCAAGTTCAGAAAGCTCGGCAGTGGCACTGTGTGCGAGATGAGCCTGGGGGCCCAACTTCACATGCTGCTATGGTGTTTCTCCTGCCTTCATCTCCCCTACCAGCCTCTGCCCAACCTCTCATCTATGTGTTGGGCCTCAGCATGGCCCAAGGAGCTGCTTGTGCAGCGCTGCCCCACATCCCAAACCCAGCAAAACACCTCCAGGAACGCACCGAGCAGAGCCTGCCTCTTCTTTAACCTGTTAGCGTTGATATGGTTGTATGGGGGGATCCCCAGTAGGAATCAGTCCTGCTGTGCGTGAGCTCAGACCACCACTGTTTGGTTATGATCAACGTAGAAACTCAGAAGTGCAGAGGAGAAAACCAGTCACAACACATCAATATCCAAGCCTGATTTCCTCTCTGAAAAATGCTGATAGACCTCTTTAAAAGGTCAGCTTGGCATGTGAGATGCATCGGCCCCCTTAGGTACTTTCAGACACAAGCACACATTTTATTATATGAAAAGAGGTGTAAGCGTCATTTGATAACTGATAACTGCATTCAAAATTTAAGTTTTAAGAATTCATAGCTTTCCTCTGTTGAATGAATAAGGCCTCAAACCCATCTGACGTGCGTCAATACCTTGCTGCCTTGTACATGGCTTTCTCAAGGTTTTCATGCCTAGCCTTTACTCCGGGGCACATGTGCAGCTATAGAGCTGCCTTGAGCAATGTTTTAGTGTAGTCAGAAAAGCAGCTACGATGGAAACGGCAATCATTCCTTAACAATAATGTAGTAAATAGGGATGCTATTTTTAAAGAAAAAAATATTCTTTAGTGTTCAGCCAGCTGTAAGCACTGACATCAAGTAGCTTGTTCCTCAGGGGCACTGGCTGTTGGCAATGACTAAATCCTGGGGCTGTTTTCATTATTATTAACCATCTTGCCAATTACTTGCCCACTGCATGCTGGAAAATCTTATTGATTGAGAAGGATCAGCTTTTTTCTTCCAGTCTTTATGGACCTCAGTATATATAAGCTGGGTGACAACCGACTCCGTGTGAAAATCACTGCGAAGGTCTGTATTTGACAGTGTTGGGTAAGTAACAACTAAGCCCACTGTAGATTTTGTTTTGCAAAGGTATGGTTGATGCCTTATCCAGTGTTGCTTAATCTGTGGCAAAAGTTCTGGTTTTGAGGTCAGCTCATCCGTCACGAGGAGTTACTTTTTCTGAGAGTTTTCCTGTCCACGTTTGCCAGGCGCGGACAGGAGACAACAGTACAGCAGTGCATGTCGAGCTTGAGCCAGGTGGCTCTTATAGCTTTGAAAGGTACCAACATCCAGTGCTGCCCATGGGGGACCTTATTTCCACACCCCCCTGCTGAATGAAACAGCAGAAG
Organism: Larus michahellis; assembly: GCF_964199755.1. NCBI lineage: Eukaryota > Metazoa > Chordata > Aves > Charadriiformes > Laridae > Larus > Larus michahellis. The sequence goes on along the minus strand of NC_133899.1, from coordinate 36,504,937 downwards.
GCTTTATCCTGATCCACTCAGGCCGTGATGCCCCCAAGCCAGAAAAGAATGGAACACATTTGGTTGTCAGTACCTCCACATGAAGGATTTTTTTTTTTTCCTGGTAAATGAAGGGGCACCAGGAAACATTTCCTGGCTCCTGGCACTGGAAGGGCATGAACTGTGCTGTTATATCTTCAGAGCAGCCCTGGCTGCTCTGCACCCTCCTGCACCCTCCCAGATCACCCTGGGCTAGGTCAGAAGTCAGCACTGGTTGACCTGATAACCAAGGAATGACTTTGATTTGCTAGTGTATACGAAGCCTTTGTGAAGTATTAACCCAAGGTGGCTGATTTTTCTAAAGGTCTGACCTTCCCATTGCAAGACCACGTAGGCCTTTTGATAATTTCTTTTCTGGATGATACAGAAACAAAAGTCCCTTTGGATCTGATCAAAAAGTTGGACTGCTCACTCTTTTTTCCCCTTTACTTTTACTGTGTACGGTGTATTGTGGTTTTAGGGAAATGCCAGATAACTTGCAGACTGCAAGGTATTTCATTCCTATGCATGTAGCAATTCTTTAAACCAAGATTTTAGACTATTTGTGCCCTGCCCAGCTTTCCAGTATGATACAGATACCTTGGAGAGAAGAAGAGCTTCTGGAGGAAGCAGTAGAGGCTGTTTTGAGAGCCATAGTCCCAAAGGCTCGTGCCACGCACAGGATGATGAGGGAAGTCCTGAAATATGAAGGCCTTCCAGGGCATCTGCAGTTCTGCATAGGGAGGTTGCGAAGATCTTGCATCACTCTAGATTTTATTTTGGAAGAAGAGTGAGAAAGGAGATTATCCTTCAAAACTTATCACAGAAGAAAGATCTCACTTCAGCTTTCCATCTGCCTCTTCCTGCGTGCCGCAGCTTATGACATGCCACAGCTCGTGACATGCCACAGCTCGTGACATGCCACAGCATGCCATTGTGCAGTCTCATCACACAGTCCTGGTGGCTGGAGATGTCCTCCAGCCTGGCTCAGCCGCAGCTGCTGCTAGCTCAGCGATGAAGATGCTCTGGCCTTCCCCAGCAGGTTTTGTGACTTGGGAGACTGCGCTCGGGGAGCTGATTTTCCCAGCGTCAGACAGAAGATCAGATTTTTGCTACTAACTTGATGCCACTTTTCAGTTTCCTGTTCCTTGATAATTAGGTTAAAATAATGATCATTTTCTGTTTCCAGAAACATCATAACTGCCCTCGCTAGCTTTGGCTTGGCTGGATTTAATTATTATTTACATTGATAAAATAACAGCAGAATTAGCCTATTGCTTTACATTTTATATCCATATATATATGTATACATATGCTGAGGAAAGTTATGTACTTACTTTTGAACAGAAGTAACATTTTTCTTTTAATTTTATTAATAACTGATTTTAAAATAGGGTCACGTATTGAATTGTGCTGGTAACACAATTTAAGTCCACATTTTGTAGTATTAGTTATAATACTGCAAATTGTTTTATATAATAAAAATAACCAAATGTTTGCATTAAAGTATGCATTTTATTTTTTTCCTTTGAGCTGGTGCATGAATGAACATAACCGTAAGCACACAGCAACAAAGCGCACAGCAAATGACTAGTAACAGAGAAGTAATCGCTGACTGTTTAAGGGGACGCAGATTAAGGTAAATGTCTCTCCTATATTTGGTTAAAAATTCTGCATGGTCTTACTCCAAATAAGGTCATCTGCCTCACTACTTTTCACATTGTCTGTCATAATAATAGGAAAAAAACCACAGGGAAATCAGATATTCTTACTTGGCCATCAGAAGAAGAAGGTGGGTTTTGGAGGTGCACTTCACTGAATATTTTGAAATCTGGTTATATTCCTCACTGGTGTTACTCTGAGCCAGATGGCTGCTGGCATCGCGGCGTTTGTGTCTTGGGTTCAAAGATACACAAAATATGAATCTATCTGAACTCTCAGGCTATGGTAGATTCAATAGTAAGCGGAGCTACAACCATACAACTAGAAAGCTTGAGAATATACATTTTCTGTCCAGAATTTTCCAATCACTGGAGCAGAGAACTTTATCTTTTGCACTATTAAAAGCAAATGGTTGTCTGCAACAATATAGGGACTATGTGACACGATCAAATGGAGGAAGGTGAAGGCACAGTGTGTACAGACACAATGAATATTATTTCCCTTCAGTTAAACAAAACATTCAGATGTTTCACAGCCTGTGTAGAAAAATCTGCATCCCTGCATAATGTCTGCATGACCGTGTGCATTAGGAACCCCATGTCTCGGACACGGCAAAATCCTCAAGACTTCACGGATGAGTGCCTCGGCAGTGCTTCCTGTGGGATTCCTCCAGAGACGGGCAGAAGGACCGAAATCCTCATATTCCACCTGGACACTGTTTCTGCCTAGGAAAGGAGGATAGGCCTAGTAAAAAAACAGTCCTGAAGTTTGCATTTCTGCTGGAGATGGATGAAGTGCAGTGCCTGTGTAGCCCCAGACCCCGACTAGTTCCATATGGACCCTTAGGCAGAGGGTTGAGGTTTTAGGCTGTAAATTCTCCAGGAAAGGTACTAATTTAATCACCACCTGCACTTAACCAGTAGCACACAAAAGATGGAGACAGTTAACAAAATTAAAAGCTCGCTATTTAGAAATTTATTTTATTGGTAAATTCAGACTGCCCCGGACACCCAGCCCTCTGGCTAACCGTGTGCTGGAGGAGGCATTTCCCAGCACAAGAGATGCCTATGCTGTGCCTTCTCCTTGCTGTCCTCACAGCCTGTGCATTGCTGGACCTCTCAAGAGAGAGCAGTAAATGTTTTCAAACCTAAATAGCTAAGAAAAGTCACGCAAAATAGAGCACGAGTTTGGACTAACCTTATGTCACATCAATTTTTCAAATTCAGCCTGTAACTTCGCACCAACTAATGGTTCCCAGCTTTCTGCTCTTCTGTTCGTCTCCCAAGTCTTTGCTCTTTGTGTTTATGGGAATGTGCAAGTTGGTAAAATGTCCACGCGATGGCAGTTCAGTCCCCAGCAGAAAGGTGACGGACGGGGAAGTTCAGCACGCCCAAGCCTGCACTCCTTCCTCCTTAGTGCAGTGGGTGGCTCCCAGGCAGATGATGAACATGACAGCGCAGTCCTTTGGTATCATGTCCTTCGCTCAAGGGTATAGAAACACGTCACAATGCAAACAAAAGCTGTTATTAAAGTTTGTTAGAATACAAACAAAAGGTTTTATTAAAGCTTATCTTTAAAGCCTGAAATGTAAGGCAATTTCTGCAATCTGCAGAATTACATCTGCATGAGAACCTTTATTCTGAGAGCTTGCCTGTTCTAGACAAGGATCAGAACTATATTGCATCTCTCTATCCCATCAAAATGTATAAAATGCCAAATATTTTATCACCTCCCTGTGAGCTGTTCACAAACAAGGCACAAGTAGGAATTTTCCACAGGAATTATTCTGAGAATGATTTCAAATGAAAGAACACCTTACAGATAGTTATGATTTCTTCTCAAAGTATGTTGAAAAAAACATTGATGAAACTCAGAAAATCAATGTTTCTTCAGGAAGTTCATTGAGTGGTTTTAAAGGCACGACTGCATTAGTTACCTTCAGTTTTTAAGCACCTTCTCTGGATAATGCTATTTTTGTGATTAGCTTTACCTTTCCCAGTGATTGGTATTCATATCATGGGATTGTGATATATATTGCCCCACCAAATGTTTCTGAAAACAAGAGGTTATAAAACCCCAACTTTAAGAGGCAAAAAAATCTACTTTCAATTAAGATAAATAGAAACACTAGTTAGATAATATTGAGAATATAACATCAATGTAGTTTCCAGATTAAAAAAAAAAAATCTGTGTGAAAATCTGTGTACTGAAAACTGAGGGGAAAATCATTCCAGGGTTGTTGCAATTATTTCACGCCAAAGAAGAAACTACCAGTTCAAGAAAAATCAATGTTAAGATTAAATGTTAACAGAAAGCCAAACAATATTTTTAAAAATTTTTTTCTCCATTGTGTACTGACAGCTGGAGACTTCAGTCTCTAATATTTTGTACCATTTGACTGTTATCATGAGTCAGTGTTTCTCTGAGGTCGTACTGTGGCATTACCACCAAACCTTTCTGCAATGCAATGTGAAGCCAGAAAAGCGACGCTGGCCACCACGCGTGCCTGGTGGAGCAGCCCTGGAAGTCCATGGATGAAGTGATCAGGTGTATTTGTTCTCATAGGGCACCTTGGGTGTCCTTCTTCTTCTCAGCTCAGAATGGTGGCCACCCAAAAGGAAAAGCCCAGGAGCTCCTGACAGGCTTCCACAGTTTTATGAGTCGTCTCTGGTCTTTCTGCCTCCCCAGGGACCTCCTGGGCTGATGGCACCCAACTCCTGCCCTGCCCAGGCCGAGAAACCCAAACACAGGCAGGCTTTGGCCATGCCTGCTGGGAGAGGTGCCGGTTCCTGGCAACTTAAAAAAAAATCCCTGTCATCCTCTAAGGTCTGCAGTACCAAACCTTTCTTTAGCCTAGCTCACACTACAAAGCCAGTGCAATTCCTTTCATCTGCCAGGTTTTCAAGCATTTTGTGATCTGTGTTTCCATGGCAAGTTTAGTTGAAGATGGCCAGTAGGTGTTAAGCCTGTAAGACGCTAGTAACAGATACACGGGCACAGGAAAGCAGCATAACAAACACATAGAGTCCCAGTTGCTACAGGTGCTCCTTAAATTCCCCTTCACCATTGACTCCCTCTGTCACTAACAGCCCATTTGAAATTATTTACAGTTTGAAACAAAAATGAAATAGGGATAAAAATCTCTCACCTTGCACCAGCATGTGCTGTTGTTTTTTTGGTAGCCTTTCACTGCTCTCTCTGATCTGCTAGTCTCCAACGCAAGCAGGAATGGCACAAGAAAATCAAGGAAAACCTGCAGATTGTAGCCTTTTAGCACAGTCATTGCTTCCATTTGGAAATTGAAGTGAGCTGACTCCTGGAGGTGTCTGGCATATGCTTGCTGCATCAGATGGACAAAAACGGGGGGTGCCGTGAGTTACATCCTCTCCCTCCTGCTGTGGAGAGGCATGGCCATATGGGAGCTGCCGTGGGAGGGGAGCAGGGGGAAGGCACCCCATTGGAAATGGTGAGGACAAAAATTCCTGCAGCGGCCTCATATGGTGCTGGGAAATATCAGCGACCCACAGGCAGCAACACAGACATGATAAAAATCCAGGTAGTTTAGTATCCTGTCTCCAGCCGGTTGAGTAAAGCTTGTATGGAGAAATAGTGCGTGAATGGTGTTGCCCTGTGAAAGCCTGACAGGCAAGCAGTGTGCTGCTTTTCTTTAAAGGGCAGCAGGGTGTCCTGCTTCTCCTTCTCCTGCTGCAGTCAGAAGCATGGGGATGGTGGAGAGGGGTGTCTGCCACCCGGCATGCAAGGTGGGCAACCTTCGAAGGCATGGACTGGGCATGGAACCCAGCTGGCAGGGGCTGCAGCACGGGAATGGGCTTCAGGTGCAGGCAGCAGGTCTCAGAGGAGGAAGGAAGAAGGGGAGGGCACAGGAGACTGGGGATCGTTGCAGGGATAAAGAGGATGCAGTGGGAGGTTTGTGTATCCTCAGAGCTTGAGCCATTCAGGGGGTCTACCTGCCATTCCTCCCAGGTATCCCCAGAGCGCAGAGCTCCTGCTGAGACCAGTAACGGCTCCTGGATCCATCCCCGATCACTTTCCCTGGCTTCTCATGAGCTGATTTATTCGTTAGCCTCCACAACAGCCTGTTGCAATGAGTTCCTCCATTTAACAATTTGTTGTGAAAAATCCCTTCCTCTTTTATACCTGCTGCCGGTTCATTTCAGTGGGTGCCTCTTTATTCTTGAATTATACGAAGTAATGCTTATCTTGTCTCTATTCATCTGCAAACCACTGACTATTTTCCAGACCCCTGTCATAACATCCCTCAGTCATCCTTTTTCCAGTTTGGATGCCTAATCTCTTCTGACTCTAGTACTACACCTCTGCTGAGCTGAGATGAAGAGCACGTGTGGTATTTGTACACAGTGGGTGTGCTCTAGATTTATGGAGTACCCTACATACTAACACGGTCAGGCATCTTGTTTTGCTCACTCTCCCGTTTCTAATCACTGCCAGTGCTCTGCTTGCTTCTTTGATCTGTACTGAGCATTAAGTTTATGTTTCCTGAACAGGTGCCAGCACTGAACATGTATCACTGGGTTGAATGTATATACATAGTTTACCTTTCCCCATGCATTACTTTTCATTTATCAGAAATTAATTTCCACTGGTTTATGGCTTGGTCCCTTGTGTCCTGTGATTCTTATGCAATTTGTGGCAGTCAGCTTTAGATCGCCTATTTTGAATAAAACTGTATCGTCTCTTCATTCCCATGTCTGGATGATGAATGAGTACGCTGTGTAACACAGGGCCCAAAGCAGACTGCTCTGAAAATCCTCATCTCTTGATTCCTACAGGCATCAACAGTATATTCCCTCTCCCTTGTATTTTAAACAGTTGAAAGTCAACTAAGAGCCTCTGCCTTCCTTGTCCTGTGGTGGCTTAGTTTGTCTAAGAGCCTTCAGTAATGAATCTTACTTAAAACACATCTGTAAACAAACACACGAAGGTGCAGCACCCTTCCTGACCTCCTCACCCCCACGCAGGAAAGCAAGCATATGCACACACACAAACACACATATATATCTATATATCTATGTTTGATGACACCAAGCTGAGTGGTGCAGTTGACACACCTGAGGGATGGGATGCCATCCAGAGGGATCTGGACAGGCTCAAGAAGTGGGCCCTTGTGAACCTCATGAGGTTCAACAAGGCCAAGTGCAGGCTCCTGCACATGGGTCGGGGCAACCCCCAGTATCAATACAGGCTGGGGGATGAAGGGCTTGAGAGCAGCCCTGAGGAGAAGGACTTGGGGGTACTGGTGGATGGAAAGCTGGACATGAGCTGACAATGTGAGCTCACAGCCCAGGAGGCAAACCACCCCCTGGGCTGCCTCAGAAGAAGCGTGGCCAGCAGGTCGAGGGAGGTGATTCTGCCCCTCTGCTCCCCTCTGGTGAGACCACTCCTGGAGTGCTGTGTCCAGCTGTGGAGTCCCCAACATAAGAAGGACACGGACCTGTTGGAGTGGGTCCAGAGGAGGGCCTCAAAAATGATGAGAGGGCTGGAGCACCTCTGCTGTGAGGACAGGCTGAGAGAGTTGGGGTTGTTCAGCCTGGAGAACAGAAGGCTCCAGGGAGACCTTATTGCAGCCTTCCAGTACTTAAAGGGGGCCTACAAGAAAGATGGGGATAAACTTTTTAGCAGGGCCTGTTGCGATAGGACAAGGGGTAACAGCTTTAAACTGAAAGAGGGAATATTTAGACTAGATAGAAGGAAGAAACTTTCTACACTGAGGGTGGCGAAACACGGGCCCAGGTTGTCCAGAGAGGTGGGAGATGCCCCATCCCTGGAAACATTCCAGGTCAGGTTGGACGGGGCTCTGAGCAACCTGCTCTAGCTGAAGATGTCCCTGTTCATGGCAGGGGAACTGGACTAGATGGCCTTTAAAGGTCCCTTCTGCCAGGCAGCCATCCCACGTGGGTGTATTCGGACCCGCAGCCGAGCCCCAAACTCAACCACCCACACGCACCTCACCCCCAGCTAGTCTCGCTGCCGCCGGGCCCTTTAATGGCGCCGGCCCCGCCTGCAGCCCGCCCCGCAGCCGGGGATTGCGCCGGCTCGGCCTGGCCCCCTCGGCAGCCGGGGACTCTCCCGGTCCGCCCACGCCGCCTGGGGAAGGGGCGGTGCTGTCAGGCGGCTGCCGGCGGGCGATGGAGGGGTTGTGGGCCGCGGCGGGGCTCCTGCTGGCCCTCGCCCTTCTGGCCTTTGGCCTGTTCTGCTGCTACCTGAAATGCGTCCACGCCAAGTACGACCACATCCCCGGCCCCCCGCGGGAGAGGTGAGGGGCGGGCAGGGCAGGGCGGGCCGGGGCGAGGAGGTGGGACCCGGGCTGGGGTTCTCAGGCCTCGGCAGGGCCGTTCCCACCATTCAGCCCCGACGCCCGTTACGGTGGCCGGGCGAAGCGGTGGACCTTGCGCACTGGCTGCTCTCGCCGCCAGCCTGGGGCCAGGAGAAAATGTCAGAGCAGAAGATAAATGCTCCAGGGCGACCTTTGGGGATGGGCCAGGACCTTGCTGGTGTGGGCAAGGGGAAAGTGGAGGAAATCAGGGACAGCGCACATATATCCACTTGCTTCCCGGGGAGGGCTGGCACCATCTGGCATCGCCGGGGATCCCTGATCACTGCCTGGCTGGCTTGGGCTGGCGGGGCGGGATGGTCGCTCCGGGTGGCCACAGCAGCATGAAACGAGCGGTTTAGAGTTGCCCAAGTGGGCTGCGAGTTCGCTTACAACACTGAAGAGATTCGGCCAGCAGCACCAGCCGTGCAGGAGGGCCTTTATGCGCTGGGCCAGCACAGGCTGCCGTCCCCGCACAGCCCCAGGAGGCACATGGACACTGACTCCATCAGGCACCTTCCTTGTTCTCCCTCGTGAGCTAGGTGTTTGGTTTCTGCCAAAACAAAATATAATGTCATAAGTGATAAAGGGCAGTGAGAAGGCTGCCAGCAAGGCAAATGGCAGTGCTGTCACAAGGAGACACGGGTCTTGCAGGAGACTGGGGGCTTCCCATTGGGCCTCAGCTTTGGGTGCACATGCCGTCTGTAACATGCCACTGGAAGAGACACCACACCAGCACTCTCCTAACCAAACAGTCCTACAGGGACACCATGCTTGGCTCCATAATTCTGAGTTTCAGCCTATTTGTGTAATCAGGGTCAGATACTAGGATTAGAGAGAGGATGGATCCTGTCATACCCGAACCTGCTTGTCTTTAGGTTCATTTCAAGGTGTGAAGTAACACCCTAGAGTAATGGCAGCTCGAGGAACCCTGTTGCTGCTTTTCTGTCCCTTCTCCAGGGTTTGAGGCTTGATGTTGGTGATCAGCGTAGGATCCTTCCCGGGAAGGTTTCTAGTACTGGTAGGAAGGTTTCTAGTACTCTTATGTCTAGGTGGAAGCTTGTATGTCATGTGAGCCTGCTTGATAGCTTTTCCAAAGTATAAATTGCCAGGGACAGCCCAAACCCCCCATTTCAGTTCCTGTTGCACAAACACTTGCACTCCTAAATGCACTTACCTAAAAGGTAAGGAAAATCAAATACCTCCAGCTCTGAAAAGTCATTTATCAAAACAAAACAAAAAGTAAAGCCAGGAGCTGTGTGTGGTGGTGGTCTCCCCAGTACAAGAGAGATATTGAAAAACTGAGGCAAGTCCAGTGGAGGGCAGCCAGGTCGCCTGAGAGGCTGAGAGCTGGGCTTGCTTTGCATGGAGAAGCAGCCACTGAAGGGCAGAGGGGATCCACTCGTTGTTCTCAGCTACGAATGGATGGTTATGAGAAGATGGAACCAGACTGTCCTTGGAGTTGCAAAATGAAGGACAAAGAGCAATAGGTACAAGTTGCCTCAAGGGAAATCCCAACTAGGTGTAAGGCAAAACACCTTCATCATGAGGGCACGTGAACGCTGGCACAAGTGACTGAGTGAGGCCCTGAGCCATGTAACAGCTCTGGCATTGACTGGCGTGGAGCAGGGGACTGGACCAGTGGCCTCCAGAGGTCCTTGCCAACCTACATTACTCTGAAATGGGATTCATCCAAATCTAAACACTTCTCAGCTGAGACTGTATCTGGCAAACTAGAGAAGAGCAGCACCAGAAGCAAAGGCTGTCTTGTGTCCAGCTTGCTGCCCACTTGGACCAGCCCCCAGGCTGTGGTCAGCAGATCTGCTCCCCAGCCAGGCAGCCCACAGCCTGTATAGTTTCAAGGTGGTATTCCCTCCCAGATGTGTGACTTTCCCTTTGCCCTTAGCTCTTTCCCTTTGATAAAAGCTTAAGAAAGCCTTTGTTTAGGATGGAGTTCAAAAGGATCTTAGCAAAACCTCAGACTGTGTCTAAGGTCTTACAGCTGGATGATGAGAAGATTATGTTAACGCCCTTGGTTTTCTGGGCTGATATATTTTATCAGAACTAGCACAGCACATCTCCAAAGGAGACTTGTGCAGGACAGGCTGGAAAAGTGAGTCCTAGTGGCTTTGTGTTGTTTTTACTGCATGAATGGCTCGCCTGTGAAGAGAGAAGCTCGTCTCTTCAAAGGTTTGCTTCATATTAAAGATTTAATAGCAAGAAATGGGCAAAAGGATTTTTTTGCAAACATATGTTTTCAGATGATAGTGTCACATAGTTATATATCCCAAACCAAGCCCTTGCTTAGTTTTTTTCATGGCATGCAGTAAGTAATGGGGACTTCTCATTAGCAGATGAATGTTTTAGTCCTATTGTAACACCTGACTTAATTGGGTAGTAATGGGACAGGGAATGAAAAGTATTTCTGAGGATTCATGTGTCACACAAGGGGAACCGTGAGTGGGACTTTGCTTCATGCACTGCAGAGAAAGGGTTTTCCAGAGCTTTAGTTAATGAAGGATTTGTCTGTCATATTTGCGGCTTTCACATCTTTTTGGTGTCTGGTTACAATGGACGAGTCAAATAAGTGAAGGATTAAAAGTTTCTGTAGAGGTTGGGTAACTTTGTAGACTGCTTGTTATTTTAAGCACCTCCTGGTTCCAACAGAAATAAAATAAGAGCCTGTTTTTCCCCTATAGCTTGTTTATACTGCAAAGGATGATAGCATGGCTGGCTGTCCCTCAAATGGAAAACAGATCTTAAGCACAGCTTGCTTCATTTAGAGAGGAGCTTGGCCAAATCTTCCTTCAGATGTGTGCAAAGCCGGTGGGAATTCGCTCTCACAGCCAAAGGAAGGAATTGATCTCTAACTTTTCAATATATGGCTATTGTATTTGAAGAGTTAACCCTTTTTATATATTTCTGCAGTGGATGTGGTAATCCAGTGATTATCCTTCTAGGTTACCCTCTTTTTTTCCAGCATTTGAGGTGACATGGCTTTAGACAGGAGACCATTCCTAATTTTACTCAGTTTGACTCCATTGACAGAACTGAAGTTGCGCTTATCTGATCTGAGCATGTATTAAAGAATATTTAATGCAAATGTCTGTTGCACGCACAGAAATGTCATAGTTGCAGCAGAGATTCAGTCAGCTGGGCAAAGAGCAAAGCAGTTTGCTGGGAGCTCCTACCCAGACCCAAACATCTCCTATAATATAGCAGCAAAAAAGACCTTGTCCTGTGTCTCTGCGCTGGTCTTCCTGGCTGCGCGAGTGCACCAGCCTGACCCTGAACACAGGTTCCAATCCATACAAAACCCTGTATTGGCATCCTCATAACACTCTTAACCTTAATTTTTTGCAGCTTTTTATTAGGACATCTACCGATCTTGTGGAGAATGATGAAGAAACAGGAGTTTATGCATGATCTCTTCCTGCAGTGGTAAGTTGAGACACATCAGTAATGTTGAATAGTAGCCCTGTAGCACAGATTGGGAAATCAAGGTACGGAGGCCCTGAATTACATATTTAGCATCATTCAGAAAGTCAGTAGAGGAGCTAGAGAGAGAGCATTGATCTTTCTCTTAGTGGCTTTACTCGCTGAAGACTGCAGTAGTTCCCAGTACATGCTGCTTTGGTCCTTTGAGGTTATTAGGTCTGAACTGTTTAATGTTGGTGGTTTGTACCGTAATTCTCTCTTTTGGTTTTTTTTTTTCCTCCTTCTTTTCTTGTAGGGCAGAGAAGTATGGACCCATTGTACGGCTTAATGCCTTTCACAGAGTCTCAGTAATGATTCTGACTCCTGAAGGAGTGAAGGTACTGCAAAATAAAGCTGAATCAACAGTGGGGATTGGTGCATCCCTCCAGAAGGAGAGAGCTGGTGCCTGATGTTCAGGGCAGTGCGGTGCAGCCAGTCTGTACTTGCAGTGAGGGTGGCTTTGGCTGGGTTAGGAGGGTGAGGTGCTCTGCTCTGCAGGCTGTCCTGATTTATTGTCTTTCTTGATCCGTTGATTTACTTTGTTACCTTTATTTAAACAGCAGACAGAGCAAGCACCCGCCATTTCTGAAAAGCAGACTCTCTGCAAGAGCTTAATATCTCAAATAAGCGAGGCACAAGGGACTGAATTTCTTCCTCTAATCTTTGCAATAACCACAGAGTGAGATTTCGGGTCACTGGGCAAAAAGTGCTAGAGGCATGCAAAACAAACTAGCAGCACAGGAACTGGGGAATCGGGGCACACCAAATAATTCATGTTGTCTTCAGACTATTGCTACAGGAGGAAAAGAGTGTGAGTGGCTTTTTTATGTTTTGTCTGGGAAATGAATTGCACTCAGTATTCACTGACCTGTGATTTGATTTTAGGAGTTCTTGATGTCACCACAGTACCCAAAGGATCCACTGGTGTATGGTCGTATCTTCAACATATTTGGTGAGAGGTAGGCGAAACCTATCTGAAGCCATTGTGATTTGAAAATAATTGAAACATAAATAACATCACAGGCACGACACTTTAACTCAGACCATTTACCTTAGTGTTGGGATTAATAACTAATTCCAGACATACGTAAGCAACATGTACCTACTAAATTACGTGTCAAGTCAAATGTCTCCCCAGTCAGGGAGGAGGTTATGTTGGATTTTTTTTTTTACCTTGATCATATTGGTTTTTTCCCCCTGTGGGTGTTCAGTTAGTCTCAGAAAAGTTTGCTCAAGACCATCATCAAGCTTCTCACTTAGATTTTAGAGCACTGAATTATTCCTTAATGCATGGGAGTTTCCAGCTCTTAAGCTCAATAACAAAAAAGGGGATTTTTCTCTGTTAGCCTGAAGCTTTTAAAAATGTAATAATCCAGTTACTATATTATTTGCATAACAGCTGTAATGAACCAGCATCTTATTGGACTCAGCAGTCCATACCTACCAGGCAAAACATATCTGCAGTTCAGTCGTCCACAATGATGCAACGACTGCGTACTCAAAGCAGCACAGTACTCCCTGCACATAGGAGAAATACAAGAAGGGAGATGTGGAAGAGTTATCTTTGTGACTACACAGGGTTCAGCTGGCTCCCTTCCTGAAAACTGTTCTTTTCCTTGTTTTTCTAAATGCTAGGTTTCTAGGAAATGGCTTGGTAACTGTTTGTGACCATGAGCATTGGCACAAGCAGCGGAGGATAATGGATCCAGCTTTCAGCCGAAGGTAAGGCAAATATCTCTGGGATGATCTAGCTGTTATTTCTACTGTATTTTTATTATTCTGCCTGTCATTGATTCATTATTTGATATTTAGAAAGAGAAAAAACCCATGTAATACCAAAATCACATTTTAGTTAGAGTCCAATACACCGTTTCCATCACAAGTATAATTTGACCAGACTTCCCATGGGGGAGTGGCACCCATATGCGCTCAGCGATGGCAGAAAGGTCCCAGGGTTGTGTATCCAGGAGTGTGGTGATGGCTGCCTTATCCTGTCGGAAGGATTTGAAGTGGGCAAGCCTCATCATTCACCTGCCTGAGTGATTCACTAGGGGAGATACAGCATGGTTGACGAGTAGGGGGTTGGTCTGGTTTGCTTCTGTGTGCCTCAGTGCATTGTGTTTAGGGTCTGAAGGTAAAGTCCATTTGCCTCGGCATGCACAGGCCAAAGCCCTTTGCCATGACAGCCATTGTTTACGTGGCAGAAGAGAGCAGGGCTGCTATAAGAAGAATTTAGCTCATTTTGACTGTTTGCTTTTTAAAGTATTCAGGCAAATTTACTAAGAATTAAAAAGCAAAAATCTTTTATGATTTTCAGTGGAAAATAATGATGCAAATCATCAGCAAAGATCTCCTTTCCAGAGCCCCATCACTCATTTTTATTAATTGTTCAGCTACCTGATTGGTCTGATGGAAACTTTTAATGAAAAAGCAGAGGAGCTGATGGAGAAGCTAGAGGAAAAGGCAGATGGAAAAACAGAGTTTAGCATGCTGAACATGATGAACCGGGTGACTATGGATATCATTGGAAAGGTACCAGCTGTCCGCTTTCTTGTTTCCTCTGCGACTGGCAGGAAGGAATGGAAGTAATGGGTACCGGCAGCAGGACGGGATCAGGAGCTGCAACCAGGGAGCAAGACCTTTACCCAGCAGTGCCAGAAGACTAATTGTGCCACTTCCATTCAGGCTGAGCCATAGGAAGGGACACTTAGGGAAGAGTTTGCACAGTGTGGCCTGCAGGATGGGGACCCTTTGCAAAAGCCCTTACAGTCTCATACCTCCCACCCTTCTGTGCCAAAAAAGGTCACACCAGTGCTCATTCACTTGTGAATGTTGTGTTATTACCATTATACATCAGCACAAAGTCTGCCTTATGCTGGCTTTTCTCTTCTCTATGCAAAACAGTTTGGGATGAATGGAGTGTAATAGTAAATTATTAATCTCCCTGAATAAGGAGGAAGCATAATGTAGATATTACCCTTCCCTCTCAGCCTCCTGCAAGGCAGGATCTAGCCTGAGGTGTTTTTAGGGGAAAACGCAGTGTGAGGCTGTCCTGCCCTTTCACCCCAGCCCCAGGGAGCCAGGAGGATGCAGCAAGTTGTCTTTTTCTCTCCCACTACTCAGGTAGCCTTTGGCTTGGAATTAAATGCACTGAGCGATGACCAGATGCCTTTACCGCATGCTGTGCGCATGGTTTTGGAGGGAATGACAAAGGCGCGCATCCCCTTCCTCAAGGTCTGTATGCTCCTCTCTTCAGTCCTCTCTCCTTGCGTCTAGCTGGAGGCCCTGCTCCTGCCGAGTGGGACGGAGCTGTGCAACGTCCATGTACAACAAGGAAAGGGTCATCAGTAACTCTTTCTCTCCATTGTGCATTCATTAGTGCTTTAAAACACTTGCAAAATTAACGTTAACATCTAGTGCTTCCTTTCTGTCTTTCTGCCTTCTCTTCCCTCATGCCTGTGTCTTCTTCTCGTATGGTTTTACACTTTCACTGCAAAAATTGAAATTTTTGCCATTTTTTCCAAAAAGATGGCCGCCTTCACTCAAGGTGGAAGAAATTCGAACTTTCTTGACATAAAAAAATGGTATTTTCTACAAAAATTCATATACTAGGAAATTATGGATGTAATCTGAAATATTTAAGTTAAAAATCATTCCACAGTTTCTCATGAAAGCTGTAGTTCAGGCTTTTAGAGCTTCTGTTTTCCTTTTTGGGCTCAGAGGTGAGATTCTGTATCACATGCTGCAGTTTCTCTCCGTGGAGAAGTGAGGAATTTTGCTCACAGTGCTCAAAACATCAGCTCTGACAAGCCCGGATTGGGCATGCCCAGATTGGAGTATTTCTCATTTCAGCCCAAACCCTTGGCCTTGGGGACATTTACTTTGTTCCATGGAGAAGAGATGTTTTTGTGACAAGTGTCATTTAGCAGAAAACAAGGTGCTCGCTTGAAAAATATAACTTGGTAATATTTTTTACTGGCAAAAGGAATAAAATGACTAAAGAAATTCTGTATTCAGTACATGCCAGGGAAACAGAAGCTGGTAAAGGAGGTCAGGGAGAGTGTGAGGCTGCTGCGGCGTGTGGCGAAGGAGTGCATTGACCAGAGGAGAGAGGACATCCAGAATGGGAAGGAAGCCACGCTGGATATTCTTACACAGATACTGAAAGGAGATGGTAGGGGACACTTTGCTGTTGGAATTAATTCATCTGTTGCATGTTTTGCCATGAGATTTGGGGAGGCTTATTTTGGTAATCTGAGCTTTGATCCTCTAGTGTCTTCAGGAGGGTTTTTTCACACTGAATATAGTGAGAGTTGCTTTGAAAAATCTCTGTTGCTTTGAAAATTCCCCGTTTCTTTGTGTTGGATCAAATTATTGGTTGCAAGTCACCACTGAGTTGCCCACTCAGCATCCCCTCCCGATGCCACCTCAGACAAAATATGCAAAATAGGGCAGTGCATTCTGGCTGTTACAGCTGGGGCATGGGAACGTCTTCTAATCCTGTTTGCTTTTCTCTCTTGACAGCTCTGGAGGAAACTAGAGATGATGAAAACATTCTGGATAACTTTATCACTTTCTTTGTTGCAGGTTGGTAGCTATTTTAATATTTTGGATACGTCATGTGGGAAGCTGTACATTTTTGGGCCATCTGTGGGGACATGATTAATGTCCTGGTTCGCTCCGTGTGATGCTGCTGTAACCAAGGGGTCACTTGGTTGGAAGGGGGCAGTATTACACTGGCATAGGACCAGCTGGGCGCGGTCTGAAGAGAACTCTTGGCTTTCTCGTAGGCAAGTTATATATTGTCCTCCTTCAGTCATAGCAACACAGCAAATAATGCCAGGCCAGTGGTTCCCAACTTGTGGTGCAGAGGGCAGCACTGCTTGCTGGGGTGCAGGGCTGTTCCTCACGGGGTTCTGGCCCTTCCTCCCAGATCCTGCCAAACCCCATTTAAAGCATCTTTAACATAATCCACGTGTCTTCACCTCATCTACAGAATTAAATGCTGTTCTTGCCTTAAGAGCGTTAGTCAACAGTTGGTAGGAGAGGGCACTGTCAAGCCTGTCAGAAAAATCAAGGGCCAAGATGATACATGAGGTAAACAACATAGAAAGATCAATCTTGCAAGTCAGGATTTAGGTTCCTAAGAAGGTGAGGTCAAGACACTGTTTTTTGACAAGAAAGACGTTATTGCAACAAACACATCTTTGCAGAAGTCTGTTTTCTGTAGTGTTTCGAGGTAAAACATATGCCTACCCATGAAAAAATGAAAACTACCCATATAAAGCAGACATTTCAAAGAAAGCTGGTTAGAAGCTTTGTTTTCCTTTAAAACTAGTAAATCCTTGCTTCTTTGCAGAACTGTATGTATGTCCCATAATATGACAAGGCAAATACTGAACCTCACTGGTCTTTCTGTCAGGGAACTCATAACCAGTAGGTGCCATAGGCAGCCACTGCAGCTTTGAGTTCAGCAAGATGGCTTGTATCTTTACCAGCTACACCTTGTCCTTGTCGTTCTTGAAAGCTCCTTACGTAGACTTTACATCCCTTTTAGTATTTCCTTTAATTTCTAGCATACTTGAAATAAAACATTTGGGGCCTGACGTTTGAAGTTTCCTGTTCATAATCATACTAGTCGACCATCTTTGTATCGTGTTATTATTTCATACTAACCTTTAAACCAATTTTTTGTGTCATTAGGTCATGAAACCACTGCCAATCAGTTGTCGTTTACAGTAATGGCACTGGCTCAGCATCCTGAAATACTGGAAAGGTACGTGCGCTCCAATTTGCAAACCCAGCTAGCTGTTAATTTCGAGGCGGACTTAGTTATAAGGATTATTTAAAAGTTAGGATCAATTCCCGATAAATTCTAGCCTCCCTTACAAAATAAGCAGTTTTGTAGTCCCAATATATTTAAAATTTTAAAAAGCTTAAGTTGAATTAACTTCAATTCCGTCTAAGTGATTTTTTTCAAAGCCTTTGTACAAAGCTGGTCCTGAGTCCTGCCTGATTCAGCTGCACTGTACGCACATTGCTGCATCCTGGTACAAGTTCAGGCAGGCTGGCTGGGAATCAGTCGGCATTTTGCCTGAGGTTGGGAGTCAAAGTCCAACTAAGTGCCTGGAAAGTAAAAAAGTGTAATTTGTCAACGTGCCTAGCAAGAAATTGGCATCTGCAACTAAGATTTTTTAATTTAACTGCAGGGTTCAGGCCGAAGTGGATGAAGTTCTCGGAGCCAAGAGAGACATTGACTATGAGGATCTTGGCAAACTCACGTACTTATCGCAGGTACTGTAGGAGTAAGGTGAAATACCAGCCAGAGCCGTTTGGTAGCACTCCTGACATCTCATGGGACTGCAAAGAGGAGCCCCACACTTTTAAAATTTTGAGCGGTGCCAATATTTGATCCTGACAGTGTTTGTCCCCAGAGACTCGGGAAGCAGGTACTGTGAACCATTTGCAGCAGCCCAGCCTTGTTGGGAAGGATGCTCCTCAAATGTCTTTCCAAAATCCCATATGATTCCTTCATTGCTTTCTTTAATTATTACCAAGCTGGGAGCTAGAGTGGAGTTGCTTAATCCCTACGTGTTTAAGCTGAAACCATAACTGTGTTTTAAGAAGGGTTTGCAACTTCAAGCCCAACCTGTGCGTGAGTCCCAGGCGCTTCCCAAACTCACAACTCTATTTTTGTTTGACTATTGTTAAAGCATTTCCAGCTATGATCTCACCATGTGCCATAAACTCAGCAGGATTTGAAGACATCCAAAAATAATGGCTATTTCAGTTTTTTATTATTCAGTCTTGAAACCCTCTTCAGTCACTCAGGGGGGAATAAAAAAAAAAGGTTTGGTCCTAAAAGAGATTGTTAATGAACTGCAAAGCCGGGGCTTGGCTACTCGCCAGCATTTGTGTTGTGTATCCTTTTAACAAGATGGGGTACACCAGTAGCCCTCAAGAGAGGCTGAAGCACAGTCCTGGCAGCTATTCTCCCTGCTTAAATTCCCTGTGATTTTAGTAGTCTGCCATGATCACTCTTGTCTTAAGCTGCCCTGTCAAGGTGGGTGATGGTGTTTTACCCTTTGCCATATCCCATCCCACAAATCACTGTGCTTTGAGAGCAGATAGATTTCAAAGATGTATTTCTTTTGAGGAAAAGGCATCTCTGCGTGATTACAGAAATCAGCAGGTTTCCTTAGGCTTCTCCAAACACCGTGCAATTATACTACTCCAATTAGGACGAAGTATCTAAGCTTTTCAGTTTTAAGACAGATCACATGAGAGCCTCTCAAAGCAGACCGTTTATTTAACAGAACAAATTTGGATCTGTGCAACCAAAATCACAATCACCCTTGGTCAAAGCCAGTCCATCACTGGTGTATCAGAGACCATGGGACTCCTGTTGCTCAGGCAATTCTGAATCCTTTTGTCCATGCTTCTTTTTCATTAATCCACTTGTGCATACACAGCGTTAATTGCATTTGCATTGCGATGCTAATATGCACTGTTAATTAGGTTTCACTTTGATGAAATAAGCCATTCTTACAGCTCACTGCCACCAAAAGAAATGGTCTTGTTCCATTTTTTTCCTCACTGTTCCCTATTCATTTTCCTTTGCCAGGTTGTTTTTTGTCATTTTGGTGCTCTGACCTGGGTCAACTCCCTGAGCAGCAGAAGCAGGACAAAGGCAGAAGCGGGAGTGCAGTGCTGAGAGTGGGAAGGAGGTGGGAGCAACCACCTATCCTTGTGGCAGCCGGTGCCAAGAACAGCTCATCGGGGGCCTGAGATTTCACTCTTAGATATTCCCTTTGAATTTGCTTCCCAGTGATTTTTTTTCACTTAGTTGTTGACCTGACTTGAGGTGTTAGATCAGTTCAATGCATGATATCTCTTGTGGTTTTTGTTTCTTTTTCTCTGTATTTTACCAGTTGTAAGAAAGAACCAGCCCTGAAGGAACTGATTTAACCATATATTTTGCCCACAGGAGTCCAAAGCATATGTTCTACCAGCATCTGTTCCACAAGTCAAAAGCTCACATTTAGCCAAAGTGAAAGGCCATAGGGAAGTAATTAAATTTATTTCTGCTTCCTATGCTGTATTAATCTACTGACCTTTTGTGCATTTTGCTGACACAGGTTTTGAAGGAATCACTGCGGCTGTACCCACCTGTCGCGGGGACGTTACGCTGGATAGAGAAGGAGCGTGTTGTCGATGGCATCAGAATTCCTGCAAACACGACGCTCGTTGTGAGTCCCATCCACCAGCAGCAGCTTTTAGCTGCTGCAGTCGATCCAAGTGTATCAGAGGGCCAAAATCCTCCCTGGGCGTATTTCTACTAGCCTTTCTGAAATTTTGGCCAAAACTGGGATATTAATTTGGGCTCTGGATTGTTTCTGCCTGGGGAGTGGAAGGCAGTTATGACTTTGTACCCGTGACAGCAAAGAGGCATTTTTAGTGCGCTGCTCCTGACTAACGCAAATAAACTCTTTCTTGACAGTTCAGCACTTATATAATGGGAAGGATGGAAAGGTATTTCAAGGATCCGCTCACTTTCAATCCAGACCGATTTAGCAAAGATGCACCTAAGTGAGTTTCTTTTTACTCTCAGGTTATTAAATATGTAATAAGGAACCGTTACAGGAAGAGATTTCAAGGGGAAGAAAGTAGAATAAAACTATTTTTCCATTACAATATGGGTAACACTAAAGCCTTACGCAAATGCAAATAGAGAGCAATAGTGTGCAGCTTCTGTTCAGAAGTTCTTTATACCATGTGATACCTTACAAAAAAACCCCAATGCTAATGTTACTTAATGTTTTTATTGAGGTATAAAAACAAAGTTTACACCAAAACCAGGTTGAATTGCCTTAATGCAATACAGACATTTAATGTGGGGCAGCCCTGGCCCCAGGATGCTTGAATTGTCTCCACATTAGAGAGGGGACAAGGGGCTGAGGGACAGAAGATGCTGTTCAGCCATGCGGGCAGGCAACCTAAGCTGAAGTTTGGTCTCCTGAGCCAAACGCCCCCTCACTCACATGGTTCAGAGCTGCCCAAAGGAGCAATAAGTGGGTGGATCGTTACGTCCCCGTGATGGGCTGGAGAGCATTTAGAGTATGCTTGACATTCAGCTTTGAAACAAGGTTTGCACGCATCACAACAGCTTTGTAAGCTGAGCCAAATAGTAAGCGGAGATGACAAGGAAACTTGATGCAGAGCTGTATTGCTGCTCTGAAGCAAAAAAATGTTAATTTGGAGGTTGTCTTAATAAGTCAGCTAGGTGAGACGGTATTTAGACTGTTTCCTTGCTGCTGCGATGAAATACTTGCATGTTTCTTTACAACCGAGCTGTCAGAATGACAGATTTGAACATTTTTCTTCGCAGGCCGTATTACTGCTATTTTCCGTTCTCTCTGGGACCCCGATCCTGCATCGGGCAGGTGTTTGCACAGGTAAGCAAAGGCCTGGAACGATGCTGCGTAGCAAGCACTGGGCCAGCTCAGGGTATGCTGGCCGTGGCTGGTGTGGGGGGGACCAAAGGCCACACTTGGTGGCGCGCTGACCCTCTTTCCTCTAGAGAGAAGATCCCCACAACAGGGCAGGTCTCTCAAATGCTATTACGTGAGCACATGTACCGAGCTGGTCCCCTGTCACCTGTGCCCGCATGCAGCAAGGGAGGGGACAGCAGGCTGCTGTCCCTCTGAACTGTCCTGGGTCACCCTGCTTGAATCCAAACCCCTTGAAGGGAATCTCAGTCAAACATCCCTTTGCCAACTGAGGTCAGACACACAGAGAGGGTGCAGGGGCTCTTAGGGACCATCCTGTGGCTGCAGCTGCCAGAATCAAGGCAGGAAAAACATCAGCTGGCAGAAGGGCACGAGCCAGGACAAGGTGAGGAGGAGGATGCATGGGTGGGAGAAAAATTTAATGAAGTATGTGATTACCTGAGTACGGCAAAGAATATTTCAGAAGGACAGTAGGAGGCCAGCTCTTTGGATGTGCTGTTGAGCTCATCTAAGCACCAGTGCTCAAAATCTTCACATTAAAGTGCTTGGTTTTACCTCGAATTTCCAAAATGGGGTTGGCATAAACACGGGGGCAGATCTTTGTGCCTGTCAGTTACCTTCCAATCCAGAAGGCCCCAGGCGACTCTGTTCTTCCTGCCCAAACTCAGTCAGCTGCATTAAGAGTAACATTTAAGTTTTAAATCTCTATATTAACAAAGCAGCATGATGTAGTACACTGACTTGAAGCAGCTGCAGTCCAAGCTGGATTTGCTGTCACTGTCACTGACGGTAAGTTTGCTTTTTTCTTAACAGATGGAGGCGAAAGTGGTGATGGCAAAACTGCTGCAGAGGTTTGAATTCCAGCTGGTACCAGGGCAGAGTTTTGAACTCGTGGAGGCTGGAACCTTTAGGCCACTAGATGGAGTAATATGTAAATTAAAGCCAAGGAGCCTTGCAAGAGCCTGCCAGGCGTGACTACTCAGGGATGGGAGCACGATATGGTAGCCGTAGCGTTTCTTCTGATTTTGAAGATCTTCACACTAATCAAAGGCTAGATTTTGCAGGCCCCTGTAGAGGATTACTAGACTGTATTTTTTTCCTAGCCTTCCTCATCATTTACTGAAGAAAACGTTAGGAGAGATGTTTTAGCATCTTCGATCTAGAAGCGCACCTGGAATTGCAAAGCCTGTTTTTTTCCTGGGGGACTGTTTGGTCTGACCAGACATGGAAAAGAACATCCTTTCACTGGAGTATCCCCAGAGCTCCCCACAAACCTGAACTCAAATCCCAGCTGGTAGTTTCCACGAACTTGACTTACAACACAATGTGGTCTAAGTAAGCCGTTGTTTGTGGAACTTCATAGAGCTCAAGGTTTGGGCTGAACTCAGGAAGAGAAGTTTAGAGCTATTCTCTTGGTCAAAGCGATTTTCCCATCCTTCCTCTAAATGAGAAGAACAATTGACAGGAGCAATCTGAAATCAGAGGCTGTGGCCTCTACTTTCCCGTTGCTTCTGCCTCATTTTTCTTCAGTCTGTGCCTGCTTTTCTTCCAGTATTTTTCAGAGTCCAGATTGCCAACCCATGCTGTACAAAGCAGCTCTCCTGCTTCCTCCTACCCCTCCCCACAGCCTGTCCTCATTCTCCTGAGACACTGTTCTTTTGAGGGAGTCTCGCTGCGTTCGTTTTTACCTGGTTCGTTTTCCCTGTCTGGCTTATCTCAAAGCTGCATGAACACTTGGACCAGGTGGTCTAGTAGGTCCAGAAGGGTTCAAAGTAAGTGCTCTGGAACCAAATGCCCCTTAAAATGATATTGCTGCTGAAGAAACGTCTGTGCAACTTGGGCCAGAAGCAGGAGAAGGTCCTGCACCCCCTTTTTCTGCAGCTGTGACAAAATTGCTGGCTGTGTGCAGGCTTGCGGCCTGGCTCTGCTAGGGAAAAAATGATCATGTGAAAATGGCACCTTCTGGAAATAGGTGGATACTTAATATGAGTTTGGGCCCTGAAATACAAGGAATTGAAGGCAACTGGTGCTGCCACTGTTATTTCTTACCTTTTTGAATTAAAATGGCAAAAGCCTGGTCTGTACACTGTCAAGTTCCCGTGGTGGTTTCCACACCAGGAGAGGAACGTCCCCAAGCTTTCCCAGGTTCTGCTACTGTTGTGCACCATCTCACTGAGTGCAGCAGTGGGATAACAGGCCAGTAAGGTTTATGTGGCTTTTGATAACATAAACAAAGCTATACCGTGTATTAATACGACTTATACCCAGAGGTACCGATACTGGTATTGCTAGGGAAGGTTTTGTCCATCTATTGGTAGACCAGCTTGTTAATCCCTTGTGCTGGAGATCTGCTTATATCCTCCTAGATGTTAATAAAATCTGATTGGGAAAACTGAGAACTCTCCCGCTGGTCGTGTGTTCCTGGGAGCTGATGTGGTTGGAAGCAGGATGCCGGATGTGCTGGTGGCGTAACAAAAAGCTGAAGCCTGGGCATATGTCAAGGGGAGGGAAGTATTTCAGCAGTGGTGGGGGAAGCTGTGAGCAGCACGCAGACAGCCCAACAGACGCACTGGTGATCCAAGCTGTGAAGATGCGAGACGCCATCTCTCTGCCCTGCCCTACTAATGAATGAGTTGAGATGCATTAGTCGAACAAATGTGTATTCCCTTCTGCTACCTCTGCAATGGGGACGGGCACCTCCAAGGAGGACTCAAGGCAGGTGGGAGCATGGTAAAACCCTGCAACGACTTCTGTCATACCTCATTTGCCTGAGATCAGTGCTTCCTTCCCTCAGAGGATGCTCTTCCTGCTCTCTGCGAGGCCAAATGCCATCCAGCTCTCCAGGGACTGCCGGCACAGGCCTTTTTCCTGTTCTTACACCCAAGAGCTCTTGCCAGACTGTCGCCTGTCAATGCTGATCACTTTCCAGCAGATGGCAAGCTCTCCTTGTCGATGCACCCAACAGGATCAGCGCTCCTCAGCCTTGACAGCTCCTTCTCTTAGGAGACAACCCGTCCTGGGCTCCTCCAGCGCATCCTACAGCAGGAGTAGGTGATGCCCTGTGATTTGCGCAAGCACTCTGCAGTGCTCTCGCTGTTTTGTCCTGCACCCCTAGCCAGGAGATGATCCCTTGTCTGCCAAAAAAAAAAGGAGCAAGTACGGGAAAGCTGCTCCCTGGGGCACTGCATGCCAGCTGGGTGCTGGCACAGGCTCTGCCAAACCCTGTTGAGCAGCTTCGGGCCACAAGTGCCCAGGAGACCCAGCTATGGCTGCCAGAGGGTATGAAGAAGCTGGGGGCTGCAGCTTTCATGGACAGCAGAGAAGGGCAATTTTTCCTTATTCTGGGGAACAGAAACATGTTATTTCACTTCTGGGCAAGCAGTCATTATCTGCACCAAGCACTCTGCTAGGGACAGTGGCCGGTGAAGCAAAAAAGCAGAGCAAGGTCTGTCTCCCCTTCCCAATGTTCTTCCCAGCTGCTTGTAGGAGCAGTTCCTTTTCTTCTTATCTTGTTCCTGGCTCTTGGGCAAAGCAAAGAAAAATCTGGAAAAGGCTGGTGGTGTGTTTTTTCCCTGTGTGCCCCCCCAGGCAGGGCCCAGCGCAGCCCCATGTGGCATGCCTGGAGGCTGGATGCAAAAGGGTTTCTCAGTTCACGTGGAACTGCAAAGCCAGGCTGCTCAGGATGGCTCCAGCCCCTGCACCCTGCAGGTAGGAGCCTGCCCTCCAGCAGCTCCTCTCGCTTTCACCCTCCTCAGATGTCCACTTGCAGGGGGACAGGAACTCTTTGGAGGCAGCCAGAAGCTCAGCTGGCAGGAGTCAAGGTAAGCAGCTGACCCCAAAGGTTGAGGGCACTGGTGACAACGCTCACTCCCAAGTCTTTATCAGAGGTGTCTGAGTTTTCTTTCTGTTCTGACGGATGGCTCCTGCACGTTTCTTTGATTCCCTTCCCAGACCTATAAACTCTTTGCCACCCTCTTCTGGATTGATGCCCAGGACTTTCCCCCAGGATTTCTCCCCACGTTTTTTATGCTAACCCAAGAGCTTGATCTTATCCCTTTTATATCAGTGTCATAGACTAGAAACAGGGAAAATGCTGCTGCCTAGACCTCTTGGGACAGGAGGGAACCAGTCAGGGGACATACACCCAGAAAAGCCTCTGTCTTTCAGAGGATGGCAAACCTCTTCACCGCTGGCATGGGAGACAGAGACCCTTTCTCACCCCCAGCTAGTCTGGAGCACATCTACACCTCATGTACAAATTCACATTTCCAGGGAGAAGCGCTAGTTCCAGGAGGAAAGTGGGAAAAATCACCGCAAGTTTGCATGAGAAGAATATCATCCTAGCCCTTGCAGGAAGCCAGGAGAAGCTCAGAAGCACAAGATTCAATCACAGCCAGTGCAATTATAGCACAGCCTGATGTTTTCTGAACGGTGGACAACCTTCTGCTCCATCTATAGCCTCTGGCGGAATAGATGTAGATAAGAAAGTATAAGATACTGTCCTTTATTGCGGGAGCCAGGTATGCAGAGCAGGGATCAGGATATTTCGTTGCCTTTCAGGCTCTTTTATCCCTTTATCCAGCCATGGCCAGCTCCTAGTTGTGTTCTTTACCACAGCAGCTTTAAAGTGCTGTGCTAGGCGTGTGCAGCACATTTAATCACCGTATCTTCAGAAAACCCGACGCTCTTAGGTCAGGCAGAAACTTCCTTCTGCTGTGTTACAAGAGAGAGATGGGATGGAATGGGATGGGATGGGCTGTGCTGGGTCCAGCAGGGCTGTTGCGCCTCCTCTCAATTTTCCCACAAATTGCAACATCTTGTGTTCTTCTGGACTTGGGGACAAAAGAAGCACTTTTAGACAAGGAATAACATTTCCTCACTGAGGCAGTGGGAATGCTCTTCACTCCTTCAGTGATATCAGGGACAAGGGAGGCACCAACGGGGTGGGGGAACTGTCCCCAGTGGGACACTGCGATCCTGGCAGCATCTCAGTAGGATCATTTTAAGGTTTCTCCACCTTGCTGCCCATGCCAGTGCTTTGATCTGCTCTGCAGGATGCTTGATGACATTATTTATAGTTAATCACTGCTTGTCTTCCTTGTGGTAAGGTTTGGAGGCTGCACCCAGGTGATGCTGAAGCTGAAGGGCCCTTTACTCTGTTTTACTCCCTGTGAGTTCAGTTTCTTGCCGTAGACTCACGGCCTCTCAACTGCAGGTACTGCGAGTCAGGAGGCTCAGAAGGAAATAGAAAATAAAAGTACATAAAGAGGCCAAAGCTAGCAAGCTCAGAAAACTTTCTACAATGCCTTCCCTTCTCACACAAGATCTCTCCATGTGACATGTCTGGTGGCAAGCCCTGCCCTGCTCACCATGCCCACGTGTGCCCATGCGTGGGGCCCACGTGGGTCCATGCAAGGTAGCGAGTATTTTTCATCTGTCTCTGAATTGATAGTGACGGGTGTTTAACAAAATGGGAACTACTCACTCAGGTATTTCCCTTCCAAGCCCTGCAGCGTCTCCTGGCCTTGTCCTGCTCCGCTATCCCGGCAGGCTCTAGGGTGGACACAGTCAAAGCTATCTGCCTTCCACTGTGGTGAGCAGCTAGACTCCTCCCTGACCGAGTTTTCTCTCTCTGTGTTCAGCCCTTCTTTTCTCGCTCCCAGGGCCTACAATACACACGAGCTCTGCTCTGAACTTGGTTTTGTACCCTCAGAACAAATCACCTTCTGATCCTCCTTCTGGTTCAGCCAGCACAGGTCCCCAGAGCTCCTGGGAGTGAGATAGTGCTCAGGAGCAGGACGTCCAGCTCTTCTCAAGGACTGGTACTGTTTCCCCCTCTCTCTTCAAAACACTTAGGTGACATCTATATTAACAAAGGAAATATGCCCAGACCTTTCCCTGGCACTGAGGTGGACTGGCACAGAACAGCTGTGTCTATTGAGCTCTCTTATCCTTCACAATATGGTGGTCATGTGCAACCTGTGTATCAGGAATGGTGTCTGGCTCATCTTGACTCCCAGATGATACGCAGAACTGTCAGGAGAGTGCTAGTGGCCAGGGGCTAACAATGTGACTACGGGGAAGATCAAGTGCCAGTGACCTAGGAACGTACCTGGCACTTTAACTTTTCGCGTCTGTACTGCTCTGAAGACTGTTCTTCTTTAGACCCAGTCTGTACTGGTAGGCCAACCCTAGTTATGTTAGGCCATTTAGTTCCAATACGGAACTTCTCCCTCTCATCCTTTCCCTTTAGTTCCGTGCCCTCCTTCTCTCAGCAATGCTCCTCTCTTTTGCTCTGGAAACATCACCACACTGATGCCTTATGCTCCAGCTGTCCTTGTCCTTCTCCTTTGGTCCATCTATAGGATTTGCTTCCTATCTATAGTGCCCCCACACGGAGGTCTAGCTGAGGGTCTTGGACTCTTTACCATGTGCCAGCGTCCTCAGTGGACCAGTGTAGGACAAGTTGTTCCTCCAGTACAGATCCATTGTAAAAATATTAAAGAACTACATCTCAATTTTCAAAGGGACTTTATTCAATTAGCTTCGCTCTCACTCCATTTCCTCAGAAGATAACAGCACTGTAAGCTACAAGCAGATACTGGAGCGTCTCCAGTGCCTGAAGCACCAGCAGCATCCAGCAAGAGATTATGCTGGATCCAGCCTGAGGATCCTAGCAGGGGATACTGGTGCCAAGCATCAGGGAAGAGTCCAGCTCCTCGGGCTGTTTTCAGCTCTGCTGGTAAGGGTTGATCCTTGTCTCGCTCGCCCTCACCTTCCATCTCTTCCCTCCTCCCTTCCTTTTGTTTGCACAAATCCTCCAAGGAACTAAAGGACACTCAAATGGCCACCTCTTCCTCTGCTAACTCCTTGCTGCAGCCCTTTGCGGTGTCCCCCATGTAAGGTGTCAGCTCGATCAGGTGAGGTCACCTCTTGTGCTGTTGCCTGCAAGAAGCCTTGCCCAGCAGAGCCATGGTCTTGGCAGGAATCCGTAAGTGCTACTATAAAGCAAATAAATAATCGATCATTATTATTTTCATGTATCTGTGAGTCCTCTCTAATAGGTCTTGATATTATTACGGTGCCGAGGACAGACTGAAATTAGATAATACTACACTCAGCTGGCATCTATTCCCTTGGAAACACAGGTGAAAATGCATTTGATAGCTCTCCGGTGACAATGAATATTCATTAATATGACACAGACGTATACTTGATTTGAAAATAAGGACAGTAATTAAAGAGCTATTAAGGTTAAAAAGCAACAAAGGAAATTCAACTACCAAAAGAGCTGTTCTGGGATCAGCCTCTAGCCTGTACGTGCACAGATAAGCACAGGCAGCCTGCGATTTTCTACTTTATTTTATGTATCGGCAGACCACAGGGTCTGCCTTCCCTCCCCAAACTCTGTCATCTGGAAATCGATGGTTGGACTAGATGACCTTAAAAGTCCCTTCCAACCCAGATGATTCTATGATTCTATGAAACGTCCTGATGAATTCAGGGTTCATTTTTCCTGCTGTGCTCCGCGGCAGTGCTGCTGCTCGCACCCTCTCTCACAGGCTGCTCCAGTGACGTTGAACCGACAAGAAGCGGAGGGGAAACTTCCTGCAGGCTTTTGGGAAGGAAGATATTTCTAAGCGATCGCTTATATTCACTATTTCTACTAAAATAGTCTTGGGGATCACCGGTCGTCATAGCTGCCTTGCTGTAATCTCTGAAAATCTCCATCCCGCAGGCTGAGACCTTTCAAAGGCGCGGGGTCCTGGTTTGAGCGACACGGGACTAATTCCTCTTTCAGTAATTTTACTTTTCAGTAATGACTCTTCTAACGCCTGGTAAAACTGCACTTTTAGAAGACTCTAGCATCTGAATTTGTCAAAATAATTACTTTATAGCCAGGTACGGTATGCAGGTTTCAAGGTCTCGGTGTTTTTGAGCTCTCCAGGTGCTCGGATGGGGAGAGGCAAGACCCAGGCACTTCATCCAAGCTGCCAAAAGGATTATTTCATACCACGGACATCACATTCAACATAAATTAGAAAGTTTCCTTAGGAGTTCTTTCTCTTCTTTGATGGCTGTGACCCTGAGAACTTCTTGCCCCGCTGCTGGGCCCCTGAGCCCTTCCCTTCCTCCCAAAGCCATAGCACTCGCAGTGTCCCACATCTGTTGTCAACTGCTGGGATGCACAGCTTCCTACGGATATAATTTGCTGAGTATAATCCTTGTGTATTTTATATTGATATCGGGATCAATATGGGTTCTTTAGTGTTATTAATGTTAATTTGCTAGTCTTATTCTATTAAATCTGTTTATATTTTGACACTCGGGTTTCCTTGTTTTTTCCTGATCCCCCTTCCCGGGTGGGGAGGAGTCATCGAGTGACAGGATAATTGTCACAATAAATTGATGTGGGTTCCTCAAACCATAACGTGGTATCTCAGTTCTTACTACTTTTAAGCCGTTTCACCTCCCTCGGCGGCATTCTGCGCTACCTTTCGGAGGACTGACGAAATTCCCGCCCGTGAAATCCCCGTGTTTTGCTGGGAACAGCCCCCGTGGGAGGGCTGGGAGGAGACGCACCCCTCGCTCCCGGCACCTCCGCATCCCACCCGGGGACACCCCTCCCAGCCCCGCTTCGTCTCCGGGACGCTCGGGCGGGGTTGGGGGGTGGGTGGGTGGAGGGGGTCCGGGGGAGGCCGCCCGCCCGTCCCGCCCCCTCGGCGCGGTTCGCCTTCCCGTCTCCGCGGAGCGGGAGCGGCAGAGCGGCCGGAGCCCGCGGCGGCGCAGCCCCGCTCCCCATGGCGGCGGCGGCGGCGGCGGCGGCGGGGCGGGCGCGGCGGGGCGCCCGGCTGAGCGCGGTGGCCCTGCTGGCCCTGCTGCTGGCCCTGCTGGCCCTGCTGGCCGGTCGCGGCGGTGAGGGGCAGCCGGGCTCCCCGCCGCCGCCGCCGCTCCCGCTGCCGCCGGGTTTGCGGGAGGAGCTGCGGCAGAGGCGGCGCGACCTGCGGCGCTTGGCGGCGGGCGGCGGCGGGGAGGCGACGGGCGGGCTGGGCTGCGGCGACCTGAGGCTGGCGACCGGCGTCAGCCTGCTGGGCTGGGGCTTCACCAAGGTGGTGGCCCGGGCGGCGCTGGCGGGCGGCGGGGCGGTGGCCCTCAAGTCGGTGCACGGGTCGGGGCGGGAGGTGCGGCAGTGCGTGGAGCGGTACCGGGAGCCGGCGGGGTGCCGCCGCCTGGCCGCCTACAAGCTGCTGAAGGAGGTGAGGCTGCTGCAGCGCCTGCAGCATCCCGGCATCGTGCAGGTACGGCGGGGAGCGGGGGCGGCGGGATGCGGTCCCTCGGTGCGGAGAGCTTTCGGGGGGAAGGGGGTTGTGCGGGTTTTCCTCCGTACCGGCGCTGTGTGGGTCTTCCGCGGGTCCCCCCCGGTGTTGCCCCTCGCTGTCCCCGGGCGTCCCGGACCTGCTGGCATCGCTCTGACAATCGCTCCTTCCCTCCCCGGCAGCTGCACGGTCAATGCTATGATAATAGCGGAGATGCTGAAATACGGGTCACAGCTATGCTGGAGCTGGGATCCCCCCTGGAGATGATTCAGCTTCTGCAGACCCCCTGGGAGGAGAGATTTAAAGTAAGAAAACAAAACAAAGGGAGTTTTATCAGTCGCTTTTAGGCCGCAAACTGGGTAAATGCGAAGAGCCGGTGGTGACTGCTGAGGCAAACGGGATTGTCGTGCTGATGCTCTGTTTGGTCCCGCAAATTGTGCTTAAATCAGTTTGCTTTTACTCCTTTTAAGTCCCATTAAAATAGCCCGAGCCTGGTGTCTCGCCGTTCTATCCCTTCTCTTTAAAGCGGTGTTAAGAGAGCTACTTCTGGGAGGAAATGGCCACAAAATCTTGCTCAGGGCTGGAGTGGTGTTTAATACCCGGCATTACAGTATATTTCTAGTTCTCCCTCTGTATTGTTCCACTCCACGGAGGGGTTTTCCTAGCGAGGCCCCTCAGCAGGCTAGGTCTGACTGGGGAAAGCCACCCTGCCGCGCTGTGAGTCTGTTGTTTTCAGTGCATTATCTATTTTAGGCAGCAAGCTGAGCAGCCTGTCTCTCACCATGTGCTTGTATGAATGTTTCTGATCTTAGCCCTTTAGGTATTGCTGTACTACAAATGCTACTAAATTACTTCCCTCCCACTGTAGGTGCTAGGATCGCATCCCTGTTAGTGAGAGCTGCCTTGTCTCCTAAGCATCCCCCGCGCAGGGACTCTTCAGCTCCCCAGGAACACAAATGACTTATGACATGGCACGTATTTTGGTTATAGTTTGTATTACAGTTTGCCTTAAGGTCTCAGCTGGGCGTTCACTACTAGTTGTTTGGTTCCCAGGAGGAAAGAGAGGATCAAGTAGAAGCGTGGGTACCTTAATGTCAATAAGAAATGCTTTGGGCAAAATAGAAACACGACGAAAGTCCCAAAATCAAATCCCTGCCTGCATGCGGTCCGCAATGTTGAAAAGGATCCTTGCCATCCAAGCCAGTGTGGCAACTGTGCTCGCTCAGCTGCGGGATGTGAAGCTGGGATTCTTATGATTGCTTCACTAATGAAGTTAAAATAGCGTCAGAGCTTCCAGAGTAATTTCTTTTGGCCTGTGGAGTTCCACTTTTGCTTACAAACTGTTCCATACTGCCTTCGACATAGCTTTCCCAGCACCTCATCTTCTCGAATGTGCCCAAGTCCCTGTAGTGCTAGAAACCCATGATGCTGGATTAGCTGGTGGTGAGGTCTGGTACGATGGTATTAAGATTTTAATAATCTTTTGACTGTTGAAGACACTGATACAGGCGGAACTTACACCGGCACTGCCTAGTCCTGTTTCCTAATTAGGGCGTCTAAACGGATGGGATTCCCCTCTGATGAGCCACATCAGATAGGAGCAATTGTGTGAGCTGTTCCAAGTGAACAAACCCTCGCGCCTGCACAGATCGCTATCGGAGGCAGCGAGGGCTGGCGTGGGTCTGCCTGGCACAGCTACCGGGCAATACAGTTCGGCTGATGCCAGGGCTCCCGATACTGAATGCAAACTGCTGCAAAAAGCTACTGGAATAAAGTGATGGGTGCAGTATAAACGCACTCTTCTAGCTCTGGTTTGTTTGAAAGTCATTTACGGAGCCTTCTGCTGGGGCAGGTATTGTCTGACCTTTCCCTGCGGCCAGAAAGTTGACATAAAAAGCAAAAGAAGCTGGCAATAAATGCGTTGCATGCTTGGGCTAATTCTTCAGAAGCACGATTGTGTGCCCAAATTCATACTGCTGAGTGATGCAGCAAGGCATGAATCTGGTATTAATGACCATGGAGCCCCAGTCTGTAGGGAGCAGCATGGGGGAAGGGAGGGGAATGTATTAATTCTATGCCAGAGTGGGAAAAAACCCTTCTGATTTCAGCTAGCAAATCAATATAGCTCCTGAAACATGAAGGCTGCTATTGTTTTCTTTCCAGCTTTCTCCTCTAGTTCCTCTAATTGCAAATGTCTCTTTTTGTGTATGAACGTTTTTAAAAAATGTTGCTAAACTACTTACCAGGCAAATCCTGTGGCAATGTTGATAATAAATTTTGTAGCATACATATAATTACCTTTTAAGCATTATATGCTTTTTTTTTTGCCTTTAATGTCACTGAATGCCCTCCCCTTTGTTCTCCTTCCAATTTAATAGCTGTTTTTCATCTATTTTTCCCCATGCATATTCATCTTCTCTTTCTCAGATTTGCCTGAGCCTTGTGAAACTGCTGTTTTACTTGGCACATTCCCCCCTGGGTTCAATAGCCCTCTTGGATTTCCAGCCGAGGCAGTTTGTTATGGTGGATGGAAACCTAAAAGTGACAGACATGGATGATGCCAGCACTGAGGAACTGTCATGCAAGGAAGATAATGACTGCACACTCGACTTCCCTACGAAAAGCTTCCCTCTCCAATGCTCTGCAGTTGGGAAATGCAAAGGAATAAATGAAAAGAAGAATCTTTTCAATGCGTATCGGTACGTCCAGCGAGATGGGGGGGCAGAAATCTGGTGTGGTTGAGCTCACACACTGCCACATATCCTCTAGCATCCCGCATTTCTTCCATGCAGTGATTCCCCCCTCACCTCTGTTGAAGGATAGTTAAGGATCACTTTGAAGCACGTTTATGTTCCTTATAAGGCAGGAAAATGTAGTTGTTGTGTGGTGGGAGTGAAGGCATCTTTCTTCTGCTGCTCCCTTTCCCCAACGCCCTCTAGAAACTTGCCCCAAAGGTTGCACCTGCGAATTTAGTGTTTGCCAAACAAGCCCTGGCACCTGACATCCACGGGCTGTGTTTGCTGCAAGCCATGTGGCAGCGCGGGCTCCCCGCCAGAGCCCACCAGCTTCGAGCCCCGTTGTTGGGAACAGGCTAGCTCACTCTTCCCTTGAACTCCGAGTCTCCCTATGGGCACCCAAGGAAGAGCGATGAAACAGGTAAGGGGCCAGGGGCTGAGACTCCTGCGGCACTTTGTGTGGGCCAGCAGCTGAAAACGATGACTTCCACTCACCGTTGATGCTTGGTGGGTCATGAACTGGTGGAAGTCTTGGCAGCTGGACTTTTGCGCAGAAGGACTTCGTAACAGAGCCTGAATTTGCAGGACTTGGTGTTAAAGAGCAAACCTCTGCACAGATTATTGTAGCCTCGCAGTAACGCACTTTTCTCTTGTAGAACAGGAGTTTTCTAGAAGGTTCAGGGAATGAGCGGTCCCGCCTTTCCAGGGGTAACAAGAATGCCAGACCTTCTCAGGGCAAGGGAGAGGTCTTGCATGAATCTTTCATATAGGTCTTTTTTTTTTTTCTTTTGATGGGAAATGCATTGCTTAGTGCCCAAAAACGGCCCCAGGGAACGAGGGAAAGCTCCGTTGCATGAGCCTTTCCAAGGCAGATTTCACCCAGCGCCTGGCCACGTGCTGCGCTGAAGGACCAGGCTTTCAGCCCAGCTCACAAGAGCGGACTGAGAGATGCCAACGAAGTGCTTAAATGTGGCTTCATAACCAAAGCAGACTTACTAGTTGTGTATGGATATTCGAGTCATGGAAAAATGTAGACAACTTAATCACTAGGGAAATTAAGCAACTGTATTCTAATCAGCCTGTGGGATTTTTTGCAGGTATTTTTTCACTTATCTTTTGCCACACTCTGCGCCACCAGCTTTGCAGCCCTTTTTAAGCGATATTCTGAATGCAACAGGTACCAGCTAATATTCATAAACTTCTTTATTAGGAGTCTCTAAATGGTATTTCATGGAATTACTCGTCTTTGTCATCTTTTTCTTTAAATGTAGGTGATTTACGATATGGAATAAATGAAACCCTGAAAGCTTTTGAAAAGGTTTTACACCTGTACAAGTCTGGGCTCTATCTGCAGAAAAGGCCTCTTCTTTTAAAAGGTACATGATTTTGAATGCTTTAAGTAACAACTACTGGAGGGAGCAAGAAACTTGGTAACTGGTCAAATTCTGATCTCACATACATTCAGGCAGTGTATAGTCACTAGGAAAAGCACCAAAAGTATCTTTTTTTGAGCAGCCTTTTGTTGTTTTTTCATGGGAGCTATGCATGATGGCATTGTTTTGCAAAGCCGACAATCTGGCCTACATATGGACATATGTTCACGCTGCTTCTAAATACTCTTCTCATAACGTGCATCAGTGTTTCAAGTGAGTATATTTGGGATAGCTTAAGCAACCAAACCAGAGTAGCAAACTGAACGTCTCCTCTCTCTCTTCGGGGTTGTCTTCTCCTGTGGACCAATAGGTCAGTTTTCCAAGCTGATGCTGAAACTTCTTGTTTCACTTGGTGGCTTCTGCCTGCTGAGCACAGGTTGTTGTGGGACATACTGCGGGGAGGTGACTACACCAACATGAATGAGACACAGTAGTTGGGGCCTTGGTGCCCTCTAAATTTCTTTTTTCTGAAGACTATCCTATTGGACCTGTGGATGGATAAATGAGCCTTTGTGAGGTGCACTCCTCTGAAAAGGACCCGTTTGATGGTAGAGATGAGGCTAATCAAAAAGAAGGCTTCAAAAGTCGAGTGGTCACTGAGGCTTACATTTTCCTGAGCCTTCACTTGAGATGGTGGTGTGGTCATGGTGGCTTGCAGAAGGAAATCTCTTTACTTATGAAAGAACTGGAACTTGTGAAAGAACAAAAATATTCAGTCATTTGCACTGAAGGACCAGCAGCTTTAACAGGAATTACTGGTGTTTTCCAACACCACCTACCTGATGGCTTTGCAACTGTCCCAGTAGCAATGTGCCAAAATGATCACCATCCTAGTGGTGTGGGAAGGTGGGGAGGGACTCTTAGCAGTCAATGAAGAATAGCCTGAACATCACCTGCTCAGGTTTGTCAGGTTTTTTGTATCCAAGTGGAGCAGGATCTGTCCTTCCTTTTGCCCACTGGCATTCCTAAATCTCCTGTACCTCTGGGTGGCACCATGGTGGGTGGGTCAGTGTGTGCCCAACGTAGCTCAGTGCTCGCAGGTCATCGGTGTGTCACAGATCACAGGATCTGTGATGAGCTGGTTCTGCTGTTGGGGCTGAGGTGTAGGAGAGGCCGTTGTGAGGTTGGCTTCTCCAGAGAAGAAGCGAAGGGTCGGTGGGTCTGCGCTGCAGCCTCCCCTTCTCACCTACCCCTGCAGTCACTCCCCTGTGCCTTCACCCTTGAGAGCTCTTGTATCCATGGGTGAATTGCTGTCCTGTGCTCCATAGCACAACCAAAAGAATTTGGCTTTCTTTTAACTTTGCAGCTCCACCCACTCCATCTAAGCAGGTCAGTTCAATCTGTTACTATCACATTTCCTTTCCAGTGCTGAGACACTGGAACAGGTTTCCCAGGGTCGTGGATGCCCCATCCCTGGAGATGTTCAAGGCCAGGCTGGATGGGGCTTTGAGCACCCTTACCTGGTGGGAGGTGTCCCTGCTCATGGCAGGGGGCTTGGAACTAGATGACCTTTAAGGTCCTTTCCAACCTAAACCATTCTATGAGTTTCACTGAAGTGCAACATGCTAAGTGTATAATGTGACTAGTCTCTGAAAGTGCACTTAAAGAGTTTCCCTAAACACCCTCTTTCTGTTCCCAGACTACATCTCCCTAAAGGGCTTCCGAACAGTGGAAGGAGAAGACTACAAGTGCTGGCCCTCCTACAGCCACCTGGGATGCCTGCTCTCCGTCCACAGCGCCGAGGAAGCTGCCGCAATTTGTAACTCCCAATCCCAGTGTCAGAGTTTTATCATCACCCAGCAGAGGACATGGACAGGTGAGCCCTGGGCACATGCAACAGGATGCTGCCACGTGGTCCCTGCTTCCTTGGTCACGAGCGGGGATGATGCTGCTGCCCTCCTCCATAGTGTCTTGAGTCTACGGGCGCATATAAAAGCCGCCTTCCCTATTCTCAAGATCAGATGGCTGCTGCAGTGGATATCCAAGGATCCCCTGAATATTTGCTAAGACACGCAAGGGAAATTATATTCTCCTTCTGCAAGTTCCTTTCCTCTACAAATTTAGCACAGGACTGCTAGGTGTATATTGTTAAACAGTTACTTGTTTCATGCAGAGATGGCTTTGCTTTGGTGTTAGGCTAGACAATTCCTGTGGTACGTATGGTTTGCAAAAAGCCATGGGGCTTTTAGAGATGAAAGAAGCTATGTAAAAGAAGGTGGTTACTATTGCTATAATTAAAAGAATCACAGCTCACAAGTTGTTATCCCCTTTATCAAAACTAAAGCCCCAAACCAATGGATTTCCAAAATGTCCCTATAATTAGCTCTGATTATAGCCTCTTACAGTTAGCGTGTTTTCAGAATTATTATAAATTACCTCATTCAGCTGACACTTCAATCGTGGGCTAAATTGTTACTTACAAAGTGCAACACTAAATGAGGTAAATGAGTGTTTTCATTCACAATGGTGCTGAAGAATCACGTCTTCTTGGCTCGCATGACATTTAAAAAAAAAAAGCCCCAAACTACCAAACCCGCAGCTTTTCCGTGGGTTCGTGTGCCATTGGCATGTGGCTAACTAGTGACATAAGAGCGCTTGCACTTGATGCAACATAAATCTCTTGGAGCCGGTTCTACACCAGCCGTGGATTGTGTGATGCCTAATGCATCACATCTGGCTTCCTCGCTGGGCGGCTCTTAGTTCCTGGCTGGAAGGAACCCCGCTTAAAACAGCGGTGGGGATGCAGAAGCAGCAGCGCTCGGGACAGAAGACCCTTTCTGCAGGTCGGATGCGGATTCCTGCCATCCTGCACCGTGCCTGCGGTCTCGTAATGTTTCCCTTCCTGACGTTTTTCTTCCTCGCGTTTTTACAACGCGTTTTTGCAGCCAAAGTTGCTAAACGCCAGTGCCTAACTTTGCCGTTTGGATTAATGAGAGCTGTGGGAACGTGCTATTCTCTCTTAGGGCAACCCTGTAAAGCAAAGCAAGACGTAAAAGCCTCCGGGGCCCAGTTGTGCGTTCCTTGTGCGCACTCAGTGAGCATCTGGAATTTACTGGGAGTGTAAAACACATCTATGGCAGGGCGGAGTGACCCTCTGGTGAGCGAGCAGTATGTCCCTAGTCTTTTGCAATAAATAGCATGGGTCAAGGTGAACCCGTCTCCTCTATTAAACTTGTATTTTTATTTCCTTTCCAGGACGCCCGCTCGCCTCATTTCAGAGTAGCCTGACTGATTTAATACCGGATGCTAATGCCGTAGTCTATATTAAACGATCGGCTTCCTCAGGGAAAAGACTTTAAAGACAATGAGATCACATAGTATGGTCCTGGGAGGAACAAACCACTGGGGAGAATTTCGTCTGCTGAAAAGAATTACATATTTTATTTTGCTTTGGGATGGGTTCTCTCTGCCAGCTCGGAGTCAAGTGCTGCTGTCTCCTTGATCAAAGCTCAGATTTCTCATTGCAGCCCCGCTAGCTTCTTTATCTGTTCCCACACTGCTGTTCTGCATAAATGCTCCCAGTTTTAGTCAAATGTCGCTAGACTGTGCAATGCCTAGCCTTGCTGCTTCGGTAACCAGCTTGTCAGCCAAGAAATAGAAATAGCTGCAAGGGATCTGGCTTGGGTAGGCTTCGTTAGTTCAGTCACCTCCAAAAATCTATGGATAACGCACCTTGGAGAAGGCAACGGCTCCTTCTGCAGCTGCCGACCAGGATTTCATACCACTCCAAATCTAAAGGACTGGATTTCAGCGGTGGATCAAGGTTGCAGGGTTGGAGTCCATAATCAGAGGTTGATGATGGGGGTGTTCTTCCAAGGAGGGTCCTGATTCAGGTCTTTCCAGGGCAGGGGAGGGAGGTGGTGTATAGGTCAACTCTGGAACCAAATGTCTGGATGTTTGGATGCAGGATTTGGGTTTGATGCTATGTGATTTGTAATGCCAGCTCCCATGTATCAACCTTGAAGGTTTTTCTCTGTTACTTTCCATGAAAGAGCGAGTCGTTCAAATTATTTATGTATAAGGCGTTACTCTGTATGATAAAGAATATGTTTATTCTAAGCATGCTGTGAAAAGTTTTTCTCTTTGTCTTAAGTCTTTACTACAACCAAAAGAACAAATGCGAGTGTTCCCCACCTTCAGCTCACCTAGCATCATCACCCATTCCTGAGCACAACCTGTGAGTGTGCTCAGCAGCGTACGAATGCACCCAGGTCTCTTGGACACTTAGATCTTGGAGGATGCTTTGTGGCTGCACTTGCAGGCTCACAGGCTTGGAAGACACAGTCTGGTCTCAAGAGCCTCCTGCATCTGCCCTTTGCTAAAAATGTAGCTGTGGCCTCTGGAAAAGAGGTAGGGGTTAGTAACATTGCAGGCTGTAAAAGATGTCAACGTGATGTATCACTCCTGAGAGTGCCTGGAAGCACTGACCATACGGTACCTCTTCTTCTGTAGCATGGTTGGGGAAAGCCCAAACCACCACTGACCTCCCGTCCCACAAGGGAAGGTCCCTGGCCTTGTGTAGGAGAGCCGCGATGGCTGCAGCCTCTGTGCGATGCCGCTTTGAGTTTTCCACATTGCCCACTCTGCTGGGTGGAAACGATGGCTCCCAGGATGTTGCCATTGACTCCTTGTAGCCTACCATGGTGTGGCTATTTCCATGTGGACCTGGGTACCCCCCTGAGTAAAGGTGCCTGAGCTCTGGCCTGGCGTTGTGCTGTGTTTTTCACGGTCTGGTCCTGTGTTTCCTAGTGCAGGATCTCACCTTTCAGCTCATTAGTACTCCGTTAACCCACAGCAATGCCCTTGCATGAGGGCTTTCTCATGCACTATAACCCCTGCTGCTCATGCTGAGGCTCAGGGACTCCGATAGTGATATCAATTAATGAGAATTCCTAGTTAGCACAACAAGAAGGCTCTTCTTAGTGATGGCCACATCTCTGCGGGCTTTGTGAAGGCAAGGCTTTTTAAATGGACAGCCACAGACCGTTCTCTCCATTACAGTGGGTCCTGTGGAAGTTGAAGGAAAGGTCCTGCCGGGGGTCCGCTGTTGTTTTACATCGACCCCACTGAGCAGGGCTTCAGGCATCCGCTGTGTGGGGCTTTACATTGGTGAGAGGTAATGAGAGTTTATTCCATATCTCTCGGCCTCCTGAGATACAAATCAGAAGTACATTCCCGAGAGCAAGGGCAAGGGCCAGCCCGGGGTCACTGCAGAAAGGAAGAAACAGCGAGAAGATGCAAAAGTTGAAGCGATTCCAGTTTGCGTGAGAAAAATCTTCCCATCCTAAAAATCTCTCCAGGTAAAAAAAAAAATCATGCGACGCTCCTTCCACCTTGCCGATTTTTCCGTGAAGCTTTCATGGTATGATTGCCTGCAAGGCAGCCAGGTCCAGCCCCTCAGCAGATGGTGCAGGGTACAGAGGTGTCGCTTCTATAGAGGTAGGTTCCAGCATCAAACCTGCGGTTAGAGCCTGGGAGCAGGGATCGTATCATCCAGCCTGGAAAGTTTTGAGCACATGGTGCTTAACAAATAATAATATTAAAAAAAATAAAATCAATAAAAAGGGAAGTCAGGCTTCAAAGAATCCCAACGCTCCACCTGGTGTTGCCACAGAGAGTGGCTTTTGTAGGACATTTAGTCCACCCCCTGCAAATGAGAAGGGGCGCTGTTAGAGCCCATGAGCACATTCAGCACGCCGGCATGGATAAATAGTGAGGGCACAGGCACACATTCGTGTCCCATTCTGTTCATGTGCCAGAGACTCAGAAGATGCTGCAAATACGCTGGTAAAAGTGTACGCCCCGATTCTCCTCACACCTCAGCACAGCTCCCCACAGCATGTAACACCTGGTGGGCCTGCTGGCTGCAGTCTGATCTGGGGTGACACCTGCAAACGCTGAGTGAGAGAAAAAGTTTTATCACCCCGCTGCATCTAGAGTTATGGTTTGACATGCGTTTGAAGAAACGCAGTCACCGGAAAAAGTGGTTACCACCCTGCTTTTTCCCAGCTTCTTGCTGTTGCCATCTGCTAAGAATCCTTTTCCAATGCCCGTGCCACTTTGAAAGCACGTAA
The DNA here is from genome assembly GCF_964199755.1 of Larus michahellis. Lineage (NCBI taxonomy): Eukaryota > Metazoa > Chordata > Aves > Charadriiformes > Laridae > Larus > Larus michahellis. The sequence continues at coordinate 36,464,360 of NC_133899.1, read as the reverse complement.
AATTAATTCTCTGCTAGCCTGCGGCGGGCAGCTTGGGACCCCTAAGCCTCAGACAGCTCAGAGCGGTTCAGGTGCAGCTTCTGTGTGGAGCATCCAGGCTGCCCACAACCTGGAGGTGAGCCTACGGGAGCAGGCATCTTCTCTACAGCTTTTGGGCCCATGCGCCTGGTTTGTAGTGCACTATCTTTACGTCCCATCTCACTTGTTCAGCCTTTATTCGTTCTGTCCTTTTATTAAATTATAACTGCCTCAAGCAGCCTGAGACTTTCAATGCCAGAGAAAATTTCAGCGCACACCTAAAAACTGTATTTCAGTAACTACGGTACACGCAAAACTCAGATATAAACATTTGTTGCCCTTAAAACTCCCAGTTGCTGGAGTCAATTTGTCTCTGCTATCGCTGATCAGTATTTCAGCCACCATTGTGGAATATGTAACAGAGGAAAGTGCTTGGAAGGAAACAGCAGGGGATAGATTGCAATGGAAACCATGTGTGCTGGAGGAATAATATTTACCTAAATGTGTCTATCACATCTTCCCAAAGGATGCTGCCATTAGGAGAGAATGGATATGAAAACATTGCCTCCATAGATAAAAGTTCGGAACATCATTTTTTTTTAAACACAAACTTTAATATTCTTAATTAATTCCATATTGTAATAACAGAGATGAAGCCACATCCACAAAGGATAATACCGTGTACTCCAAAGATATAAACCACAGTTTAATAAATAGCAACAGATGCCGCATGACTCACGTTGGGTATGTTTGCGCAAGCGTTACGTGACTGGTGACTTCATGACGGATTGTGGAGCGGAGCGAGGGGGACAGAGCCCAGTAAAGAAAAAGCAACTCCTGGTGCATCCGACAAGGCTGAAATAACAAGGAAAGTCATGCCTCTATTCTTACATGACATATTTTGCAAACTTCAGTCACACTCTAAGCAGCATTCAAAGACAAACTTTCAAGTTGGTTTGGAACGCTTGATAAAAATTTGATAAAAAAGTTGATCAGAGGCAGCGTAGGCCCAAATCGCACATCTGAGTTAACATTAATTTCTGCAAGGTCTCCTATAAATTTCTGTGCCAAGCACTGGTGTTTGTGGCTAGAAGTCAGAGCACTTTGGTCCTACTGTGTTGAAAAGAGCTGGTTTGGGGTCCAGTTTGAGGAATTAGTGAAGTGCAAGTCCAGTATCCAGAATCACGATCATCCCAGCACGATGGCTTGGGTAGGACTTCAGAGTGAATCTTCCTCCCTGACTAGAGCAGCTGCGGCAATCTTTCTCCTTGGTTCCATTGTCCCAGTGTACCACCAAAAATGTACCACCACCAATGGTGTGGAGATGATGGTGGTGAGAGGTAACCATGAGCCCCTTTGCCTCCTCCATAGCATGTGCTTAGCCCAGGATGGTGGATTTGCCCTGAATGATAGCTTTTGGGTAATGTATCAAACTACACCAAACAGGTCTGGGTGCAGCAAGGAGCGGGGATAGCCGGAGGGAACGGCACCAAACTCCTCTGCTTGTAATTCAGCTCCTGGCTCTGTGTGAGAGCTCCAGGCAACGGCTTGTGCTCTGGGGCCTTTGGACCCTCAGCCCTCCCGGCTGGCCAGCCCAGGTGACAAAAGTACTGGGTTTACCGGTAGGGAAGACTTCTCAACACAGATTTGGAGGAGACCGAGATGCTGAAGGCTTTCTAAGAAATACACGCTTGGCCTTTCTAGGCACTAAGTTCTGTCCCTGCGCTGCACCCACTCCCACAACTGCCCTATCCGCACCCACTCCCGACCACCACAACCACTATTCCCCCTCACCCCCAAATCTATACCTGACTGCTGCGTGCTCGGGTCTCGCCCTCCTGTCATTTACTCACCCCACACACACACACTCCCCAGGTGCCATCCCAGCCCACCTACTCCTTGTAGACCCATCCCCTCAACCATCACACACGTCCCCACAGCCTCTCACCCTCTCAGCCGACACACTGGTGGGACTGGGGAGCCCTAAATTCTACACCGTCAGAGGCAAAATAGTCCTGCCTGTAGCAGGAGGCCACGTCTGAGAGGTGTAACCTCAAGATCAGCCTGCTTTTGATGCGTAACCTCTCTTGCCATTTACCACCCATGATTTCTAGATTAGCAAACGCTAAATACAATGTCAGAATCTCCTCCCGCAAACAACGAGGGGTAAAGCTGTGCTGTAAAACCACGGCGCCTTAACTCCACTGTGCTGTTCACATGGTGCATCTCACCTTCCAAATCCGAGTCTAGACGAGGCTTAAGAAAATGCAAATTCCTACATTATGTTATGTTTATCAGTATTTATCCCCAAACCCCGTCAAAATCAATGGGAGTCTCTCTTGGAGTTTTTGGCTGAAGTCGGTTGCCCTACTTACAGTACTGGAAATGTAAGATCCAGCCTCAAAATGAAGCAAAACATCAGCCACCCCCCAAAGATACAAAATAAACACACAAATTTCCAAATTCCTGTATCTGTAAGTTATATCTCCCACATAATGTCTTCAGCAAGTGAATTGTTTTCCTCTGCTGGGAAAAACCCTGCTGCGAATTCCCTTGCTGCTTCAGATGACAGATCAGAGAGTTTGGGCTTAGATTAAAAGCTTGATAATGAAACCTGGGGACACAAGTTAATCAGCACATTGGGAAGCCAGAGCAGCTTATGAATGTCTTGGGGACACTTGGGCGCAAAGGAAATTCTCTCAGATCTCAGGTGGAAAATGCCAAGAAACATCGCAGCGTTGCTGCTGTGTCTCACCCAGTGCCTTTCCTCATTCGTTTGGAGAGGGAGTTGTGAACTCCCCCTCCTAATTAATCTTACCCTTGTTTGTTTCTTCTGGTTCTTTAAACACACAAGAAACAATTCACTGTCCCTCCCAGTGAAGTTAATACCATGGTTTGCATTTTTCAGGGCTTGACTATTTCATTTTGTCTAGCAGAACTATTGTTACATGGCTGCGATCGCTAACCTTACCTCTGAAACAAAGCAGCTGCGCCAGCCTGAACTCACTCCTACTCTACAGCAATGTCAAACCCCGAAGTTTTACTGGCACAGCTAAAGACCAGTTCAAGACATGCTCTGGAAATGGCCTAATCATTGCTATTGGCTTGTTTGTTCACTTGCTATATGGTAACAATGATTAAAGCCGCTACCGAGACCTTTATAAATCATCAAAATATTCTTTGCTCCACTCAGGGAATCTTAGGCGGAAACTTCTTCCAGCACAGAATAGTTAACTTTTTTTTTTTTTTTTTTTTTAAAAAAAGTAATAGCGTTTAAGGACTGTATTCATTAAGTGTTTTTTATTTTATTTTAACCAAGTGCTTCATCTTTGAAAGAAATCAGGGACGTGTTATTTGACCAGTGCTTCCTCCATCTTCCTAAGATAACACGGGAGCGTGAGGATTAGGCTCTCATCCTCACCTTCTCTGTTCCCCTGCTGATAGCGGATGTCATTCAGCGCTAATGGAAAAGCCCCCGTGCACATGCCGGGGGATGCTGCCAGGGAGAGGGAGGATGGTCTGCAAAGCCTCACTGCAAAGGATGTCACCAAGACTGTCAAAGAAGCTGCCATCCATAGGCAGGGGAGATGGGGAGATGGAGGTGGCATCCCCCTTGTCACAGCCCCTCTCAGCATCACCCTGACACTGCCCCATCAGGAGATAAGGCGGTGGCTGGTGGCCGGTGGTTGGTGCAGAGCCGTGTGGGCACTGCCAGGCTGCATCTGCCCATGGGAGGAGGTTGGAGGCTCTGTGTGGAGGGAGGCTGCCCACCCCTCGCAGCCTCTGGCAGCGTGCATGGAGGCAGAGCTCCAGCAGCCACAGACCCGGACGGGGACCAGCTTCCCGCGTTTTGACATCTTCCAGCCCATGGTCTGAAGCATCGCCGTCCTAGAGCTGACAGTGATTTGCTAAGTGCAACGGCCAACATGCATTGTAGCTTCTGTTTCAAACACAGATATCACAGATTCTTTGTCTGGAGCCATTGTTTAGCAAAGGAGCTTCAGCCCCTGCCAGTCTGTAGATGAGCTATCTTGGGAAAAGGGAATTGTTCCCATGCCAGGAACCAAATCAAAGTTGTACCTTCATCCTTAGAAGTGCAGTTTTACCTCACCTGACCCTCCCATCCTCCAGAGGACCTTGAACTTGAGAGGATGGGCTTTGCACGTTCATGCACAGGGAAAGAATGGGGAGAAAAACAAAACACCCCACCCTCTTCCACTTCTGTAAGATCAGAAGGAGAGTGTAGGCTAAGCCCGGAGGACTGGATTTATGGATTCAGAAGAACTCAGTTATTAAAATGTTATGAAAGTTTTCCTCTCCTTTAAATGCATAAATATGCAGATGAAAGGAGCCATGTGATCTGGCCACTGGCCATGCTGCTGCAGGCTCAGCCTAATTATCAGCTGCCAGCTCTGCTGCTTTTTAAGTGGTGAACATGATTAAAGATGCACAGACAATTGAAGAAAGTTAGATCGCTTCTTACAAGGCCTGCTTCTATTTTATAACCACATGGCAGCTTGGCCTGGAGACTGAATCTGCCCTTACAAGCTGAGGGAGAAGAGTTCTGCTGATCAGACGGTTTCTTTTCAACCACAAGCTCCACGTGCTCTCGAATTCATCGTTTTCATAGCGAGCTGTTTGCCAAAGCAAACTGCTTTCCCTCCCCGCTCTGGGAAAAAGAGGGCTCTGAAGAGGGGGGGAGGAGGCAGGTGGGACCAGGTGAGAGGGGGACTCAAACTCTTCAGAAGCGTGGCCCTAAATATTCAGACTCCCCCAACCAGAGACATGCTAACTTGTTTAAAAACTGTGTGGCAAAAACAGCACCTCTGGGCCTTCTCCTTTCCCTTGGGACGGGAAGTATCGTTGAGAAACACAGATGTTCCCGTGCGTTTTGGGGGACAGCTGCAGGTCCTGCAGGCAGGACAAAGAAATGGGATTCCTCTTCCAGAGCTGCTGGGTTTTGAGCCGAGTGTTGTTGCTGTTGCAGCCACAGCAAGCCCAAGCAGCCTGGCAGCATCTGTCCTTTTGTCACCCGCGTTCGCCGGGGGACAGAGCCTGGCTCTGCAAAGTGACAGACCTGTCAAGTCTCACACACTGGGTGTGAATCTCGCGCCGTGGGGTGTTTTGCCTCAACGCTTCCCGCAGCTACGGCAGGGTCTTGTGCCCTCCCTGAGCCTTTCCGCTGTCCTGGGGCTCCGCGCGGTGGCTGCTGCTGCCTGTCTCTGCCTGGCAGCCACTGCCAAGCTGCACCATGCCCAGGGGCTTGAAAAGTGGCAGGCTTCTGCCTAACTTGTTTTACTGCCGTTTTGTGGCTTTCCAGAAAGACATGTCTCTCCAAAAGGCAAATTTTTGGCTGTTTTTTAGCACCACCGCAGAGGGTGGCACGGCTACCCAAGATGTTCCTGGGAGGGAGTGGGTGTCTGCACAGCCACCCCAGCCCAGACCCAGCCTGGCTGGAGTCACCACACTCCTGAACATCCCTCGGAGGAGCACAGCAGCTCCCTGCCACCTCGACTGTGCATGGCAGATGGGAGCTCATGCATTTGTCACCTCCGGAGGAGGCTGTTTCTTAACCAGGCCAGGTGGCAATTTGCACTGGAAGGGTGCACCTTACTGCAACCTGGTCAAGAAATCCTACCTCACGCATGTTCTCCTATTGTTTCAGCAGGGCCCCGGTTTCAGCTGGGATTTCAAGAGGCCTCGGAATACAGATTGACTACCTGTACACCCAGATAGCAAGTTCCCTAAAGAAACACCCTGCCTCAAGGCACCGCGTGTGCCTGGGCTCTGGAGCAGCCCACCGTGGTGATCCCATGAGCCTGCTTGGCCAGGGACATTTGCTCTGGTGCCACCACGCCTTGCCCCAGGGCACTGCCACCTCTGTTATGGAGTTCTCCACAGTTCTCGGCAGCAAACCAGCCATAGCCCCATGTGGCAGTGTGCCAAGCCACCTGCATGTGGGACGCCGTACCCGGCCACCTCGGCCACAGGGATGAGGTCCCAGCCAGGGCTTCATGGGCGGCTACAGCAGAGGCAGCAGTCTGGGCTCCCTTTGTAATGGACAGGGCAATGCGTTTGACCTCTGTTAGTACCTGCTGCTGCGCAGGATGAATTACACCCTCAGAGCACCTATTGATTATAGAAGCCGCCCAGGGTGACCAGTTCCGACACAGACATGCGAAATGAATCCTGCTCCAGGAGCCTGCTGCCAATCCTCAGCGGTGTAATCTAAGAGATACGGCTGGTGCGCTCCGTGTGCTGCGGGAAACGTGACTCGAGCCTTCGGCTGAGCTGAGGTCTTCAAGCCAGAGGCTGAGCAGAGGGGAGCCGGGCTGTCTCCTCACCCCCCTGATTTATGAGCTAGATACTCACGGAGTCACTTCATCCTTTGAAAAGGAGCAGCGCAGGAATGAGTGTAGCTCTGTCTTCCCAAGATTAGGGCCTCCTCCAGTTTCTTGCTGATTTAACCACCTTCCAATGGATAAATCAATGGGAGATGAATCGGGAAGATAAACCTGATTATTATGTCTCATACCTGGGCAGCCCCCACGGTCCCCTGCCTTACTGTGCTGGTTTTGGGGTTTTAGCCTTCTTATGTCATATTATATTTGTCAAAACACAAACCAGTTAAAAAAAAGCTAAAGTTATGCCATAGGAAGCCCCCCTATAATTTTGTATTCCCCTCAGATGTCTCCTGTTTCACTGGCAATGCTGCTGCAGCACTGCTTTTTTTCCTGGATAACCACGGATCTCTAAAGACCCGGTACATGATTACAGGTTTGCTAAGGTGGAGATTTGCATTTTCCCTATTATGCTTGCCCTGCACTGCTTCCCAGATCACGTTCTCTCTTTTAAGAATAAAGTAGCGCTGGGCACTAACTGCTCATTAAAACCTCTTTCAAATCATAATCTCTTTTGCTGTCGGACAAAATAAACATGCTTCTTCCTGGAGATTACTCTATTGCAAAAGATAAGCAAAATGGGCCAGTTATCAGTGCTAATTACCCTATAAAGGCCATTCCACGCTGATCCAATATATACAGTCAGGCCACGGAAGCCTGTTTTTTTTTAAAGCATTAATAATGCATAAGCATGCTGCTCTTTCTAGTCCCAGCCAGATGCCTCTGTATTGTGAGCCCACTCTCACTAATATATTCTCTGGTAGTGGAAAAGAGGATGAATCGCATGCGGGGAACGGCAGGAATATAAATGTGTGTATATATATATATTTTAATAATTCTCTGTTTTCTGTTCTTGGCATTTGTTTGCATTTAAACAGGAGGACAGGGATGGAAAGGGGATGCCTTTCAGCCCTTCGGCTCTTCTCTCCGCTCCTCCAGGGTTGCTCCTGAGGTACAGCCGGGTGTTAGGACTTCTGAGAGCTTCTCCCCTGCAACCGGCTCCCCTGAAGTCAAACGTTATCTATAGATTTGCATCTCAGCCCTGCTGTCAACTCACTGTTTACCCACGCTCCAGCCGTATCGTAGCTTTCCTTTTAGGTTAGTGAGCTGTTAAATGGATTGGTCCAGTGACTGGGAAAAAAATATATATGATTTCATTTACAAGTGCAGTACCCTTTTAAAACCCTCCATTTTTATCAGGAAAATTCAGGAAAGAACGCAAATAATTAAATCAGAGAGTGAGAACAAACAGGAGTGTCTGACTCTGGCTCTGCCAAGCCAAAGCAGCATCTCACCCTGCCAGAAGGTCTCACCATCTCCCTCCCTGCCCCCGCTGCCATGCTTCTGCCAGGTTCCTTGAGCTCCCGCTACCTGGAAAACCAATTTTACCCACTAAAATGGCAGCAAACTTCCCAAAGAAAGAAATGAAAATAAGTATGCAAGGTTTGCGACAAAAAAAAACCTGCCAGAAAAGTGTCAGAGGAGGGGGGAGGTTGCGGAGGAGTTAGCATTTATTAGCAAAGAAAGGCCAGAGAAGGGGCAGGAGGACATGGCAAGGACAGGAAGAAGGGCAGAGCTGTGGCAGGGGTGGCCCAGGGCACCATGGTCCAGCACCGTTGCCCATGTGGTTTCATGATCTACTAAAGCAAACGCGAATCTGTGTTTCTGGAAGAGCTTTCCCACCGCTTTCCTTGCCCCATCCCTGACAGCAGAGCTGCTTCACAGCCAGCCAGATCAACAGGCATTGGAGAGCCAGACACTAACCTGAAAAATATATTAGTGTTAAGTCAGGGGACCTGCCTGAAGTGGAACATGTGGTTGCATGAGTGTGGTCAGGAGGCCAGGCAGGCAGTGAGAACATGGCTGAGAACGAGGGAGCTCCACAAAACCTGCTTTTCCATCCATCACCAGGGCAGGCTGAGGCTGACTCACGTTAATTAAGAAAGTGCACTCTGGCTCTCCATCCCGGTGGCTGGGGCCTTCCAGCCTGAGGCTCCTGTGCTTACAGCTCCTTCTGAACTATGTTTGATGGGACTTGAACACAGAATCAGAGAGTCACAGAATGGCTGTGGTTGGAAGGGACCTCTGGCAGTCATCTTCTCCAACCTCCCTGCTCAACCAGGGCCAGCTACAGCCGGTTGTAAAGGACTGTGTCTAGATGGTTTTTGAATACCTCCAAGGAGAGAGACTCCACAACCTTCCCAGACAACCTATTTGCAAACACAATGTGAAGAACACAAGTGCATACACAAGCTCTCTTCTACAAGGGATTTCAGGGAAGATGTCAAATTTAACATGTGGGATGCTCCATTTCGTCATCCATGCCTGGACTCCTGTGTCTAGTTGTGCCTTTATATGGTGGGGCAACAGAGCCTGCTCTGCCACATCATTTTAAAATGACTTCGGTCAGCGCTGGCACAGTCCCCCTCTCCCCAAATGAAGAAACCTCCTCCAAGCCCTGAGGGGCACTCCTGTCTCCCTGACCCTGCAACGAGCCAGCGCTGGAGCTTACCTAGCAGAAAACAATTCTCTTTTTTTGCCAGGTCAGTTTTCTTCCAGTTTAGTTTCCTAAGCTGACTTACCCCGTGGTCAGATAAGCATCAATGCCAGCAACCAGGCTTGCAGGAGGGACTGGGAAAGCACAGTGGATGAAACACCCGGTTGGGGATGCGTAACTATTGTGTAACCGCAGCTTGCGCTATCCAGGTGAGTGCTAGTAAAGCGCTCAGCCTCAGAAAACCCCGAATCACTAGATAGAATACTGCACAAAGGGATTGCGCAGACCCATTAACTTGTATTTTGAAAGCATGGTGAGGAAAGCCAGGATGATGGAAGTGCTAAATATTTTGCGTGACCCCAGCTCTAAGAGGTTGCGTGCATCTTTTCTGTATTGACTCACGGCCTGGTTACTGATGGCAACAATCTGCTCTCTCAGAGCAGCAGCAAAGTCAGACACGCTCTTCCTCAGCTTCCCCAGCTGTGCAGGGGCTCTGCCAGGCTGAAGTGATGGCTGTTGGGGAAGGGGCTGTCACGCAACGTCCTCGGTGAGGACCCGGAGGAGGTCCCACATGGCCTTGGAGGCTTCCTGCACCAGCTACTGCATTGCTCTGTGTTGCCGAGAGCTTTCTTCTGAGAAGAGCTGTGTTCTCTGCAAGTCCTTGTGCTTGGTGGAAAGAGCCAGGCACACGTCTTCCACGATTATAAGACTCCTTTCGACTTGTTCCCCGCCTTGGTCACCTCTGCTGGTGGCGGCTTGTGGGCAGCTTTGTCACCATGAGGCTTCTTCTGAAAGCTGGTCCCAGGGCTGAGGGCAGCTAAGGCTCCCCGGAGACCTGGCGTGCTCAAAGTCACCCACAATGGAATTAATTTCCTCGCAAGACATTTGCAATTTGGGTCTGTGTGACACGCAGTAAATTTTAAAGGGATAAATGCGTGACGGGTATAAATCATTTTGATCACCCAGAGATGAATTCTTCCCCTCATTTGAGTCAGCGGAAGAGAATCCATGGCCATGATTCAAGCCCACAGCTAAAAATCGTGAAGGAAATATTCAGCAGTTAAAACAGGCAGTACTCCAGGTCCTTCTAGTATTTTCTGAAAAACAAAAGGAACAAAAAAAAGGGAGGACTAAGTCTCCGGGTGATGCCAGGACAGCTGCGGACTAATGCTGGTGCACCAGCTAAGACCCAGCTAGTAAGTGTACAGCACCGCAAAAAAAGCTGTAAAACTGAAAACAAGTGAGAGAAATGGGTGTTGTTGATGCATGTATTGCAAAAAAGCTCCAGGGTTTAGGAAGAACTTGCCGTGTGTGCCTCAGCAAACAAGCTATTCCGATTTTACAGCCCACCTTGCAGTAATGGCACCAGGCTTCCTTTCAGTGGCGACGAAAGATCTTAACATTTCCTTCATGTTAACAAAAGACAACTCTTAGGACAACTTCCAAGAAGACTTGCTGGAATTTCTAAAGGCTTCTTCCGGCAGGGTTGGCGAGGCAATGACCCCGGTGCATCGCTGCGGGGTCCCTCCTTGCCCGGCTAGCTCAGCCCCACCACGGCAGAGCTGGATGGAGCTACCCTGGCTCCGTGCTCTGCTGGTGTCTACACAAGGAAAACAGCGCTGGCTACGAACTGATCTAAAGCTGATTTAATTAAACTGATACCAATCTGGCTAATGTAAACACAAAACAAGGAAAAAAAAAGTGTATCCCTGCTTTAAGTCCTGCCTTCCATAACAAATGGATGGTAAACAGAAGATGGAAGGGAGGGTTGGCCGGTTTGTGCATGTTTAACTTCAGAGGCTGCATTTAGCGTTTAATTTAAAGGCAGGCAAAGTAAGCTGCTGCCTGGTGTTGACAGAAGGTAGGACAGCAAAAAGATTTGCAACAGCGAAACTGTTCTTATTATCCTTGTTAAAACTGGCAAAAGAAATAAATTCTCAATGGATTTTACTGTGAAATTAGAAAGTTACCTGGAACAGGGAGAAGAAGATGTTACCTGTGCTGGTTTAACTGCTTTTATCCTCAGCCTGAGGAGCACAGGTAGGACGGTGTTGGAGGAAGGCTGCGTGTGGAGGAAGAGCTGCTGTGGAGCAGGAGCTGGGGTGGGAGGAGGCAGGAGAGGCAGGGAGAGGGCAGCGCTGGTGATGCTCTGGGGAGAAGCTGGGCTCAGGGGGTGGCCTGTTGCTGGCCAAATGCACGTGATGGGAATTGCTGTCGTAGATCCACCCCAGGCTGGTCAGACTCTCGGAAATGCTTCTCGTCTTGGCCTCAGGCACTGGGCTAGGTGAATATTTCAGGTATGTGAGGTCCCTCTCTGCAGCTTCCCTGAAACCACGGAGACTCCAGTCAAAGGTGTACGCAGAAATGGAAAGCGGACACTCACAGACTTTCTGCTGCCCTGTCTGGGATGAGGTATTGTGGGAAGCAACCACATCTTCTTCCTCAAAGACCATCTGCTGTGCTCTCCAGACAGGGTCCGCATGCCAAATGCACCATATGGAAGTTTGATTCATCGACCAGACGTGCCGGGGAACGGGAGAGGCCACAGGACAGGCTTCCCTGTGAGTGCTGGGAAGGACAGATTACGTGGGCTGTGCCACTGGTGTGGAAGTCAGAGGAGCATGTGGGATGGGTTAAGCCTGTTTGGTCAACACATTTCCTTGCTGTTCGCCAAAGTGAACTAACTCTTAGTGCTCATTACTTCTTCAGGTATGCTGATGTTGGGTTTGCCGGCTCCTGCACACCGTGTCTCTGCTGCAGCTCCAGTGGAGGAAGGGGATGCTCCAAGGGGGCTGCACCACAGGCTCCCAGCGCTCAATGGCTGGACCAACGCCAGCATGGCCCATTGCCTGGCCGTGTTATTAAGGCCTGAGGTGGAACTACAACGTGTTTCTCTCACCAAGATTAGCCTCATCTGATTCATTGGACAAAGTGGTGCTTCCTATCCTTGTTTTCAATTCAGATTTGGCAGACACAGCTGCCACGTCACTAGCAGGCCATGGCATACCCATATAAATATCCGGAATCAGAAATGAGTTGTCGCGTAGCCCAACCTAGGAGAAAAGGGGGAAGTTTGTGGCACTTTTTTTAATCACTATAGTGAGGGAAGTACTAGGAACCGAAAATTTACTAGTTCATGTGATCCTAACTTGTCTACCCAGGCAGAAAAACTGAGGCAGCCACCTACCGTCACCCACCGAGTTTGTTGCAGAGCTAGATAAAAAGCACTAAATGCCTGAAGATGTTTTTGCTGGTGTTTCCCAGACTGACTATAAAAAGTGTTTATTAACTTCAGCACAGAGCAGTGCTAGCGGTGGCTGCTCAGCTCCTGACTCGGAGCCATCTCGTATCTGGGCAGCTTGGGCATATCCCCTGTGGCACAGGGAAAACAGATCCATCTACAAAAGATTGGACAGATATGACAGATTTCTGGTCTTGCACCTTATCTGTTAATTTAGGCTTTATCCTCAATGCAGGTGGGATATTCAGAAGACCCTGGTATTGTTGGTAAATTATAACACTTGAACATGTAACGTGACTGGTTATGGTAGAGGAGAATCATATCTCATCCTGCAATAAAATACGAAGACAACGTACACGCTGGGGAAGTCATATGCTTACTTAAAATCTAAGCAGTAGCACATCAGAGGAGTCATACAATTAAATGATTTCCACCTTCCATTTAGCAATCAATGAAAGTTCTCCCTCCAGGGAAAAGCGAGATGAGGGGGTAGCGCTCAGCCCATTGTTTTGCCTGGAGTGCCAAAAAGCAGTACATCATGATTTATATGTTAATGAGTGATTCTCGTTAGGCAATGCGTTCTGCAAGGTGTTGCAATGGGGGACTGGGAGGTTGATCCGTCAGAGGAAATTAATTCATCATCAAAGTGAGACAGGGAGCTCCCTGGTGAGAGCTGTAAATAGGGCATCGGGAGAGTGACAGAGTGCTGGGTGGCATGCCCCCCCCCCCCCTACCCCCGCCATTAACGCTCCCATTGACAGTCCTGCCACCGCCTGCGCTTGGGCTCCGGTTCATAGACGTTATTTGTAGAGCATTTCCCATTCCTGGTCGGTATCCAGTCGATGTTGGTTTCAATTAGAATAAATGCTTATTGATTGAGAGGAGATGGGCCAGCTGATTAGCTCCTTGGGAAGCGGAGCACGCTTGGCAGAGGGCAGGCTGGGCTCCTTGCGGAGGTAGGATTGTGTGGGGCTCTGAAAATCTGCCACGGAGGAGAAGTCTTCCAGATTAAATCAATTCATTGAAGAGTCCATCTAATAAAGATAAATGGCTAACTTCATTAGGGAATTAATGATAGGCCTGATTGAAAACCCCACTGGGAGTCTCGATGACTTCAGTAAGCTTCGGATCCAGCCCAATATTTGCCTTGAAGCTGTGGTTCCCAACCTTTGTTTAGGCTACTGAAAAACATGTGCCTACAATCGGGCAGTAATCAGAGCAGAAACACTACGCCTGAGCATGAACTATGGATGGAAAACCATAGATGGAAGTCAAGCATCTAGAAATGCCTACCAAAAAAAGGACAAACATCTTTACTTACATAATGATGAACCATTTTTTTTTATTTTTAGATACTACGGAGGAGTCTTAGCTGGCTAAGTGCTCCGGGAGCATGAAATCACAGCACATTTTCCCTTCCCCTGTCCTGCATGTGTTATCACGAACACAGCAAGCTCTAGACGCTGTGATTGACTTTGCTGCGTGTTTGGGCATCAGAAACATTTAACTCGCTAATAGTCTCATGCTATGTATGACACACACCGCTGATCTGATTACACACACTCCTCTTGCTCGGAATAATAGCGGCGGGTTCCCTGCATTTATTAAAATCATTTACACATGATTAAGCTGTTAGGACCCTTACCGATGTGCTATCACGGTTCGGGGAGGGGGGGTCCGCATCCCCCTCTCCGCTGCATCGCCCTTCCCGGGGGGGTCCGGGGGGCGCAGCCGCAGCCTCCGGCCGTGTCCCCACGGCGGCCAAGGGCTTCGGGCGCCGTCCCCGCCGTGCCGAGGAGCTGCGTGCGGCAGCGATCCCCTCCTGTGGCCGGCAGCGGCCGGTGCAGGCGGAGCACAGCCCTCAGCGCAGCATCGCGGGGTGGTTTGGGTGGGAAGGGACCTTTAAAGGCCATGTAGTCGAACCCCCTGCAATGAGCAGGGACATCTTCAGCTAGAGCAGGTTGCTCAGAGCCCCGTCCAACCTGACCTGGAATGTTTCCGGGGATGGGGCATGTCCCACCTCTCTGGGCAACCTGGGCCCGTGTTTCGCCACCCTCAGTGTAAAGAATTTCTTCCTTCTATCTAGTCTAAATATTCCCTCTTTTAGTTTAAAACCGTTACCCCTTGTCCTCTTGCAACAGGCCCTGCTAAAAAGTTTGTCCCCATCTTTCCTGTAGGTCCCCTTTAGGTGCTGGAAGGTGCTATAAGGTCTCCCCAGAGCCTTCTGTTCTCCAGGCTGAACAACCCCAACTCTCTCAGCCTGTCCTCACAGCAGAGGTGCTCCAGCCCTCTCATCATCTTCATGGTCCTCCTCTGGACTTGGTCCAACAAGTCCATGTCCTTCTTGTACTGGAGGCTCCAGAACTGGACACAGTACTCCAGGTGGGGTCTCACCAGAGCGGAGTAGAGGGGAGAATCACCTCCCTTGACTGGCTGGTCACGCTTCTTTTCATGTAGCCCAGGACATGGTTGGCTTTCAGGGCTGCGAGAGCACATTGCTGGGTCATGTCCAGCTTTTCATCCACAAGTACCATCAGAGACGGCAGGGCAGGCAAGCAGGGCAGCACAGGCAGAGCAGGCAGGGGAGGCAGGCAGAGCAGGAAGGGTTGCTGGGGTAGCACAGGCAGCCGGTCTGGGCCCCAGGACAGGCCAGGGCAGCGTGAAAAAGGGCTGAGGCAGAGCTGGGGGGTCCTGCGGGGCCTGGGGAGTTCTGTCCTGCCCTGGGGGTGGAGAAGATGGGTGGGTGATGGAGAGAGGAAGGGAGATGGGTTGCTGCGAGGGCAGTAGAGAGGGGTGCACTGAGGAAACAGAGCACTGAGAGGTGATGGATGGAGGGACAGTGGCATTTTTTGCATTTTTAAACATGCTTTAAACATGTTTTATTTTTTGGCTGGGTTTTTTTGTTTGTTTGTATTGGGTTTTTTTTTACTTCCTTTCACATTTCCTTCTGTTATTTGAAAAGTGTGCGTCCCTTTGTGTTCACGGCCAGTCTGTACTCAGACCAAAGCTGTGATTTGCGGGCTAGGGCAGGGATGGCAAAGTGCCTGAAGTGTGGGCTGCAAAACCTCCTCCCTCTTCCCGATGAGACTTTCCCCATCCTAGGGACAGCGTGACCTTGCCGAGCACAAAAGACAAGTGCTCAGTGGGATCAAAAGAGAAAGACTTCAGCGTGAGTCTCCAATACCGATGAATCCACAGGAACAGCAGTTCTGGAAACGATTAATGAGTCCCCTTCATTATTCATGCCCGTGTCAGGTGCTGCCAGGGAAAATCCCATTGCAGTCTGCCACTGCCTGCGCGCTGCCTCGCCAGAGCTGCTGCTGCCACATCTGCAGGTGCTCGTGGGATGTGGGTTCCGGGCAGCTTTGCTTTGCCAAATGCCAGATGAAACGTCAGTGGCACAAAAGTGCTGCTGAGACACCACTGCCTTTTTATGGGTCTGTGTTTTTTTGTTTTTTTTTTTTTTTTTCGGCTGTGGGCCATGACTAGAGAGGTTTCAAGGTTTAACAGAGTCAGGATATTCAGAATTAGCGTGTTGTAGGTCACGCAGCATGTTACGCAGGAGGATAGACTGAAGGATGATAATGACGTTTTCTAGTGGTTAAAATTTAACAAAGGTCTCATTTGCTCTTCTGCCTGCGGCCACCAATAAGGAAGGAAATTCCCTTGGAGTCCACACACAGAGGAGCAGGAGTCAAAAACCATTTGAGCTGGACTTTTTCTCAATCCCAGGATTTTCACATCTGGCTTAAGCCTCTAGAGATGAGGCTGGGATGCTCTGCCCAGGAGGGAGGTTCATGGCTGACCTCAGGGGCTCCTGTGCCCTGCAGCCGGAGCTCTAATTACCAACATCATTATCTCAGCCTGCCCTGCTGGAAATGCTATCAAGGAGTACAGGGATTCGCTAGGAACACTCCTTCCGATGTAGGAAGATGTAATTATTATTGCCATCAGAGAAGGGAATGACTAATAAGGACCTTCAGAGAGCATTTCATTCATCCTTTGCTCTGTGGCTTCAAAGACAACTTTAAAAGGCATAATTAAGTAGCTCAAGTGCTAAAACTGCCTTGGCTCTTTTAGTTAATTTCTTTCCAATATCAAGACACAAAGTGGACAATAATTTCCCAGCAGGCCAACATCTCCACCCTTAATGAGCTAATGGAGCTTACATCTGTCTGCTCTCCTGTTTTGCTCTTGCTGTGCATTTCTACCTGTTGTTCGCTTTTTTCCCTGCTGATTCTGGTGATACTGCCCAGAAGAGGCGACTGCTCCATTTCCTTCTCGCTCCAGCATCTCTTTGGAGAGCAGCTCCTCATACCCACAGCGGAATGCTGGTTTTTTGATGACCATCTGCATCTGCATGGAAGATCAGCCTGATTTGGCAAGGGACTTGAATGACCCAGCGTGTTTGTCACTTAGCACTGGCTTTTCACCAGTTTGGTAGGGCATGGGTTGTTTTTCAGTCTTTCTGGGCCTGCAGGGGGAAAAGCTGGCCATCAGCATGGGTGACTATGGCAATTGCTCCCCTGTTACCCTGACCAACCATCCCTGATGTGACCCCACGAGCCGACACCATTACACAGGCTCCTTTGCTTAAAATATTCCACTTAGCACATTTCCATACAGTGGGGAGTTGTTTTGGTTTTTTTTCTGTGAGGATGACTAAAATAGGGAGAAGGCCTAAGTAACACATCCACCAGGCTCTCAGAGCGCGACCGTGGTGGCCTGACTCACCGACGTTCACACCATCAACCCACACTTTCCCGGCACAGCCACGGAGTGGGTGGAAGCAGGGGAAAGGGCTGCATCCCCTCTTTCATCCCATGGGTTGCAGCATCCCTTCCTCCATTAACAGGGAATGACTGATGCCAGCATCGCAGCTCCTCCCTGCCTTTTCTAGTGAATTTGACCTTGTGGTAGTCCCCCTAGTATCGACGCCAATTTTTTATAACCATGCGTAAACCTAAGACGCAGCCAGGCCCCTAATTCTCATTGAATTAAATGCTCGCTGGTATGAATTTTAAAACATGCCACTCCTGTTCTATTAAAGCAAACCTTTAAGGTTCTTTATGTTCTTCCTTCAGTAAAAATGTCTTAAAATTAATTACTGTAAAATAATTTTGGAAGGGTGGAAAAAAAAAAGAATATTTGAATAAACGCACGGATGCTTTTTTGACCTTTCTGGATTGAAGTCAGCTTCCAGAAATAGCAAAGCAGGGGTCTGGAATTCCTTTATACCTGCATATGTCAAGGGAGGCTGTTAAAATTAATGAAATAATACCAATGTAAAGGAGGGATAATGAATTTGATTAGTTTTATTACTTCCCCCAGCGTTATTGAGAGATGCCAACCTGTTTGCAAGGCGTGTTGTAAGACACTCGCAGACGCATAAAGACCTCAGAAAATGTAATAGTGAATATGGGGCAAACCTAATGAGCTTCTTAAATGATTAACTACACATCCTCTTTCCCACACAGAAGACTAATTAGCGACGGCAGACGTTTTCGTGGGGTAGGCAAAATGAGGCCAGACATTGTGAGCTGAGGCATAAACCCGACCTTTCTGCTCGGCGGCTGTGGGTAAGCAAGCGGTGCTTTACTCTGGCTCCTCCATCACTCGATTCCAGGCCTGTTCGAAGGTGGGAAGTGGTTACGTCTATTCCTTGACACTGTATTGCAGAGCCCAGCAGTGGTCGCGGCAGCCAGTGCAGCATCGGTGACCGGCGAGCGGGATGCTGAGCTGCGGCAGCCCCCACTGAGTCTCTGCTGGGGGAGGTTCCTACAGCCCAGGCAGCCGCTTCAGCCAGGATGGAGCTCTGTGCTACAGGCTGCACTTGAAATCTGCCTTGGTAGATAGAAAATTCTGGATGGGAGCTTTCTGAGTTGCCCAGAAGAAAAGCTCATATCCACAAAAATCAATAATGCTTTGTAATAACAGTATGAAACTTTGCTGCTCTTGGTGATCTGTTACCACCTGGCTGTAAGGAATCCTTCAAAAGTGAATTTATACAGAAAGTAATACAATTTTCTCCACTCAATTTGCATTTACCAAAACATTAAATTTGGTTTTGGTTAAACCCCCCCTGTATTAATCACTTAATTCTTTACAGACTGTCAAATTTTATTTACGCTTTGTGCTGAAACTGCTAAAAAAAATAGGTGGCGGTTTGCAAAAGCACAAGAAATCTATGTGTATCCTTCATTTAAACTCAGTACAGTCATTGCTACGCTTAACGTACAGGGGGGAGAGGGAATGTAGCTTAGAGATGGGTGTACCTGCACCGGTTCCTAAAATGCTTTTCAGTAAGTCCAGTAAGAGGATAATACTGGTAGCCAAAAAAAAAGCAGGTATATTTATAAACTACTGCATGAAGAAGAGGTAAATCAATTATAACGATGCACTTAGAATTGAAGGAAATTCAGGTCTACGTGCCCTTGGCTCATATATATGTATGCCTGTGTATATTATAAACATAGCATATAGATTATATTTATGTGTTATATAAATAGCATACACATTATATATGTGTGTTATATATGTATGATATACGTGGTATAACGCTAAAATAGTGAAAAGGGTAATTTCTGTAGGTCTAAGGTCCAGCTGGCTGGAAGAATGCACTAGCAACTCCATCATCTCCCAGGAGAGGGCAGTCATATACATCCACGGGCTTTAGGAGCGCTTTAGAAACCCGGAACATACACGGGGAAACGGCGCAGCTAAAAAATACGAATATTTGTTTCTGCTTTCACGGCCTTGCTGATTGCGGTGCTGCTCTCAGGCTAAAACATGACCCTGAACTTCCCGAAGCATCAGTCTGGCGTCAAAAATGCTCTCCCTAATGCCACAGCCAAAGTTTTCACTGAGCTCCTGAACAAAATCTCGTTAAGCAGCTGACAGATATTAAAGCACTGTATAAAGCTCAGCATAAATACCATAGAGCAGGTGGCCAGTGGACATTTCCCCTTAGCATTGCTTCAAGTCTTGGGCTTTGGCAGAAGGGCTGAGTTGCACCTTCCCTACAGCCCAAGCACCATCCGTGCTGGTCCAAACAGCAGCTGCCTCACTGGGAATCATCTGAAAGGTGCTATTAGTCTCTTTTGTTATGCTAATGCCAGGTGGAAGCCAACACAAATATTAATTGCAAACCTGTTCAGTGGAAGTGCTTTGAGCCAAGCAGACATGGTAATACAGCTGAGAAGCTTTGTGTTTTATTTTAATTAACTCAACAAGAAAGGCAATTGAAATGAAATGTTTTCAGTTGTGTTCTCCAGTGCTAATCAGCAGCTCATTAGCTTTAATCACACCGACATTGCTGTTCTTCTTTTCCAGTGCTGTGACAGAGGGACCGAGCAGGAGTGCGTGGTGGCATGTGCTGCAGGTGGGGTGAGCGCAGTGAGGAGGGGGGGACAGGGAGAGGAACCCGGTCCCCACATGGAGACAACTGAGCCCTGTCACCAGATCCACTGGCACCCACCAGAAGAGCGGATCCAGCTCTTGTCCTGCCATTTTGGCAGCCCATGTTGCAGCACTATTGGGCTGAACGGTGAATGTCCTCCAGAAGGTCACACAAGGCAGGAAGGTGGGTCCTTGCCCTCCCTCTCCCACTTCATCCTCGCAAGGCTGTGGCAACTTCACGTGTGACACTGCATTCACAGAGATGCTCAGATCCTACTGCATGGTTGCAAAGGAATAACTCGCCTTCCGACAGGCCAGTCCCGACAAAAGGACCTGGTTCGGCTGGGTCTCCTTTCCAGCTCCCTCCAGCAGGCAGCATGCTTCAGGGTATGAGCACCTCCAGTCTGCCCAGAAGCAAATGCAGCACCTAAATCACTCCATGGTGCCAACCCTGGGAAGGCCATGGCAGCACCTGGGCTCGCTCCAGGCTCCAGCCCAGTCCAAGGGGCCTCTTTCCCTCTGTGCACCATGCAAGGGACACACATGCCTCTCCAGCTGCAAGGCCAGCATCTCTGGGCTCACCAGAGCCAGCACCCACTGGTTTTATACATTTATAGCTTGCAACTGCCTCCAGTTCATTATTTTCCTACATCTTCCCTTCTCGCCAGCATGTGATCAACCAGGAGAATGACGATTCTGTTAGTCCTTGCAGCTTCTGTCCTGAAATCATGGGTTTCTGTTGTCTTGTTTCTCTGTCCCCTAAGACCTCCATGTGCAATATTGATGTGTCTGTCTCCATTAGGTGTTCTTCACCACCGATTTAATAAGCCGTGCCACCTCACCATAGAGTTGTATTAGTGCCTGTGTTTTGGGAGACATTTTGGAAACATCAAGTGCCTATAAGAGTCTCAAGGTTTTGATGGTTTCCCTCATTCTTGTGTATTGCCAATCTTGCAACACCTAATACTGATCAATTCAATGATGCTACTCATAAAAGGACTATTTCTAGGGCAGTAAATAGAAGCATGAAGCAGTATTTTGCAGTATTATGTTATATAGCAAGAGAGATGTAGGTAGTGGATAACAAGCTGTAGATAAATTACCCAAATGAATGAAATCCTTGTTTGGAAGATCCAAAAGCCAAATTAAATCCAGATGCAATCTAGAAGCAGAGCCAGACAAAAAGCCAAGGTTTTGGCTGTGGTTTTATAAAACCTCACCCAATAGATTGAGTTTGCAGAGCCATCCCACCTCTGAGATTTTATACATCTGGATCACTGCTAAGAAGAGCTAGCGGTGTTAGCTATTGCCGGATTCCAGATGAAATCATTCAACACAGAGCAAACGCAGATGATCAGCAGGGTAAACCTTAGAGCCAGAACACCAACCACGCAATTCTACTTTTGGGGATTAAAAGGGCGCAGGGGCATGTGCAAGGTCTATAACGAAGCTGTACGTATTACCTGCTACTGGGTATTGCCCCGGTGCCCTGAGAGCTGATGGCAAAGCTCCCACTGACTTCAGAGCTGCCGGCGCAGGGGCTGCCTGGCCCCTGGATGAGCTGGAGCAGAGCCTGCAAACAGACTGGGAACGGTCCCTGTCACCATGGCACGTGTCCCTGCTGAGGGCTGCTGGCACAGAGAAATCCTCGGACAGAAAAAAGAAGCTCGGCAGCCTCAGCTTTTACATGCTACAAAGCCCAAGGAAGGAGCGAAACCTAAATTCTTTTCTTGCTCATAGCTTAATATCCGTAACGCGATGTCTGAAAGCCTTTGGGATCCTATGGTTCACATCACCTCGCTTCTTCCCGGCGCTGATGTCTGTGCATCTCCTCCCTGCTGCAAGGTGATTTGTTTTGTGATGGATTCACTACACAGCGTATGAGCGTGTGTTACATCAGGCAGACCTTGCATAAAGGTTACCACTTTTTTTTCTTTTTTTTTTTGTTTTGGTTTTTGTGTTATTTTCTTTTGGCTTTGGCTTTGGTTTTTGTTTTGTTTTCTTTTGGTTTTGGGTTTTTTTTGGGTTTTTTTGTTTGTTTGGTTGGTTGGTTTTTTTGCTTTTTGTTTTTTTTTCCCAATTGGTTAGAAAAAAATACAGCTCATCCAACATTTAGTAGGTACCTAAACTCAATTGCTTCATTGCTCCTTGCATTTTCGGAGAGCCTCTGTAACCTTTTCATAAAGTTGAAGGTAAATGACCATCATCTTATGAAAAGGATGGAGGTAAATGACCACCAGAATTATTTATGGGGGATGCCAAGGGCTCAAGAGCTAACAAGGAGTTGCAGCCGCAACCAGAACACCCGCGTTCAGGTGTGTGTGATGTATTTCGGGTTTCCTGGCCATACTGTTAGATGCCACGTAATGCTGTGGGTCAAATTCACTCCTGGCCTAAGTTCAGTGAAATCACATCATCTGCTTTTGGGTTACTGGTGCCGCACCGGGGACTAATTCGGCCCGTGGTGTTTAATTTCGATCGCATTCAGTTTGAATTAGCGTTGGCGATTTCACACAGCAGGCAGGCTTTACAAACAGGAGTTTTCTCTTCACCTCCCGCTGTGCGCGTCCCAGTGCATCTCCTTCCATCTTTGAAAAATTATTCTCTTTAGTCCCATTGTATCTAAGGGAAGTATTCATCAACGGCGAGAGAAACGTGGATCAGCCCCACATCTGCTGGCCTCCCTGCTAAGGAGCGGGGTGAAGTGGAGGAGGAGTTTTGCCAAGGGGAAACAGTAGCAACGAGCGCTGTTGATGTAGATAGAAGTAAAAAGTCTGCCCCGAGGACAGCTTGTCAAACGAAGCCTCCTGTGCCATTAATTACAGTTCCAAGGTGCAGATGAAATATGTATGTGGTAGAAGGGGCTTGCTTATTATGTATTGTTCGAGCGATTTTTTAAAGAGACAGCATCAAGCCAAATCTTCAGCTTGTGCGTAGCAAGTTGTATTTTCTTGTTGCTCATAGACTGTTGTCTTTTCGTTCCCAAAACACTGATGGTAGCTCTGGTTACATCTCCAAAAGTTGACTTCTTCCCAGGGAACCTACGGGAAGGAAGACCAACAGACTGTCTGTGGCCACATCGGCGCTCACATCAGTAGCTAGAACTGCGAAAGCAATCCCAGACTCATTTTATTTGTTGGGGAATGACAATTTAAATGGAGCTCCATGTGAAATAAAAAGGCTTAACGTGAAGAATTATAATTCAGCACCAGCTAGTATTTTTGTGTTTCATATCAAAAGCATAACAAGACCTTTAATGAAAACACAACGCGAGTGTACTAATTATAGAAGTTCACTGAGACCTCGGCTGGGACAGGAGCTCCAGCCATAAGCACAGTGCGAACAAGCGGCATAAAGCAGCTCCTGCCCCAGACGGGTTACAAAGGGAAATTTTGCTAGCCGCAGAGGGAAACTGAGGCAGGGAGAAATTTAATCTTTCGATTGGTGTCACGGAGGCGATCCCTGGCAGGGCCAGGAACTAAACTTAGCCCGCCGAGTCCCGGCGGCAGCAGCCCTTTCCCTGGGACAGGCTGCATTCCTCCCCTGAATACCGCCGAGCAAAAAATAGCAGCGAGCGGGGGAAATGGAAAGGAGACCCAGGAGAGCTGGGGGCTCTCCAGTGAGGCCGGTGGGGACCTGGCAAAGCCATGAAATGGCCAGGGAGGAGGATTTGCAGCTGGGAAAGCTGCACCTCCCGCCTCTGAGCAGCGTGGTGGGGTGGGTGGTGGAGGCAGGAAGGTCAGGGAGGAAGGTGAAGGCAACAAAGGTGACTTCCAGAAACAAAGAGGTGTGTTTTCAGCTTCCTCCTGGAAGGGTTGAGCCCTATAGGGAGGGTTTGAGGCCGAGCACAGCCCTGCTGGGTGTAGGGTGCGGGTGGGCAGCAGGCCCTGGGCAGGCTGCCTGCGGGGAGAGCACCAGACCCACGCTGCCCAACGCTGGCTTGATGTGAATGTTTTGTCCTCCTTCTTTTTCTAGCTGCAGCGATGCCCATTTTCCCCCCAAGTTATCTATAGCATCCCCACCACACTACAGCAGCCTCCCTCCGCCGCTCCAGCAGCCCCTGCTGTGGTACTGCCTGACACCCCGGCTTTCCCTTTCGGATCCCCACCTTCATCCTACGTCCCCGTAACCCCGATCGTGTCACTGGCAGGGATTGAGGTGGCACATGTGGGCCAGCTTTGGGGCTCTGTGTGTGCTCATGTCCGGCCTCGCTACGCACACCGGCTGCCTAGTCTCTGTCTCTAGTCAGGCAGCGTTAAACTAATCCAACCTCTCCCCTTTGGCCAAGTCCTACATATTTTCTGGGAACTGCAGGAACTTCAACGCCTTTCAGACCTCACCATTGCTTGGGACTAGCCAGTGGGTTGAGGATTTATTACCTAAGGGAGTGTGGTAATAAATTTTCATGAGGAAACAGCAATAAAAAGAGGCAGAGGGGAGACCTTATCGCTCTCCACAACTCCCTGAAAGGAGGTTGTAGCGAGGTGGGGGTCAGTCTCTTCTCCCAAGTAACAAGTGATAGGACAAGAGGAAATGGCCTCAAGTTGCACCAGGGGAGGTTTAGACTGGATATTAGGAAAAATTTCTACACTGAAAGGGTTATCAAACATTGGAATAGCTTGCCAAGGAAAGTGGTGGTATAGTCACTTGTAAAAGATGGGTGGACGTGGTGCTTAGGGAGATGGTTTAGTGGTGGGTTTTGTCAATGTTAAGCTGATGGTTGGACTCCATGATCTGAAAGGTCTCTTCCAACCTAAACAATTCTATGATTCTATGAAAAGGAACATTAACTTGGCAAGAAAGCGGCAGGCCAAATTCTGCCTGTAGATAGGTGGATGGCAGCCTCAGTTATTTCAGTGTGAACAGTGTGTGCCTTTCCAAGGGCTCCCTTTAATCCAAGGAGCCTCCCAGAAGAAGGAGGGAGACCTTAGGAAGGGAGGATGGGCAGTGACAGGGTGGCTGGCCAGGCTGTGCCCACGGGGAGGAGTGGGGAAAGGAGCCATAACCTTTTAAAAAAGAGCAGACGGGTTTCTGAACACATGTGTGCTGAAACGAAAGTACTTTGCTTTCTCTCCCGCCCCTTCCCCCACTGAAAAACTCGTCTCGAAGGAAAAAACTTCTCTCCAAATGGAAATACAATTGCCTCATTGCCCTTTGCAAAAGAAACAACTTGACATTTGACCATACGTGGAATTTCCTTAGATGTGGGCCCCGCTGCGAGACAGATTTCTCTTTGGCTTCTACTGCTTTCTAAATTAAAAGAAAAAAAAAATCAATGGTGGTTTAATTTTCAGCTCTTCAGCCTTTGGGCTTCTCTGGTCTGTTCCACGCAAGTTTAACATCTCCTCGTTAATCAGGTTTTGTAACTTTTAACTATAATTTTGTGATAAAATGTGACTAACTATACACTGATACTGTACTTGAAGAATGGCAGGGTCCCTGATGAGTCCACATTAGCTGCTGCAGTGGTGGCCCAGGGATGGCACTTCAGCACACCTGACTCTGCTCTGCACGCTGCTTTTACCTGCAGGCCCTGTTGTTTAGCTGTATCTCGGAGTTTCAGAGGCAAGCGTTCACCTGCAACGACTAATTCACGTCATTTCTGCGGATTAATAAAGTGATAGCTGAGGAACGGGTGCAGGATATGGCAGGACCACTGCCTTGGGTTTGTGCCGAAGGAGAGGGAAGGCACAGTGTGGACAAGGCATCCCTGAGAACTGCAAGAGGCAGCCCTGGGGGATGTCGAGAGGCAGCAGCAACCCTGGCTCTGCCCTGAGATGGGACCTTTTGGGTGTGTTAAACTGCATGTGAAAATGCCGGGATTTCCCGAAATGCTCCGCTCCAGTGAGGGTTCGATGCCTGGGTGCAGAAACGGCAGCAGGAGAAACCCATTCCCCACATTACCCTGGGCGAGAACTGGAGAGTGAAAAGGAAGAAGCAGCTTCACGCATCAAATTAGGAAATTGTGAGGAAGCTTGTCCCTACAATTTCAAAGCATGAAACTTTTTATTTGTGCTTCCCGAATGCCTCCAGCTGCGCAGGCAGGCTGGGACGCTTGCTCCTCTATTGAAAGGAGCATTTGCTGCCCGACTATTGAGTATCTTGAGAATGGTTGTAAGATGTTTCAGTGGCTTAAGTGACCACAGCTCACCAGAGAACAACCCTGGCCAGGTGGACACCAAGGAAGTCACAAAGGTCTGTGGCAATGCAGCCAGCGCAGGCAGGCTGGTGAGTGTACAAAGGGCTCTCCTGGACCAGCTCCATCACTTCAGTACACTGAGGCAGCGGTTTTGCTCAAGTGAAAGGGTGTCACAGACTTAAAGCCCCTTTTCCAGCACTCCTGCAGCAGCTCTTCCTAACCAAAAGCCCATCAGTGCCAGGAGCACCATCAGCCTGCGACACAAAAATATTTTTTCCATTCATTGAGACTTTTAATAAGAAATAAAAACAAAGTTTCTCAGGTTTTTCATGATCATTGAATGGAAACACAGACTTTTATTTTCCTCTCTTCCTTTTTTTTTTATAACAATAAGCAAATCAGCTTTATTGAGACTTTCCTGTTTGCGAGCAGCACTCCAATTTGACAGCCTGATTTAGGGAATTGTGTTTGCCCCTTGCCCGCTGTGGAGCAGGGACCAGGCTCCCCTGCCCAGGACTCACAGGGTGACCCTAGGAAAGTGACTTCTCCCCCTTCCAGGATTTCCTGCTCTCTGTGCTGGCAGGGGGGGACTTCGATCCCCCCGGGGCTCCGAGTGCCCATCACCCCGCACTGCCTGGCTCGGCACCGAGGTGCTGTGGTCCCCGCTGTGCCCAGGCTTCCCACCCCTGCAGCTGAGACTCTAACCACACCAAGGCGGTCTTGAATTTCTCCTTGAGGCAGCTGGAGGCACGTGTAGTGAAAAACATCAATATCCGAGAACCTAAACCAAATCCAACTGTATTTTCAATGAAAACTGCTTGGAAATACTACTTATGTGCTATGAAAGTGGTCACACGCGAGCTTTACTTTTTCCCCAGTGACATGCCTCACCCCCAATGTGACTTACAGAGGTCACGTACGTGGTAATAATCTGCTTTATTTGCTATTCCCAAGGAGTCTTGTCCTCTTTGCAGAAATTGCCAACAAGGTCACCGCTTCCGTTAATTGTGACCGTGTTTATTGTAAAACGGAGGTGGCTCCAAACGACTAAGAATGAAAACTCCTCCCAGATCATTCCCGCTGTCAAACACCAGTGATGAACGTTTGCAAAGAAGCAAATGAAAGTGGATTGTAAAGTGCACCACGTTACAAACTTCGCAGATACCCTGATGAATAATTTCCCCCGCTGTTCAGCTCTGATTCCATTAGCAATTCCTTAATTAATTCTGTCTCCAAGCACGGCACACCTTCACTCAGCGTTGTGGAGACAGCAGTTGCTTTGGTAGAGAAGATCAGCTGGAGGTTTATCAGATCTCTCTGGTGCTCTCTTTCTGCTGCTGGTCATTCCCAAAAGCAGAGTTTGCCCCTGTTCCAAGTTTGGCATGAAACCCTGATCTTTTGGTTACCTGTTATGGCTAACCTTGGCCAGTAAAAATTTTAATGTTATATTTTCAGCTTGGTGAAAGCATCTTGCTATGCTTGACATAGCACTGAGCAGGGAGAAAGCCTTGGAAATGAGAATGGAAATGAGATGTCATTGATTTGAAGGTTTGGCTGTTGTAAATATTCTGCGATGGCGATTTGCTATCTGGGCCGGGTTTTAATAAAGACTGAAGGTAGGTGAAGGTGTGGTCTCCCTCTGACCTGTTGTGGAAGGAAGACGCTTTCACTCCCTCAAAACACATTTCAGTGTTCCCAGGATGAGCCAATAATTCACAGTGTCTGACACCTCACCTTCCTTTATCACCAAACCAATATCCTTGATCACGGAGGGCTGCAATTAGTCCCCAGAGCACTGATAGTACATGACAGACGCTGTGGCTTTTGCCTTCCAAAAGGACAATACTGAGCCTACATAATTCCTCTTGGGATTTTCCAGCTCTGAAGCCTTTGTCAGCTAACCTTGGGTATACAAGCTGTCTAGGGAAGTTATTGATTCCTCTCATCTCCACCTCCCTGCCCAGTTAGGCTGATTTATAGGAATTTTGGTAGGAACCACTAAAAACCTGGCAGAGCTCATTAATTTGTGAATCTTTTCAAGACTTCCTTCATTGCAGAGACCATCTGTTTGCCTCAGTGTTATTTTTGCAGCTGTCAAACCAGGTTTGCAAAACTCTCACCTTCTCCTCAAACCCACCACTTGATACCGTAATATTTACACTCAGGGCTCGACACACTTTTTTTCCACCAGATCTGTGCAGAGCAAATGCAGCTACACTCAGCTGTGCAAGACTCAGTCTTAACCCCACTGAAATAAACAGGAATAAAAACATTAAAACCAGAAGCGGCAAGATCTGATTGAATCACATAATTTTTCCAGGCTTTTTGTGTTCACTGGGTGACTAGTCAGTAACACCTGGAACATTTGCAGAGGGAACTCACGTTAACACTAATTGCAGCTGTGCATGAGAATCTACCACTTATTGATGGGAAAACAGCTTCAGCCCCAGTGCCCTTGTACTGGGTGATTCCTGCCAGCAAAGGGCCATCTGAGTTTATCAGCAGATGCCGAAAGCTGGGCTGACACTGTCGTGCTCATCTTCTCTCCATCCTTGCGTAGAAGCATTTCACTTGAGCTCTAGGGCAGGCTCGTTTTGGTACCCTGTGGGTCAGGAGACATTGCCAGCAATGACTGCGACAGCTCAGATGCCAATTTGTCTTTCGGATGTAGTTTTTTGATTTCCTACATCATAATTTCAACGGCCTTTCATAACACCTCCCCAGAGAATGTAGGCACGCATAAATTAGATGAGACTAAAATGCCACCGAGATTCA
This sequence comes from Larus michahellis, assembly GCF_964199755.1. Taxonomy (NCBI): domain Eukaryota; kingdom Metazoa; phylum Chordata; class Aves; order Charadriiformes; family Laridae; genus Larus; species Larus michahellis. The sequence continues at coordinate 36,435,891 of NC_133899.1, read as the reverse complement.
GACTATCCACTCATTTCCTCTTTAAGACAAACCCCCTTCCAAGTCTTTGATCTTCTTATTTTATTTACTGTATATCTGCACATTTGCATAAAATGTTTTCTCTGCAAGCCAGCAATTATCACTGGTAAGGTTCACATTTCTTGGAGATAGCTGGAATTTCTCCTCCATTTTCTCTTTGAATGTGCAAAATTATTTTCCCTGCCGTTGGACTAGCGTCACCTGATATAGTTAATCTTCTAATCTTCTCTCTGGTGTGACACCAGAGGACATGATGGAGACGTTTCCTTTCTCGAATACGAAGCTCAGATTCAGTTGTTACTAATGAAAATCTTAATAAAATTTTAAAAAATACAGATTCATGCAAAATGATGATATACCTAGTTATTCTGGGGAGTTGCTATCACTTTTGCATTTGCCGTTTCCAGAGGACTGCTTTCGCTGTCAGCTGCATCTTGCCTTTTCGCTTTCCCTTCACTGGATGCACCCGCGTGAGATCCTGTCAGTGCATCAGCTTCTCTTGCGATTGCGTTATTGCTCACCCCATCAATCAAGTCAAAATGTGAGCAGAATGTGCCGGAAAACAATAACGAAATAAAACCCCAATTATTGGAACTTCCTGGGTGCTTGACTTCTAGTCCAAGCCTGGTTGCTTTCCCCAGGGCAACCTGAGGAAACTGTGGATTGCCTTGCGGAGGTTCAGGCCCATCTGGAGTCATTTCTCTGGCACATGTGCACATGGCACAGCATCCCACAGACCCTGGATTTGGCCCGCTGGTCCCATAGGTATGGCCATGACCGCACCGAGGCCGTGCCAGTGTCTCAGGAGATGCGGGGCCAGCAGTGGGGTGGGTGGTGGCTGGCCAGCGTGATCCCCTCTTGTACCTCTGCACTTTATTATAGAATCATAGAATGGTTTGGGTTGGAAGGGACCTTGAAGATCATCTAGTTCCAACCCCCTGCCATGGGCAGGGACACCTCCCACTAGACCAGGTTGCTCAAAGCCCCATCCAGCCTGGCCTTGAACACTTCCAGGGATGGGGCATCCACAACTTCCCTGTGCAACCTGTGCCAGTGTCTCAGCAGCCTCACAGTAAAGAATTTCTTCCTAATATCTCATCTAAATCTCCACTCTTTCAGTCTAAAACTGTTACCCCTCATCCTATCACTACAATCCCTGATAAAGAGTCTCTCCCCATCTTTCCTGTAGTTCCCCTTTAGGTACTGGAAGGCCACTATAAGGTCTCCCTGGAGCCTTCTCTTCTCCAGCCTGAACAACCCCAACTCTCTCAGCCTGTCCTCACAGCAGAGGCGCTCCAGCCCTCTCATCATCTTCATGGCCCTGTTCTGGTCTTATCTGGGTACAATTCAATTAATTTTACCCCTTACACTACAGGACAGAAAGGGCCATGCTCTCCCCGCCAGCCGCAGGGCAATTCAAAGGAGGAAAAACAGTCTTTGATAACAAACCCCTAACCCTGACTCCTAGGGAAACGCAGCAGTGGGAGCAAAATACCTAAAGCAACTTCTGAATATATTCAGCTTATCTGTCTGTGCTGGCGGGAATATTTCACTCATCCAAGCATGGGGTCTGGCCCAGGACTGTCCCAGCCTGCAGGACTGTGTTTCGGGCTCCTCAGTGCTCTGAGAGAAGGTCACCCACATCCTGATGCCAGCCTGCTTATATCAGCCTGCAGTTTCTCTCCTCGCCCTCCCTATCCCTCCCCTCCCCCTGCCCAGGCTGCGAATCCTCCCGTACCCAACAGGCAGAAATCTCTTCACACGGCAGGAAAAATCCCAAGGGAATTTGCATAAATTAGAAGGGAGAAGCGCATTTCAGCCATTCTCTATTTAAACTGCGTGGAAATCGTGCTGATGGGAGATGATATAAATGCCTGCCGAAGCGGGCAGTAAGGCGCTTGCTTCAATCATCTCACGGAAAATTGCAGATTTAATCATCAGATCTGACTCGGCTAGCTAAAGAACTCATTCTCGCTTCTCATGATTTCCCTCTGCCAGGAGAGAGAAAGGCAGAGGGAAGGGAAACAATTTGTCCACGCTCCTATGGCAGTGATGAGCTTAGCAAAGCCCTTCCATCAGTAACGTCCATCAGGGCCTGTGATCCCACGGTGAGGAGCGCAGCTCCCTGCTTTTCCTACCAGGTTTGGAGGAGACTGGCTGCATCCGTGGCTGAGTAAGAGGCGAGCCAGCAACAGCAAAAGCCCTGGACCAGCTGGGAGCTGTCGGGAGGATCTGGCTCTTTGCACGGTCAGATGGCTGAGCCCGTCAGGTTGTGGGGAAAATTACGACACCACCACCACCATCCCCCCCCGCCCCGGCCATGGGACTTAAAATCTTAAAGACCAGATTTTCCAAGGGGTTTAGGCACTTAGGTCAGGAGCATAATGGGATGTGTAAACATCTAGGTTAGAAACTAAGTCCTGCTACATGTCTCATTCACGTAGGTGACAGTATTCAGGCACTAAGGTGTCTGTGTGCTCGGACTGTTGTAGGTGAAACCCAGGTTTCCTCAACTGTGTCATCTTTCCCCAGGCAGATCAGCTCAGCTCCAGGTTCTCAGTATCTCAAAAGCCCTTTGCACAGTCCAGACTCTGGGTTATCTGCAGGATTTGTGGCATAAACAGCAAACAAGACACTTATATTTCTTCCTGGAAAGTTCCAGAGAGGGGCACGGCCACTCTAGCAAGGGCTTAAGTATTTCAAGATGCATCAGGGCAATGCAACTGTCTCCCACAGGAGACCAAATCAGTTTGAGCAAACCTTCTTTCGGAAATACTTCAGTGACTCCCTTCCATGAATTACATTTACCATCCCACTCCTGGTATTTGCCATGGATTTTATGCAGAGGACTATCTGTCGGTAGTAGTCCGAAGCAGATGGATTCATGACCGGTTTTCACTGTGTGTTGAGGGGTAAGCATCCTTCAGGTTTCTTGGAAAGCCCAAGCAAGAGGAGTTACTGACAGATATTTAGCACATTTCCCACATTCGCTTAATACCTCCTAAAATAATATGTGCTTTACTTCTCACCTTTTATTGTTTAGTTCAATGTTTGGCTTTTGCCGTGACAGACACCAGGCTTATTCATAAATTCCCCAAACTTTCTCCTTTCAGACTTAAATTTTCCGGGCTTGGCCTTTCTCCATGAGCAAGCATGGCTCTCTTCAGGCTGAGAAACAGGGGAAGTTAAAAGAAATGCTCAGTTTTACTCAGAAAAAAAGAAAAAAAAGTGTTATAGCCTCTCAAAAACTATAACTAAAGTATCCAGGGATCAAGTTAATTTTTAAATTGGAGCAGTCCTCGTCAAAGGAAGATGTTTGTGACTATCATTGTAAGAATTAGGTTTGATTTGTTCAACTTTTGACCCCGTGGATAACTTCATGCTTTAGTGTTTCACTGAAGAGCTCTCTCAAGGCCAAATCCTAATAATGGCTCTGGCAGACAAGCTATTGCCAACTTTGCTGCAGTAGTTTAAGACGCATTTATCCTCCACCCTCAATCTTCTCCGCTGGCTTCTCTGTCCCTCTTCCAGAAGATGTTGACCCCTTGACTTGGCCAAGGACGATGTGACGGTGCTGACTGAGGCATAGATTTCTTAAATAGCTCTTGAAGATGAGTTAGAACTAAGACACCAGGCTGTGATTTGGCGTGCCTTCACTGCAGGCACTTGTCCAGCTCTGCTGGAGGGCTCTAACCTTCAGCAGAAGAGCACCGGCACACAGCTGTGAGAGGTAACTTCAAAATCAGCTGCAGCTGTTTGCCCCATGAATACAAGTAAGAATGGTGAGCCCTTGATCCTGCAAATACTTATGCATCTGTTTAACTTTATAACTGCGAGTAGTTCCAGGAACTTCAGTGGGGCTTGAAGTTAAATTGGCACGTAAATGCTTGCAGCACCGGGAGCCTGCGTTTGCACAGGGTTGAGCTAAGAAAGCTTCAGTTCACACACGTTGGAGCAATATGTTTCTGCAGTGAAATAGCACTGGAAGAAAAGTCCTCCGGTCTGATTTAGGCCTTCTTCCCTTCCCAGAGGTGTACTGAGATTAAAACCAGACATCTCCACATCTTCCCTATCTTCTAGAATAGCTAGAGACCACGCCTCGAGACTGTGGGTGGTAGTGGGATGGAGGGCCTGAGCACGGTGCCCTGCGCTTCTTCTCCTTGTACAGCCGCTTTGACGAAGAGCACGGCCTGAGCTCTGTTTGTCCCCAGAGCCACCACCCAGGTGAGCCTTACACCAGTGAATATCCCCATGCTGCTGCACAAGCAGACCTAGAGACAGCCACTGACAAGGGCTGTCCCTGCCACAGTGATGCCAACAGATCTTCGTGCTGGCAGACCCCAGCAGCCCTGGGACACCCCCAGCCCCGCTCATCCGACCCTGTGCCGGTGACTTGAGGGATGGCTTCAGGAACACGTAACTCTCTACATCTGCAGCTATTTTAGCTTCTTAGTCACTGGCCTGACATCTTGAATCAAATCCACGACTAGCTACGCTGCTGGGTAACCAGCAGGGTATTAAAAGGCTTCTCTTCAGAGAGCAAGCAGGTAGCGCCAGCAGAGTCAGCCTTGGGGTCCTTAGGCTGAAGTGCCTAAGTAAAACCAGACTGAATTTTTCACTGGGTTCCTGGTATACTTCATGTAAACGAAGGCTTTTTTCAAGACATTTTGAAAAAAGGTGTCCCTGGGGCTCCGGCAGCTCGTTTTCCCAAAGGGCCGTGTTGGGCCACAGGGTCTAGAAGCACTTCCCAGAGCCCCGCAGTGGAGCCTCCCTCTCCTCCCAGCCCTCGCACCAGCTCCAGGTCCAAAACCCGGACATTTGTGAAGGGCTCAGACACTAAAGATCTGTGTCAGATAAAGCCCAGACTGTCCCTGTCTGTTCCTGGGAGAAAAAGGGGCAGCAAACCAACCCCCTGGGTGCTGAGGGCACCCACCATGTCCCGCACGCCTCCCTGCCCAGCCTACCATGGCACAAATGCTGCCCGAGCCTTCCCTTGCACTTCGTTAAGGTGCCTAACGAACACACGAGTGTACAGGGGTACTGTCTACTGACTAGACCGGTCTGGAAAGCTCATACCAAGCAAATCCACATAAACATTTCCAAAGATTAAAAAAATAAGTTGTAGGAGCAGCCACAAAATGCTTCACTAAAGCAGCGTTAAAACGGCGTATTCTAAGCAAGTAAAAGTCATGAAGTTACAGAGAAATCTGCGCTCACAGTAATATTGTATACCATGAAACAGCCTTTCGTAACAGTGTCACAGAAACTATTTCTCAGATATTGCAGTATAAACAGAAGAGCTGGTTTTCTTCTCTTTCCCCCTTAAATAGATACATCCTGGCTCCTGCCCTCTCTTCAGCAGCGAGTATTTCTGCTCGGACACTTATTTAACCTGCAGACGGAGAAGGCACAGAGCAAGATGTCAGAGCGTGTCCCCCAGCCCACCACCTGCCCCCCATTGCCCCCCGCCCCCCCCGACCCAGGGCAGCAGGAGCACCCCGGCAGCGCGGCTCCCACCACCAACCCCACCGCACGGCAATTAGCCCAGTTCTCCAGCGCGGATTTGCAGCTTAGCTCTTAAAAGCCGTTTCATAAATATTCGATGGCCTTTCCGACAGGGTAATGTGCCTCTGTGACATTAAAGAGGAAACTCTGCGAAGGGGAGGGATGACAACAAATTTATCCACCAATAGCACACTCTTTTGGCACAAAAGCACATTCTTATCTTTACATCCCATAATGAGAAGGCAGGGACGGGACTGTTGCTACAGCTCCCTGGGTGGGTAGATGTACAGTGTAAGAGCAGGGTGGCTGTAAATTGTTAGATATTTCCCCCCCCACCCCCCCACCCCGTGCTTTTGCAAGCAGAAGGACCCGTGTTTGCCTTCCCGCTGTGGTTTTCCTTAAGCCCCCCGGTGAGGAGGACTTCTCGCACGATGTCAGACTGCGAGGGACTGCCTGTGGGTAAGCGCCAGATTTATATTTACCCCGCTGTCCTGCCGGCTAGTTCACATTCTCAGATTGCAAAGTCACACGCGAAGCTGCTTGCTTTCGAAGGGAGCCGGAGCCGCCGCAGGGAGAGGAGAAACTCCCTGCGTGCGCTGCGGATCCCGGTGCGGTTCCTCGCGAGTCCGTGGTGGAGGGCTGGCGCGGGTGGTAACGCCTGGATTTTCTCTAAAGGCACCAGGGGCTGGATAGGAGGAAGGGTTCGGTAATTCAGGCAGATGGTCTGAAGCGTCTGTGGCCAGAGAGGTGATGGTATCGATGTGCATCCTCTCGAGCTCAGGAAGTAGAGTTTCTGGGGATGGGTCCTCCAGGACCCGGCGCCCTGTGTACGTGTCCTGCTCATGCCTTGATAAACCTTCCCAGACGGTAACGGACGCAGCAAGGGCAGATAAAAGTAATGCGGAAGGTTTGTTTGCTGAAAGGAAATAGAAATGTACTTTATTTTCAAAGTAAGTGCCTCACATGTTTTGCCTATATCTGGAAAGGGGTCCTTCGCTAGCGCTTATGGCTGTATATGTCAAACTTCACCGAGCAGGAGAGCACGCCAGCAAGAAGCATGTTGCTCAGCTGGTTTCTTTTAACTTCTATAGGAACCGTAAACACTCACTAGATTGTCTGCACAAAAGGAAACTCTTGTCAAAATGCTAGAGTAATTCCCTGCCAAGGCATTTTACTAATAAAGAGATGGACCGTTGAAAACACCTTTTTTTTTTCTTTTTTCCTTTCGTCATGGCAAGCATTTATCTTTTCACATATGTGTATATACATATATATACATACACATATTGTGTAGCACTCCTGTTTCACTGGCCTACAAAGGCCATGTGTCAGCGGTGAGGATCTGAGCTAAAAAGTGGGGCTGGAGAAGGAGAAAGCTGCTGCTGCAGTGCCTTTTTTTTTTTTCCCCCTCCTCTATCTGCTTCCATTTTACAAAAACAACCCCAAGCCCAAAAACGCACACTCAAAACCAGAGTGGAAAAACATAAATTATGTATATGGTGCAGAGCAAACTGCACTATGCGCAATCCCCTGTGCCGTTGCTGTCCTTGTCTAAAGAGAGGAGAGACGAAGAGGAATATTCCCTGCTTCCCTTCCCAAAGGGCTGCTCTGATCACCAGCAAAGCTCCCCTTTTTCAGGCTTTGGTTTGAAGGGCCCGACCTCAGTTTGCTTGTTAAGCACTCTGAGTTGAGGGTGGGATATTTCAGGGTGACAGTGGCAGTATTTAGCTGGCATCTGATATGAATGGTGAAACTGATATTGAGTGTGCATGGCATGTTGTGTGCAGGAGTTACTGATATCTCAATTACCTTCGCTGCTGAGAGGACCTAGGAGGTTGCCTCCAGAAAAGCGTCCGGAGATGCGTGATTTGAGGGAAGGAAGCAGTTTGTTACGGGCAGGGACGAAAAGTAAAGATAAAGCGATGTGTAGATGTGGCCGCAGAGGAAAGGGTCGTTTCTCTCTGTTCCCCTCAATAATCCTCCCGCGTCCCCCAGCCGGAGCTGTCCCTGCTTCCAGCCCAGCTCCCGGGCAGGAGGGCTCTCCCTGCCTCCCCTGGCTCTGCCCCACACCGGCCACAAACAACCCCTCCAGCCACTGCTTCACATATGTGTGGATGTGTGCCTGCACGTACACATATATAAATACACTCAAAGCCAGTGCTGGAGATAGAAATCGTGGGACTCCTGCGCAGTTATTAAGCAATTTTAGTGAACTGGTTGCTGGCAGCTTGCTCTTCGCGCCAAGGTGTTTGGAAATCAAATAATTCTCTTTGCAGTTATTGCTCTTTTAGTACCTAGTTCAGACTTTAAAACTTAAGCAGGAAAAACTCCATGCACAGGGTTGCAAAACATCTGCATCAAACTTTCTAAAATGATCATTAGTGCCCACCAGAGCAGAAGTGCCCCTTTGATGAGTCCAATGAGGACAGTAAGGCTGGCATCGCCTTTTTAAAATCCTTTGTTTTGAATGCGGCCGGATACTAAAGCTGCAAAAAGTTGTTGCGGTGACAGGTATCATTAGCACCGCAATGTGGCTAGAAGCCAGGGCCCTGCTTAGAACCCAAACCCTGCAGACGTCTGCATGCGGCCGTCCATACGCACGCACGCAGCTATAAATAAGTTTAGCCAAAGCACAATAGTAGCGTCAAGCGCATGTATTGCTTCACCAACCTTTTTTTGCAAACCACCTCCTGAACAACCTGGAGGACTGCAGTTTGTAGTTCCAGCAAATTAATGCCAGGATTTTTAGCCTGCTTTCAGCCTACGCAGGAATGTAGCAAGAACAGCTGCGTAATTGTTCGCTCGGACAAGCAACTCGGAGGGAACGGCTGAATACCATCTTTGAATTAAATAGCTGCGTATGAATGGGTCGATATACCAATAATTTTTCATCAAGAAGCTTTATTCAGTGAAGAGTATCCTGCTTCTACGCTGGAAACGGTTATGCAATTTTTCAGGATGAAAGCATTGTGTGTTTTTAAATGTCTGTTTTATGTCCAGCGCCAGTGTGGCTGCTCCCTTTTGCTGGCGTGGAATGGAAAATTAAACATGTGATGCAAACAAAGTTTTATTTTGCTGTTTGAATGTAGCACAGAAGACATTAAAAAAAGGATCCAAGATGTCAGGCTGCAGATTAAATGTAAGTGAGTGGACAGTCATTTTGGACCGAATTCATACCAAAAAAGGCACTTGAAAGCGTCGCTATCAAAATCATCTATTAGTGAACGGAATTCTAAAATTTACACTATTACTTTCCTGTTGTAACATGGGGAGATTGAAAAGAAAGAAAGAGCAGTCACTTCAGGACAAATGCACTACTATTTCTTTCTCATTAGCAATTATTGATGTACCGATGCTGTCCATTAGCGCCAGCTACATAGATTTCCTGTCATTCCTACATGCACATAAAAGGAAAGCACATCAATTATTTAAGTGCTTCCTCTTGTGTGTATTATTTTTCTGTTGTAACCAGACGCAGTTCGGTCTCCCTACGACTGAACAGCTTTTCACGCACCCAGCATTTTGACTGGGAATATATGAGTCACGATGCTTCTGGTTCTTAACACAATCCTTTTGACTTCAGAAAAACCTCTGAAGTCACGCAAAGGTTCTTAAAGTGCCTGTTTCCTTATTTTCTTATTGCTTATCTCAGCCACAGACTGACTTTGAACAGCACGGGTGACTTTTTGTGGATAACATCACTGCGGCAATCATACAAGGTGTTCAGCCATAATAAATGAAGATTATATTGCTGAAGAGGGAGTAGCTATTCAGACGCTGGGAATCCCATAAGTACATACTTTCTCTGTTATTTACTACAACAGGGCTAAGAAGGGAAGAAACAGAATTGATGTAGCTTGTTCTGCAGCAGGCGGCAAGCGAATCTAACTGAATTTCCTTAAAATTCCTCCCAAACTTTTATTGGCCTCGTTTCAATCGAGGAGGAAACAAGACCTTTCATCTGAAATACGTTCCTGACTCTTTAGCTAAATACTTCCTTTCAAAGCTAAAATTACACATTTCAAACATGTCTTTAAGACAGACTGGAGCCAATTTGCTTAAATTGGTGTTTTCCGAATCAGGATACCCCCGAAACCTACAGGAATTTAGATTTCCTGAAATGCAACACAAATTCTGCACTGTCATGGGGAGCCCGCTTAGCTCAGCCAGGGAGGCTGACAGGGAGCGAGACCTCCATCTCCCACGCTGGGCTGGCTCTAAACAGCTGCTGGGAATAAAATATGGCAAAAATACATTTTTGTAACAAAAAATCATTGGAAATGACTCAACACATGCACGAGCAGAACTCCTGTCAAATAAAATTGCCCCACTCGCACGTACTTAGAATAGGACTATGCTTTAAATTAACCCTTTATCAGACCTGCGTGGCCAGCAGGACGAGGGAGGTGATTCTGCCCCTCTGCTCCCCTCTGGTGAGACCCCACCTGGAGTGCTGGGTCCAGCTGTGGAGTCCCCAACATAAGAAGGACATGGACCTGTTGGAGTGGGTCCAGAGGAGGGCCTCAAAATGATGAGAGGGCTGGAGCACCTCTGCTGTGAGGACAGGCTGAGAGAGTTGGGGTTGTTCAGCCTGGAGAACAGAAGGCTCCAGGGAGACCTTATTGCAGCCTTCCAGTACCTGAAGAGGGCCTACAGGAAAGATGGGGACAGACTTTTTAGCAGGGCCTGTTGCGATAGGACAAGGGGTAACAGCTTTAAACTGAAAGAAGGCAGATTTAGACTAGATAGAAGGAAGAAACTTTCTACACTGAGGGTGGTGAAACACTGTCCTAGGTTGCCCAGAGAGGTGGGAGATGCCCCATCCCTGGAAACATTCCAGGTCAGGTTGGACGGGGCTCCGAGCAACCTGATCTAGCTGAAGATGTCCCTGCTCATTGCAGGGGAGTTAGACTGGATGTCCTTTAAAGGTCCTTTCCAATCCAAACTATTCTGTGATTCTGTTCTATTTGGTAAATAACGTCTAGATTCTTGCAGATAAATCTGTGGCCCCCTGAGGGCTGGAGGACCAGTTCTGCTTTGCAGTCTAAACCTTAGATAAAAGGTCTTGACTCAGACATTGATGTTGCCATGTGAGTGGTCCCACTGAACGCTACTGTTTGCAGGGGGAGACCCTAAGGAAAAGGGAACATGTTGAAATCACCTGGCAGAATTGCTGGACAGACTGCCTTTAGTGCTCTGGGGTAAGCAGGGAAGTGGCAAGGTTTTTTTCAGCATATCAACCCAGCTATCTGCTGGAGGTTAGAAAGGCAATGGCATGTCTTAAGCACCTCAAGAGAGCAGTCTGCAGGATGAACAACAGCTCCCGAGCCCACTAAACCCACCAGCAATGGTTTGCACTCTCAGAGCTCCCCAGGAACATCCCCTGGCCGGGGGAAGGTGAGGTGGGGTGCTGGGGCTCCCACACCTGCAGACCTAACTTTGCACACTGAAGCATGAGCAATCTTGCAGGCAGTGTCCTTAGAGACAAGAAAACCTCACATGTAAATCTTTCAGCTTTGGGAAAGAAAGGGGTGAATCCCCAATGAGGAGAGACTGTGAATGGGTATCGCTACAGCACCGTCACTGAAGCGGTGCAGCCGCGCTCAGGTCTCTGGAGCTAGGTGCCACTGTGGAATGCCTGAAGCCTGTCTAGGGACTTCATCCGAAGGTCTACAAGTCCAGCCTTGCTCTTGGCTAACTTGCTACGTTCCACAGCCAAGTCATTTAAAGATACTCTGCAGCTGCAATGGACATGGCTGAGACAAACATTTTAAAGAGAGAAGGTAAAAATGTCTGACGATCAGTGTAAATCCTCAAGAAAGAAGCATTTCCAAATGCCAGCATTTACCCCATTTAGTAGGTTGTTCTTTTGCTTCAGCCACGGATCGATCCAGGCTCACTGGGGAAGACATCATCTCTCTGCACGCGACTTTCCGTAGCAGCGCATCCTGTCCATGAAGCTGTGTCATCTGGTTTGGCTGAAAGCCCAGGGGATTTCCTGCAGCCTGCGTGGCTCCCTGCTGCTCTCCCCTCTTTTCCCAGGAGCTCTTTGCCATGCTCACCCAGGCTGGAAGCCCGTCCTCTGCTCCTCGGGCGTGAGGGAATGGGGAGAAAATCCTCACTGGCTTCTGCCCTTTCCCTCCAGGCTCCCTGGCTGCTCAAGATCTATACAGAATCATAGAATCATTTGGGTTGGAAAAGACCTTTAAGATCATTGAGTCCAACCACTAACCTAGCAATGCCAAGTCCAGCACTGAGCCATGTCCCTGAGCACCATATCTACCCATCTTTTAAATACCTCTAGGGATTGTAACTCAACCACTTCCCTGGGCACCCTTTTCCAATGCTTGACAACCCTTTCAGTGAAGAAATTTTTCCTAATATCCATCCTAAACCTTCCCTGGTGCAACTTGAGGCCATTTCCTCTTGTTCTATTGCCTATTACTTGGGAGAAGAGACAGACCCCCACCTCTCTACACCCTCCTTTCAGGTAGTTGTAGAGAGCGATAAGGTCTCCCCTCAGCCTCCTTTTCTCCAGGATCAACACCCCCAGCTCCCTCAGCCGCTCCTCATAAGACTTGTGCTCCAGACCCCTCACCAGCTTCGTTGCCCTTCTCCAGACATGCTCCAGCACCTCAATGTCTTTCTTGTAGTGAGAGGCCCAAAACTGAACACAGCATTCGAGGTGGGGCCTCACCAGTGCTGAGGACGGGGGGACGATCACCATCACAGTAGTATTAAGCACTAATAGCTAATTTTTGCACAGCAATGAGAACTCTATGTTATTTAACAGGGTTTGTAACTGATGAACAACTCACAGAAACTCTGTAGTCTCGTCTCATCCACCTTGGGGGAAAAAGTGCTTTTCCGTTTGGGAAACATCTGAGGCCTCCCAAATCCACGCAGCTTCAGTGCTGGGAAAGGGAGAGAGCTGGAGGGCTTGGAGCAACTCTGCATTTGCACTTGTGTAAAATGACACAGATGGCAAAGCTGGTTCTTTGTCATCAGAAGCAAAGAGGAAAGAAGCTGCTCCCTCTTGCAGCCAAGCTTGTTCTCAACAGGAGTTTATCCCAGCTCAGCCAAATGTAGCGTACCTGTACACAGCATCATAGAACCATAGAATGGTTTAGGTTAGAAGGGACCTTAAAGATTATCCAGTTCCAGCCCCCCTGCCATGGGCAGGGACACCTCCCACTAGACCAGGCTGCTCAAAGCCCCATCCAGCCTGGCCTTGAACACTTCCAGGGATGGGGCATTCACAGCTTCCCTGGGCAACCTGTTCCAGTGTAGTACAACCCCCATCTGCTACTCATGAAGTTATTTCTTAAAACTAGGTTCAAAGTTTGCAACCTCTGGAAATAAGAAAAATACAAACTCTGCTGTCAATTACCCTTTTCACCTCCGACGCTTTGCTTAGGAGTAAGCCCAGCCGGCCGCTCCTCTGCTGGCTGCAGCAGCATGGCAGGGGACAACGCGTGATTTGGGTGGGCTAGGCTTGGTGACGTTGAGTGATGTGTGTCCTGTGAGAGTCCACAGGCTTCATTTTGGGGATTTACTGCAGGCAGCGTGGGAGCAACAGGACATGGGTGTCCTGTCCCTGGGGCTCGGTGGTAGTTAGGTGGGAGCTGACTGTGTTCCTGGAGTGTCCTGAGCAAAGGTACAGGATTGGGCTCCATTTTCAGCCTCTGCATTTGAGGTGTAGCAGGTGAGGTGTCCTTCTGTGGACTGGGCTAAATACTTGGCTGGCAGGCAGGGGCTGCGCCTGCGCCCTGCCTTTCTAGAGGAAAATGTGTGTGTGTGTGCTACTGGGGCTCCAAGTTGGGAATATTTGAGCTAGCAGAGACATTAACACCCTTTTTTCAGAAATCTAAGTTTGCAGAAATGTACTGAAATCATACCTGGGGGTATAAGAGATGATATATTTTCTTTTTTTTTCCCTTTTCTTTTTTTTTCTTTTTGAGGGGGAGTGTTGAAGAAGAGCACTTTCAGGCGGTCGTTAGAGACATTTGAAGTTGGCACAAAAGTTTGCAGGTGGGATATTGGTTAAGGGTCTAGTTAAGGAAATGCAGAAGATGCTACATAGTTCCCAAGTGCTCCTCCTCCCTCCAGGAGGATTTTGCTGTAGAAATCTGTAGAAATCTGTAGAAATCTGATCTGTAGAAATACTTGAAAACTCTAGTTTGTCCCAAGGGCGCTTGCGCGGGCTCTACAGCACATTTCTGAACAGTCTTATTGCATGATGTTTACAGTAACTTAAGGCATGCAAAAAACAACTGATGTGTTTTTTTTCTCCTCCTCTCCTCCATGCCTCACAACATCTGCAGCATCTCCAACATAGTCTGTGTTAAGCCATCGGCATTTAGAAGCCATAATTGCATTTAACATTTACTTCTTGCTGTCTGGAGCCCTCTCTTGCTACAGACCTGTTTTACAGGCAGTAATTTGGAGGGTGGGGCACCCTTCCCTTATTTTGCCATTCAGACTCCAAACTAAATGCCCAGTTTGCCCTCCCGCCAACCTGGTGAGTGCCCAGTCTCTCACTGACCTGCTTCTCTCTCCCTGTCATTTCTTTCCCTGCTGTCTGTGATCAGCTCCCTCACCACGCACTAATGGTTTCCACAGCTAAACTCGTAGCATTTAGGATTCCCTTAGATCTCAGACCTCTAAATTTCACCTAAAAGACTGGCAAGATCCCCCAGATGCTTTCTTCCTTGTGAGATAGGGACTGTGGGGCAGACGAATGGGCTTCTGACAAAGGCCAACCACTGGGCATGGACCTGTTGATAGTGCCCAGGATCAGTTCCCCAAAGGAGTCCCGGGTTTCATGGAGCAGCTGGAGTCACCGTTGAGTCAGCGTGGCACGTGGAGGCCGGTCAGAGCTGTGCTTTGGTTCTGCACACAGTCTGTCAATCACAGAAATTGTTTTTGGAGGAAAAGCCTGTCTCTGCAAGCCCTTGATCTGATGACACTGAACTGGGCTCAGTAAATTGGCTGTGGTCCTCGAGGAGTCACAACAAATTCCAAGAAGATTTAGGAACGTCCAATGTTGTCTCCATCGCAGATAACAGCGAGCGTTTTCAGAGAGGTGCCAATGGCTCGTTCATCTCAGACAGCTCCTCCCCACCGCCCGGCCAGGAACGCCCCAGCACCCCATCACCGCTCTCAGCACTGTTTGCGTGGCTCGTGTTTCCATCACCTCAGTGCTCCTTGGGAGAGCAAAGGCTTTTACCCCCACCAGCTAGTGTGAGGGCATGAAATGAAGAGTTTTGGAGAGTTATTTGAAAGGTTTAGGTCCAAAATCCCCTCACCAATCCATAGGCACTTCTTGCCAAACTTGGCATTTCGTGTGCTTTTCACCTATTTTGTAGATAAATATACTTACTGTCTGCCTACACAGCATGCATGCACGCTTGTCCTTTGTGATGTGCTCTTTGTGGAGCTGCAGGATATGCTATGGCTTTGCCAGTACCCCTCAATGACACAGCGCATCCAGAACACTTCCCAGTGACTAATAAAACTACTGTGAAACTGGTAAAATCCTTGCTGTGCAGTGGGATACAGCAACCAGCAGTGGGAGAGGAGATCCAGGGCTGTTGGCTGGGGCGTGTTTGTGTGAGTACCAGCTCTGTAAGTTTACTCTGATGGGCATTGTCACTCCTGCTTCTCCCCAGAAGCTCTGATGAGAGAATGACCCTGCACTTCAGCAGCTCCATGTGTCGTAAAATGTGTTAAACCCCAGCAGGCAGCCAGCTACCCTGGCAAGGGGTCTCCAGCCTGAAGCCAGGGTTGGGTCAAAACTCCTGTAGCAAGACAACTTGCCTAAAGAGGCCTTGCTGATGCAATGGAGAAGTAAAAGCACACAAAAACACCTGTGTGCAACATCTGAACACCTAAGTGTTTTCCACAGCTACTCAAAAATCTACACAGGTGGCGGCAAACTGAGGGTCTCAGGTTGTGCTTGATTGTATCAGAGGGATTAAGAAGGACCTAACTTCATTTTAAACTTGTAATTGGTGCATCTCGGATGGAAGAGCTTTAGGAGCCTGATCCAGACCCCTTGGAGTCAAGAGGAGGGTTTCCATTCACTCCAATGAACTTGGATCATGACTCCTAAAATCTCAGAAATACCTTTATCCACCTGACCCATAGGTGCAGACTGCGGCTGGGTCAGCCCGGTTCTTCTTCTTCAGACAGACAGCCTGAGCCCTGTGCTGTGTGGCCGGTGAGGTTTGCTGGGTGAGCCCTCACTAGCAAGCACTCTCGTGGTGCGTGGGAAGCACCGTGCATTAGTCATACTTCATCCCAGCATGATTGCTCAGAGAAACGTATTTATATTTGTACCTAATTAAAACTCAGTGAATGTTTCGTATTTCCCCTGCTGAAACGTTGCTAGATATGACTTAGCAATAAGTCACAGCCATGTGTGTGGTATTATTCAGAGTTTGTATATGAGGGACCGAGGCACATTGAGATTAAGCCAAAACCAGTTCCCACCAATATGGGTGTCTAATCGGAGATGCTGAGGAGCTCTTCTTTCAGAGCACCAGCACAGCACTGTATTTCGTATGTTCAAGCTTTGTTGGCAGCCGTGAGCCTTGGGCATGTCTGTAAATCAGATCCATGGTCTCTGGTCCAGTACAAGGGGATGAGGAATGTGCCATCAGTGACCGTTTGTGAAAAGCTTGGTTTCCACAGTTGCTCTGTGGACCAACTCTTCTCCCTTTGAGAGCTGCTTTGCAGCTGAGGCACAGGTGTAGTCCAGGTCCTGGTAATACTTTCCAAGCTGACTTGTCCTGAAATCATCCTTGATCTTCCTGGAATTGCGTTCTTTACCATGTTCAATATCTCCAACAGGTGAAGCTGAATGTTATGATAAAGAGCTTATTGGAAACACATGTCATAAAATACAAAATCTCTGAAACCTCATAACTAGACCTCTAGCAATAAGTATACTTGTTATAATAATAACAACTTGATACTCTACCAATTGTTTGGAGATACTCTGCAGCATCGACACCCTCGCAGACGAGCACCTCTGATACAGGCAGCTCTTGTCCCTGGGACACTAAATCTGTCATTTTCTACAGCTGGACACTAAATTTGTCATTTTCTACAGCTCTTCTACCCCAGACCAGAGGCTACCCTAGGTTCATCCTGTCACTACAGTTAGCTGTCCTTCTCACACCCATCTGACTTAGGCATGAGATTGCAACCCGTTTGTGCTGCAGGCATATGGACCGCATGTGGTTGCCATTGAGAAGAAAACTATTCTTTTCTGCATCTATCATAAATTCCAAATGGTATATTCAGGCATGACTGTTTGAAAACAGACAGCACATTGATGAAATGGAAGCAATTTCTCTGGGAAATTTCACCTGAACTGTTTGATATGTCTTAGTGTTGCCAACTCTTTGATGTTTATCATGACCCTCATAAGATTTAATATTTTTTTTCTAAAGCCAGGTTTCTCGGGTCATGAGTTTCTGGGGGTTGTCAAAATGTCTATGCACTGTCTGTTTTCACCCAGTCAGCAACATATGGGGAGTCTTATGTCACTGGAGAGTGAAGATTTTTTTTCAAAGATGTTTTGGTCAGATATTTAAACATCTAAGGCATAGGGAGAAGCATCATGTGGGAAAGTGCGAGAGAACGTGCAGTGACTGGAACAGATACAGCAGGCTGAGACACACAGTACTCACATGTGTAGGCTGGAGAATAATATTTCTCTAACAAAAACTGCCTTTTTAAACACCAACCACATTTTTGTGTGTTTTTATTTTGAGTCACTTAATGAAAAAATTGGAAAACTCCAGGGAACGCATTCAATCTGCTCGCAGTTTTTCACAGGAGGAGTGTTTGTTTTCTCAGCAAGCTCCTCTCCTACAATTGTTTGGTTTCTTCAGATCTTTGGGGAGCCTCCATGCACACAAAGTAGCTAAAGAGCATTTTTGCAGTCCTTTACTACTCCCTGCCTACTCTGGTGTTCCTATAAAGTGGGGGGAGTAAGGAAACAGGTCTTCACTGTTCTCCCACTACCCTGGAAGGAGATGTCCACTGAAAAGTGTCCAGATAGCACATTTTTGTTGAGGCATGACGAGTCTCCCCTCCCTACTGCAGGAGCCTCACTGCTCAGATCAATCCAAACATAACCCACCCACATGAGGCTTCAGCACGGTTTTGGGCCCTGGGGATACAGAAGGACCATCAGACCCTGAGCATGATCATCTCCCTGCTTCATGCTGCCATTTGGACCTCAGCAGGACGGACACAGTTCCCGGAGCAGCACGTGTGCTCCGGTGCCATGTCCCTTGCTTCTGAGGTCAGGTGTCCCTGCAGGGGAGAGGAATCAGAGGAGCACCCCAAGGTGCACAAGAAAACTCGCTACTCCATGGCTTGAGACACCATGGTAGCCAGGTGTAGCCAGGAGCCAAACATCTCCGTTCTGTCCAAGGGGGAGATACAGGCTTAGAAAATACTCAGTTTTCCTACATCGCTTTTGCATTCTCCCGCAGAAACGTGCCTCAAAGCTGAGTGCACATTTAGCAGTTGCTTCCTTTTCCTAATGAAGTTCAGCAGCTGGGTTATCCTAGATAATGGTGCCAAATCTCTAAAGATTTCCTTGTTCCGAGGCAATTGCTCAATTGACAATCTATCTGCCTCGTTAATTAAGCTGCCTTCAAGGAGAGAGGAGAACTGGAAGCAACTGGACAACTTAATGAGCTGACGTGAAGGGCAAGACAAGGCTGTAGCGTGAGTCCATGCAGAGCCCACCCAAACAGCTGTGTCTTTGCCACCCGGAGCGCCTGCCTTCTCAGGAAAGAATGCGAAAGGAGTTGTTTGGAGTGAGGAGCCAGCACAGGGAGATCAAACTTACTTTCCACTACTCGATGCACGGCCTTGCCACAGGCCAGCCTGTTCACTAGTCGGCTGCCTGGAGAACACCGAGGAGTGAACAAAGCTGGGCAGGAATCCTCTGGTACAGGTTCTCCAGGTTTGGTCTTGTTCCTCTGTGACAAATCACTCATTAATTACTAGCAATAAGTCCCAGACCTCTCCTCTCAACAGTTAATAGCATCTGATGGGCCTGCGGAGATCCTTAAGTGCCCAGATTTCTGTGTGCTGATCAGGTATCAGACATCTATAAAAGGGGCAAAAAATTAGTAGGAAGCCTAATTCTTCACTGAGCTCGGTTTATGGTCATGGATAGTCCTAGGTTTCTGCCCAGAGCTGGAGGTTAACTCTAGTTCAGTAAAAGGTTATTAGATTCTTATTTATGCTTCTATTATTTCCCAAAAGCCACTTAGCAGAACTGAGTTATCTTCCTTGTCTAAATTCTCTGGCTGCTGCTGCTGCTTGGCTGCCTTCTCTGTATTTCCAAGGCTTTTCGGCTAAATTTAGACAAGGAGGAGAGATTTGTCCTCTGCACCTTCATTTTGTGGGTTACCCGTTGACTGCTGTGGGCACAATGTGATCTAAAAAACCCATTTACTGCACAGTCAAGTGGGCTGGGGCTAGGAAGATGGATTTCTTCTTGCTCCTTAGTGTGAAGGGCATGTGCCCTGTGCTCTGCAGGACGCTGCTGCAGGTGTCCAAAGACTTAGGGCCACCCCTTCCTTTCTTATATAGTGTCGTTTCAGTCGGGACGGGCAAACGACAAGACTTTCCTTGAAGAGTTAAGTTAAGCTCTCTCTTTATTACAAACTTGGCTTTCTTATATATGTAATCTTTTGTTCACGCTGTGTTCACGCGTTCTTTCTACGCTTTCAATTGGTTAGGTTACATAGCACACGCGCTCATAGCTACAATACGACTGGTTATTGAAATCCTGTTTGCATCGCTCAAAATCTGGCTTTCTCACAGCCTAACTCTCCTTGTTCTCTGAAGCGATCTTCTTCCTCCTCCTTTTTGTTACATTGTCCTTATATGACGCAACTCGCGGCCTTCTTATGGGTACACTGCTCTATCTCTTCTGTCAAGGGGTCTACGGGCCCGCCATATCCCCCAACAATACAGTACCTTAGGCAAGTACTTCTAAAAAAGCACCTCTCTTCAACTGCATTTGTGGTTCTCAAGAGATGCTAAATAAGTGGTGTCCCTGCCGCAGTGCGGTGCTCCCCGGAGACACCCGTCTGAGATCTCTCCGGCCCTTCCTTTCTCCTTCCAGTCCTACCCATCTGCTGCTGCCTTCCTCGCTCTGCCCAGCAGCAAGTCCTGTGAAAACACCTTGGTTTTATCCAGAAGTGGAATAGAAATCATCAAAATACCAATAATAAGAATTTATGGGACTAAAGTTTTTGCATGTGAACACTGGTGAAGTAAAAAGTAGTTTTCTGCTCGGTGTGAAGATTAGGAGAAATTTCTTTGTGCTTATTAGAGGAATGCATCTTCTACTCTTTTCACGTCTTAAATCAAGGCGGGTTCCTCCAATTCTTATGCAATAAAGGTGGAATTTTACCAAGTATCTGGTAATCACCCAAACCACAATAGTGAAATACGAGCCACTTCCTCATGTCCCTGAACTCTCAGAAGGGAATTACAGCCTTTAGCAGGGTTCATTTGAGGTATACTACTTAAGGTAATAGGGCTGGACAATCTCATTAAGATTTATTTCTACCCCATTTAAACATGGGTTCAAAAGTACAGCCGGAGCTGTACTGGCTTTATCTTTGGCTTACGGAAGAGATTGGAAAAAGAAGTAAACAGAAAACACAATCGCTCAATCTGCTGGGCCACGAGACTGCAGCATATAACGAACACAGACTTGTGCCCAGCTGGCTTCAAGGCTGAGGGAATCAGAACAAACTTTTGTCCTTATTATATTGCACAGGCTTGTTTTTTTGTTTTTCTCCCACCAAATTTAAGAGGTATTGCATCATTCTGGGAGGGAGGGGGTTACACAAAATTACCTCTGCTCTTCCCTAGTGGTAGTTCATCATGCTCACTGGACTTGTTCCAGACCCGAATTTGTCCATACTCAGCTGGGAAATGCATGATTTAGGAAAAATACATTTTCAAACATCTCGGCTTGTGTTGCAGATTCCCTAAGCAGCCTGAGATGTTTACAAAGCTTCCAGCGCGTCGAGCTTGTCCTCCCCCAGATAATGATATGTGGCGACAGTAATCCTTCTATCACACTCTTAAGTGCTTGTTCCTGCTTCTGTTGAAGTCACCCAGATTGTGGGTTATTCGGAAGCATTTATTTTCTCTCCTTCTTCAGTATAAAAGAAGCAGAGGATCTTTCCACCTGGGAGAAGAGAATTTGCTAGATAGAGAATGCAGAACCCCACTAAATTTTCTGCAGTGTCTTTGCGGGTAAGTGGGAATAGATACACTCGGATGCTTCAAATGGTAGAGAGAGGCTGCACCTCCCAGAAGAGACTCGTGGTGATCGTGGCCTGAAGCCCAGGGGATTTTAGGATCAGACACCCTGTAATCCACAGACCAAGTGCAGGCTGCCAGCGTGGTCCAGCTCCTCTTCCATCAGGCAGCAGCGGGGACATCCTAGGGCTTGCCCCCATGGGGAGGTGGGCTGCAGGGTTCCAGGGCCAGCACCAAAGCGGGCTCCAGCAGGCAGATGATGTGAACAGCAGAGGACATGACCTCAAGCACGGTCTTGGCGTTGCTTCCACGTGGCAACATACCCGAGCCCTTCAGTCTGTGAATGGAGTTTCTTGTTTGGGCAAGACCTGGTGCACTCTCATCCTTCTCAGATTTGGACCATCCTTTATGGTTTACCAAGACCCAGGGCAAATGGGTACATCCAGAAGCCCCTGGAGATACCAAGGCGGGCAGATGCATTTGGCCCCTTCCCACAGTTTCTGTGAGAGGCTCGGCTGGGAAGTAGATCCAGCATCGCTATTCTCCAACTATGATTTCCTTGGCACTTGTTCAGTGCATAAAAGTGCACAATCAACCCTGCCGTGCAGGACAGGACTAAGATCTGCATGTTTGGAAGAGAACTAAGGGATTGAATAGAAAGAAAAATGGAGTCGACAGTTCTAAGGACCCATCACCATAGTATCAAACCACTATTTACAAAACTTCTTTGTGAAGAAGTTTCCACAGGCTCTTTCCTTCAGTTTCGGTTAAACTCAACATAGTCACTGCTCTGGATTTAAACTCTGCTCTGAAAGGCCTGTAATCTAAACATGGAAACTTTTAAGTCATGCGCTAAAACAAGAAAATGGAGCTGTACAGTGTGATTTGGTGCCGTGTGAGGACCCCCAGGCTGGTCCTGGTGGAGCTGCAATGGCCCCATTTCATAGAGCAGCACCCAGGGAAAAACCTCCTGCAAGCCCCAGAGCTGCCATCCTTAGGGGGAAGCTCTCCTGCAAGCTCCAGAGCTGTCATGCTGGGGGAGAAAACCATCACGCAAGCCCCAGAGCTGACATGCTGGAGGGAAAACCTCCTGCAAGCCCCAGAGCTGCCGTCCTTGGGGGGAAACTCTCCTGCAAGCCCCAGAACTGCTGTCCTTGGATGAAAACCCTCTTGTCATCCCCAGAGCTGTCATGCAAGGGGAGAAAACCGTCATGCAAGCCCCAGAGTTGCCAAGCTGGGGGGAAACCCTCCGGCCAGCCCCGGAGCTGTCATGCTGGGGGAGAAAACCATCATGCAAGCCCCAGAGCATCCATCCCTGGGGGGAAACCCTCCTGCCAGCCCCAGAGCTGTCATGCTGGGGGAGAAAACCACCATACAAGCCCCAGAGCTGCCGTCCTTGGGGGGAAACCTCTTGCAAGCCCCAGAGCTGCTGTGCTTGGATGAAAACCCACCTGCCATCCCCAGAGCTGCCATGCTGGGGGAGTAAACCATCATGCAAGCCCCAGAGTTGCCATCCTTGGGGGAAATCCTTGTGCAAGCCTCAGCACTACCATCCGAGGAGCCCAAGGCTGGGCCAAAGCTAACAAGAGCTGCCCAACAGCCTGGCAAGCCAGGGCATGATGTGGCCCCGTTGCATCTCCTCCCTCTGATGGTGTAGGTGTGCTCCGGCCTGAAAGCAGCAGAATAAAGCCCCATCTGTTTTCGGTGGCTGAGGTGTGTGAAATACAGTTCAGACCCTGGCACAAAGGGGGAAAAAATTAATTGGGTATTCAAACTTCATTCTTGTTTAATCTGGAATTATTAAGGACATTTATATTTTTAAACACAATGTTTAACCTCACAGCGTCCCATTAAAATGCTTTATATAAGCTCATTAGAAGGTTCTGTGCTGTATCATATTTATTGCAATTAGCAAATATTAGTGGATCAACCAAACGGCAAGATATTTTTTCTGTCCTGCTCCTCTTTTGTTCCTCCATCTCCTGCCTGTCTTAACCTAAGCATAGCCTAGATTAGATCCTTTCACACATCAGGCTTTCTGTCTGACAAGTCCTAAAGAAGGAGAAATAAAAAAAAAGGAAAAGGAATAGAAAATTAACCATTAGGAGCCTCTGAGAAATCAAAAGAGCCTCTTAGATTAAGCCCCTCACCAGAGTCAAGGCTAGCAGCACTGCCAGTGGCATTAGTGGCACTAAGTCACTTAATTCTGATATGATTCAGAATCATTTGTAGCTATCGGCTTATTCAGAGTAAATCCTCTTCCTCCCAGGTCTTTTGTTTGCCATCTCTTGACAAGCTACGTTGCATATAAATGAACTTGTGAGATACATGAAGGAGGGAGATATTTTCATTTGTACTGAAGTTTCATGCATGCAAAGGCTACTGTAGAAATACCAGTAATGAATAATATTAATAGTTAATGAATCCAATCCTTACTTTGGTTTTGTTTGGGCCTTTTTGAGCCCTCACTCTGCTAGAAAATATGTGAAATGGAAGGGAGGTATCCCTGAGTAAGGACAGAGCCCCATTTTTAGAGATACTTAGACCTGCACAGGGCGGCCCAGCTGGCCCGTGTCCCAACCTGGATCTCACGGGATGGCTGGAATTTAGCCTCTGAGGTCTTTCATGGTTCTTGAGTGAATCACAGGCTGCTAAACCACTCCAGGCTCACAGAGAGCTTGGGTTCCTAGGAAGGAGCAAAGGTTTAGGTTACCTGAGTCTCAAATCTTGTTGTGAGCGCTGGAGCTCCAACAACAGAAGTGTCAGCTAAGACCTTTCAACCCAACTTGTCACTTCTGTGTGTATCCACCAATGCCCAAGTGCTGACATTGCTGAGCAGATAAGCACCGATGCTTATCCTACAGCTTCCTGAGAGGATGCAAATCCTCTAACAGAGGGCATCCTCACTAACCCAGATGGGATGCTGTGACCAGATGGTGTGGAGAAGCATTTAGGAAGTGGCGTAGAAAATGGTACAAGACCCTCCAGGACAGACCTGAAACTTTTCCCTAGCGGTGCCGTGTGGCTGCGCAGGGGAAAGACTGCCGGTCCTCTGCCAAGCTCCAGCCCTACTTGGCTTCTTGGTTGTGCTGGGCGTTAATGCTCCTTCTGCCCTGCCTGCTAGCCTGCACTGTTTGAGGACAGCTGGAAAAAAGTCCAACTTTTACGAGGCTGTTAGAGTTGGTTTTTTTTTTTTTTTCTGGAAACAAAGGTGCCCAGGAAGCTCACTTATTCACTAAAAATTATATAAAAATGCATCCAATCATTATCTTCTTTATTTGCAAAGAGCTTACTGCAGAAGTGCCAGACATGTGGAGCAGCAATCAGAAAAAACGATTTTTCATTTACTGTAAACATCAAAACTGTCACATGAGGTTCAGAGATCAGAGTTTAGGGAGTTCATTTTGGGGAGTTGGGCAATAAAGGCCCCTGTTTAAAGGAGACCCATTCTCCAGCTATTAATAATCCAGATTTAGGGGCCCAATTCACAGTTGTTCTCTAGCTCTCTTCTTTTCTATTGGAGTGCTTGGGTCTCTGTTTCTTCTCCCAGCTGATGCCCCTTTCTCCTAATGCCCTCCTGTGGGACAGCCTGCTACTCCGCCACTTGGAAACCAGTCCCAGCGTGTCTCTTGCAGGAGATGTACTCCAAGTGCTCACCACTGAATAAGCATGAACCCCTGAAGGCCATTAAATAGCCCTATGTGTCATTGCTACAAGCAGAAATTATCCGTTGCAAGATCCCTGGAGGTAGTTTACAGTCCCATCTGGAAATAGTCACTCTGAGTCTGTCTCATTCTTTGTTAAATCTTTTCATTGGTTTGAGGGAGTTCATCTTGGACTTACTGTTAAGACTGACCTTAGGTTCCTAAAATCTCAAGATCTCATCTATTATTTTGCTTGTAAATTTTTTGATCCAAACATCACCAACTGAAAAATCTATCTTTGTCCTGTTGTGTCTTGCAAAAATGTAATCTCTATGGCGTGTACTGGTTGAACTGAAAAATATCATTGGTACCTACTTCCATTGCCTTTCCCGGAATGGATTTAGGACACAGACTAGAGATTAATGCTTTGCCTGGTAGTGAGGAGCATTGAGAGTGGGACCAAGTTAGGGTCAGGTTACACAAAAAGAGAAACGCTAGCTGCAAATCCACTACTACGCAGAAGAGAGCAGAATATCTCATTAATTTATCACTATTCCAAACTGGTTCATAGGAAAGGAAGCCAGCTACAGGACTACAAACTACAGTCTGTATTCCAGTTAACGTTAGAAAATTTGAAAAGGAGGATAAATACCATCTATAACCTCCATTGCCAAAGAAAATGTAAGCGGTATTATTTTCAGCTGCTTACTCATTCAGAGGGAGCCACAGCACACGAGTCTTGCTGGGCTTTTTGGCTGCTGGGAGACAGCAGCTTTCCTTTTTGAGTGCAGAACTGTGCATGCCTGGCTCTTGAGGAAAAACAGGGATAAATTACAAGTTTGTGGATGTCGCCTTGCTAATGTGATGTGTGTAGTCTAAGCATGTGCAGTATGGATCAGGAAAGTGCACTTGGAAGGGAAAGCGTTTGGGGGCTTGGGGAAACTTTCACAAATGGGAAGACAAATATGCTGGTGTCTCTTGTGCTCCAATAAGGACATGTAGAATTATGTGCAGACTGGCTAAAGAAATCACTGCCTTCGTCAGTGGTAATGACATTTCATAACAAAGAGAGATTGTGTCTACAGAGAAAAATAAGAAAGGTGACTGCCAAATAATATCAGTGAACGTATGAAGAAAATAATATTTTGTTACCAAAAAAATTAATAAAAAAAGACATTAAAATCTGGTTACATGACTTGTCTAAACTGAGGAGATTAAATATTGGGTAACTAAGTATTACTACCCAAAGGATTTATTTATTATTCCCCACTTATCCTACTACAACTTAAATACCTCACAAAATGACCAGCTATATTTTATTAGTTAGCAGTGACTCTCCACACCAAAAGATAAAAGATATCAAACATGAGATCCCATTAGAAGAAATAAAGAAAGATAGAAGAAAAAAAGAAGGAAAGAGACATTGATCACAGCATGCCACATCTGTTCCCTCTGGAGGCGGCATTCATGGGCACACCAAGTAGCGAGTGATGGTTTCAATCCCAGGAAAGGCCTGGCTCAGCCGTGCCCAGCTGGAGGGATGCTCTGGAGGAAAAGCAGGTTTTGGCTCTTCTGTGTTTGGGACTCAGGTCGATAACATCCATATACACTCGTTGCTCTGCTCCCTCAGCTAAACCACCTCTGATTCGCCTGTCCTTCGCATGAGGGCAGGCATAAAGAAGCCCATAGTGCAACTGAAGAAGCATCTTGTTCCTTCATTCTTCCTAAGGGTTGTTAGTGATGGGTGGAGCTTGCTTACAAAAAACATCGTTCCAGAAATATGGTGATATTGTAACAGGTAATAAAAAATCTCACAGCCCCAAACAGAGCCCATTTCAGGTTCAAAATGCCTATCAATAAGCTCAGTTATACATTCATAAAGTCACTTGCACTATAAGGATGTCACCAAAGGGCCCAATTTCATTTTCTCCCAATCCACAACAATTTATAGGACTGTGATTTAAATCCTGGCCATCACCCCGAGAGTGTATGTTTGGGGGATGGGGAGTTAAATCACAGGAAGCCTTCTTTCTCTCACAGAATTAGCTGTACCTCGAGAAGCCATTCGGCACAATTATTTATTACTTGCATAAATCAGAGGAATGCAAAGAGGTCAGCCACTGAAGTTTAATGGCATATTCCTGTTTCTGTGATTGTTACAGTGTTTCTAACCGGAGAAAGGGATGATTCCTTGGTTTTGTTTGTTGGGGTTTTTTTGTGTGTTTGGTTTTGGGTTTTTTTGTCAGGCTATATGCTCCCGGGGAAATAATAGACAGTGATTTATTTATGAAATTCCTAGAGCGGGAGGAAGTCGTGCTTGGGTCTTGCTGCCATGGAGGGAGATAAATAGACTGTCCTAATATATTTAGCCAAGGAAGATATAACCCATAGGAAAACAGACTCAGCAAGACTGGAGAGACGTATACAAGCTGGCACAGGAGATACTGAGCTAGAGAACAGACTGTTTAGATAGAGGCACTTATGGGTACTCCCCACCAACAAATGAATCATCGAGGGCATAACTGGCTATTTTTAGCAGCAGTGCCTACAATTCTTTTGCCTTTTACCTCGAGAAAACTGCGAAGCACTGCATAGGAGCCACTAAAAATCCATACGGAGCAATGCTGGGCTTCCTTGTATGGATGTGCAATGCTCATCTCGGCTTGGCTGTGCACCAGCAGGGCCCGCAGACATATATATATGTATATGTAGGGGTGGGTGGGTGTGTCCATGTGGAAGTAGTTCATTCTCCCGACATAGGTCCTCATGTGATGGGTAGAACAAGGGTGCTCAGGCACACTTTGTGCTGCCACCCCCTGCTCTCATGCTTCCCTTCAGCCCCCCTGCAGGGATCAGGGAGATCGATCGCGTCTTCTGATATCTTAATTGTTGCTCTGGGCAAAATCCTTTGACTTCAGCTCTGGGGATCATGATTTAATCCAATAATTTAGCCCAATAATGGAAACCGGGCGGTAACAAAATGTTTGTTTTTACCATTATATTCACCATTTGGAAGTAACGGGCTGCAAAACCCTTAAGATTTGTGGCAGGGCATTCCATTAACGCATCTTTAAAAAAAAAGCAAAGATGTCTCCATTGACAGCACTAAACATTTTTCTCTATTACTTTGATGGCTATTCACTTTGAATGGAAAGTGCTTTTCTGCACTGTTGAAGCAAAGCTAGTACACAACCTCCGAGCCTGCAGAAACACTGCGATGCTACACGACGGAATGCTTAAAGGGTGCGCATCTGCTCTTTGGCACGGGCTGCCCAGATTCAGAGCCCATACGGCTCGCTGCCTGGATCACCCGCAAATCAGGGCAAAACATGCCCCTGTGGCATCGAGAGTGAACGGAGCTATTTCATCTGCCTTCTGGGTTTGCAGGATTACTGGGTGGATTTTACATTCAATTCCTTGTCTGAAATCGGTGGTAAAATTGACGCAGGTCTAAGCTTGTTTCATAAGGGTTGATTGGGCGGCAGGAGTGGTGTGTACTCCTCTGGCGGTGGGGGCTATGGATGCTGTAAATTGAGAGGCTGATGTTCAAATCCAGCAGATCAGCATAAAGCCCTCAGGATATTATTCTTGCTGCAATTACAAGTAACAGCTATCAGGAAAAGAAAGGGTAGGAGACTGCCACGTAGTGAATAGAAATGTTTCTCTTCAGACATTTGTATGAATACTGCGGACAAGGATAAATAGCTGCTACTGTAAAGCTCTCGGTGACAAATTCATCCCCATCTGTGTCTCTAGCAGTCCTCTAACTTTTCCTTATGGGAGGCAGTGGTGGGTCATCAGTGTGGTCATTTTAAGCTTTTTTTTAAAAAAACAAACCTGATTTAAGAGTCTCCTTGTGTGACCTTTGCTTATATTCATAAGTGTTTCTCACACAAACAGCCCTAGTGATGCTGATGCTAGTAGGTAGGTGGTAGAGGCGATTTCCCTGTGACTGTCAGAGACTGGAGACGAGGAACAAAAGCTCCTTTCTGAGAGCTGCCCATCCATCTCGGATGCTCTGACTCACTTCACCTCGTGTGGGACTGACTGCTTAGAAAAAACAACACTGCCATCTTTTTACCACGTTTATAGGATCACAGCCTTAGGATACACAAAGCATTACTCACTTCAGCTGATTCCATTAATGCTGAAGACACAGGCTTGTACTTACTCTCTAGGAGCTGTAGAAAAGGCTTCTGTGTGAGAGGATTATGGCTATAGTTCAGATGCTCAACATTTCCTGGTAGAAATATTTCAGAGTGAAGCAATAGCATCATTAAGAGCTTGCAATGCATCAGCACCTGCTTTATTTCTTCTGTTAGAGTCACCCTAATTTACTTGTGTGTGTGTAAGGCTGTGAAAAGACTTAAACCCAATCGTTGCTGTTCTGGATTTTTATGAAACTAGTTACTTGGGAAATAGAGAAAAAAAATCTTAGGCTCAGTTGTACAGCATAAGCTGTCAATGCAAAATGGCAATGCAGTACCATGGCAATGCAAGTGGAAAGCTGAACAGATTTCTGGTTGCCAACATGTGCCTATCTGAGCACGCTTGTATGCAAACACAAATTCAGTCTGGCATAAATTATATCAACCGTGCTCTCTTGCATCAAAATATTTTCCCAGTGCTGTGTGTTTCCAAATATATCTAATTTATGCATTCCTAAGTACGTAATATGTGTTGCTCACAGCTGGGGCAGGTGGATCAGCTCTCCTGTTTAAATCAGAGATGATCTTGGATATTTTAACAGACAGAAAAAGCACTTCTCCAGGTGGTGCCAGGTGTGAAAAACAAGCAGTTTGACAAGTCCACACAAGGCATCCAACAGAAGCCCTTCAAATTACAAATTCTTTTCTTGCAGGAGGTGTACTCTCCCTTTCCAGCGACCTTGCCATCCTAAGCGGGTTCTTATGACATCACCTTAATGCTGTGGCTTAAAAACAGCTTAATTAATTTAGTGTCTATGCATTGCTGTCTGCTGCCATTGTAACCTTCACATAAACAAAAAGAAGAAAAGGCACCCAGCTGCCTCTCATGCAGAGCCCTCTGAGTCCCGGACATAACCCACCAGCTGCTCCGGGGGCATCACTGAGGAACATGAAGTCCATCCCTGAGGAACCATCCCAGGCAGACCACAGTGGAGCACCAGAGTTCTGTGCAGGTCACTCCTTTCTTCCATTACTTAATTCCACATTGCCGTGGACATAAGGATTACCGTGCATTTCCTAACAGCTGCGATTTTAACTCCATCTACAAAGCAATTAATTTTCCTTAAGTGTGACGGTGGCTCGATGTTAAGTAGTAAGTAGAGAGCGTTACTGCAATGATGTTTTCTGTGGTCTGGATATGAAACTGTAAGGTAGCGTCTGTTTTGTCTGATTTGTTTGATTTTAAATACCTTACTACAGCAAGAAAAATCCTTCTGACTCAGTGCTGAGCTCTGAAGACCTCATAGAGTTGTTTCTTTTTAAGTATTACCTGTTCATGGTGGGTGCTTTAGTGTGAGTTTAGAACAGAAAATAGCTTTCCTTTTCCTTCAGTGCAGTCTGGAAAGTAAACAGGTGGCAGTAAAAAAAGGACTACACATCTAAAGCAAGCTGTAATGCCATTAATCGTTTAAATTACATTAATGAGAAAGGATTTGTTACTTACTAGTTTGAGATTATACATAACTGTACCTTCAGTCTCCAAGGAAAAAAACAAGCAATCAAAACAACTGATTTTAAATATATTTAGTTTTCTTAAGTAGTAGACTTGTAGATCTTTTTATGTTACTCATTAGCTAACAAAAGTAATCCCCATCTTGAGACCTGGCCAAGAAAATCCGGGATTGGAATTCATGTGGAGTCTAATCTATGTAGATTAACTAGCTGTATAGTCTTTTTCCCCTGCATTGTACAGCTTGGCAGCGCACCCCAAAACCAAAACCAGATTAAAAAGAGAAGAATGTGTTGCATTTCTCCCCAGCCCCAGGAGTACCATCTCTCCCGTAGCAGGGTGCGGGGAGTGCAGTTTGCAGATGGCGGTGCCCTTGTGGGCTGCAGGTGTCAGCCTGGGGGTTGCTGTTGGGGATTGCTGTACGTCCCCAACGCGTACAGCCCTTCCTCCCCAGCCCTCCATCCCACAAAGCTGCCCAAGTCCGGCAATTAGCATCACAGCACCCAATGGCTTTATCCGAATTGTGCGTGTGTCAATCCTGGGTTCTGCACAGCGAGAGCAGGCTCAAGAACCCTTCCGACAGCCCCATGGCTGTATTCCATAGCTTGTGACTCATTAACGGTGAGCAGCTGAGACAGCCCGGGTAGAAAGATGCTTTTGGAGCCGGCTGCTTTGTTCAGAGAGAGCTTTACAAAAACGTAATGCTTGCTTTTGTGGAATAGGCTCATGGACACGGATGATGGAGGAGATCCATTGAGGAGCCAAGGCACTTCATCCTGGCACAAGGCAGGCGTAGGGCTGTGTCAGACATCCAGGAGCTATTGAAAGACAGAAGTCCAGTGAGATCTCTGAAGCTATCTGAAACTATCCGCTGGGAGGTTGAATGCCAGGGTTTGGGGAAGAGCAGATACTTTTTCTTTCAAACAAAAATCTTTGGGAAGATCCTAGGTCATGTATTGCCTGCAGTCTATAATAGATTGAATGCGGAATCCATCCTCATTCATTCTCAAAATCCATCCTCATGGGTTCTTCTTTGTTCAAAATAAAGAGATAAGATAGGTAGATGTGGATAAATGCTACTACTTTTAATCATACCATTGGAGTTCACATTGCCCAGCAGGTGCAGGAAGGGTATGCCCAGAGTGCCGGGGACTCGGGGGAGGCGGGGACGGTGGCTTTTGGTGGGTACCATGAAGTTGTGCAGGGAATAATCATGCTGGGTTGCCTCCTGCACGTGTTCTGGCATTGGCACTGAACCACGCATGCGCCCGGGTACTTCTCCGGCTTTTACTGCATGCTGATCTTCTCCCTCCAGCCATGACATCCTCAAGATGTTTTTCCATCTCCTTTAATCAGATTAACCAGCTGCTCATGCTCTCAGGACACTCTGTGGGATGTACGTCAGACCTTGGTCTGTCTCGCCTTCGTATTTAACCCCTTGACAGCTGTGTGGTGGGGGCAAAGGGGACTGTGTCCGGCTTGACTTGCCGGGGCACCTATATTCTGTTGTCTGGGAGAGGGACCCTTTTAGTCCCCTTGGACACGCCGTGCTGCACCTGTGTTCCCTCCGAAACAGGGCTCAAGGTGGTACTTTTCCCAGGGAGATGGCACCTGTAGCATCTGCTGCAGACTGGTATTGTCTTCCAAAACATTTTAAGGGGTGCTTGCTGATAGAAATGAGTTTTTTATGTTCCTCGGGGTGTCGCTGAGCACTGTGGGATGGCAGCAAGTGATTGAGTTGGTAGCTCTGAAGAGGGCAAGCTGCCACCACAGCTGAAGCTCTCGCTTCTCAGCAAGGACATGGCGAGGAGTTAATTTGCTGCTAATTTGGTGTAAATATGAAGTAAAATGGATATGTGAAAATGACTGTGAAGATTTCACGTAATTACATGGAGTCTGTTCTCTTACTCCGAGTCTAAGATGACATATCTCCGGTGATGAAAGCCAACTTTTTCGCTTGTGTCCACAATCCATACATAGCACTAAATGTGTATGCAAGCCAATGAATAAATATTTCCATTATTGTGTTTGCACTCTGGAAAAAAGAACCCAGTAAACCTCTGAATAGCATCAAATATATCCAAACTAGAACATAAAAGGTTCTTCCATAAATACATGCATTTTGAGATGCTCGTTACTCTGTTCTTAAAACAGAACCTGTGCTAATTGCTAACAAAATCAGCAGTCACTGTACCAATCAGATGATCAGAAAACAGTTAATAGAGTGTTTACAGGACAAAGTCTGGGCTTCGCTGTGCGCCACAGCGCCTTGAAGCAGATGCCATCACTACTTTTCTTACAGTTATTCTCCAAGATCTTTCAGCTTTACTGCACCTGGACTTGTGAAGCAGTAATTACTGTGAATATGCATCTATCACCCTTCATAAATTATTTCTGACACACGTGTTTTAAGTAGGGCAACAAAGAAATATGAACTAGACAGGCTGTAATTGTTTGTGGGGAGTTATTTTTTATGA
The DNA here is from genome assembly GCF_964199755.1 of Larus michahellis. Lineage (NCBI taxonomy): Eukaryota > Metazoa > Chordata > Aves > Charadriiformes > Laridae > Larus > Larus michahellis. Next base: position 36,403,271 of record NC_133899.1, on the reverse strand, counting down.
AACGACTCGGATTTGAATGTCCGGTATTTTTACTGTGGTGTTCATTAGAGCACTAAAGGATTGATTTTTCCTCCTGAACACTAAATGCCACTTTTAATATAAGTTTATTTGCATGGAGCTAATATCTGTGATGCTGTGTTGGTTGCTATATTGTTTCTACAACAAACGTTAGCTGCAGAAGATGAGATAAGGTACCTGCACCCAGTTCCTACCTTGGTCGTGCCTGAGCTGAAAGCAGGAACTGGTTTCCATTTACTGCACTTGTTTTGCATAGCTTTTGCATAGTTTGACATTTACTGTCTGGTGTTACATAGCCTTGCACTTGCAACGCTGTGCTGCAGGTGTACTTGCGCATTAGAAAGGCTGGATAAATGGTGACATGGTCGTTACCCATCTCCCCTATCACTAATGACAAAGCTGGCCTGGTTTTTAAAAGGAAAACTAGTATTAAGCGAGCTAGTCTACTGCAACACTATAGTCAGAATTTTCTTTTTGCCTAGAAATTATAATGTTTAATATAATAGCAATTTATGAAAAAAAGTATATTTTCATTGCTTTTTCTTCTAATAATCACTGAATATGGCTGTCAGAAACAAACAGTGAGACAGAAGCATTTTCATTTTACAGTCTGAAAGGCCTTCTGGAAACAAGCTTGTGTTGAGGCATTTTTCAGAATATTTCCTTAGATCCATCTGTCAAAGGAAGACATTAAAGCGGATGTTCTTTTATCTTTTTACATATTATGGGCCTACTTTGACAGCTTTTCCTTAAGCGCATTTCCTGTTGTTTTCATTGCCCTTCTAAAACATAGATGATACTATGTAGGAACACTCCCTGGTACATTTATTTACTATTTTCGGATGATGAAATTTCCACATTGCAATTTCTAGGCTTATGAGCATCAGCATTTAGAAGTACCTACTACTCCGAACTGCTGACATAGGATCGTCACTGACTCAGAAACGTGTCCATCCCACACCATCTTCTATACTCAGCTCACCCTGCCAGAATTCAAGTTTCTTTCATATTCTGATTAGGTGCTTACTCCATGTCTTTTTTTAGCATCCTTTGTTCGTAGATGGACTTGAGAGTGTGTCATTACATTCCTCAAAAGTTCCCGGTGAACTGGGGTGGGAAAGAAGCCGGAAAGCCCTGTCCCGCAAAGCCTTGCTTCCCTACCGCAGTACAAGGGAGCATCATGACGTCCTCCCTCCTGAATGGAGCCGTACTCTCAGCCTGAGCATGTCACCTTATTTGAACTCCTACATTATATAAAACGAGGAAAGAGGTTTTAATTTGTCCAAAAACATCCTCATGAAAGGAGTTTTAAGTCATTTCACCGATTATGAAATCTTAGCCATGAAACTCTTATTCAGGCAGAACTATTGATGGGAAGATCCCTATTACAGCTAGAGTATTTTCTCTCCTAATAACTATGAAAACCTCGCTACATATTATAGCATTTTGAATGAGGGCTTCTATGCAGCAGGGTTTTAATGATCTCACTGTTGCCAAGTTTTGCTTTCAAAATCCCAGTGGAACATTTTTACCAGGCCTATTAGGTAATGCACACAATTTTTGGGCACAAATTCACTATCTCCTATTGAATGTCCTCACACTAGTCCTTGCCAATGACACAGATGTTCTTTTTCCATAAATTCCGTCAACCATGGTCTGGAAGCCATAGTTTTCATCGTTCCGTTCATCTCTGCTTTGTATGCATTTGTTATAGCTGGTCATTACCCTTTAACAAAAAACTTTCTGTCTAATTTAACTTCTCTTTAAAATAAAATTTCTGAGGCAAATGGAAGAAAGATCATCTTCTGCTGTGGGACAGTTTTGTACGCATCAGGAACATCTTCAATATTTAAAACGGGAAATTTCATATTGTCCCAACCAATGAATAAGGAAATGTTTTTTTGCAAATCTCAGAACATGTCAGTTATACAGATTTTGCAATACTTCCTTCTCATAGACTTATTTCTAATGGGATAGTTCACATTTTTCCAGGCCAAAAGTGGAAGTTTTGAAATTTAGGAATCGTCCAAGTGCTACTTTCCATACGACATTAACCACTTCGCGTTTTCCAAAGATTTGAAGATCCCAGGGCCATAATAAATACATTTGATTCCATTTGATTTTTTGCCTTAAGAAAAGACTTAAACCTAATCAGTGACTGAAACCTGGGCCGAAGCTTCAATCCTCAAATAAATGATTGCAGTAGAGTGTCTTAGTTGGGGTGGGAGCCCGAGGGCACATCGGGGCTGTTGTCACTATTTGAGGCTCCTGCTGTGAATCCTCTGCCAAAGAATGGCGAGTTAATCTGTTTTAGTGGATCCTTTGGTCATTCCTTTTCTATTGCCTTTCTTTGCATATTGTTTAAGAAACAGTCCTGTGCTATCCAGAAGATTAATGACATCACCTAATTGGTTTGCTATCCTTAGAGATGATGGGCCAAATTAATCCCTGTTAGAGCTCCATTAATCTTTATGGATTTACACCCAAGATTAATTTGTCCCCATGATACTAATCACTTGCTGTGTGGTCTGTGGAAAATCACTTAACTTTGCATGTTGGTTTTCCATCCCAGCTGGAAAATGGGGGCAATAACTCTGAGTTCAGTGGAGGCAAATACAGCAAACACCCCTCGGGCTGGTTAAAATGGAAGACACTTTTTAATAAAATGAGCTTTTTATTTCTGAGTATTAGTTTCAGTTTGCACTTGTTTTCCCTCTTCTTAGTTCTTCTTGGATAATTCTTCTTGGATAGAAGTATTTCCCTATGGGGGTATGGACGTGCCTGGTATTTATACCCGTTAACGTCTTGGCACTGTAGAGCTTGATGGGAATTTATGTGCTGATTATCCCAGGCCCGGGGTGTCACACTGTAGGTTTTACACAAGTCACATGTGCACACCCAGAGGCAGAATTTGGCCTTTCCCATTTCTGCTTAGTTTAGGCCAATTTCTACAGCTGTTCCCCAGCGAGAATCTCGCTGAAGATAGATAGCAGGAATTTTGCTTAAGTAAGGATTACGGGATTAATCCCTCTATCTCCACTCATGTTTATTTTGGCAGTCATTTAGACCGGAGACCGCCAGAGCTCCCTAGCTCAGGTTCTCTCTGTCCTGCTCACAGATACGCATCTAAATGCGCCTCTCATGGATTAAAGTAGCAATTGCATTTACCAAGAGGCTTCTATATTTGCAGAAAAATGTTCTGGTAATGCCACCAATTAGATAAAACTGGGACTTCACGCGGATAATAGAAAAGAATCTGCTGATAAGGATTGCAGCAATTTATTTTAGCTGGGACCCATGCTAGAGGTGAATAACAAGCAATCCATTAGTTAGTTGACGAAAAGTACACTTGAGTTTTACAACCCATTATTTTTAATAACCCCAGGCATTATTACTCAACCAGAAAATACGTATGTTGAAATCTGTTCTCCTCCATTTATGCATATGTAATGTCTTCAATTGCCTATATTAGCAAATATATGTATAATAAAGAAGTTAAAGGATCAGTCGTTGTAGTCTTTTCTAGTAGGAAACCATACATTAAGATTTAACGATCTTTGCAAAAAAGAAGGTGCAGAGTGTTCAGTAAAGGAATAATATAGCATTTTGACATTTATTTGGTACAGCTTCTTTCAGCGATTTACAAATTGCTTTGTAAGTGCAAGTATTTTTTCAGCTATTCATTTTATTTTACACCCAGTATTAGGTATTTCTTCTTAATTCTAGATATATAAAAGCTATTTTACCTACTTACTGGAATTCCAATGGACATGCTAAATATACACTGAAATCATCGTCAATTATTTATTTGAGTTGGCGAGGAAAAATATTTTTAAAGTTTAATGAAGCCAGCAGTGATACACAGTTTCACGTTGCTGAGCAACAATACTGGTGGCCAGTATTTTTAAGGTAAAAGAAGACAGTATAATCATGTTGATGCCTCAGGGCTCAGTTGTACCTCCCAGAGTAAAGCTCAGGGGAGCAGGATCAAAGGGCGCAGCAGACTGCTTCAGCTCACGGAATTTCTCCTGAAGAAGCAGCGGCTTGCAGGTCAGGAGGGGAAGCTTGGCAACAGCCCTCAAACTCCACAGGTCCCAGAAACCCACAGGGAACGAAGCTCTCTCCTCCTTCAGGGCAGAAACGATTGAAGAATCTGAGTAAATTGAAGGGGAAGCTTGAGAGGGATATAGAAAGAAAAAAGCAAGCTAGAGTAGTTGACCTGGCACTTCTCAGAGTTCAAGGATAAAGAGACATTAAGCAAAGTAAAAGGTAGGACATACATTTTATTAAAAGAAAAGCCTTTGCACAATGCATAATCAATCTGGGGAACTCACTACGTCAGAGTACCACTGAGGCCAAAAGCATAAAGGGTTCAGAGAATGACTAGCACTGACACAGGCCATGCAACCATCATTAGCTGCATGAGGTAGATTTTAATTTTTTAAACAAGGAATATATATATATATATTTTTATATATATATATTATATAGAGAGAGAGTTGGGGTTATTCAGCCTGGAGAAGAGAAGGCTCCAGGGAGATGTTATAGTAACCTACCAGTACTTAAAGGGGCCCTATAGGAGAGATGGGGAGGGACTGTTTATCAGGGAGCGTAGCAACAGGACGAGGGGCAATGGTTTTAAACTGAATGAGGGGAGATTTAGATTAGCTATTAGGAAGAAATTCTTTACTCTGAGCGTGATGACACACTGGCACAGGTTGCCCAGGGAGGTTGTGGCTGCCCCATCCTTGGAAGTGTTCAAGGCCAGGCTGGATGGGGCTTTGAGCAGCCTGGTCTGGTGGGAGGTGTCCCTGCCCACGGCAGGGGGTTGGAACTGGATGATCTTTAATGTTCCTTCCAACCCAAACCATTCTATGATTCTATGATTTTATGAAATATATATATTTTTTTTTTTCATGCTTTGTGGGACTAAATAGCAAAACTGTGGAAAAAATTCTCTTGAGGGCAAGCTATTTTAGAAACTCCTTTTTTGTGGCACGCTGAGGCCCATCTAATACTGGGCCAGGCAGAGCACAGGTCTGGGTTAGCCTGGTAGTTCTTCTTCGTGTGATCTTCTATAGGGATCTATAGAGTCTCCCTGTGGGCTGGCTCTTGCCTTGGGCTACTTCCTTTGTATTTGGGCCAAATCCCAATTCAACAGGACAAGGGTCAGCAGAGAAGGGCAACTTCATACAGAGGTTTCCACAAGCCTCTGTGGCTTTGCAAGTGAAAGGAGAAGCCTTTCCACTTGGAAAGGCCATGGAAGTCACACACCGACTTGACCGAGTCTGTCCAAACATGCCCCTTACTGATAAACCCAGCTCCAGCCCCATGGCGGTCCTGTGGGGGCTGGAATGAGCAGGGCAGAGTGCTGCCGTTTCCTTCACTGCTAGCTTCTGTTTCCCGCTGATAATAGAGAGACTGAAAATATGCAGCACTACGGCTCATTGTTTATTAACCGTGTCCCCCAATGAACATACTGGTGCAAAGCAGTACCAGATTGCACCCCATGGCAGGGGGGCTGGAACTAGATGATCTTTAGGGTCCCTTCTAACCCAAACCATTCTATGATTCTATGATTCTCATCCTCAATTTGTGTGCCTTTTTGAAAAGTGTACTCCGTGCCTCCTGGGAGTTATGTTTTTGAACATTCCTTTTTCTGTACTCACTGAGTCATATTCCCATCATTCCTATACCTCACAATATTTTCCCATCGCCATAGTGACTGCCTGCGAGGAAGGCACAGCCGAGTAACTTCAAACTGAACCCAAATTGCCAACGAGACTGGACCTCTGCTTGAGTTTGTCTTACATCAATCAGGTGGTATGAACAGAACAGTGCTTTTTTATTTTTAAGAGAATCATAGTTCCTTTTTGACACAGAGACGATATCGTCACCTGTCTGATCTAAAAGTCCTCCCACCAAATCATCCCGGTTGTTCTAATCCAAAATCCTCTGAGTCGGTCTGGCTCGTTAAGTAAGCAGTGACTCCACACTGGAATTCTCACAGAGCAGTTAAATGAATTGAATTGCAATAGTAAAATACGTGTTGCCCACTTGCATTTATGTGTGCTCCCCCCACACACCCTCCCCTTCAGCTGAATTCCTTAAACTTCGAAAGAGTTTGGACCAAATCCGTGTCTCCGAACACCTCCCTCTGTTGGACACAGAGCCAAACGTCACAGCTTTCTCAAATGTCACACTGTTACACTTCAGCAGAATGGCAAACCTGAGTTTCGTAAGTGTGAAGATAACATTTTAAACTTTGCAGTTTAGGCTCTGGAATATAGAAAAGACTAATATATTTTATGAATTTAAATGTGTATCTTAGGTAACGTAGAAGTCAAATTTCTCTTGTAGAAGTTACTTTTGTTAGCACTGTGAAGGGCAAGTCCAGAAAATAGATGGTCCAGCCTTCAAGGTTAATGATCATTTTCAAAGCCTGTTTAGGAGACTGTGCAGCTAAGAAATAAATCATATTAGGTTGTCATTCTTTTATGAGGGAAAGGGAGGAAGGTTTGTACAGAATGCCTTTATGTGGAGGTGTCTGTGAATGCAGAGAAAAGAGGCATAAATGCCATTCATCTTATAAAAGGGAATAATATAAACACACCCAAACATTCGATTCTGTCCCTAGCTGTACTTTGTGATATGAAGACAAATACAGGCTGAGCTCACTTTAAAATATTTTCAGATGTGCCGGTTACAGATGCTCAGGAGCACCAAACCCAGAGAGCGCTCTCCTTCCCGTAGGTGTGGGTGTCTGCCTGCCAAACTGCAATTACACGCTTTCAGCTGAAAGAAAATACTGCAGTCAGTGTGAACAGCCTTTTTACTTCATCATCTCACCCATATGAGCGTTATAGGAGGGGATCCAAAGAAGGGAACAGAGTAGAAAAATGAAATCCCAGACATCCCACGTATTGTTTTGGAAGCGGACAGTGAGGACACCTCAGTCCAAATGCCTGCTCAGGCTTTCAGCATTTCACTACTGCAACAGTGATAGTGGTGTTTTGCCAAGCTTTGGCTCTGCTTTGTGTCTTCTCCTAAGAGGGAAAGCGGCGTCAGCTCATTTTCTAACGAGCAGTAGTGGAGTGTGATTGCTTGGTGTTCACCTGACCCGACACACGCTAGTGACAGTGAGAAGAAAGCCCGATTCTCCATCACTAGACCCCAGAATAGTAGCACCGTACACATGAGTGCTCAGAAAAGTGACTTGATTTTTTTGTATATCAACTTTATTTTCTAGTAAAATTAACTAAACTGTTTTTTTTCACCAGCTGCTCTTGGGGGCGGTAGGAATATATTGCCAATTAATTAAATGGTGGAAAGATTTGGTCTCTTCAAAACAGAAAAACGGAGCAATAGCCTAATTTATATTATTTCAGCTTGATAGCAGCTGAGAGAGATTTTTTAAGTAAAGTGGGATTATTTGAGGCACTCCAGCCAATTACTCGTGAACCTCACGTCAGAAGAACAACAACAAAACACCATGGAAGTGGGCCTGCAGCTACTTTCCCCAGAAAGCTGGACAATAACTCAGTGAGGTGGATCTCAGGAAACCTAGGCTGGAAAAGACCTTAAGAGTTCATCTAGTCAGTCTGCCCCAAGGCAGGACCAGCTATATCACATCAATATATATTTGTCTAAAACGATTTTAGAGCCGTTCCATGGATGCTCTGCAACTTCCCCAGGCAACATATTCCAGTGCTTTACTGCCCTGAAAGTTGGAAGGATTACTTATTTTACTGTCTTATTTTAGTGTCTCAATGAGAGTCTTCCTTGATACAATTTAAACGCCATTTAAACTGGACTTAGTGCTCCAACTGAGGTGTTATCGATGCTGAATAGGGCAGAAGGATTTCTTCATACATTTTCAGGATTATTTATCCATCCCAGTATGCTGCCTGTCTTTTCCACTCTGCATGACAAAGCTGACTCAATGTTTGGTTCGTGTGCTACCCTTGGCCGAGCTATTTCCTAACCAGTTATTACCCACCTTCCGGCAGGTAATTCCTATCTAAATGTAGTCCCTTATACTGGTCCTCATTTTCTCTTGCAGAAAGTTCCTTCCAGCTGCCAAGATATTTTTTTTTTTAAATTTTAATCTGTCTATCAACTTGCAGAGCTCCCAAGACGTGACCTGCACATTTACTAAGTATGTCTTCTGCTCCCTTTTCCAGCCACTAATGAAAATGTGGACTATAATGGGAGTAAGGACAAAACTATGCAGAATTGTATTTCATACATCTTTTCATTTTGAGTCACTTTTTAGGTATAATTACCTGAGCAGTCTTACACCTGTTGGAACAGGTATAACGGGGTCAGCAAGGCTGTGTTTCCTTATTTGCCTCTGAGAGTGTCATGAGTGTGCAAAAAGCCTTCCTGAAGTTGGGTTATATGACACCAACTGCCCTTCCCCTCTCCACAGCACAATACAGGCATAGAAAGGGCTAGACTGGTTTGACAGACTTTGTTCTTACAACTAAAGCTGAATGCTCTCCCCTTTATCTTCCAGGCACCTATAAATAGTTTGTTTAAAAAATCCTAGATTTTGGGGCAGCAATTGAATGTAATCAGACTGATCAATAATCTCTTAGCTCCTTTTTTCCTTATTTTAAAGACAGGCACCGTGCTTTCCTATTTATGATCCTCTGACATCCTACACATCCAGTGACTCAGAAAGAGTAACTACCCGTCCTGGGATCGGTCTGCACTTTAAGCATCATAGGGTGAAGTTAACAAGTCTAGCTAATTTGAAAAAAAAATATCTGAATACAGTGCAGCCATGAGATGAATCAAACTGCAGAACTAACTGATCCTAATAACAATCATCTATTTTCTAGGTTAATTTTCAGCTGGATCAGTTCCCCCAGCCAGATCCCTGCAGGCCCTTACAAATCGCTGTGGCAGTGGCATGCAGGAGGGCAGGGAGGAGCTGGGAAGGGAGCGGAGCAGGGAGGGTGTAATGACTAATGACATTTTTCAGCCTCAGCACTGGCTTAACACATTTGTTGGAAGGCAACTTTAATGAAGACAGCCCCAAAAAAGTCATTTATCACTTGTACCTTCCCATGTCATCTGTCGATAGTTGTCTTGCACCCCTGAGTAGCGGACCAGCGCTCCCCCAGCCTTCTTCATGTGCATTTGCAGAATGACACCTTGGTACCTTGCTGTCCCGGCTTTGTGCTTTTGTTTTCCTGATTTTACCTAAACGTACTTTTGCCATTCATTTACATTTATCCTGAGTAGTTCAATTTACATTTATCCTGAGTAGTTCAATCCCTTTCCATATACTTTCTCCCTGTCAGGTCAGAAAAGGGCTTGTGGTGAAGCCAGGGACTTTATTACTACATTTCCTCTTCTTCCTCTACACTGGAATAACTTGAGTTTCTGAGCTCCAAGGGAAAACATGCAGGGATGGAAAAACCCTGGCTTTCAGTCTTCATTTGCCATATTTCCTAATTTCACGTGGAAGGAAATGGTGAATGAATGACAGAGCAAACGCTCTTCATCAGACGAATGGAAAAAGTAGAAAATGCTAAATCATATCAAGACTGTCCCCTAATTGTATTGCCTGAATACGATGTTAACTCAGAGCAGGACATAGCCCATGGAGGACATGAGTAAGAGAGAAAAGGACATTTTCTCTGCCATCCTCCAGCAGTTCTGATCTGCGGGGCAGAGCTGAACATAAACAGAAATTTTGCTCTGCTTCTAGTCTCTAATTGCATCATTTTCCACAAATTCACATGTATGACAGCTGAAAATCATGAGTCTTCTGTATTCTTTTCCAGCATCAAGCATTTTTTACTCCTTATTCTTGGATGGTCACCAAATGACATTTAAAGGAGTGAAGTTGTCCAAATGTCCTTTTACACAGTCTTATATGGGTTTTCTTTAAAACATCTTACTGATAGGAAATTAATGCCATCAACTTCCTTGAGATGCATTTTTTTCTTAATTGCTCGTATGACACTAAGTTGCATCAATATTGCTAAGCTTTTTTTTTCCCCCACTGAAATGATTGCTGAATAAGAAAACAGCTGCCGATGTCTTGAAATAAAAGATATCATGAAGGAATGGAGAGATATTATAGATGCGTAAATGTGAAAAATCTGGATCCAGAGTTTGGACTTTGCCGAAAAACTGTTTAGTTGAATGAAGTCTCTGATGAGCATTAAGCAGCTAGCTATGTTATTTGTAATTATTTCCGTATAGGGCACCGTAAAGCTAAATAACACTTTTCTAACAAACAAAAAGCAATGAAATCAAGACTTCAGCTGAAGCTGAGAGTGCTCTGCAAGGTTACAGCAGACGAAGACTTGGCCCTTGGCCTGTTCTACCCATCCCTTCGTCTAGGGGGACTCATTCACCTTCATGTGGGAATACTTGTCTGAAGGGATGGTTTGAGGAAAAGATGCAAAATTCCTCATTGCAAGATTTCTCAGACGGCTGTGAAATACACCACAAGCTGGTTATGGCCAAAACATTCATTAAACAGCTACTGATATGTAAAAGAGCTGTTTAAGAAGAAGAATGTGAAGAAAAAGACGGCAAGCCCCTGCAGGACAGGGTTGTAGGCTGATGTTTAGAGCAAGATCCAGCTTGGACGGCACAGTGGTCACACAGTGTCCCTTGGCAACCTCCAGCCCCTCATCAGCCAGTGCACGCTGCAGGGGTTTTATGTTCTTAATTCTTTCGTTCATGGCTGCATCTGCTTGTATAATTTATGGCACACAATACATATTTTTCTTTTGAGATTCATTCTGTGCTTTATTCCAGCATTTATTCTGTCAGAAAGCGGTGGGACAAGGAGGGGTTATCGGGCAACAGAAAGTTGAAAAGAACTTGTCTTCTTGCCCTTTTTTTTCTTGAATTATCACTGCACTAACAACAAAATCCTTTTAGTTTCCCTCCTTTCCCTTATTCGTAGCTCTGGTTTTCTCTTGCTTCTTTGAAAGCCTGAGAGAGAAACGTCAGGTGGTGAAATACTTAGGAATTAAAGGGCTGCATCAGGAAGCGTTTTTAAAATTAGGTGACTTGGTATCTGAAACAAACGCACAATTGTTCTTCATGCTTGGATGGCTGGCAGCCAGGCGGCATGGCCTGGGCTATTTCTCAGGGCTTCATTCAGAGACTGTCATTATTGCCCCTATTACTTTTTCCTCTGTCCAGGACTCCCTTGAATGCCACCACCAAAGCGAAGAATGCCACGCATGGCTTCCCCTGAGGAGGATTAGTAATCCTACACCTTGCACTAGCTGGCAGAGGTGTTTTAAGAACAACCGGCATTCTTTCCCCAAAAGCCAAATCTTTTATTACTGTATGGACCTGATCCTGCAGTTTAAACCCTGATGTCTATTCATGTTCCTGGGCAATTCAGTGAAAGCTTCTCTGGTTCAACCACTTACTTTGTTGCATTTTGTTTCTTAAGTCTTAGATGACAAAAGGAGATGAAAAGTGGAATTTATCTGAATTTATCTACTTGCTATGAATCTGTAGAAATTGCTTTGACAAAAACACATGAAACACAACACAGCTTTGATCACACTGTGAGCCTTGGGTGATTGCACAGACCAGGACAAAAAAGTTTCTTCCAAGCCAAATTCTCTTCCAAAGTAAATACAAAAGTTTAATTCAAAACAAAACTATAGTTACCCACAAAAATAAACGCTACAGCCCGTGCTGGAAATCAGTGTAAAGTCATGTTGAAAACTGTAGGAAAGGATTCTTCCCTATTGCTTTTTTCTCGAGCCAGCCAAGTTTAGATTAGCTGATGATTTAAGTGTTTTCTTCCATCCCCAGGTTGTGTCTTGGGATCTTGTACTGGGAAAGCAGAAATGGGCTGAGGAAGCAAAAGCTGGGGAGGGATGAAGATCTCTCATTGTAGGTGGTCTTGGGCTCTGGCAGATATCAAAGGAATCTGTGAGTGTAGTGGGCTGAATTTCCTGTGTATCCCTTGTAGGTCACCCTGCCTTCCACCCTCTCGCTCCTCCACCCGCTCGGGAAAAGCTCATGGAAATTCAATGAGTTTGAACCAGTGGAGTTTCTATTGTCCTCCGCAGAAATAACCCACACCGTACAAATGGAATATTGTCTTCTTTCTCCCCCTGCCTCTTTTAACAGGAGATGGATAAGCAAAACATTAAGATAGGTTAGTTGAGGTGGTAAATGGGCATATGTGATGGCAGAAGTTAAGATTACAGGCAAACTCTGCATCTACTTTCAATGACTTGTTTAGTCATGCAAATTAGCTTTTCCAATAAACCCCTAACTAAAAGCAAGCATAACATCTAAAATCACTCAAAGAAATGCACTATTTTTTCCAATTACCTCTCAAGACACTTGCAATAGTTCATTTTCCATATCTGGGCAAATTTCCAGTAATATAAATTTCCAATTTTACCTCTTACAGCAAATGTAGAATGTGACACAAATGAGATTGGCTACTCCCTTCTAACGTTAATATATTGAACGGATGCGGGGCTTCATCTTACACATACATTTTTATGTGTGCTTTATTATTTACATGGCCGACTAAATTTTCCTAGTACACATTGGTTCCCAGGAGATGCCCTTAATTGTGCTGGATCCTGAAAACAGTAAAACAGTGACATGGGAAGGTGGGAAATTATGAATACCAGGTCGGATAAGGCACAAGTTTAATCCACCGTTCTACTGACTGAGAAATGTAAGAAATAGTGTTGAGATATCTCCCTCTGTTCACAGGCGCTATGGGGATCTGTTTGCAAAGTAGAGAGGCTTCTCTCTCATAGTGTAGCTGACATGTACCCTTTGGACATATATTCTGTTTTCTGCTTCTGGGTTTTACACATTCTTGTAAATTGCTACAGTCAAATGAAAATGCTCAGTCTAAAAATTGAACAGAACGTTTATTTTAGTACCGTTTTATTAACAAAACGGCAATTGTTGTGTACACCTTAAATGATCAATTTGCTGTGCTATTATTTAAGTACCGTTTAAAAAAAAAAAATCTACATCATAGTTTGCTCTAGTCTTTTTCTCCTGTAGTATAATTCAGAAGGCACAGATTTATATTGTTGTGGCTTTGTATAAAGCAGATATTAAATCGTAACAAAATATGACTTAAATATATGCATAAAATAGACGTCTGGAATATTGTCATAGTAACACCTTTATAAACATGACACAAAAACTAAAAAAAAAAAAAAAAAATCCGTGATCTCAGCCATGTGCAGGAGAGGTGTCGATGTGGTGCTAGCCACACAAAAGCATCCCTTTTTCATACTCGCTGAAAATATTTCTCAATACCTACATGCCTGGGGCTCCCCGAGGTTTCAGTGGGTGCGGGAAAGCTCCTGTAGGGATGACCCTCCTGCGCCCTGGCTGGTGAACTGGTGAACCTCTGCCAAAGCTGTTGGACGGCAAACCAGGGAAGCAACTCTACCAGGAGGTAGGACTTGTACCCCTGAAAACACAGATCTCAAAGGGCTCTGCTAGAGGAAGCTTTCAGTCTCCATTTGGGACTGAAGCCACCAAAAATAGGGTTGCAGAGCTGAGCTAGAAATGAAAACTTTCAAGGAGTAATTTTGAAGAGCGGATGGATCATTTCTCCCTGTGATGCCATCCATCATTGCAGCTCTTCACAGAAATGTTGTTCCCATCAGCACAGATTGCATAGAAGGTGGAAAAGGACTTGCATCCTTGTGTATCTGTAGTGTATTTTGCTTCTTATCAGTTTGGTATCATAATGTTATATTTATATAAAGTCTGCAGCTGGCCATTTCATACGTTGGAGTGCATTGAACCCAACTTGTTAGGGGACCTTACAAAAACAAGGGTATTTTGACTGCAGGCACTATGCTTGAAAGCATTTCATAATAAACGGTACAAGTAATACCTTCGGTGTTTGCAGGCAGGGTAGTCTAATGGTTAGTGCACTCAACTGGTACTTATTCTGGTCTGATTCTGTCATTGACTTCCCGGTGTGACTTTGGCTGTCTCATGTTTTCCCTCTCATTTTCCAAGTAAGTAAAATAAAGACAACATTTAGTTCAAAAAGGCAGTGCAAGTCTGAAAGCACCAGGGTTTGCCGAGCAGCCTCCCATCTTTGAATGGGAAGAGTCATAGATGTGCAAAGCATTACTCTTTTCATCTTCAAAGCCTTCTCTTTGTATTTACAAACTAATCAATCTGCAAAGCAATGTTTTTGGGTTTTTTTACTGGGCAGTATGATTAAGAATATTCTTATTAATTACAGGGAAAAGCCCACAACTCCAATGTATGTCATTTGACACAACATGATGTATACAGACATATTGCAGCATATTTTCATTTGGACTGTAAAACATGCATACCTTTGATGGTTTCATCCCACATTTGTTTCATTGTATTTTTAATGCGCTCAGACTGTGCTGGCATAATGGTGAAGCCTCCCCCTTATACCCCATCTTTCCCACATGCATGAGGCGTGCTTTGTAGTGACATTCATGAAGACCCCTGCTGTGGTTGAAACGCTGGAGTCCTGCTATTTAGAATGAACGATTATTCCAGCGGTTGAAGTGTTTTCACAAAGGAGACTGGGCGGCAAGGCACTTCTTCCTTTCCTACCCCACAGTAGGAGAGGAAATCCTTGTTTGAGCCCGTGATAGGACCCTGACAGAGAACCCCACTCTGATACCTGGAGATAGTCTGGCTGTGAGGAAAAGCCACCTTTGAAGAACAAAGACAATTTATTCACTGCATGAAATTCTCTTAAAAAAAAAAACCAAACAAACAATCTCTGCTGCTCACTAAAGAGAAAGGGCAAATTTTAAAATAAATAAATAAATAAAAATCTGTCTAAATCAGGATTTCAGCAGACTTTAGGCAGGGAGAGGCACACGCGTGGTGCCTTGTGTTTCGGATTGTAGTCTGGGGCCAGGCACCAAGTGTTGCAGTGCTTCAGTTTTTTAACAGGTGAAATCCATGACTCACAGAGGAAAAGCAAAACTTGAACAAACACGCAATCTCAAACCTTCCAGGCTCAAGCAGAGACTGACTGCTGCGTTAAGTAAGACTGTAAATGGTCAAACGCAGTCTTAAGGTCTTAAATCGAAGCACAGTGAGTTACATCACTGAGCTCAGCTCCCTTTGATCACACTGCAGTAAACGTGACCTATCGAGCAATTGTTGAAAAGCTGGAGGGGCTCTTCAAACGCTAGTCACACTAAAATAGATGCTGTAATTATATCCACTGATAAATTTTAGGGAAACCAGCACATTTGCTGATGATGCTAGATGCTTTGCCCGATGAAGTTTCCTCTAGTTACAAAATAGGTACAGAGCGCGCAGCGGCCATCCAGGCTTTCCTGATCTGTTCAGCAGAAGTGCATTGCACCCACCAGAAAAATAAAAACCCCTCCAGCCCCTATGGTGAATTGAGCCTTCACCTCCAGTAAACTCTGCAAAGAAGATTCTGCTACACCTGATGCCTTTAGCAGCTCTGCACACCAGGCTTTGAGACTGAGATCCTAATCCCAACTTCTCTCTTTTACCAAGTGCCACCATCTCACTCCCCGAACAAGCCCGCTGAAGGCAAGGGCCTTCAGCACAGAGCTGGGTGTCAGGTGTGAAGGGTAGACTGTCCAAGCTGTCAAAAAATGGTGAAAACAGCCTGACACTGTCAAATGACAGAGCCACAGAAATGACCCAGAAGGTAAAATCCCCCTTCACAGAATCATAGAATTGTCTAGGTTGGAAGGGATCATCGAGTCCAACCATCAAACTAAGACTGACAAAACCACCACTAAACAATGTCCCTAGGCACCAAGTCTTCCCGCCTTTTAAGTACCTCCAAGGATGATGATTCCACCCCTTCCCTGGGCAGCCTGTTCCAATGCTTGACAACCCTTTCAGTGTAAAAACTTTTCCTAATACCTAATCTAAACCTCCCCTGGCGCAACTTGAGGCCATTTCCTCTTGTCCTATCACTTGTTACTTGGGAGAAGAGACTGACCCCCACCTCACTACAATCTCCTTTCTGGTAATTGTAGAGAGCAGTAAGGTCTCCCCTCAGCCTCCTTTTCTTCAAGTTAAACAACCCCTGCCGCTTCTCGTAAGACTTGTGGTCTTCAAAAGTCCTTCTCTACGAGCCAGGTGAAACGTGCTTGTATCGGGCTTTTCTCTCAAAGTTATTGTGAAATGTAATGAGTACAGGGATAAGATTTATATAATCAGTGTCTGCTATTTTAGTGGATTTTAAGAGGATACTGTAACTCAGATTTCTTTGTTTCTTGTGGACATGGTGACTGGGACAGCTCGCTCTTGACTTGAGAGTATCATTAGCTGTAACATCATAATACTACACCAATCTAAACTGTTGAGAGCTATGAACTACAATACTTCTGATATGAACCTGCTGCAGGGTATTCTTTGTATTTATTAGTAATGCAAAAGAAACAGAAATAAAAAAGGAAAAGGAATACATAAACCATCAAAATTATTTGATGATAGCCTATTAGCAGGGAGTGAAAGCATGGTTTCTTTGTCCTAAAATTGGAGCATTAACTCCTGAAAATTCAGCTAGGGATGGGTAAAAGCTCTTTTGTTCTCACTTAGCAAACAGCCATTTGTATTACGTTACTCGATGCAAATGAAACTTAAATCGTTAGTTACAAAATACAGCTTTCAAAACTGTAATGTCATACAGAGTTTCTGACAGCGCCGACAATAAGCATGCACAACTGTACAGCAACAAACCCCCTCCAGATGCCTCAGCCCCCCAGTATTGCTCAGGATGCCGCGTTCCCGTCTACATAATTTCCGATTTTCCAATGCACTCGCTTGGATCTGCACAAATGATTAAAGCTACAGTTTACTGAAAAATGGACATTAAAAAGAAGTGTTTTCATTGTTTTGCTGTACCAGCAGAATTCCCGGAGACACATCGGTGCATCCTCCAGATCCATTGTCCCATTGTTCCCACAGCCAGAGAGAATTCCTTTTTCATTTTGTGCCGTGTGGTGCAGTTTAGTGTAATAAGATTGTAACAGGTCTCGAAATCATTGCAATTAAATTATAAAACTGTTTTCTTTTCCTAACCCTTGCCCTCAGAATATAATGGCGTCATAACAGCTCTAGAGACTGGAGCTGAGATCATTTTCTGTCACATCACTGAGCTGATTTGCAGCGCGGTGAGCTGATGGGCTTCACTGACACCTTCACAACTAATTTGGGTGGATAATCTATTGTAACATTTCAGATGTCGTATCTTTCTTTAACGATGCTGCATCTTTCTTTAACGATGCTGCATTCAGACAGGTTTAGATTTGAGTTTCTAAGTGACTTTTAATTTCCGCTTTCCGAAATGGAGCTGCATTGCCCCTTTTTGTCCTTCCTTCTGCCTTGGCAGATGTCGTAAAAGTTACTGGGTGTTTACTTCTCTTGTCTTTGTAGCACTCTCCCTGACAACACATTTTTTACTACAGACATAATACTTTCAGATAGCACAGATTTCATAGATTTATTTGCCAAAACGTGCACATCTGAAGGAGGTATGGGTTAAGCTAACATTGACATGTTATGGCGAGCACACCACTTGTGCTGGAACTGTCTCTGGCTGGTGAAAAATCAGCATATTAAAACACTTCTCAAGCTCAAAAAAGAGTGACCTAATCACGGCAATAAGATTTTAAAATGAAGGAAATTCTTAATTAAAATTTGTATTAAAAATGAACTTCATTTTCCTATTATTGTCACTTGTCTGCCAAAAATCCCATGCATTTCTGTGTGTACAATTTTTGTACAATTTTTGTACAATACCACAATATGTCATCTTTGAAAAGTTTGGTGGCTTGTGAATGAAAAGGTCATGAGAAAACCTAAAGGCTCCGTGTTAATTTTAAAGATGAGAAAGAATTGTGGGTCATTTAAAAGACTAAGAAAATATATTGTCTTTAATATTTTTGAAGTGATTTTCTCTTCCATGCTGTTTTGGGTTTTTTATATAATTAAATGACCACAAATTTCAGTTATGTTACAGCCCACAGCTATAATCTGCAGTTGTTTTTGTCAGATACAAGTTAAGTACCGTGCGGCTGGGTAAGTACTTGTGTTGGGAGATGAGTTCAACTCCACCGATATTGGCACTGGCAATTCAGGAGGGAGCACTTTTCACTCCACTGTAATATGGAACTGATATCACTGCCTAATTTTATAGCATATTTTTATGTTAGCACTACCATGGTTTAGTGGTGGGTGAAAAGACTCGTATATACTGAACCCTTGCCTGTAAATGGATCCATATGATGGAACTGCCCTGCAAAAAGCTCCTGAAAGGACTGAGACCTGAAGACACGCTTTGTTAAGTGCTTTGGTGTCTTTCAAGATGAAAGGTACTATAGATTTGCAATGCATTATTTTTCTTGCGCCCCTTGAGGAGCTTGAAAGAAAAATGCCTTTCAGTCACTGGACAATTCAACATTTGAGGGTGCCACAGCCCTGGAACAGGCTGCCCAGAGAGGCCGTGGAGTCTCCTTCTCTGGAGACAGTCCAAACCCGCCTGGATGCGTTCCTGTCCAACCTGCCCTAGGTGACACTGCTTTGACAAGGGGGGGTGGACCAGATGATTTCAGAAGGTCCCTTCCAACCCCTGCCATTCTGTGATTCTGTGATCCCTAGCACAGGAATCGAAGCCCACAAGGCTAATAATTTTAACGATAATATCCACAAGGATAACAATTTTACAGTATCGCTAGCCGCCAGTTTTGTACCACTACCCTCATCTCACCATGAATGGGCATTATAAATATCCCTAGGTAAAAATATTAAAGAGTGAAATTATTTTAGTCTCTTATATTGGAAAAGTGTATCATATTCTTCAAGCTAGATAGTTAGTACGTAATGGAATAACAAAGTACAGTATTTTTTTGTCGTTGTTGTTATTGTAAGAGGGCATCAGTTACAGTATTATCTCGACAGCCCTCATCCCGCCCGAGCCGAGCGGCCGCTGACACAGGGCGCAGTGACAGGCGCTCCGTGGCTGCGCTGGAAGCGGCAGGAGGATACACCGGCGGTGTCACAGCGGCCGGCGGGATGCTGCGGCCCACAGACCGCCCCGACGGCCGCTGCCAAACTCCTGCCTTCGTTCCAGAGGCATTCCCGTCGGGACACCCTCTCCCACCGCCGGGGGAACTGGGGCTCGCCCCTCTTCCAGATCAGGGCCGGGTTTCGGTGGCGCCGGGGCGGCCTGGCTCCGGGGGCGGGGGCTCGCCGGGGCCGCTGAGGAGAAATGGCCGCGGCGGCCCCGCCGAAGGACGCGGCTCCCCCCCCTGCCTCTCCGCGCTGGAACCAGCGGTGCCCCGGGCCTCCCCCGCAACCCTGCGCTCGCCCGGCCCTGCCAGCGGCTCCCTTCCCGCGGGATCCCGCCGGCCAGGCTGTGACAGGGCTCCGCCGGGCGGGGGAGCCGCCGGCCCCGCGGCCGCTGAGGGGAGCGCCCGCACCGCCACCCCCCCACCCCGCCGCGCCGTGACGGCGGCCCGCCCCGGCCCGCCCCGCCCCGCGAGTGAAGGGGTTGCCATGGCAACTGAGTGAGGCAGGCAGCAGGCCGCCGCGGCCCCAGCCGCCTCCGCTCCCTCAGCGTGTGGGCGAAGAGGCAGGCGGGCGGGAGGGCGGCTGCCGGGACAGCCGAGGGGCGACCGGGAGTGCACCAGCGGCAGGATGGAGGACGGCTTCTCCAGCTACAGCAGCCTCTACGACACCTCTTCGCTGCTGCAGTTCTGCAACGGTAAGGGCGGGGGCCGCCTTACCGCTACCGCCGCCCCCCCCCCCCCGCCCCGGCGAGCGGCCGGGGTCCCGGCGTCCCGGCGGGGCGGAGACGGAGGCCGGCGCGGGGAAAGCAGCGCCGGGAGCGGGCCTGCCTGGGGCTGCCGGCGGCGTCTCCGCCGCCCAGGGCCGCCCAGCTCCGCGGCATAACTCGGGGAGAGGAGGAGGGAGGAAACTTCACCCCCCTCAGCTTCCCCCGTTATCCAGCGGGGAGCCTGCCAGCCCGCGGCGCCGCTGTGAGGAACTTCTCCTGCACCTCCTGTACGGGAACATGTATAGATATGTGTGCGTATAGATGGTATGGATGTGTCTGTGCGTCTGCCTCAGAGGCAGATCTGGTAGCCCCAGCGGTCACCCACCGCTGCGCGCATGCCAACGTACATATATATATATATGTATGTATATATACATATGTATGTGTACGGCCGCCCTGTGAACACAGGTCTGCGCCCCTGAGGCGCGCAGTGACCCCTGAGCTCCGTCCCTTCGGAGCGCAGGGGACAGGGCAGGTGTCCTTCCGCGGCCCCCCTCTCCTGCCCGCGCCCCGCTCCGCTCCCTCCGCCCACCCGGCGGCTCTCCGCGCCCGCGAAGGACAGCTTGTGGGTGGCAGGTGCCTTGTGTGGAGTTAAGGGAGTTGGCCTGCAGTTTTTCTTTCTGCGATTTATTTATTTATTTATTTATTATTTTAAAGGTAGGGTTTTTTTTCTGGGGGGGGGGTGGTGGTGGCGTCACCTGGGTGGCAGTGTGATGGGAGAGCTGCTGGTCTGCAGTGACAGGTCGTAAAAAGGGAAGAAGGAGGTGAGGAGCTGCCAGGATCTTCAGAGGAGGTATTTGGAGCCTGGCCTGCATAGTATTTGGGATTATTCAGCTAGCCGGTGCTTGCTGTTATTTGGGGGGGGGAAATAAATCTGGTTACAAAGAGTTCTTCATGGTAAACTTTAAGCTCAAAATACCTTATTTTGACTCTAGTTATTCCTTTCTAGCAGCAAAATTGCAAGCATTCATAATCTCATATTTCACTGAAAATTGATTTGTGGATCTCTTATTCCTCCAGATTTTAGTCGTGGTCTGGCTTTCTCCTGCTGTCCGAACAGCTGGAGCCAGGTTCATATTAAATTGCTTCATGACAGCAACTGCATCAGACATAGCAACCTCTTCTCTTGGAAGAAATGAAGATGATAAATTTTACATTTTTTTTAATTTTTTTGTGTGGTATGGTGCAAGAAAGGGACAGGTCAGCAGAAAACTCTGATATGTGTGGACCTTGAGATTGCGGGAGCAGTTTTTCACGAGTCGCACTGTGTGGGCCATGCATTGTGTGGTGCTGCTGCGTTCTCAGAGCTCTTCAGGAGAGAAAACTATGACTGTGCACGGGGGTTGTACACTGATAGCAGATGCCTGTTTTGCCTAAACTTAATAAATATTTAATTGTAAGTGTTTTTAAAAAGAAAACATACAGCAATGTATTTCAAAGTTTGTACTCTAACCCATTTATAAGCAAGCTGGCTTCCTACCAAAATCCCTGGGCTTTGCTTTTACAGTGTTCGTGATAGTAACATGCATACGGGAACAGTAGGAGTAGCAGCACTTTCTGAATAGTTTGAATAAGCTTATTTCTGAGAGCTGTCACTCATGTTGATTTTGTGACTCTGAGCACCTATTATACATGATGGAAATAAGCTGTATGTATTTATGCTGTACATAGGTTTTAAAATCTTAGTTAATCCTGGAGTATTATGTTCTAGAATGTGTTACTGATGAGATCGCTTGCCAGGCTGTCATCTTGTTGTAGGTGGTGAGCTCAAGAGCTGTTGTAAACTTGTATTATTCTGAGTTTATAAAAGAAAGTGGTTTGATTCAGAAGCCTTTCCTCTTATGAGTTAGCCTTGGTTGAGACTGTATTAGATGAGATGAGGAAGAACAAGAGAATTGGGCCTTTGAATACTGCCTTGAGGTGATCAGATATTTCACACGGACACACATGACCCATGAGGAAAAAAAAATACAGCTGGAGGATGCCAGTGAGGGTTTTGAGGTTGAAAGAGGAAAAGAAAATTGCTTTACAGGGAAGTGGAAAGCTCTTGCAAGTATAATGGGTAGTATGAAGGACAATGTGACGTTGCGAGTGGAGCAAGCATAAAGAAGAACCAAACAGGGCAAACAAGTGGTGGAGAGGTGAAGGAAAATGTGATTTTGATACAGGGTAAAGTGAAATACAGAAATGGCTGGGAAGCACTCGAAGTGATCATTGCTGTATGTTGAGAGGTTTTCTGTTCTGAACATAGAAGGAAGGATTAATTTTAGTTTTGTACAAGTAAAGTCACAATAGAATTTTCTTATGGTCTTGAACTGAAGAAATGATAAAGAGACTGCCTGTACATATTGTGTTTGGGAAGATCAGGATGCAAAGCCTGCGCTTCTACCAGAATAACTGCAGGTCACCCGTAAGGCAGCAAGTGAGCTCCAGCCTGGGCCCAAGGGTGGCTGCAGCTTCTCCCACTTCCCGGTCCTTTCTCCCTGCTTGGGGCCAGTGGCAGCTGCTGAGGGAATCGGGGAGGAAGGCAGTAGTGGCGGGCAGGAGGTTGTGATGGGGATGGAGGACCTGGTCAGAGAGGAAAGGAGTAATATGAGGGCAAACTTACCCGAAGTCTCCCTTTCAAGAAAAGGCTCTGGGTTCAGGAGAAGAACTTGGGTCTTTGTGTCTTTTTGTGTTGGCTTTGTTTTGGTAGATCTAGTCTGCAGGGTTGTTTAGTAACATGTCTTTATGGTTTGAAATGCGTAAAAAATAGAGTAAATGGAGAAGGACGGGAGAGAAGAAGGAGGTGAGGAAAATATGTTCAATTGGAGCTGCATGTCTAAAATCTAGGGCAAATATTTAGCACAGCTAGTTCAAAGACACCTACTTTCTGCAACTCTGTTTTACAGAACAGTAGGGTAGGGTTGGCATTTGAGAAATGTTATGTTAATGAATGCAAGTGTCAGTCTGAGATAGTATCAAAGCAAGAAATAAACTTGCAATGTGATTTTAGGCAAGTCATTTCAGTCTTGTTGCCTTAAGTTTCCTTAGTTGTAAACTCAGAGGAAAGTACACGCCTACTTTGGAGGAGTTTGTCAAATTAGTTTGAAATCTTCCTCTTGATTTTCAGGGGACAGGCTCTTCAGATGCATAAAATGTTTTGCTAGTTGCTGTGCCTATTCTGTTTGTTTATTTTTTAGAAAGACACTAAAATAACTCCACTTAATGCCTATCTAAGGATACTTCTCAACTTACATCTTGCTTTCTAGGTAATGAAGAACACTATTGATTTATTTTGCATGTTGGAAAGTAATGCTTAGATATTAATATTATTAATTAATATTAGCCATGCCTGGTTACATATACGGTCCCTGATATTGATGTAACTTTTATGTAGTTCTTGGGTAGAAAGCCATTATGTTTATCTACAGTCAATCAGGATGTAAGTAATGCATTATTTAAGCTGAAGGTAAAAGTGGTAAAATACTGATAAGGCAAGGTAGTGTTGAGGATTTTGGTGTCTGCTTAAAAACTGATGGAGAGAACTGTGCTGGACATGAAACTCTACAGAACAGGGCATGTAGTGGAGTTATAGACAGCGCTCATCTTGCCTCCAGCTGATTTATTGAGCAGCAAGAGTGATTAGTGGTGATTATAGGCAAGTTGGGGAGGCACGTAGGGTGTGGGCAGAGGTTCGTGGGTCCTCTGACCACAATTCCCGATCCGTTTATAGCTGTAGCTGTGACCTAATGAACATGGCCTTCACCATGCTAATTCTGTGGGCAGGATTATTAGGCATGAGGAACATAAAGGGTGAAATCTGGGATTCCTGCGCTCTGCAAAATGCCTGTGTGGACTTAGAGGAGGAAGTGAGAATTTATTCTTGATTCATTTACAACTTGTAGCATCTCTTTAATATTCTTCACTTGGCTAGTGGGAAAGTTCTAGCTGTTCCATGGCCATTTCTGCAACCACAGATGCCGCCTTTGACAGAAATTTCAAATTTAGAATATCTGGGTAAAGCAGTAAGAAAAGTGTAAAACAAATTCTTAATGAAATTGATTTCTTTGGCAAGGGGTTCCATGATATTAATTACAGTTCTGTTTAACTGATTACCTCAACTGTAATTGCTAGTAGCAAAACTATACTATAAACCCGACTATATTAAGATTTATTACAAATAAAGCAGAATAACTAAAAAAAGTTTTTTAAAAGTAATTATCTGCAATTATCCACCACTGCTGAAAAAAAAAAAAGAATTTATGTACAGTTTCTCTCTGACTCATGTATCTACAAGTGGAGTGATGCCCTGTTGGTGAGGAAGTGAACATCACAAACAGGAAACCCTTATGGACAATATTATTCTAGCAATTGGCTCTTCTTTCCCATTTCTCACACTTCCTCTCCCTAACTTTCCGAAATACAGCCAGTTATGCTCTTCCTACAGCTGGACGAAAACCGCGCAATGCGGTATGGATTAAGGAAGGAACAATGGTACATTGGGCCTTATAGTTTTCAGGTCACTAGTCCAAATCTGTCAAGGGTTGGAAGAGACTGTAATTTGTTTTACTGTGATCACTTCCTAGGAATAATGCAAAGTGAAATTGGATTTAATTTGGTTCTCACTGGGCAGATTCACAGACTGTATATATGAAAATATGTTGCAAGCATATTCAAAAAGATGTTGCAAACATGTTAATAGCATTACTCATGTTTGTTGTTTTTCTCAATAGCCTGTAACAACAGAGACAGACAGTGAAACCAGGCTTTCTCATTTCCTTTCTAGACCTATTCTCTCCAGGACAGCAGCATGGTTTGAACTCAGGATCTTGCTCTTACAATCGAACCCTTAAGTGTAATGCTGGATTGTGCAAAATGGACATTTAACGTAGAGCCCATTTTGGAGCTATATAGAATATAAGTTTTTTTTTATCGATCAACATCTAGAATTTACTTTCTTCTACCCTGGAATAAGGGGGAGGGGTGTCAAACAGAAAGATGGTTTTTGTGTGTGCAGTAATTGAATGCAGAATAAATTAGTACACTATGAAATAAAAATAACTTTCTGTAATGGACACTTTCACAATATATATTGTTAGCCTATTAAAGCTCAAACTATTATTTTTAATAAGACACTATATAAGTAAAATGAATTTGTTGCCCTTTAATTAGCTATGTATTTCCAAATCATGAATTATTAAAGCTTGTTTTAGTCATGGATATCGTTAATTGTAGCTTCTAGAATTAAAATTTTTTTTTGCCCTTTTTTTTTTTTTTTTTTAAACTAAGCTTTTAAAACCAAATGAAAATACAGACCAGTCATGAGAGAATCCTTCGGTGATAGTCAAACCTAATAGAGAATCTATGTCAGTGTTAGCAATATGGAGAGAAACTACAAGTATCAAGTATTTTATCATGAATAAAACAACATACAGAATTGCAAATTAAAGCATTGGGCTCTCAGCAGAAAAACATGCTTTATCTGATCTTCAAGGAGTTTTTTAAAAATTTAATAGTACTTTGCACAACTGATAAAATATGTGTTTTAAGTTCTAATTAAGAATAGCAAAACTCAGATTCTTTTATTGAAGCTTTAACCACGTGCAAACAATTCAAATAAGGATTAAAATTATATTAGAAGTACATTATTAAAAAGTGAATACGTGAGGAGCCAGTGAGGGAGTATGCCAGGCAGTGACATGCATTTTAATAGGTTTTATCCTGACTTCCCTCCCGTTTCTCCTTTCCTTAGAAATTTAAGATGAAGATTTTAAAGTTCTTGCTGCAGTTCTTTTGTCAAGAGAAATTTTGGAAAGCTGTAATGAAGAACCTGTCTTTTGATCATTAAAATATCAAGGAAGATGTGAGAGAATAAGTAGGAAGGTTGCGTGAAATGGTATAATGACTATATTTTTGTGGGGTGCTTGCTGTTCGCAAATGACACTAATTGGGCAGCCATAAGGAATTGTGAAAGCTTAGAGGGAGTGCAGAAGGAACTATGGATGATGCTGTTCTTCCATGAAACACAATTTAAAATGTTCGTCCATTACATAATTAAAATGTGGAAGTGGCTCCCTGAGGTTTTTTAGGGAGATGGGGTGGGGATAATGATATGTTAACATGATTTCACTAAATTAATTCCTTGGAAAGTAATTAAGTGAGATTGTCCACACTCCATTACTTCCAAAGAGTAAAATCTGACATGGTCCATCATTTTCTTGTCTTGCTTTGAAATGACTGATTATTGAATAAATACACTCATTTGAAAACTAGTGTTGGAGGTCTCTAGCAGTGTTCTTAGATTTTGTGGAATGTAGAAATTAATTGCGCTTTTGGATTTAAAATCTGAAATAAACACCTCATTGTGATAAAAGTTTGCATTTCTTAGTAGCATAGACCCTGTACTTGATTGGAAACTCACCAAAGTTTCCTGCAAAAAAGGAAAGAAGAAATACTTTCTGGTTTTAAGTATAACTTGTATAAGCTGTTGCAGGTCAATATATGAAACACTGTTACTGGCTTGTAGTCGCCTGAGAATTGTGTGTGAACTAAGCTTTAATTGTGTGTGAGCTGAGCTTTAAAATGTGAGGTTCCTAAGATACAAAATCGATGAGTGCATTTCAATATGTAAATAGAAAAGATAGAGAAACAGTCATTGTTTCAAGCTAGTAAAGGCAAATATTTTTTAATGAAAACTTTGTAAAGAACCTTGTGTTTAATGAAAACTTGGTGTTTCTTTCTCTTACAAGTGTGGTGAAGAACACAACAAACAGAAACAGCTTTTGAGGTTTCCTGCTGCAGTTCCTGCACATCCAAGTGGGGATGGCTGGGCAGTAGAGTCTAGAATTTCCTTGAGGCTGTGGAGGGTTTTTGTATCCTGAAGTCAGCAGCATTAGGAGCAGCTTTTTTTTTTTTTCTCCATTTTTCCTCTTAGGAGGGAAAAAAAAAATCATCCTGAAATCTGACAAATATGCTGACAGCCAGTCAGTTTCGTATTTATGTTATGTTTACTAAAACCAATTAGCATTCTGTTGTTTCCTTTCCCCTGTCCGGAATTTCCCAAACTGTTGTACTCAGACTGGTTTCTGCCTGGAAAGCATCCTTCCATCTCCCAAATGGAGATGCTGCTTTAAACAGCTTGCGGGGTCCGGCAGGTGGATCCTCCTCCTCACCCTGAAGTAAGCGTGTCAGGCTTAATATGTGACACGCCATGGTCCCACTGCTCAATGTCCCATGAATTGCCTGCTGGCGGAGGATGGCTTCTTAGAGGTGAGCGAGGTCTGCAGCTAGATGGGTGGTCTGGCAGGGCTGGCTAGGCTGCAGAGGGCAATGGGGTCTTTATCTACACTGATAAAAACCTTCAAGGCATTAGCATATCCTGAGAGTCAGGCCATTATTTGAATTGGTGTCTGCATTGCTGCCTTTTTTGCTTTACACCTTCCAAATATAGGCCAAAGTAATAGGGCAGCGACAGCCTGGACTACGCTCAAGTGATCTGAAAAAATCAGGCCATCGTTTTTAGGTTCCTGTGAATCTAAAAACTGTATTTTTGAATTGAATTTTAAAATTGAATTTAAGGAGTTCGTGTCCGTGGATTATACAAAGCATGGATATAAAGCATATTTAAAATAGCTCAGTGTAACAGAGTGAACAATTACTGATGTGATTTGGGGTAAGAGATGAAATCCTGATGCTGCACATCCAATAGGAGTTTACTGTGGACTTCAGTAGGACAGTGATTTCGAACTCTGAAAATGCTCATGGCAAATTCCTGTGGAGTCTAAGAAAATGAGGATTCTTAGGAATTTTGGCTCTTATAGTAAAAAATATACACCACTGTAATTTAGCTAACTCTGTATAATGTCATGCACGGAGGGAGGTGTGAGGGTAGGTTTTTTTTTCTTTTTCTCCCTTTTATGCTAGACAGCACGTGTGTGTGAGAGATCCCTGTGGAGGCTGTACTTCAGTTTGGAAATAAGTCATTTCCTCTGTTCAGATGTTTTAATGAACTAATTAGGGATCCTTTGGGACAAAAGATTTTATACATACAATTTTTAAGTTAAGCATTTATATGTTTAGCAAGGCTCGAGGCCTTTCTCTACTGAGACGTGAGCAAAGTTTCATTTTTAAAATTTGGAGGTTTGGTGTGTGGTCTGGCTGATGTGTAGGCTGGGGTCAGCTACCGGTGGCATGCAGATAACCCTTTTCTGCAATGGTATGCTGCAGGATCTGCAGCTGACGGACAGAATACTTTAAAAGAGGTATATGTAAGATGCACTAGCTCCGAGATGCTGTATTTTAGCGCTGTGTCTACATCAGTGGGGAATGTGGGACAAGAGGAAGAAATCTGTAAAGCAAAACAGTTGGTGGTGGGGACTCGGGTGTCTGTATGTCTCTGCAGTTACCATGGACCAGCTCTAGTCTGATGCCGTGTGATGAACAAACATCAGCATGAAAGCACTCCTGGTGCACTTCCAAGGCTTTGCCATCATATAGGTGACAGAGGAGTGACTGGTGATGATCATGGCACCAGCACCCTCCGCGTCCACGCTAGAGTACATAGAAGGACCATCATGAACAAGTCACTGCAGGACTCATGTTGGGCTTGAGCTGCACTTCTGTGGCTCTGAAGATTTTATTCACAGTTGTTTATCAAAAAGCTCATTACGGAGCTTGTTCAGAACTGAAAATTAAGAACTCTTGGCCTCTTTTGGGCAAAGATTAATGTATCAGACAGAAGTAAAATCAGGGCTTTCAATTTACAATGAAAGATCTAAACCCAGTCATTTTAAAGGGAGTGGGTATGGGTGTACCAGTCTACCTGTCTCGATGTTTCCAGCCTTGTTTTTAAAGCTAGATAAAGAAAGTACAAATGATACAGGGCTTGTTGTTCTCTCCACCCCAGTATGACATACATGTTACTGTATGGTAGGTTTTGCTTAGATTTTTTTTCATTATTATTTGACGTTTGACAGTTTGTTATCTGAAAGATTTAGAATAAGCATGTTATCTGTAAAAGTTTGAACAAAATGTTTCTATCATTCCGGTAATCTTTCAGAACAAATTTATAGCTGAATTAAATGATTAGTTATGTGAACTATATTTTAGCTTTCTTTTATGACCTGGGTGCTTTGTTTTGGTTTTTGAAAACAGTTAAAAAACAGAATTGTGGGATTAAATGTTCAGCTATGGAATTGAAAAATGTTTGCTGTTGTGTTAAGTGAATGCTTTGAAACTAAAATTCGTGGAAGTTGGAAAATATGTTTGTTGGTATGGTCTCCCAGGAGCAATATATCTATATTTACTCAACTTTTATGGAGTTCACAGTTGTAAGACATTAAGGTGAAGCTTTACAGTGCTGAACAAGAGCAGTGTGGTTTATACCAGCATTGTCTCATGTGTGAGTTATTTGAGAGATTCCATTCTGTAGCTGTCATTCCCAGGTAGGATGCTCTTTCTGTGACCCTTCTTACAGGAAGACGTGCCCCTGTGTGATTGATACACTTATTTCTAAAATTTGTTTAAACACGGGGAGTAAATACCAGGGCAACCTACCAGGTTTGGTTTTTTTCTTTCTTTTCATTTAGCTTTGCCCTGGGGGGTGAGGGTGGGGGGGAGGAGAAAGAGTTCTTTCAATGTATCTGCTTCTTTTCATAACATTTACCTAGTTTCTGATGCATATTGATGTAATAAAATAATTCTAGCTACTGACTTTGAAGCTAAGTAAGACTATGTGATAATGTTTCAATATTTCAATTAAATGAAATAATACAACGTAACAGAAACTGGGGGAGACTGTATAAGGGATGTTAAAGATGACAGGCTTGGTCCTTTGGATGTTATGCGGTAAGAGGGTGTATAGGGTTGCTTGGGAGTAAAGGTTAACAAACCAGAGAGCTGTGGGAGCTGGAAGATAGTAGTATGAAATTCAGGAGACTCAGGTTAAGTGGATTTTCGTGTTGGGGGTAAACCTTCTGCGCCCCCCCGCCATCCATTCCCATTCTCAGGCTACAGTAGCTCAGGCAAATAAACTGACATACACCATGGTGCTGCTTGGGAGGAAAGCCTCGCTTCCCCTTCCCTCTCTTGCTCTCTGTGGTTTTACTCACTCAACACTTGACAGGCTAATTTGTCAGAGTTAATTTAACATGATAACCTGACAGAAAAATCTACGTAGTGTTTGTGTGTGGTGCTTAGGTTTTGCTTTTGCTGGGTTAGTTTTCTGCCAGGTCGGAGAATTAAATCAGCTTCCAGAGGCAGCAGAAGATAAATTATAGGAATAGTGGGAGCTGCAGGCAGACTGGAGGCTTCTAGACTGGCCATTGTGTCTTGTGGAACTGGACCCTTGCTTTTGTCATTGCAGCTGCTTGTGGCACCATGTGTTGCATGGTGTCAGTAAATTAATACAAGTTAGAAGCAATACCCATCTGTTTTGTATTGTAGCAGGTAGAAGTGATCCCCTTTTTTCTGTATTGGGCCAGACACAGTGATGTGAGGCAAAAGTTTTAAAACAATGTGTAAGGCAATACAGGGAGAGGCAGGCAGCCACTAAAAGATTGTAATAAAGAGAAAAGTACTTTTTGTCTGCTGCAAGTGTGATTTATAATTGAATTAAAAGTTCATATAGGTGGAAAATTACATATGCATCATAAATCTAATTTTCAGTCCAGTTACCCATTCAAAGCCCAGTGGACTAACATAAAATTTTTACCATTGAGATTCCTGTGTTTCTTTGAATGTTTAGCTTTTGTGGCCGTTTTCATGTGTGTCTGTGTGTGTTTTGTTGTGTGTTTTTTCTTATCCCTGGAAGCTATGAATATTTTTTGTAATTCTTATGGTTTTTGCAGAATATGAAATCACATTTGATTCAAAAAATGTAATAGCCCCAGGCGCACAGGTGTACTCACAATATTTTTTATGTGCAGAAATTTTAATTCCTAATTGCATATCATGATTTTTTTTCTTGCATTTTCAGACTTTGCAACTACGTATTTCTTAGCTTTTTCTTTTGTACTTTTGAGAGAGAAGTATAATTTCTATCAAAAGAACAATGATCTCCTCTTCCTTATGTCACCTTTCTTGGGAACATACTGCTTTCAGAAGCATATTGATCAGATTATTCCACAACTCTGTTGGAAAAAGTATACCCTAAAAAGAGAGCATGAATTAATCTGCAACAAACATTGGTGTGATACTGCCGCTTGGTTTTCAAAATCAAATGTGGATAACTGTGACTGAAGCATTTCTCTTGATTACAGCACACTTGGTGCAAGGGGAAGAAAAACATCTTCAAGATCTCTGTGCATTGAGGAATTTAAACAAAAATACTCTTGCAGGAGCTAACAGTCATCTTCAGTGGTCCCGTATGGGAGGGAGTGGATTAAGAGCCTTGTGCTGGAGAGCAGTTGTGTGTCCTGTTTGTTTACACTTCCAAAAAGTTGAAGTAATCCTAAAGCAGCTCCAGTGATTCCTGCAAGGCTCTGTAGGATATTGCGAAGCTCAGAAACCATTTGGTCGATGCTACGTTATTAACCCTGGTAGCTGTGACTCAGAAGGTTATGAGAGATTTGTGTGCATATTGTTCCAGGAGGGTGTAACTTCAGGGGTTTTTTTCCTTTCTAGTTTTTATTTTTGAGTTTTTCATTAAAAAAAATGTTTTGCCTCAGGGGGCCCTGTAAATCTAAGCCTTTTACTGCCTCCTGAATTTGGCAGTTGCTTCTCTTAGTTCAAGTCTCTCGGCATGTGTGATGTGAAGCTTTGAAGTAGCTTCTGCCTGGCTGAAGCCTCTCTGGGGACAAGGACAAGAGTAATAAAGTTCATGCTTTTGACACTTTTTTCTTTCTGGCATGTAGATATTTTAACAGCTTAACACAAAACACAGGAATAAGTGAAACTGCTGATTTTTAGTAAAGACCCTAAAAACTACAGAATTGCAAAGGCTGTGTATCTTTTGTGGTTTGGTTTTAATTTGGAACACTAAAATCAGTGGTGTGGAAAAGCATATATATTTTTGACAGAATTTTAATATCTAGTGTTAGGAACTGGTTAATCCATTTAAGAAGTGGAAAATGAGATTCACGGGGGAGATATTTTGTTACAGCCCAATTTTCTTAGATGATGTCCCGTAGACCACTGGCAAATACCAGAAAAGAGGAGGGAAGATACTTGGGAAAACAACACAAGCTTTTCGATCTTTGTAATTCTGGTTCTACAGGGTGTCTGCAAGTCCCATACTCAGTTCAGTGAGCAAATGTTTGCAAAGTCCATGGCAGTCTGTATCCCAAGCAGCAACCAAGGGAAAAACCTCACTGCCTTCACCTTTCCTAGCAGGGCTCTTCAGATGGTATCAGCACGGCTCATGTACTTCCCCCAAGAGTAAAATAGACGTTGGCCACCTCCTCCTGGCTATTCCTAGCTTTTTCCAGTCTGGTTCCCTTAAAAAGAGGTGTCTTGAGGGAGTGGATTAGAAGTAGGACAAATGCATCAGGGAGGAAAAAAAAGCGATTTCAAACATCTTGGCTGTGGCAGGGTGAAAGTCTTACTGCTTGGGTGTTCCCAGCA
Organism: Larus michahellis; assembly: GCF_964199755.1. NCBI lineage: Eukaryota > Metazoa > Chordata > Aves > Charadriiformes > Laridae > Larus > Larus michahellis. The sequence continues at coordinate 36,370,888 of NC_133899.1, read as the reverse complement.
GTGGCATGGAGCACTTCCTGCATCACGCGGGTTAGTGTTAAGTAAGATTACTAGATTTAGTATTGGCTAAAATATATAATGTGATTTTAAAACAATTAGTGTTATGCACCCATTGCTCCGTTTACCAGGCTGGCTGGGTTTGTCTGCTGTGGGGACCCGAATGGCATGGAGGCACCTGTGTTGGTCAGACCGTACTTTGTTTAATTAACTTGAACCATTTGGTTCTGGGTTTAGCGAGGCAGCTTGTTGGGGTTCTGGATCAAAGTTGTTTAATTGGCCCTTACTACTCCCCGGTGTTCGACAGAGTGAAACCTTGTTTTGTAAGCCAAGGAGAAATAACTGTCATTACTGTAAATGTAGTAGTAAATTTTTTTAGTAGAAACTTCATTTATCTTAAACAATAGTGTAAATCTTAGAATCATAGAATGCGTTGGGTTGGAAGGGACCTCTAAAGGTCGTCTAGTTCAACCCTCCTGCAGTAAGCAGGGACATCTTTAACTAGATCAGATTGCTCAGAGCCTCATCAAGCCTAGCCTTGAATGTCTCCATGATGATCTGGTTTTACTTGCAGTTTATTGTAGTACCTTTTGTTCTGCTGTAGAGGTATTTATCCATTTTCTCTGTGTATATAACCATTTGTCATACTAAAATTAAATGTTAGACCTGTATAAAAATTTAAAATCATTCTGTGATGGAAACAGCAATTCCGTGACTCCCTTGACAAGTCAGCAGCTTGCATGGTTGTGAAATCTTGCCTCTTTTTTCCAGTTATGACTGGGAAGAATTGGCATGTTGTTGCTCTTACGAGTCCCTGTTACCTGTGCTTTAGTGAGCTACGATTAAGAGCTGCATACAAAACCTCAGTTATCACATGTTGCAGTCTGTAGGAGCTGAATTCCCACTTCCATGGTGGTGAGAGTGGAAACATGAGGCAGTGAAATAAGTTCAGTCCTTTAAGGCTCCTCCCAAAGGTGGCTGGCACAGAGTGCAGTGAAGTCCAAGGGGTTCTTCAAACTTTTTGTGGTCACAAACCTTGGGAAATAAATGAACGTTGTTAGTGTGACTACGTCTTTCACAATTTTTCAGCCTTTTTTTCCACCTTATGATAAAAGCGGCAGCTAAAAAAAAAAAGCTTTTGACACTTTTGACAGACTTCCACATGATAATTAGATAGTAAAAAGAAGGTGTGGGTTGGCAAGGCATTAGATATGAATGATATGCAAGTTCCTATGCATTTTTCTTTATGCAATGTTGTTGTGCTGAAGATGAAGCCCTCTGAACAGTTGTGTAAAGCGGAGGTTTTAAAGTGAAAATGAGTTGTTTCCATTTGAAATAATTGAAGAAAAGCTGGAGCGACCTACTGGCACTCTCGTTTTTATTTCCAAGTAACTCCTGTGTCTAGGTAAGAAGTTCTTAATGCAGCATTGTATGCATATAATCTTAGAACTGTATGCATTAGCTTTCAGTTATACCCAATGTCTTATTTATTAACTTTCTGGAATAATAACCTTTTTCTTGCACTGTATGTTCTGAGAATTACCCTTTCCTGCCCTTTGCATCCTGATGAAGGTGCAGGAAAAACAGTTGAAAGAGAAGGTGGTGTCTGTGGTTTGTATCAAGGAGGAATGGACAGAGGGAGGGAAGATAAAGAAGGGCCTTGATGCAGCTATAGTGTATGAATTTTATAATTAGTCCCCAGGAAAATGGATTGCGAGGAGATATGCATGAGACAGAAGAAAATACATGGGATTTAGTATTCTTGTGGGATTTTGAGACATCCAGCTTAATTTGGCAGGGTATCATCAGCAGGTGAAAGGTAGCGGTGGCAGCAGAATTGGGTTCAGGTAGTGGCAACTGCTGGTTCTCTTTCTGCTGCATCAAACTGCATGCTTTGGATATTGTGCATGTTCTGGGGGCTGTGACTGCTAGGAGCCTAATTCCACACTGGATCCCAGCTCCTTCCATGACAAACAGGACCCACTCCTATCTGCTGAAGCCCCCTGAGCTCAGCTCCAGTCCTGCCAGCGCTGCCAGTTCTCTGCAGTATCTGCTGGTGGGAGACACTCACCCCCGCCCTGGGACGGTGACTCCCAGAGCAGCTCACAGAGGTGGCTGTGTCCCTGCATGTTCTGACTTGACATGTGGGGCAAGCTCTTCCATCAGGTTAGTTGCAGGGACTTGTCCTTGGGCAGTCGGGAGCCAGTTGTGAGGGCTGGGTAGCAACTCGCTGCTGGCACCGTGTACAGGCTGTGTACAGGTGACATCTGGACCCTTGGGCTTGGTGCTGCACACCAATATGTTCCTCGGAGTCTGTTTGATAGGCAGTTTCAAACTGTTCAGCCCTTTTTTTAAAACAACAGTGAGGAGAAAATGCTGCCAGCTTTTAGATCCTAATTTCTCTGCAAATTTTTAGCACCACTTTTGTTTCTTGAGAGAAGGTCAGGCTGAGTTCTGGAGGACTGGGCACATCGGGGGGAACCTTTTCCCACCACACCGCTGCTCTATCCCATTTGCCATGCTGCGAGTCTTTCAGAAATCATACTTTGCAGCAGAGATGTGAGCTGCCAAAATAGCAGATGATAATTCCGCTGCATGTGCTGTAGTGTCTGATAGCACTGGTGTTAATCTAACTTCATCTACAGGTCTTGGCAGCACAACTGAATGTCTTCCAGCCCTTGCCTCACCTACCCAGCAGAACAGCTAAAGAGACCCTGCCTGAGGGCTGTAGGGGTAGGGCTGGGTAGATTGTACCTGTGATGGGTGCAGGGGATGTATCTTCTGCTCTGCCCTGGCCCCTCTGCAGCTCAGGGGCTGTGTGGAGGAAGCAGGAGGTGCAGAAGTGGAAGAGGGACCTGGGGTAGGCTGGGATGAGGGAGGGTCTGAGCAGGTCGGTGGGGAGGATGAGCTCGTGGGGAGCAGGCTGGTACGTCTGGTGAGGGATGCTGGGAACCGGGAGAAGGAGGAACAGGGCAAATAGAGGGGCAAAGGGATAGAAAGGGGCTAGACTATGAACAGGTTGAATCACAGAATGGTTTGGGTTGGAAGAGACCTTTAAAGATCTAGTCCGACCCCCATGCCATGGGCAGAGACATCTCTCACTAGATCAGTTTGCTCAGAGCCCTGTCCAACCTGGCATTGAACACCTGCAGGGATGGGGCAACTTCTCTGGGCAACCCATTCCAGCATTGTAACAGACATGGAAAAGGTTGAAAAGCAGAAGCCTCCAGAACCAGCACCGTGACAGCATAGTCCTTGCAGAGTTTGTAAGGAAATTCAGATTTCTTGGGTCTTGCCTTTGCTCTGCTGTAGGCAGTTATTTCTGAAATAAAATATTTTGTTATTTCTGGTATGGATCCACAGATGCTAATACACTCTCCTTGCTGTCGGTTATTTCTGTGGGTGAAGCAGCAGGCAGAAACTTCCAGCACCTCTGGAAAAATTAGGAAAATTATTAAGCTGTCCTTCTTAAACTCTGGGAAGTTAGAAAATGTTAGAACTAAGGCTGCATAACGAAGCTTAAAACACAACTGTTTTATTCATGTGTTTCTAATTACTTCATCACTCCTTATAATTTTTGTTGGAATTCTGCCTTGCTCATTTAACGAGATAGACTTTCCATGAGTCCAATAAATCCAGTAAGTGTATTTAATGTAAATTTGAAATCCAGTAAATATAAAGCCAGTAAATTTGATGGCCAGTTCAAAAGCCTATCCTTTTCCGTCAAGCAGAGATAGAAAGGCATTGAAGTACTTGTAATACAGTAAAAATATATATATAAAAATTAAAGATATTTTTCTAGGAATTTTTCTTTTTTAATGAAAAGGGAATGGGAACCATCACACCCTGTGAATGACTGCTCAAAATGTGTTTTTCAGTAAAATACTTGGGGTTTGGGTGTTGGGTTTTTTTGGTGGGTGTTTGGTTTTGGTTGTGGTTTTGTGGTTTTGGGTGTTTTGGGTTTTTGGGGTTTTTTTGGTTTGGTTTTTTTTTTTTTTTTTAATCAATAGTGTGCTTATGAAGCTGTCTTGTTTCCATTAAAAAAAGGGAGGCGTGGATAGAATATAGTTGCTCATGTGTGACTCCTTTGCCTTAGTGGCACTCACTGCTACAGAGGTTGCTTGTTGGCTTGACTGTAACTGGGGATGCTTGATCAACTACATTGTTTTTCATTTCTCTTCAACTTTTGACTTTGCAAATACAAAATGCTTGGTTTTGGTGAAGAATAAACATTTGCAAACTGTTTGTTACAAGTAAGACTACTGAGTAGCCCTGGGGGTGAGACTTCTCTGCCATGGAGAGAGCCTGACATCTGGGGGTTTCCCTAAATGGTCATGTTAAATTTTGGGAGTATGACCTTCTGATCGGTGTATCTTGCCATGAAGTTATTTATTATGTTTGTATCTTTTACGTAACTAAGTATTTTAATGCTGAAGCTTTTCTGTACTAGGCTTTACTCTTGTCTGTCTTCTGCTAAACGGAAGGGTATTTTGTAAAAAGGCATCTTCTGCTGGCCTTGTCTGGCTTACAAAGTTGATGTGCTGTGGGCAGATGTGGTTTTCTGAACTATCTCTTTGGTGCAGTAGGGAGAAATGTTTTCCAATCAGTTTCAGCCTTTTTCCCTCCTCTCATAAATCTAATGATTTCCAAGTTCAGTATGTTGCTGGGCTTACTGCCCACGGAAATCACTGCTCTGTGCTGGGTGAGGAAGTTTACTGTACCTGGGTGCTGTTTTGGGCAAAGCTTATCACTCAAATTGTCTTTACATACTTGGAGACCGCTAATCTGTGTTCAGGACTGCTTTTAAAAATGTACCTGTTTGAATCGTAAATAAAGATTGCAATGTTAAATGGTGTCCTGGCATGTTCTCAATTTGACTTCTGAAGTTGTAGCCTACCAAGAAGAGAAAAGAAAGGACCAAAGAGGGGAAGATAAGTAAGTAAAAAGTTCTCATAAGTGAGAACCCTGAAAATATTGAATTAATTTAGTTTGAGTGGCTATACTTGCCCTACCTTGTGTCTGTACACTTGGACACAGAGGTATCCCTTATGCAAGGTCTACCCACATCAAGAGCTAAGCACATGTGAACTTTTGTTCTAAGGCTGTCTGGCCGTATTAGCTTTAAAGGTTTGTCTTTGCTGGTAGGCTCCACTTTATCATGAAGGTTGAAGCTCAGATGCTTGGTAATCATGGGGTGACAAGAGCTTTATCAGCCAGGCTTTCTGCAGGGTTTGTTGTCACTAGTACTTCAGCTCAGTGCCATTAGGAGATGGCTTTGGGGAAAGGATTGGCTCGGCACAGCCTTCACCCATCTAACCTCTCAGGTGAAACTCATACGGGAGAAGTACTGACTGCTGCCAGAAGGAAATCAGTCCCGGAAAGTCCTTGAGGGAGAGGAGCAGTCATGAGCCAGGCTCTGCTTGGACCTTGGCCTGGGGCTTGTTCCCAGCCAAGGGCGGATCAGACATCTGCTGGCTCTCTCCCTCTTACTGAGGTCTCTGTGTAGCCTTGGGGAGATAAAATACTGCATTAGTTGATCAAAGCATATCTGTAAACTTTTTTTGACAAACATGGAAGCTACAAAATAGATTATCTCAGTCTCCTCCTTTGTCTCCTCCTCCACGAAAAGCTGGATTTCTTTTAAAAACAGGCAACGCGCATGTCATTGTAGCATTGCCAAATGCTGCAGAGGATGGGGTCAGCCTTGGAGTACAGCTCCTTTGCTCTGTCAGGGCAGCAGGACCACGCTTACACAGTGTGCTGGGAATGGCATCGCTGCTGGGGGAAATTTGTGATAATGCCGTGCACTCCATTGTGGTAAAAATAAGAATATGATCTCATGCTAGGGAATCCAGTTCAAAATAAAAAGAATGCAAATTGGCTTTAATTAGAGGAGTTGCATTTTAAACCAAATAATTTTTCAGATTATGTATGTTTCTCTGTTTCCTGAAACAAACCTGATTTTTTTTTTTTTTTCTTTTTAAGGGTAGGGAATAAAGGGATTTTCTTCCTTTTCTGTATCCAGCAGTCGTCTTCCTGGTTATTACCAGGACATCTAACAATCTATCAAATGCAGTGTCTCTGGCTGTGTTTGAGGCCTTGGCAAGGGCAGTTTGTTCTTTCTGCATTAATGTCAGTAAAGATTTTTTGCTGGAGAGTGGGAATGTATGGTCTGAAGATTTTAGAATAAAAAATTATATTACTATCAATTATATTATTATATTATATTATGTTTGTCAGAATTAAATGAAAGGAAGACTTAACCCTAATTGAAGACAAAGATGGGCAATATGGGAAAATACCAGTCTGTTGTGGGCATCCTGTGTGCTTTTTTTACCTCTCCCATCCAAGCAAGGCTGTCACTATTTAAGTCAAGTACTTCTCGTGAGCCCTAGGTAACCTGGCAATAGTGCAAAAAATTGTACATTACTGTGAAAGACAGTACTGAACAAGACAGATTATAAAAGAAGACTTAAAATAGTTTTCTAAATTTGAAAGAACTTTTTCCTTTAAATATTTAGATTGTGATTTGTCTTTGTGACAACCGGCAATGAAATCTAATGTTAATACTGCATTAATTTCAGAAACTAAAATATTCACGAGGTACAGAGTTCTGAAGAAAAGTCAGACCACTGCTGGAAGTGAAGCCATTCACTGAGAACAAGTAACCAGAGTTTGCAAAAGTGATAAATCTGCTTTTGACATCAATAACCCTTTCTGCAGGTGCAGGAGGAATGTTGTGTTCTTTTTGTATTATGTTGCTTAGTTTGAGTCTACAGAAAACAATTTAAAAAGCTGTTAAGCCTTTAAGAAAAGTAAGTGCAGAATGTTTGGGTTTTTTTTTAATCTTACAAATAAATGCTATTGATTAGAGGCCGAGACTTTCCAATTCTTAATTCTCGAAGGATACACTTATGAAATAAGCAAAACGCAATCTATTTCAAATCAATAACTATGGATTACTTTCTATTGATGTAATCTTAGTTTTAGTAAGTCTTTAATTTCTCAAATGGAAAAAGTGTTTTATGAGCTTATGTATTTCTGAGGTTTAATAGGATTTTCAATTTGGTTTTTTAAACCTTAGGCATATATGATTATTATTTTCATTAAAATGCAGATTATAAAAAATTATAGGTAAAAAGTTAAAGGTTCAAGTAAATTTGAGTATCAGTTGCCATTCTAGCATCTAATATGGAAGTTAGGAAAGTGAAGAAATATATGCAAACGTAAGTAGTTTCTTAAGTGTTTATATAGTGCGCTCTCTAATGTAACGTAAAGTTGCATTTAATTGCAGATCGACTGGTGACTGATATGTCTTAGTGGTTTCTTGCCAGTGTGAATCAACTTTTCTCTAGGAAACAAGATAAAATAAAATTGGGTTGTAATGTGTTACCATGGGCTGACATCACTAACTTTTAAATGATGTTTTAAATCAGTTTTCTTGCCCTTTAAATCTGCCCTGACTGCAAGTAAAACTAAATCTTTCTGCTTTGCTTGCATATGGCATAGTTGAAGAGTCCAGTGGAGATATACAGGTTTTCTAAAGAAAGTGAAAATATATTGAGCTAAGTACTGATAAAGTTTCTAAGGAAACGTTTTGTGTGTACCGGTGTATGGTTTTTATCTGCGTGTGGTTTAAAACACGTTTAAGAGAAGCAAATCTTGCATCGAAGTTGGTTCTTTTTGTCTAAAGGTGCTAAACAAAAGCTGAAGTCTTGTTCGCGTACATCACGTGATGAATTTGAGTTCATCCCTTGCTATCTTTTGTAGGATGACTTGGATGTTGAGCCGTGGCTGTGACGTGGAGATGAGAGTCATTGTAAATATTCTCGCGTGTTCCACAGTCTGCTTTTCTTCTCTTGTTCTTAAGGGTGTGATACAAGCATATCCTCAGTACATCACTGAGAAGATAAGACGGTAAAACACAGCCCAGCTCTTCTGCCCTGCAATACCTCTGCTAATTACCCTCCTGGTTCTGTTCTTTATGAATTCACGTTAGGCTGTGTCTTCAGCTTCTTAACTCTAGGCAGATCCCATGATGTTACTTTTTTCAAGCTACTATCCTTGCATTAATATTATGCTACAGACGGTCATCTTTACTCTCCTGACTTTTGTTCACAATGTTTGGGGCTTTTTTTTATGTTACGAACTGATCCCAGCATAGTCTGGAGGAATGATAATTTGTTAAAACGTTTTCTATTGATTTCTATGCTCAACACAGCCAGCACAGTAACTCTGAACTGGAAAGCATTTACACTGATAGACCTCTTCTGGGGAAGATTCCTCTAATTTATTGATGTGTCAAAAATTTCTTCCACTTAAGCAGTATTGAGGAAGATAATTTTTAACTGGTTGAATTCCAAATAGAAGCTCATCTACCATCTGTTAGGGAAAAACCGGTAAGCTGCTGGTTATAGCTCGACAGCCACAGGCAGGTCAAGGGCACATGCTTATAATTTTGCTACAGTGATTGCTGACTAATTAGCCACAAGGAACTTTCTGAGAATTTTCTGTTAAGATAATTTTCTTCTCTCCCATTTTGTTAATGAATACAGTGCACCCAGCTGTGAGGCTCTGAGTGATGATTGCTATTATGGATTTATCCTTTCAAATTCTGCTTCTAATTTTAGGAAATTATATTCCCGTCTTTAAGTTTCTAGTGGTAAAACTGTAAAAGGGCAAGTTATTCCTCAGCGCATGTTGGGAAATACAGTAATAATATTTTATAAATACCGGACTACAATAGCTAGCTATATTAGAGGAGGGAAAATACTGTTCACAGAAATAACCGTCTGTAATCCATATATAGTAGATGAGTAATATTTGGATTACAATTTTTTTATTAGTATGGTTTAGAAGTGGTCTGTTCCCACAAGATGATGCTTTACATTACAGTTGCTGCGGTCTCTTTTAGATCACCTATCTCTTGGGTTCCCAGTGCAGTCCAGAGTACAGCATTAGGCGGATGTGTGGGATAGAGATGTCTTCTTCCCGTTTCCTCCTACACATCCATACCTTGTGAGGACATGGAAAAACTAATCTGGTCTGTTCAGATTACTCACTGTGAGATGCACCTGATTGTACCCAACTAGGGCATCTCCTTGCAATGCTAATCACTCTTATCTTAAGTACATGCATTAGAACAGGGATTGAACTGAAAAGTTGTCCTACCTGTTCGGAGACAGTATGCACATGTCCATATGTAAGCTTGTGGATAGGCATGGTATTATTCCTATAGCTATCAGGTTTAAAGATTAGATGTGATTTCTTTTTCCTCACAATCAAAGCTTTCCAGCTAAAAAAGCAGATATGGTGCTTGCGCTTTTATCCTATTTTATATACTTTTATAACAGAATGCAATTAGAGGATTTGACATCATAAAGGCTGTTCCTTTAAGTGTTCAGCTGGCAACCAGTTTGGCTTTCTGAAACTTCATGTAAAGCAACATGCTTTTGCAGTTTTAACTGTAGTTAAAGATTTCTGTCTGTTTTTTCCCTAACCACACAAAATAACAAGATTAAATAGGATAACATTATTTTGGGCTTTAAATCCACTTGCTTCTCACAGTGGAAATCTCTAATCTGGTCAAATCAGGGTCTAGCAGACCAGTCCAGTGTGTACCAGACTTTATGATAAGCTGTTGCCCATATGTGTTGTCATTGTCCCCAGGAGACAAGCCTGGAAAGCTGCTGCTGTGTTTCAGGTACGGTACAATGTTTTGCATTAGAAAAGTGGATGGAGGAAAGATATTTAGTCTGTGCAATACTGTGGACACTAATCTTTTAAACAAAGATGCTTGGCGTGGTGGTGTCAAAGGAAACTAAACGTGCTGTTTTATTTTCCCATTGTTCTCTTGCACAGAGAGTCTTTTGGTCTGCAAACGACCGCTGACATTATGCCACAGAACTTGCTACAAGGAGAATACTTACTTGGTCTTTTCCAGATCTTGCATCTAAGCCTGGCAACAGTGTCCAGGCTGCATTCCCCTGTTTATGTGCCACAGCGAATTGCTTGCCTTCATTTTGTGAGACGTTTTCATTTTAAACCTTGGATTTTTTATGGCTGTGTCTCTTCCTAATTCTCCTTTTTCCTCTCTGCTGCTGTAAATTCAGACAGACTGTATCTATCAAATAGGTTGTCTGGCTGACATCTGTGCCCCAGACTCAAAGATGCATAAAATGAACCAAAAAGGGAGGACAGGATTTTGAAGATGTAGGAGATGCCTGCCACAGAGGCATTTTTTTTCTGCACTGTTAGAGTTGCAAGCTAAACAGATGGCATTGAGAGAGGTGAAGCGGAGAGGTCATTTGAAAGTTAGTGGTAGTGTGACTCCCAGGGAGCTTGAAGAAAATAGTTTAAGTAACTCAATTACTTGCATGAGATCTCAGTGATGATGTGGGCAGGAGAAGAGGAGGTTGCCAAATGTGTACCAAGTGACATGTGCCACATCTGACAGCTTTGCAGAGTTAGTGGAGTCTGAAAAATGTGGGCCTTTATGGGTGGAAAAATGCTCCTGGAAGTGTAGTATCTTCACTGTTCTTACCTGCTTGCTTGGTCAAATCCAGTCTTTAGTTTTCCCTATCTAAATTCAGCTGCCAGATTGTGCTTTTTTGTTTGCTTATTTTTTAATAAATGCTGTTCTTAACTTCCTCTCCTTTGGTGTCGTGGGCTTTCTCAGCAGCTACTGTATTCCACCATACAGTTGGCTGCGTGCTGCGGGTGGAGGATTGCTTTCTGTCCATGTGCTTGTTTCATAAGGCTCTAGTAGTGGTCCTAAAGTTCATAGCAATTTCCAAGGAATGTAAATACTTATACTAATTAATTTCAGAAGTGCAGAGTGTGAAACACTTACCGGTATCTTTCAATGACAGAAAGTATTCCTACCAGTTAAGCTCAATTCAGGCTTGTTGGCACAATCTATATCTCTATCCTAGAAGAAGGGCATCTCTGTGCACAGGTGATGTTGCGTTTTCACTGCCATTCTTTGCTATGTTTTCCATCATGCGGATTATCTTTAATTTTTGCTGGAGACCACTACTGGAATTCGCTGTCCCCAGCAGGCTTAGATTTTCTTTTCTGATGTCCTGCAGAGTGTCTAAATTCAGGCACAACTCTGGCAAAGGCTTTAAGATGCTGCTTTTAAAGTGTTATAATAGTTTCTAGTAACCCACACCCCCATTGTGCTAGGTACTTTACAAACTTATAATGTACAGAATGTATCCTGAAAAATTTTGGAAGTACTTAATGTACAATTTGATCCTGTTAATTGGTGCTCCAAAGAGACCGTGTAGATTGAATAAACTCAAATGTATTTGCCAGTCTTTTGAGAATTGGTACCTAATGTTTCCACTGCTTAATTAGCTGCCATGGTCTAAACTGGACAAGATAGCCTCAAAATTAATGACTGCATAAAGCAAAGGTGAAATATGTTTAATGAAGTAGTTCTTGGGAGGGAAATGCCAAGTCTATTTTAATTTTAATTATTTCCTGCACCATTAATGTACAGTTCAGATTTAGGTTTTCCAGCGGGTAAAATCTATAGTATGCATTTTAATATGCTTCCTTCTAACTACTAGTGTAAGTATGTCATTTAGCTTTAGCCTACATACAATGAAATAATACTGAAATAATTCCTGTAAACAGCATACACGTCCTGTTGTTGGCTTTGCTTCAGATGTTTCTTCACATTTGGCTGAGTTCAAGCAATAAATTGCTGAAAAACTGGAAGGCGCTCTGGAAGCAGATTAATCATCTGACTCAGTATTGTCTTTTAGTTTGCCACAAGAAATCTTTCCAATCTATGAGATCATGGATTAGCTGGTTGGAAAATTTAAAGAGAGGCATGAAGAACATTCCCTTTTTCTGCTGCCTTCTCTTTGAAACCTGCAGAATGTCAGCAAAGCCTAAATGACAAATGACTCTTCTTTCCAAGCTTTACCACAAATATGTATTATGATGAAAAATCAGGCATCTGAATTGATACCTTCTCATTTTATCTAATTTTGGACATTGTAGGTGGCATTTGTCTCATGAGATATAGATTTACATGTTTGAGACAGTGATTTAGACTTGCATTATAATCCATGAAATGAAATGTAATGAACACTTGTAGAAAGTGATTCACTTCAGATTTCTAAAAACAGGTTGCATAAATTTCACTTTAAAAGTCCTTTTTCCTCTCATTGATGAAAAAGAGGTGATCATTAATTCTGATGTTCTATCGATGCTACCAGTGTAGGTGATATGATGTCTGCTCTGTCTGTCCATGGGCAAAAGTGGTGGTAGTGACTGATAAGTAGATCTGATGCTTCAAGGCAGATTGTTTGGATTTGCAGTCTCCTTCATGCACCTTTCAAGATGGTGAACATCTGTGGGTTTTATGACAGCTAGATTGCAAAGGGGTCGCCAAATCTAAGTATATTGACGCTGTTAGAGTTGCTAATATTATTGAATTTAGTTCATATAATTAATTATTTTTTTTGTCTTTTCTGACACCATGCCACTTTGCTTATTTGGCTGCATTGAAGTTGCCACTTTATTGCTCAACATACTCAGATATAATGATCTCAACGGCAAGAACATTCCATCCTCTACTTGCATAACAAACAGGTTACACTTATTTTATAATTGAACTTCTCATTCTTCAGAAAACATAGTTTTATTATCTTCTGTGACTCTCTTCTACCTTACTTGTATATGCATGCAAAGGGGAGGCAAAAAGTGAAGTGTGACTGGACTCTAAGAAGTCTTGTCTTCAGTTGCAATCTTACTGAGAGTTGTTAAGATTCTATTCTTTTACCTTCCCTTGGAAGGGAACTGCATTCAATGAGGTCACAACCATAAAAAGGAAGTTGTAGGTTGCAGCAAAGATGAGGATTCTGTTTCCAAGGATCAGGAGGAATGGTGATAGCGGAAGGCGCGGACACGCTGTGTCCAGAGGAATGGTTTCTTCATGCCTGTTGGTCAGCAAATATGCAAGGTGAAGAGTCACAGCGGCAGCTGGGAGAAGGGGGAAGAATCATAGAATGGTTAGAGTTGGAAGGGACCTTGAAGATCATCTAGTTCCAACCCCTCTGCCATGGGCAGGGACACCTACCACCAGACCAGGCTGCTTAAAGCCCCATCCAGCCTGGCCTTGAACACTTCCAGGGATGGGGCATCCACAACTTCCCTGGGCAACCTGTTCCAGTGCCTCACCACCCTCACAGTAAACAATTTCTTCCTGATATCCAATCTAAATCTACCCTCTTTCAGTTTGAGGCCATTACCCTGTGTCCTATCGTTACACTCCCTGATAAAGAGTCCCTCCCCATCCTTCCTGTAGGCCCTCTTTAGGTACTGGAAGGCCTACGTAAGGCCTCCCTGGAGCCTTCTCTTCTCCAGGCTGAACAACCCCAACTCTCTCAGCCTGTCCTCACAGCAGAGGTGCTCCAGCCCTCTCATCATCTTTGTGGTCCTCCTCTGGACCCACTCCAACAGGTCCATGCCCTTATGCTGGGGGCCCTAGAGCTGGACACAGTACCCCAGGTGGGGTCTCACCAAAGCAGAATAGGGGGCAGAATCCCCTTCCCTCGACCTGCTGGCCATGCTGCTGGTGATGCAGCCGAGGACACAGTTGGCTTTCTGGGCTGCGAGCGCACATTGCCGGCTCAGAAGAGAGCTGTACATCTTAATAGCTATTAGTGGGAGTGATTTCTTACAAGACTACAAGGAAACCAGTGCTACTGATTTACTACTTGAAGATTTATGTTTGGGCAAAATTACTGTGTCTAAACACTTAAAAATTTGTGAACTTGATACTTTAATGAGGATGTTTTCTTTTGTAACAAGGGTTGATCGTTTTACCATCAGCCTATTTCTCTGGGTTTCCTTCTCTGCCCTGAATTTGGGAATTGGCTATTTCTTGTTGACTGAATTCAGAAGAAAACTATGCCCTGTCATATTGAATTTGGCAGAATGGCTGAAGTTTGAATTTGGCTTGTATTGGTTAAATCAAGCTTCTGATTTGGTTGCCTATTGTCCAGTATGCTAATCCATGTTATTTCCAGCTGAGTTAAAGTGTAAAGTCATTAGAGCAGCGTGGGCCTTTTGTTTGTACAAGGAAAGGTTAAGTTCTGCAGGCAGCTCATACTGCTGCCAGCACGGCTGCTAAGCTGAATTTGGGGATTAATTACCTGTAACAGCTGCAGGACAGAGTCCTACGCGGAGCTGAAGTCTGGGTAGGACAAAGTTTGTAAAGCTTTGTCATGGGAAGAGTTTTTCAGCATTTTTCAGGAACTTGAATTCTGATTTAGTTTGTTCAGAACCAGATACTTACATTACCATTGTGTTCAGCCTAATAATAGCCTAATGCTGATATTTTAAATATGCTCTGAAAATCCTGTAACACAATTAACAAGCAACTTAAACTATCTTGGTCTGTAGCTATTTGTGGCCTGTCAGTATTGTTATAGTTTTTGTTTCTGAGTTTTTTTTCTAATTCAGCTTTTGGTAACCGCAGATAGCTGTTGGGGGTGGGAGGGGTAAGGAAGCCAAAACACAGCCTACAAACAGATTTCAAAATCAATTTGTATTGGCACGGTTTGGAGATTAATGGAAGTTTTTTTTTTTTTAGTTTTAAATGCAATTTTCCCCCAGACCTTTCTGATTAAAAGTTTGTATGTATTAGTATTTTTGGACATACTTTTGAATGCACTCAGAAGCTGTCGTTTTCCTGTTTGAAACACTTTGTTGTAAAATTCAACACTTGTTATTATTACACACAAGCCATTTAACTTTCATTTTATGCCCTTGTACAAAAGAAGTGGAAAACTGGTTTGGAATGGAGGAGAATTAAGTACACAAATGAAAACAAATGCCAGCTTTTTCACAGAGAGGGATTGCCTTTAACAGAAGAAATACGTGCTGTGGACTCGCATTAGGAATGAGGGAGAAGTAAATTATGATTGCAGAAAGTAGCACAGCTATCCATTTTTGCTAAAGCATAACTTATTAAGTCTTTAAATGAAAACTGTAATCCAATCATCACTTCCTAATATTACTTAAAATGATCCAGTAAGTTAATACCCAACTTTTTTAGGTTTCAAATTCATCTCCTTAAATAAAACCTTGCAATTTTCTTTAAAAAATGCACTTTTTTTCCCCCCTAATAGATACTGACTTTGACATCTTTGGCATTGCTTTTGTCTTCCTTTCTTCTTCTTTTTCCTAACTTAATATTCTAAGAAATTACAATGTTTCTGTTTGATAGGAACTGGCGTGTAAAGAAAGTACTCATTTAGGAAAAATATCCTTATTACTACTTTTGGGTGGAAAGAATGCATAGTCCTCATCAGGGAGTTGCAGACTTTAAGCTTCTGTGTGTAATTTCCAAATAATGGGTGAATTGTATGCAAAGTAATGACTCTTTTAAGAATTTGCATGCTAAGAGTACAATTACTGAGTAATTCTGCTTTATTTACTGTTTCTATTTCAGTTGGAGAGAATCTTCTCGTAAAGCTGCTGGTGCAAATTAAGAGTTAGCAGATGGGGTTAATATCTATTCTCCAGTCTGTGGACAATAACTTGAAGAAGTGTAGGCCTATCTGTGGCTTATATATGTCTAATGTGTACATTCTGTCATACATGTGAGAGAGAAAAATCTGGAAGGGTGTGTAGTGTGTCAGAAAATATAGCTCTCTACCTGAATGCCTGCCGGCGCCAAAATGTTGTGTTGAGCAGAACAGTGAAGGGTGATGGTTGATCACTCCAGTTCAGACATGTAGATAATTAATAGTGAGGCCCAATTAACACTAAGTAGCCCTGAAGCCAACCTCATGATCACATTTTACTTAGCTACTCATCTTTTTTTTTTCTTTTTATTTCCATCTCTTCCTTTTGGTCACTTAATAACTTTCTTCCTCAAGACGTCGTCAGGTCTGAGAAGAACCTTGGCTTTACCTGCAGCCAGCTGTATAAGGTATTCCATGATGGTTATACGTGGCTGATAATGCATCTTTTTCTGCTTTTTTACTTAGATGACAGTGCCTCTGCTGCAAGCAGTATGGAGGTAATGGATCGCATTGCCTCTCTGGAGCAACGTGTCCAGATGCAGGAAGATGACATCCAGCTGCTCAAATCTGCCCTTGCTGATGTGGTTCGACGCTTGAATATTACAGAGGAACAGCAGGCCATGCAGAACAAGAAAGGACCTACCAAAGGTTTGCATTTCAGATATACGTAAAATAGGTAGCGCAATTCAATGAGTGTTTTACATATATTAAAATAGGGTATTCTTTAGGGCTTTTGAAATACTCAAAATCAACAAATCAAACTCAAATTACATTTGAAATTTAACCTGTTAAAAAGAACACATAAAAATCCAAGTGGTTAAATCTGTGAGCCTTCTACAGTTCCCATGAACCAGCGAAGCATTTACATATTCTTAGTGCTTAATCCGCTATCTGCATTTAACTGTGGCTGCCGTTTCCTGACTTTTGATCAAGATTAGTTTATAAACTCTTTAGGGAATGCATTGTCTTCTGTGGGTGAAACTACTAATAGGTACTTTTGCTTTTATCCAAAAAATTAATTAAAATAAAATGTAATTTTAGTTTAATTAAGAACCTCTTAAGTGTCTTTGGATGGTGCAGACATAGCCAAAGACAGAGCTCTGAGCTACCACAGAGTTGACGTGACTGAGGAGATGGTGCAACACCAGCTGCTCAGCTACAAAGGGAAGGTAGAGCTGCGGTTGGTGCCTGACCCTGTTCCAGAGCAGCAGATCCAGAGCCAGCGAGGTGGCAGGAGTGGCAGACGGTGCCACTCGGCGATATGCTGTGCTGTGCCTGTGTGCCGCAGCACACGCTCTCTTGGTCCCTGCTCTGCAAGGAGGAGTTTGTCGGTACACAAATCAGAAAAGCTGGAGCTTAACATCCAGCACTTTGCAGTAGTAGAGGTTTATTAGAGCCCAACCGGTGTGATTTACTGTAGTCTGTGAGGCTGCAAAAGCCTGGGACACTGTCTGTCAGCAGCTTAGCAGGAACGTGTGATGTATTTTTGGGTAATCTTAGGAGTAAGAGTCGTGCAACCTAGATGTGGAAGGAAAGTATGGCTGACTTCACAGGCTCTCTGCTGTCTAAATTAAGACATTAATTTCTTTTGCGGTCCCGATATGTATTAATATAAATTAAAAACTTAATTCACGTTGGAAGTATGGTATCTAATTATGGATTCATAATTTTATCAGCTGGAAATTAGGACTTCCTTTCATCTTGGTTAAATCTTTGTGACTTTGCAACAGATATTTACTTTTAGGCATTGATTTAACAGAATAGGTAAGGAACTAATTAATTTGCTGAACTGAGATGTCGTGTTTGTTTTAATGTTTTGTGTCTGGAGACAAGGAAAGGAGAAAGGGACAGAATTACAGAGCCAGATTAGTTGATCATGCTAGTTGTCAGACAGAATATGCAGTAAATGTCTGTGATGTTGTTTTCTGTTCTCTTCACGTTCTGTTGTATTCTCCTCACTTTATCTTTGTCTGATTGCAAAAAATAAAATTAAAACATCAGATGAGTTAAACGTTACTAAAGATGCTGTCCCAAAGCATAGCCTCCACTGTGATAAAATGTTCCACCGAATCTGGTTGTACAAGGGATTAAGAGGCTTTATGTTGCCTGTAAAATAGATATTATCTGATGCGTGGAAGAAATAAAGTCTAGTAGTTAGTGCTGAGTTGTAACCAAATTGGTGGTTCTTGTCTACTGGCTTTACTTAGCAAAATACAGACCAGGTTTTCATGGATTCTGTGAGCAGAGTTGAACTCTAAATCAGGAGATGCTTTCTTGGTTGTGGCAGATCATTAACGCCATAGTTCAATGTACATTGAAGAAAAGCTGCTGTAAGCCTGTCCCTCTGCCTTCTATGGCTGTTTGGGTTTTTTTTGGTTTTGTTTTTTTTTTTTTTTTATAAGGTGTGTATATGGCATGGATACTTAATGTGTGTGTGAAATGATGTGTAAGCTTTACTGTGATAATGCAAATGGCAGACTACAAATGTTAATTGCTCTTACATTACAAATTACTGACATGAGTCCTGATAATTGCCAACTAAATCCACCTACTTTCTGGAAATAATTGCTACTGTAACAATTTATGTAAAGAACTTTAATTTTACTATATATTGGTTGTATCGTTAGTGTATGGTCAGCCTTATTAAATATACTCTATAAAATGAAACAGATTCTGAAGTATCCTCATCGTTTGTTTCTTCCAGCTGTTTTGTCCAATATGATACGTTTCACCCGATGGCCTATTTTTCCAATAGTAGGCACAACTACTTTATAATGAATTGCATGCTATTACTTAGCATAAGACTAAGTTGCATTTCAGTATTTTAGCTTGCAATAGCCTTATGGAGGCTCCTGATGGAGACTGTTAGGACAGGGGTTTGCTTAGACATGGACAAAACTGGAGTGGAGGCTTCTCGTGTTTTTCCACTTGGGCTGTATGGACTTGATCTGTTTTCTTTCTGTTTATCATTTAATGACTATTCCCACATTTAGAATTGTAAAAAAGTGGAATTTGATCTCACAAAGTGAGATCTAAGTCTATGCAAACTGGGGCTTGAAGCATGTTGTGTGCTGCTTCTTTCCTTTGATCTATACATTAAGTTGATCAGGATTAAACGTGTGTGTGTGTCAGGGGGAGGTTCGTGCCTTTGTTAAAAACAAGATCCCCAGTGTACTGTTTAAAGTCTGGAACACGAAGCTTCATGGGACAGAAGACTACATTTTTCAGAGTACTTCAGATTTAAAATTGATTTAAAGATTTCAAGTTTCAGGCTTTCAAACTTAAAATGGAAAAAAGCTTGAGCTTGTTTTCAGTCTCTGTGTGTTCTTGTACTAGACTTGAGCTAGGCAGCCTAAAAGCAGCGTGCATCATGGAAAGTGAGCTGCTTATCTTGTCCATTTGTAATGGTGTTTTGGGGTTTTGTTTAGGATTTTTTTTTCCCCTTCCTTATTTAATTCAGCTACTTGGTGGAGTTCAGTATGACTTCCTGCCTTTGTGTTACTTGTGTTTGTTGTTCTTTCCTTTTGCAATTATTGGTTTGTTTATAAATTTAACAGCCCTATTAATCCATAGATCAGACTATGATTAAAAAAGCTGCTGCTGAGGCTGATAAACATGTCAGTCCTGCTACCACAGGTAAGACCTTGAAGCAACAGAACTTCCAAAATAAATGTTACTGACAAAGCAATAATACCAACGCACTTGAGTTCTGACTTCTAACAGCAATGACATGTTTGGGGTTGTTTGACTGTTATGTCAGTTACCGCTGGTGTGAACTAGTTCCAGAGTAAATAGTAGATTAATTGAATAATATATAGTTTTTCTGTGTGCCGTGTTAAGTTTCATGGCATTGCTTTCGACACTAGCAGACCACAGGGCTAGATATTTAAATCTCTAATTCCAGAAGCGTGGGTTCTGGGTTGGTGCGGGATTGGAGGTAAAACCTCTGTTAAGGGTTGCAGGGTTTATTTCTGGCTGCTGCTAGTTTCGATTTCCTAAGGACAGGAGAATAAGTAGACTCCAGCTAGTTCACTCCAGCTACTTTTTAATAGGCATTTTTTTTATATAACTATAAAGAAGGAAAATATTTTAATCACTTGCTTATTTAGCTTTAATTGTTCTAATTTGTGATCTCAAAGCCTCATTGAACTTTTGTGAGCTACAGAAATCTGGTCAGGAAACAAGCCTACAGCTGCTCAACTGTAGCTATCTGTAATTCTGTACTACGCAACAGAATCAGTTTTATACATACCGATTAATTACGGCATTGCAGCAATTAGTGAGGAAACAAGCAGTAGGGCATGCAGCATGAAACTGTAGAAAGAATTTAATTTGGAAGAGTGAATACTGTAAAAGTAAATTGGATCATGATATCTGAATCCCTTAATAAAAGATAAAAATAGAGTCACAAGAAGCCAAAGTACAGTAAATTTTAGGTGTTTCATATAAGCTCTAAAGACAGCATGAGTCTGTTCAAATAGATCATGGAAGCCAGGAGGCACCATGAATTAATTTAAGTCTTGTTTAGCATTTCCTTAAAGCTTCCCATAAAATCAGAACGCCACTGCTGCTCTTATCCTTGGTAAAAATTATACTGTCTCACCCTGCCAATCTTCTGCAGTTATAGGCTCTTGGATCCTCAGTGAGCATGGCGAAAATTTTCTTCTTTTTTTTCTTTATTGACTTGTTTTCATATCATCCTTCAGTCTTCTAAGCCAAATAAGCCTCGTTCATTCGATATTTCCTTATAGGTTGTTTCCTAAATTTTTCTCCTCTGAACAAATAAGTGATGAATATATAACAAATAAGTGTATATTCTAACAAAGTTTCAGGACAAAGTTTCTCTTGAGAGTTGCATTCCCAAATAGCCCGTATTTACTGACCTAATCTTCTCAAGGCACAGGCTTTCACATCTATCTTCTTCTGTTCAATATAGGAAAACTTCAGGTGAACAAGTCAATAAATGCTCTCGGTGCTACAGTAAGATGTTATCATAATATAACCTGTATTACAGGGACTGTATACAATTGTTAGTGTTTCAGTGTAGCTTTTTAGATTATTTCTCCTCAGCAATCTTTTTTCGAAGAGCATTTCATAGGTGTTCTCTCTGCCATCCTCTCCAAGTTCAATGAAATTTTATCTTGTGTTCCTTAAGTGACTTGTGACTGCTGCCTCCTCTTGTTGTTTCTCTGAACAGACAGGCTTTTGGCATCTTTACAAAGCTGGCTTGTGATACTAAGTTCTGTCAAATTTCAAGTGATTCAAGCTTTCTTCCCTGCTGTAGAGAGCGCACTGGTCATGTTTGTGTCTGTGTTTTCAGACTATGGGCCCTTGTAGCTTTCATGTTTGTACTCATTGCTTGCAGTTTTAACTACTGTTTGGTTTTGCAACTAATTTCTAACTTACTTGAATGGGACTTTTCTGTTATTCTAATATTAATGACAGGTATGACACATATATCCTTTTTTGAGCCAACATTTGATAAGACAAATGTAGGTAGATAATGTCAGCTCATTAAATCCCCTGTTCTGCTGATTTCAATCCCTTTTTCTGACTAAAGGGTAGAATTCCTTTCTGTCAAACATAAGTCTGTGTTCTTTGAAAGACCTTTTGGGGCAAATAGGGATTTCTTAGTAGATAATTCGCTTGTGGGAAACCTGCAAGAATGTTGAGGTTTTCCAAGAGTTGCTGGATGGCCACCTGCCTTCATTTTTAGCAGGCCCGCCTCTGAATGCTATCGAGGCGGGCGAGAGACTAATGCTCTTTTAAGAGAGCAGGATTGTTCTTGGTGGCAGTGACTACCTTTGCACTGGCCTTTAAGCTCCTTGAGCTAGGACAGAGTTTTACAGATGAGAGGGGTTATAGAGTTGTGTCCTTAAGCCATACAAAGATGATTTGCTTGATATGATGATTAATAATAATAATAATAAAAAATTTCCTCCCTGTTAAAACCTTCGTTTATGGTGAATTTGGCAATAGTGAAACAAAAATGGCATACTACGTGAATACTTTTAAATATTTTAATGTTGTTTGCTGGGGAACAAAAAGAAAGGCAAATGAAAGCAATGATTTCATCTGATGCTTGTTTTACAGCAAGACCACTGGTACAAACCCTGCCTTTAAGGACTACTGTCAATAATGGAACTGTGTTACCAAAGAAACCAAGTGGCTCTTTACCTTCCCCATCAGGAACCAGAAAGGAAACTGTATCACCAGCAGCAAAAAGGTATGCATCTATCAGAAACCTTATAATTGCTAAATTGAAAACATGGCATATCTCCTCTTTTAAGCTTCTAGATGCGTAGTTTTTCTTACTTGCAAAGCAACGGTCTAAATATTTAGTTTAGAAAGAAAAGGAGAGATGGATTTCTTTCTAAGACACTTTAAACTTATTTGTTCTAATTAGAATTAAGGTGATTACCATTAATATTGAAAGAATGCACAATGCTTGGTGTACTGGATTGTATTATTTTCTTGCTACTGCAGTCTAGCATATAGAGACTAAAGCATTTCTACTGTGCTGTTGTGCAACATGACATGAAAAGTAGCAGAAGAATTCTTTTAGTAGCTAGTAGAAAATAATAGTCTGTGGAGAAACTGTGCTATCATTACACATCAGTATGTTAACTTTGGTGGTTTTCTCTCACAGAAAACTATAGAAACTGCATGTGCAATGTTAGAAGCATCTCGGGTAGGAGGAAAATTCATTGACTAGCACATATTTATGCAAATGAAAACATCCATCTTTAGATATCTTACCATTAGCATGTATTTAAATCCTTTAAAAAATAACTGCTCTGTCTCAATTTGCTTTGTGTGCGTGTGTAGTTGTTTGTACGTGGGATACATGTTTTATACATCTAGGTTACAAGGAATGCAATGGATTGGGTCCAGCAAGTTCAAGTTACACGTGACAGTTATTGTGGTGCTAATCTGCTCTATGGTTTGCCTGTAAAAGATAATAGGGTGGTGTTCAGGGTTTTTTTTTTTTTTACATTTCTTTTGTTGTGTGTCATCTTCATCTTTTTGTAGTAATGATGCTGTCAAGTCTGAGGAGGGCACGTTGTGGAGATGTAATGCTTAGCAGCATTAACCTGCTAAGATCTGAGGTCTCTTTTGTAAAGAGAATTTTTCCTTAAAGGGGAGATGGTGACTAAGGATATGCCACTGTCTTGCTGTGTTGAAGAGGACTGATTTTCCAGGAAACTCCAGGTTTTGTTATTGTAGAGAAGAGAGAAACTACACTATGCACAGTTAAAACTGGAAAACACCATATTTGTATGTGTCACACAAATGAACTCCCATGAGCTCCTATGAACTGGGACTCAGTGCAGCCGTGGGTTGTGGCAGGTTGTCTTGAATTAGCCTTTAAGATAAGATAAGGAAGGCAAATACTGTAGAAACTGTTCCATTATCAGAATTATATTACCAGAATTCTTAAATGGGTGAAAGGACTTGCCTTTTTTAAAAAAAGAAAATTTATTACTGTTTAAAAAGGAGTACTCTTGTATATCCTGAATTTTTAAAGAAATTAATTATTTACAGATTATTTTTTCTTAATAATTCTCATAATTTCATTCTCACTAATAAAGTTTCAAGGGGTAATTATAAAACACATGAGAGAGCACAAGTGCTGGCAGACTTCACTTGTGTACAGAGGGTGGGATTCCTGAGTCTCTGCACTCCATCTCCAAGGTTCAGCGTAGGACTTTCTGCCCCAGAGCGTGGTGGATGAAATGCTGATCAAGGTCATACTTGTACTTTCTCTATTTGAGAGTCCTTTGTGTAATTCAGGTGGTCCATCAGGTATTGCCTGCGGCCTGTAGGCGTTATCCGAGCTCAGGATCCCTGTAGATAAGTGACACCCTGCAGCCCTTCCACCTGGCCCATCTGCAGTCTGGGTACCCGGAGTGCCAGTGGGAAAGCCCTTAGGCAGCATCCTTAGGGAGCATTTTTGGACTGTCTTGGTTCCTGTATGAGAGAGTCTTCCACAGGGTAAAGATTTAATGTCCTTTTATTATGCTTTATCCCTTCTCTTTGCTGAAGAGGCTAGACTGAAGATGCTTTAAATATGTGGTATGAAAATGTATATTCAGTTTTGGAAAAGAAAAAAATACGTGTGGGCAGTTTTGCTGAAAGAGATGGGCACTTGCTAAGAACGCTTAGGAGGGCAGGGTTATTCCATGTCCTGAGAAAAGGAGTTATAAATCCAGATGCTGTGCGATTCCTATTCCCTTCAAATGCCCTAAAATTCTGTATTGATTGTCTTTAATATGCAATTTTTTTAAATTTTATTTTTTATTGAATTATATTAAAGTATATTTCCGTGCCTTGCCTATAAATTTTCTTAAAGAGGAAGAGAGGGGAATGGTAAGGAGCTCACCAATGAATTACTGTGCAAAACTTTTTTTTGATAAATTATTCTCTACTCTTGTCTTTTGGTAATGAACCTTAAAATAACTGATGGGATTTCATGTTTTTATAGTAAATTATGCTCCAAATAGTAAGTATTCAAAGATGATATATTAAGTGTTCCAAATAGCTTTCCTGCAAATAGTCAAGTAGATTAATTCATTCTGCATTAATTAAGATGAATTAATTCATGCTTTGTATTTATACTGGCCCCTTTTACCTTCAGGAACTGTATGTGTGTATGCATAAAACAGTAATGGAAATACATCATCAAGATCAAATAGCTTCCTTTTTTTTAAAGGGTAGGACTTGTTTATTTGTGTTAGAAGCTTCACTCAGTTTTGAACTCTGTTTATAGATGGTGTGTAATTTTAGCTATTTTTTTTTTTAGTTCTGATTTCTGCTAAGCAGTCATGTTTTTACAGCGCTCTTTTCAAATAAACTGTTTCCAAAACTACTGCTACTTTGTAGCGTAGGTATTCTTTAGGCAAAATATGGTGACATGGCATAGCAGCTCTAAATAGTAGTGAGTTTATAGATGTTTTAAAACTTAAGTCCTGCTTGGATACTTTTAATAGGTTTCCTTTACAACATAGGTGCAGAATTGAAAACTTTGACACTTTTCAAAATATAAAAAAGGTAAAACTTGAAAAGTGAAAGAAAAAGAGAGGGGGAGTAAGAAAGAAAAGAAAATGTGGGGGTTTTTTTCTGAGTCATCTTCTAAACCTTTGGTCTGCTGTTGGGAATTACAAATATCTGCTAGGATGACTATAGTAGAAAATATAATCTTTGATTTTTTTTTTTATTTTTTTTTTTCTTACCTATGATCATATTTTCAAGAGATGCAAACATCCAGGTGAATGGAGTCCTTCCCAGAGGTTTCACTGAGCAGCCTTATGAAAAAGGGGATTACAAACAAATAACTTCTGTTTCCTCCGTTTTCTGATTCTTTCACCATTAAGCTTAGGAAGTGTATGATGTCCAATTGAAATGACATCAGTCTGTCCCTTGAAACAGTATGTTGTGCATATTTATATAAAAACATGCAAATAATCTCCGTGGGGACCAAGTGTGCATCCATACATTCTGCTGCTTAGAAATAGATGTACTTACTGATATGTCTGCAGACACAATCTCATTTCATACAATAGCTGGATGTAAATATGTTGGTTAACTCGTTTGAACCCACAGGTTGGTATATGGCTTATCTGCCTTGCTGGATTACCAAGGAAATGAGGTTCAGAGTTCACTACATTTTCTGATTTCCCATTTAATATTTGAAATGGAAATGACTTCTTCTGGCAGGAGTATAAAATTGGAGGTAATAAAAAAGGCTCGAGGCTGAAAGGGTGGAACTAGCAGGCTTTTATTTGAGTTCTGCCACATAGTCTTTCGATGACCTTATGCAAATCACTTAACCTCTATGCATATTGGTTTTCCATATGTAAAATGTGTATCTCTGGATATCAGTAGGTTGTTATGGGGCCTAATGTGATAATTAGATTCAGATCTTGCAGAGTGTTGAGTAACCTCAACTGACTCTGACTTCAATTAGAATTGAGGGCACCAACCCCCCCTTCAGCATTCAGATCTCATATAGTCAACACCCAATTATCCAAGTTAAGGAAAGAATGAAATAACCTGAATAGAACAAAAGCACAAAGCCAAAACATCGGTCGATTGGATTATAAAAGTATATGGTGGTAATACAATGTAAGATAGAAAGCCTGGTGATACTGGGACCAAAAACTCTGGTCCAGCACCAAGAGGCGGTGCCATGCTGAGGTGACGGGATGCCGTGAGAACACAGCTGGGCAGCTTCCAGCTGCAAGCTAATGCAGAGCCGAAGTGATTTCATGATGGGCTGGATAATCACCTGGCACGGATAATCAAGAATTGCCTGCCTTTGTAAAGTGTTTCCAAGTCGTCTAAGCAAAAAACCTTTGCTCAGGGGATTTGATGTTAAACTTAATATATTTACTACTTTTATACTGTAGAAGCGTATAAGCTGCTTGGATTACCAGTTTTTTGAATGCTGCCATATTTTTATTCTGAACTTTGTGCTTAGAATAATTATTTGCAATTTTCATTCAGAATAAGATGAGTTTAGCATACTGTGAGCAGAACTTTCCCTTCCCCTGCACTTTTCCTTCCGCTTGTAATGCGGCTTGAAGTTCGCGGCTTAACACTAAATTTGTCTTGGGAATGTGGCCAGTGCGCAGTAGTAATGGTTTGTGTGCCCTATTAAAATCTAGGGGTTTGTGACTCATCTAGAATAGCTTTGTTTCCAAGAGTTGAGGGGGGAGAAAGTGGGGGGGGGAGAAAAAAAAAAAAGTAAAGGAGGAGAATGCAGGCAGTACCTTTCCCAGTAGGGATGCTGCTGCAGGCTGCACACTAGCACATTCTTTGCCTTTCAAAAGGAGACAATCAGTCATTCTTTCTCCCCCAGCAGATTGCAAAGTATTACAATGGTGCGAAACTCTGACAATGGAGATCAAAAGGAAGAAGCTGAAACAAAGAAAACATAAAGAGCTTTGTTTGTAGGGAGAATAAAATACTTTAATATGATAAATTCCTGTTCTTCTAAACTCTAAACACATGGCCCCTAGGAAATTGTTCAGTCGCCTGGAATTAATGTTCTGCGTTCTGTTCTGGGGGCAGCGATGGTTTGTAACTGGCACACACACAAGCTCTGTATCGAACCTTCAATTAAGTCTTCTATTTAACATGACTCTCAAAGAAAATGTTTTAAAATAGACAGAATATAAATTAAAAAAAGAAAACCCTCTCCATTGAACTTCGAGTGGCAAAACTATTATGCCACTTCACTATCTCTCTAACAATTAAAGTTATTAGTGCATTTTGCTCAAAGGCATAATGAAATTAAAGTCATATGTTATGCTTGAATTTATTCTAATTGATTTAAATGAGGGTCAGGAAGAGTGCTAGAGAAGTTTCAAAATATTATTAATATACTCCGTTACTGTCATAAGAGTATTGTGCATTATTTTTTAATTTATTTTATTAAGAAGCTTTTCTATTTTCCCCCAAAATTTTGGTAATTAAGTACATATATATTTTTTAATTTTAGCCAGATTTGTTCACCACAATTCAGTAATGCAACCATCTGAAACGTTCATGCTATGCAGTGGTATATGTATGTATATATGAGGATTTATTTTCTTGTCTTTATTGTTGCTTTTTTAATAGTCTTTGCCTTCTAGCTGGATCATCTGTCTTGTTTCTTCAGAAAGCCTCTTTGATTTTGGTTTTTATTTTTTTTTCGCTTTACAAATGGTCAGTGTATTGGAGCATTGCTGAGATTTTATCATTCAAAGATACATTGGTGTTCTTAAATGTATGGTTTGAAATGATCAAACATCTGAGTTAATAAGCACTGTGGTATTTACTGTTGCATGTGACTTCGTACCTTGAAAGCATGCAATTATGTCTTTTAATGTAAGTTTGTCTTTAAATGTCTTGTTTCCACGTTTTACTGTTGCATTCACTTTTTATTCTGCTTTCTTTACGCATCTCTCAATCTGGTGTAAGCAGGTCTGTGAATCTTCTCAATGCATGCAAACTGAAAAAGCCTGCTCTAAGGTGAGGGGTCCTTAATAGCTTTGTAGTTTTGAAGCTCGGTTGCTTTTCTTTTCCGTTTTGGTTCAACACATAGAAAGCGGCTGTTTTAGTACAAGCATTAACATGGTGGAACTGTAATTATCATTCCTGTTTCTAACATTTTCAGAAGTACCTGTTTAAAACCTTCTCACCGTTGATAAATGCATTGCAAAACTTAAATAATAATAATTTCATCTATGGTATCTCCATTATCCCATACTAACATAATTTTTATTATGGGGGGTGTATCGTTAGATCTCATTGCTGTCTTAAACAAGTTAAAAATTGTGTTGCCAAACGTTATCTTTTCAAATAATTGAAAATGCCCTCCTTTCATATCACTAATGTGGAAGCCAAATTCTGGAATCCAGTTATACTCTTACAAACCTGTAAGTTAAATGAATATTTTCTGTCACTTTAAATTCCTCCTCAGGTGACAGTCTATCTACTGTAGCCATGGATATAATCACTGGTGTTTAACACTATAGCTACCAAAATGTGTATATGCCAAAATTGAGTTAATATAATGGAGTTATAATCCTCTTTCCCAACCACCTGCTAATACTTCTCACTGGGCTTTTGTTGTTGTTGTTGAAAGTTTGAAATAAAATTTGTCAGAAGATAGCATTGCTAATTAGGTTAAGCAGTAATGGACGTAAGCCAAAAGAGTTTAAATTAATTTTGTTCCTGTGGTAAAAGTAGTTTTTATACTGATATGAGACTTCATTATTTAGAAAGAAGATAGCATTACACTTTTAAGCTTTAGTCCCACCCATCCATTTTTATCCACCAGTTCATCTTTTGAATGTACATAGCTATAAAAATAAAACCCCAAGCAACACTAAAATTAGTTTAAAATTGCTTCTGTGACTTAGGGTTTTTTTTCCTAACACTAGTATAATTTGGTAATTTCCTAAATTTAATTTCAGTGTAGGCTGATATTGACGCCTCTTTTCCTTAACCAGGAAAAGATGCAAAAATAAAGGTTTGATCCTGCAAAATCACACAGAGAGGATGTTTTTGCAAGTACTGTATATAAAGTAGTGGAAGGACTCATGCTAATAAAGCTATTTAATGTGGAGTAAACGTTTTCGGTATCAAGGCTTTTTTTTTTAACTGGAGTACTTGGATGATGTTATGAGATGGAGGGAGAATAGTTAAATGTTAACAGTATATTATTGCATTTATTCAAGGAGGTTTTTTCA
This sequence comes from Larus michahellis, assembly GCF_964199755.1. Classification (NCBI taxonomy): domain Eukaryota; kingdom Metazoa; phylum Chordata; class Aves; order Charadriiformes; family Laridae; genus Larus; species Larus michahellis. Next base: position 36,342,102 of record NC_133899.1, on the reverse strand, counting down.
TACGTTTGACATTGATATGACTTGGATAATATTAGGCTAGTGTAGGAGACACTTAATTCTGAAATGAAGACAGAATTAAATTCTTTTTATTGCCTTTCCCTTCTCCTGTGAATGTATTTTGTTCTGTGCCTGCGTGTAACTTCGCATTCTGCTTGCTCTGTTCCATTGCTTTCTCCACAGAAACGTTTTTTTTTTAATTGCAGCTTAATCATTTGAATTATGCTTGTTTGTAATACAAAAACGCAGCACTGAACATCTCTCCTACCATCGCGTGGGTTTTTTTGTCCAGCTACCTGAGATGCATCTTAACATGCACCTGCTCAGTGGAGCTCCCTCTGGATGGGAGCGGGAATATAGATATTTATTTTTTTAAAAGTGTTTCAGTGGTGGTGCACAGTTGATAAGGTGACTATTTTTTGACCAGACAGAAAACTTGGTCTCATTTCCTTTGGTTATGAAGAGCCGATGCCTCTCTTTCTTACACACACACAAAGTGGGACAGAGCCTGAGGAGCTGACTGGGATAACAGGGCAGGGATAGTTGTTAGGGATGGGGATGTTTGGAATGGTCCTCAAGGATGCTTGAGATGAGCCTTATGATGAGTAGAGCATCCCTGGGGGCGTACAGGGGTCAAGGGGGAGCTGGCTGGGGATGCTAAAAGGGGTAACTGGGATGAGACTGGGCCTTGAAGGAGCAAGAACAAAAAGAATTGAAGTTTTCACTGAGGGAGGGAACTTGTGGTTGGGATTTGTGTAGAGTGGTGTGAGCTTGAAAGCGATCATTGATGTCCGTGGCTTCTAGAGTGAAAGAGACGCTGGAGGTGGTCATTTAGTTGTGGGGATGTTATGGGTAAAGGGGGATGTTTCCGTTCTGCTCTTCAGAGGGGAGAAAACAGCACGGGACTTGGGTGGGGGGAAAATGAGACCCTGATACCGAGTCCTGTCATTCAGTTGCTGCTGTGGGGGCGATTCCTGCCTGGGTCCGGGTGATGCTGCCTGCGCCTCTCTGCTGCACAGGGCGTGCAGCACAGTGAAAAGCATCCCCCAGCTCGGGGCCTCACCCTTAGCTGCTCCCCTTCCTGCTAGGAAGCACTCCTTAGGGAGAAGTGCTTTGGACTAACAAATAACCACAATACTTTATTTGTCTCCTGTTAGGTGTAAGGTCCGAGGCGGCTCCTCTTAACTTACTAAGTTACTACGTGTGTTTTGGCTCACGTTTTTCCATCAGAGCGAGCTGCATGTCTAAGGGGTCCCATAAAGTCATACAAGAGCTCCCTGACAGCTGTCTTGGCAGGAAGGATGGTTGATGAATGAGAAAGTAAGGCAATATTTAAGCCTTTTGAGAAACCCCTTGTCAGGAGATATGGGGAATCTAATCTATTCATACGTGTAAGTAGGAAGCATACATTTTTTGACAAGCTAACAAAAAACACAGGCTAGCTCACCATTTATGGCACTTTGGGGTATGATAAAGCTAGCTTTGAACTGCAGAATAATTGATACTGAATGAAGACACAAAGTTAGCTTGTTGGTGCTCAAATTTTGACCTACTTTTGGCATTCTCTGTAGTCTGGCTGGAGGTGTCGGGTAATACGCTTTCTCTTTACATCTTTCACTTCTTGTTAAGAGAATCCAGAATTTCAGAAGTGTGGAGCGGTAGTCAGAGGTTTGAAACGTGACCGGAAATTAGATATTGCAACTTAATCTATGATATTGGTTTAGCCCATCTTGTATTTTATGAATAAGGAAAAAGCAGTATGTTTGTCTGTTGCACCAGGTACTCAGCAAAACTCTTATGTAGGCTCTTTAACAAATCAAGTTATGATTAAAAACAAAGTTGTGGTTACTTTTAGGGTCAGCATTCTACTTGATACGTTATTCAAAACTATTTGTCTTGGAGATGTGTGCTTTTACAAGTGCCACTGTAAAACTTGCTGCTTCTTTTATTAGCACCGTTAAGAGAACCAGTTCAGCTGAGCGTGTGTCCCCTGGCGGTCGGAGGGAAAGCTATGGAGATTCCAAAGGGAGTCGCAACCGCACTGGATCCACCAGCAGTTCATCCAGTGGTAAAAAGAACAGTGAAAGGTAATGTGATCTAAATAGCTATCTCCTCCTTTCTCTGCCTACTGCCCTAATGATGAAATTAGTTTCTTTAGTGAAATTAGTTTCTCTAGTTTAGCAAATATTGGGAGATTTTTTTTTTTATAAAAAGCTCCAACAGTTGGACAAAAACATATTTTAAAACATTGCAGATAAAACAGGATTTCAAATTTAGATCAAATTTGTTTGCTTCATTTCCAAACCATAAACAATGTGAGAACCTTGAGTTACCTGGAAAAGTTCGTAACTATTAAACATGCCTTTTGCATTATTTTAGTGGTTTCCCTTGGTCTTCAAGTTCCTGACATGTACTACTTCAAGATCCTGGTTGTGGTGCGTTGACCCCATCTGTCAGCTAAGCACCACACAGCCATTCGCTCCCTCTCCCCCAGCAGGATGGGGGAAGAGACTAGGAAGAGCAAAAGTGAGAAAACTCAGAGATCAAGATAAAGGCAGTTTAACAGTGAAGGAAAGAGGAATCAAAAACAAAACAAGTGATGGAAGGCAATCACTCATGACTTTGCACATGTTGACTTGCGCCCAGCCAGTCTGTGAGCAATGACTGCCTTGGTTTGAGGGTCAGATTAAAGACAAATGGAGGGAGAGGCTTACCTGCCAGTGCTATCCAAAGAATTGGAATAAAGTGATGTCTGTCTCTGACAAAGCTTCTCTGTACCGCCAGCAGTCCAAAGAAAAGAGAATGTCTTGTCCAAAGGTTTCAGACTTAGGATGGTCTTGAGCAAATAGCTGATTCATTGAGGTGTATCAGTATTGTTGGTATTGGTCAACTGGTTCTTTCCTGTATTTCCTAGACAGCTTTTAGTCTTGGCCATTTCATTTGGCTGGTCCTATTCCAGTTTCCTGTGCAAAAAGTGGTGTTGATGGTACAGTTTTATAAGCTGACAGAATTCTGCAGAAGTTGATCTTCTGGTACTTATGGCAATTTGACTTTTTCCCAGAATAGGATTTTTTTCTTTTTTTTAAAAATAATTATAAACAACAGATAACTAAATAGGTGTGGTTTTGTTTTTGTTTATAAGACTTTGGTACTTTATATTTCCTAAAAGACTGAAATATAATTGCAAAAAAAAATACTGTAGCAATTAACTCTGTAAGTAATCCATAAATAACTGCTACTTTTGAGAGGAAAATCAATATTTTATTGGATTACTTAGGAGCCATGTCTCTTTCTGCATGTGCAGACTTGGACAAAGTCATTACTAAACATCTCAGATCCTTCTAGCACAAGGAATGTGCACCTTGATACATTTGATAGAATACAGCTGAAGGAGAGCCCTAAATATCAACACTCTTAGGGGCGAGCGAGCCTGAAAGTTTTAAAAGGCAAAATTAAGCCATAAATATCCAATGAAAGGACTGCTGAGAAGATAAAAGTTTGCTTTTAGTTTAAGCTGGAAATTCTGTGAAGTGTCGGAATAGTGCACAACTTCATGCAGCTATATTGCCTCAGTGAAGTCATTAACAGGGAGCTGCTGTTTTCTGTGTTGATCTCCTGAAGCTGACGGATTTTTTCTAAGGTTTTACTTTTTATTTTGCATGTATGTATAACTTCCTACTCTATTGCACTATCAAATTATAGTAACAGCCTTTTTTTGTTGTCACCTCATAGATTTAAAAAAAAATAATCCCATTTTATATAAACAAAACAAATTTCTTATGGAAACTTTTTGTTAAAAAAAATTAAGCTTCTATAATTAGATGGGTAGACTTGTCTTGAATATGAACAGGAATATTTCACCTACCAATGGTGAAATGTCATTACTTTTCCTGTTTACTGTAGTAATTTACTGTAGTTTTTCAATAAATTTTAACAAACATATGATGATCCTGCGGTGTCCTTTCTCCATGTATTTTATCTTGTACAAAAAATTTCATTAGATGAAGTCCCCCAAAGGCCAATTCTGTGTGTATTGTGCAGAAGAAGATATACTTTTCAAAATATAAATACAGTGCTTTGCAAAATCTGTTTTTTTGAGGATATCCCTGAGTTCCTGCTACATGCATAAGGTGATAATTATCTGAAATTAGCTACTAAAGAATAAAGTTGAGAATATTAATTAATTAGTTCATTTAAATTAAGGAAAGATATGACCTCTAGCAGCTACATGGAGGTACTGTACACTTAAAAATTTATTCCAAAATAGCTGAGAAACAAAAACCTTACGACATAAGTAATGGTTACCTGTTTTGTTTCTGCTCTACAGTTGATCACGGTACTTGAGATGCATTTTTAATTTTTTCATACTATTCTAACAGAAACCCAATAGTTATGTCATTCTGCAGTTGTTAGGCCACAAAGGGTTGAGCAACAGCATTGAGCAGAAATCACTTACTTTGGAGGCAGGTAGGAGGTCCAGCACACAAGTGATGCAATATTTAAATAACATGGAGGTATCCAAAGGAACTAATTGAGAGCGTGCGTTAGATTCCCTTAGCTGGTGATGCTGGTGCCACTCTGAGAACGGTCATTGTATGAGTAGAGAGTTTTCCCTGCTTTCTGTCTCATGCAGCCTGAGGGTGGTCAGTACCACAGCTCTCACCTCCTTGAAGAGGGTCCTTATCCTGTGAGAGAGGCTGGCTAAAGACTGGCCTCGTGCTTCCTGCTGAAGCTGGGCCACCAGCTGTGCTAAATATAAAGCAAGTCATGGGACTAGAAGAAAAATGAGCAGGATCCTGTACGTTGGGGGCTAATTCTGTCCTGCTAAGCTAAATGTACGTGTGATAGAGTGAGGGAGAACATGTCACAACCATCTACTCATGGCCTTACTTGTATCATTGATCCTTATAGGCCCCTTCCAACTTGAGTCTATGATTCTATGTCTGGTCTGTAGATGAAGCTTAAAGCAGAATGCATGCCAGGAGGCTAAAAAGGCCATGGTGAAAGTATCATTTTTCAAAGTATATAGAATTGTAGGCAGTTACGCAAAACCATAATGCTATAGAAAGCTATTTTAAGAAGCTTTAAGCATAAGGAGTAAGGAGATGACCGTAATCTCCCATGCCACGATGGAGTGTCCCAACTCCCTGTGGCTGTGAGCCAGGGGTGAGCCTTCCCAAGGGTTTGATAAGTAGGAAGTGACTCAAGTTCATGAAAAAGAAAAAGGGTAGTCAGAGCTCTGAGCTGTGTGTGTGGTTAGGGTTTGTATAATTAGAAAGTACACATGATTTGGTTTATTACTGTCATGAATCAGCCTTTCACATTAGCCTGATTAGCTTGAATAAGTCAGCATGATCTGTTCAGAACTAGGGACTCTTTTGTCTCGAATATGGCAGCGTTTCTGGCTAGTGCTCCATCCCATAAAGTTTTTATTTTCTAAAAATATTTTCATTCATAAGAGAAAATGCTAGTCTTGGTGTTAAAAATGGCAACATGTCATGCTGTTTATCTGGATGAGATTAGCTGTGTATGCCAGCTTGAAGTATGTATTTTGATGCATGATTAATACTAAGGCTGATATTATGAAAAGTTGCTAAATTGGTGGGTAGGATCAGTAGAATTTTTTTTTTTGTTTTGGTTTGGTGTTATCATTAAGTAAATGCATTACTCTCCATATAACTGTCAAATCAAGGCAAAAGGCAAAATACTGTGAAATTATTTGCTAAAACTTCTCTTGTAGAGAGAGAGAATCCTTTATGCTTAGAAAAAATTGTGTGCAGAAATCCAGTATGGTTTTGTTTCTTTTTTTGGTTTCTCTTTATCTGCCCGCTGCAGTCTAGGAGTGGATGTGGAGACGGCATCACAGCTCTGGGGGTGCTTCATGCTTCAGCATTTCCCCATCAGAATGACAGGGCTTTTAACCCCTTTGGGATCACACTAAGAAACATACACAGCAATCTGATATTTCAAAAGTTTTACTGGATAGAGAGAAAATGGAACTGGGAGGAAAAAGCACTGCGTAATATAGCTTTGTATCCCTTTCATGCCGCATCAGAAACAACGCCCTCAAGCCTAATTATACAGGGGCAAAGGACAAAGAAAACAAATGACTGGCATTTCTTGAAAAAAGATTGGTTCTTTCTGGTCAGAGAGCTCCTCAGCTTTTCTGCCTCTGCCTTCTCCACATGCTTCATGTGTTTTGCCAGATATTTTCTCAAGACAAAAAGACAACCCGATTTCAGGTTGTCTTCCAGGGAGCAGTGCAGTGAGAAAGAGAAGACGTTTTAATCCTGATGGATATGTGCTTTCTGCGTTTTACCAAGTACCGTCATTCACCAGGAAACAATTGGGCTATTCCATGTTTTATGTGAACTCTTTGGAAAAAGCAGAATTCCGACTTTGGTTTGCTTCTTAAATCCAGAGAGAACAAAGCCAAAAAGTAAGCGAAAGCCCACACATGCACTGAGACAGTAGCCCCCCCAGCTCCACGCATGCAGAGATATTTTGTCATTAGGGATATGGGAATATAGTAATAATAATATAATAATAAAATATAATACTATATCCTAGGAATAGCTTTTCATTACAATTGTAAACTGCTTTGAAGTAACAAATCTCACTGACTGGAAACCAAAACTGATGCAGCTACTCATGACCAGTTTCTGTGCTCTCCTGTAACAGGACTGACTCTGCAAGGGAAGAGGATCTGGTAGTTGCTAGAGGAAAATCTATAGTTTTGAGAATGGAAGGAGAATTGAATGTAAAAGTTTTAACAGCTGCCATCAAAGGAGCCACAACGTATACTGGTTTTAACTGTGTGCCTGGGAATTTACCTTGTAAATGATTGAATTGAAAAAGTATTTCTATTGATGTATACACGCACAAAAATACCTTATATTTTTTATAGTGTATTTTTTATTTTATATTATAGTCATACCTTTATATGTGCAGAGTGTATATGTATGCCTTTTAAAATAGAAATTTCTTCATTATTTTCACAGCAAACCCAAGGAACCAATGTTCAGTGCAGGTAGGAACTTTTAAAATTTTTAAGCAGATAACATCTGTGACAACATAATAGATTTTTTTTTTTTCCCTTGTGGATGTCTAGAAACTGGTATTGGGACTCTAAACATGATATTACAGGCTGCTGATGACATATTTTTAAAAAGTTCATCAGTTTGCTCTAGTTTTTATTGGCCCAGTAGGTTTATTTTACAGTTAGGATTCTTTGTAAGAAGACAAGGAAGAAAAAGGCCATATCTTCTTATCCTATATATGTCTTCCCTATCAAAACAGTATTAAGGTTTTGTTAATTAAAGCATATGCCAAGTTCCAGCTATGATGCTATCATGTTAGTCATAAAAGAGAGCCCTCAACTACTGTTAAAGAATGCCATATCTGTCCCAATGCCTTTGCCCCAGTGTCAACTTACAAATAAAAATAGTGTTTTGGAAGTCTGTCTGTAATTTGAAAATCACTTTAATTTTTTCCTACCTATGTATCATCCCAACAAAAAGATTTCAAAGGTGAAATAGTAGTTATAAATGAAAGCAGAGTTTGTCCTTGTCATTAGACAGTTACAAACTTCTGAACAATCTCGATAAAGATATGAAGCCGCATAGTATATACAACAGTTATTTTTGTTCTGAAAAAACAAAGACAATTAAACGAAAACCTGTCTTTTAACATAACAAGGAAGGAAAAAAATCCTATTGTTTTATCAGATGTATCGTATTATTTTTGTGTATAATTCTGTAACAGTAATTGTACATTAAGCTAAAATAGTAGAAAATCTTTTGTGTACTGCACTGATTGATCAGCATCCAACAAAGCTTTCGAGCCATGCTACAAGTTCAGTATAATTGATTTTGAACTCAGTAATATATAAAACTAAGTAAGCACTGAAGTCTCTTTTGACCATACAATCATGGTTCATGTCCCTTTCATGAAAAAGAAAACTTCTGATTTGCGCAGAATATCCTTCTCTTGCATAACATTTCTCCTTCCATTGCGCTGTGTAAGCAAAGGTATTTGGAATAATTTTTCTCCTGACACTTTCCCCATAGATAAAGATCAGTAATTAAACAGATATGACACTACTTTTACCCCTCTCACCTGGACAAAATTCCTACCGAAATTGATGATTTTTTTTTTCTAAGAAAATGCTGGGGTTTTTACTTACTTTGAGCATCTAGTTGCGTAATGGAGCAATATACATTGTCCAATGTATAGCATGGAGTATGGCTCAGTATTTTGTCAAGTAGCAGGTTAGCCTCCAGCAGAACACAGCTGGGCAGGCAGTAGAGCAGGTATTTAGTGAGTTTATTGTATTCAAACACATCTTTATCTAGCCCTTCTGTCTCTGTCTCTGTAATCACAAGGGAAGCGCCGTGTGACACACTGCAAAGGTAGGCTTCACTTCCAAAACCTCATAGCTCTCGAAGCAAAACGGTACTGGTGAGATAAAAGCTCAATGGATAAACAGCTATTTTCTAACTTGTGTGCATTTTGCAATGTTAAAACTTTCCTAGTTCTTTTGAATGAAACAAAAATATTATACCATCTATTATACAGTCTACTGAATTATAACCCTCGGGTGCACTTTAATAATAACCACGGGTTATAATTTAGATCCCTGTGGACTTTTTCAGAAGAATTTGAATTAGAAAAAAAATATGTTGAGAGAGCTATATGGCAACATGTGGATGTTCACTGTGTTTGAAATGGTGTTCTGCACTTTTGCTGAAATTCATATAGAATTTGCCCCTTTGTTGGCTGTTTCGCTGTTAGCCTAACATGGTTATAGGAGCCTTGGTTTTCCCCTTGCTTTTTCTTACTGAGTAGACTGTAGATTCTTCTGAATGTCAAATAAGCAGACCTAGGCCCCCAACTAATTTCTCGGTGCTTTTTGCTCAATGTCATAAAGCAGAGTTATATTTGGTAAACATACCATATTGTTTTCTAAAGCTGTAGCTAAACTATAGTGTAAATATGCACATTTTTGACGCATGTTTATATCTGTGATAGAATCACAGATTTGTCTTGCTTTTTAGAGATAGCTAAATCCTAACAGTTTTTCCCACTAATCAGCCTCTTTCAGCTTTGCAACAAATCTAAAATTTCACAATGCAAAGAAAGTCTTTTGGAGAGTTTCTGCCTCTGTGTATTCTTTGTACAATTTTATGCCTGTAATCAGTAGTGGTCTCCTTTGCAGATCCTACTGGCATTCACGTGCTTTCTTATTGCAGTTCAGTTGACTGTTCATTTTTGCAGTCATTTTCAATAACAATTTCAAATTTACAAAATTGCAGATGTAAAAGATACATTTGTCTTAAAGTTTCACCATTGGTCTGTCTTTGTAGTTTGATGATTGTCTGTCTTTACATCTATATCTTCACGTTTAGAACTTTGCTGTCTTTAAAAACTTAGCTAAGAAAAGTACAAAGAAAGGGATGTAGATTACTTAGATAAAATATTTCAATTAGTAACAAAAATGAGTACAGGTGGAATTAATATTACCAAAAGTTAGGAACAAATACCCAATATGTATTTCTGTACCTGACCTAGTCAGCCTAAGTTCTTCTTTACAGTGAGTAGAAAGAAAGAGGCATTCTGAAGGCATAACTTGTATACTTGCTATAATATACTTGCTATAATTTACTATCCTTGCTTTTGGACATTTGCTTTAAATTGTGATGAATTTGCCCAAAAGTACCTGTTTCTCCCTATTTACTCTAAAAAGGAGTTTTGAGTGAGTAGATCAAATACTTCTACTGTAAATGGCTAAATGCAAGTTTTATGAGTCCCGTAAATTTCAGGTGAGAAAAACAGTACAATTAATTAAACTTCTGTTCATTCCCAGCCTTTGATAGGCACAGTCAGTGGTTGTCACTGCTGAAAATCTATTGACTTCCAGTGCACCAGTATCAGTATTATTGGCATGTGTTTCAAGCTCATTAAATAGATGCTGCATGCGCATACAAATAGTGCTGGAATGCTCTGCTATTTAATGCTCTAGCCTCTATAGTTTATTTTCCAATACAGATCTATTGGAGTAAGTTTTTAAAAACAGTTCCAATATTCTAGCATTTTAACAGGCATCTTAAACTCCATCCGTCACTATTATTTTACCATTATTATTGCTTCTTTTTATCATTCAGTTTTCTTTTGTTTTCATTATGTGTATGACTTCTGTAAATGAAGCTGGAGAGCCCTAGCTGTAACTTTACTGTGACAGATCAGGTAGATCTCTTTCCCAAATGAATTAGTCTAAAGGCAAAACACACATATATTTAGGTAATACAGCATAGCTATGATGTTTATTTGTTCAACCAGTAATTTTTAGTCATTTAGTCAGGATTTGTAGCATATGCGTATTTCCAATTAAAATAAAGCCTTAGTTTTCAAATTAAAAAAATAATGGTATAGTTGTAATGATACTTAACAATTCATAGCATAATTTATACAATCCTAAAGTGTATAATTTTTTTTTCATTTACATGATTTTGTTACTTCTGCCCTTCCGTTTCCTCTGTGCCCACGATTATTCTGTCTAGTAACTCTACAGATGTCACTGACTCCAAAACTGCTTGATTCGCATGAGAACAAGGCTGAACCCCTTGATCTGCCGATGGAGCAGCAAGAGCCAGCACGTTCTGAATCTGGACAAACTTCACCAGAAGTTCACAGGACACCCACTTTGGCCTTGCCAGTTCCCAAAAGTCCTAGTCAGACCTTCATGGCATTTCCCAGATCTCCTAGTTTTATAAGCCCCATGAAGTCCCCAAGTCAGTACTTCCAGATCTGTTATTAATCCCTGCTTCTCTTCCCCAAAAATATTTCTTACCAGTTCAACACAGTATTTTTAGTATTTTCTTCTAGAAATGTTTACTTCTGTCAGCCAGTTCAGTTTTTGTAGCTTCTCTCCTGTATGTCATTTTCCTTTCTTTTAATGTGCTGTCAATGCTGTCATTCCTTTTTCAATGTTTAGTAATTCTTAAAGCGCATATCTTTTTCTGCATGTACATCAGCATGATTCCTTATACTAATTGTTTGTGTTCCTTATTTCGAATGTATCTCTAACACTGTATCAAGTGTAAAGCGTATCTTTAGACTGAGATGCAAAGAATGCAACTGAGTGTTGGAAAATACTTTAGATGCTGATGGTCCACTGTAAATATTGATTAAAAAATAAAATTAATTTTAAGTGGCACTTCTGCATTAATTGTAATCTTTGATGTTTTCCCATTTATTTTTAATATTTTAAAACTGTAATATTGTAATGTTTTTCACCAAAAAAAGTTTCGCTTTCACTCCTTTCAGTTTTGTAGTTCTTCATGACATTGTTTAGTTCTAATTCTGCTGCTCAAAATATTTAGAGGAAAAAGGGACTTTGTATGTTTAAAACAAAAATCTGCTTAGTGATTATGACTTAGGAAAAAAACCAAAACCAAACCTGCTTGATCTCTAAGTTTGAGATTGCATGTCGTTCTGTAATTGTAACGCACCAAACTGTTTAGTGGGAAGGGATGGAGGAGCACTGGAGTTCTCCACTGATGGTGTTTTTGTGTAACGCTAAACGTTTCTGACCTTTTGTAGAGGAAGGATACGTAAAAATGTTTCTTCGTGGACGTCCTGTTACCATGTACATGCCCAAAGAGCAAGTGGAATCTTACAATTTGGAAGCAAAAGTAGAACTACCAGCCAAGAGACTTAAACTGGAATGGGTGTATCCTTTCTGTGCTAGAGGACTACTGGAAAGCAATCACTTCGTAGTGATTTGTTTTAAATCATTTTTTGAGCTGAAGTATAGCGAAATTAGAGATCTTTGTTCATAGGGTTTGTTTCAATAGTGAAGCGACGCTCCATTGATATAGATGTTAATTTCTTGAGGCTGCTGTTCTGCACCTTGTGAAGTACAGGGTGGCAGCTTAAGACAGATTTTGCTTAAATGTTGCCTGAAGGTTAAGTCCGAAGGATGCTAATTAGCTAGAGATTAAACTACGCATATTGTAAGAATGTAGTGAGCTGTGATTATTAATTATAGTATGCATAAAAGAAGCTCAGGGTTTTTTGCTGATTCTCAGAAGTTGTTTATCATTTTAAACTGTGTTTAATGTGCGCCATTGTCCTTTAGAGGATGCTATAATCAACTTCAGTATTTGAAAAAGACCTGAATTGAATAGCTCTTTGTAACTGACAGGTGCTTAGCAATAAAATTCATAAGATATTGTATATAAAATAATGTTTGAACTTAAGCTGTGTTCAAGAACCATAAATCGTGAACAACCAGAATTTTCCACTGACTTCTGTGAGCGGGCATAATTAGAGAATTCTAACTTGAAAGAGATCAGTGTTCCATTACATACAGAAATTTTCATATTTCGCTTTTAAATATAATGAGAAAATATTCTTTATTGAAAAAAGAAATGACATTTCACTTTTGTATAACCTTAGTATATTTAATAGATGATTCAAGATAAAATATAAACACAACAAGATCTGAGTCTATTTGTAATATCCACTATCTTTAGAGAGATGAAGTCTTCATAAGGTTTTCTATTTTAAGAAGACAACTTTTTCTTTGGGTCCCAAACAGTGCAAGTAGGAAGTTGCTTTGTCTTCGTAAAATAGAAGACAGGCTGCATATAGTCTTTTTCAAAGTTGTATAAATAGAACTGCATGTGGTTTCAGAATGCACACAGAGACTTTCCAAAAGTCCCATTGTATTCACAAGAGATTAATGACAGATTTAGTAACCATTCTTATTATTCCTATTGCAGCTGAGCCTGTGGGTTCTACCTCACTCTGCTGGAACTGCATAGATAATGCATACCAAAATAACTGAAAATGAGTTAAAAAAAAACACAAAAAAATCCACAGAATTCATAAAACAGCTGAGATTAGAGTGATAAATGCTGCTTGCAGCATTTTACCGTTTAATTGTTGTACAGGCTGTCACCATATATCACAACAGAATTGAACGATGTCTTTTTACACTTGTAAGGGGCCTAAGGATGATACAGGAGAAAGTGTTTGGATGCTGAAACAACAAAACATGCAACCACAAAGCAAAATTGATTGTCATTAGCAGTGTGTAGGTGGAAGCTGAAGTTAGTATTTCAGACTATTATAAGAAATGATAATTAGAGTAGGTCATGATTTCAGTCTCGTTATTTCTCACTTATGCTTACTTAAATGGCTGAGTATTTGCCAGATGGAGTATTATTTTTAGTTTGAATATCCACATGTCCTTCCAGGTGTGTGTCTGTATACCAAGCAGAATCCTATATATAAAGGTTGTCTATGAATAGAAACGGTATGAATTAATAAAAACAGTCTAGCTAACTGAATGGTTACTGAGGAGGAAACATATTTTTCCCAAAATACCGTGCTAATTTATTTTTCAGATTTTAATTTTTTTGCTGTTTAAACCCAATCATCATATCCATACTGAAAAGTCACACCAATGACTGGGTATACACAAGGCTTAAAAAAACAAACCAACCAACCAAACAAACAAAAAAACCCACACCAACAAAAAATAAAAAAAAAAAACCCACACCAAAACCGACCCTGAGCCCAATTTGCAGACTTTAATGCTGGGGAGAAAAGCTGGGGACAGGAGCTTAAAATAATTTAAGGAGAAAGACAAAGATAGCAGAAACCCAAGAAATATTGCAGGGGTTCATTCCAGTGAAGCTGGAGGAGCTGAGCTGTTTGCTTGGAGCGTGGCAGGAGTGGAGTAGGAGAAGAAAACATCTTTGTAGTGGACAAATCAGCCTGGCTGTGGGATTACAGCCAGAAATGCTTCATAATGCAAGGAGAGGGATAGAGAAACCAGATAGCAGAGGTGAAATGGACAAATGGAAAGGGCAAAGCAGACTATGAGGAGAAACAGAAAGAGAAAAAAAAAAAACAAACCTGATGCGTGTAGATTTCAGGGTGTACCTGAACCATAAAGGGGTTTTATATTTATGTTAGCAGTTATCTGGGTAAGCTGAAAAAGGTTCAGACCATATCAGATTTATTCAGACGTGACGAAACAGAAAATGCTGAGTGATGAAGTGTGAGGGAGGGCCGGAGCAGAGGTGGTAAAGCCCCACACACACACACACACTGGGGACATCAGGGTGGGAGCTGTGGTCTGCATGGATCCGTTTGAGACCGGCTCCTTTGGCAAGTGGGAGGTTTGAAACAAAGGCCGCAGGCCAAATGAAAAGAAAAGGTCAAGATAACATTCCCTGAAGTGCCAACTCACCAAATCCAAGTTGAAGCCACCGAATCCGAGTGTGGGAAACCGTAAGGAGAAGGAGAGGTCAACCCCAGGAGTTTACATCTGAGAAAAAAGGCTGATAGAAAGAAACGGAGTGTTTGACAACAGCAATCATGCTGAGGGTTGAATGCGGCATTGTTCCTCACAGGAAGAATTGTAAAGAAAGGAGATTTTCCCTAAAGAATGCAATCTTTCCCATTTAATAGCTATTTTTATGCACAGAGATTTGTTCCTTATGAATGTCTGTGTAACGTTTTTACTTAACTTTTTTAAAAGGTTCAATTCCTTATGCTAAATTTAACTGCTAGTTCATGATAAACTATTATATATTGTTGAACTAGGGAAATTTTATGTTGGCCTCAGTTGGTAATGGTATCTGGCCTTACAGAGAAAAATAATTTTTAACAAATAAAGCATTGTCCTGCAATCTAGAGGAGGAACTCTAACCTTTACAGACAGATTCAAAATTCATTGTAAATGCTTTCGAATTTGATGATATTTGTTGTTTTCATGTCTTCAAATGTAAATATCTCAAACTTGAAGGAATTTTGGCTGAAATATTTCAATTTGGGAGTCCAAAGTTGTATTTTTGAATGCACTTTTTGATGCTTGGCTACTTCTGTTGCATTTATGAGAAAAAAAAAACCAGCAAGCTGTTACTTAAATTCCTATTTTAGAAGTAAAAGGACTATAGTCCTTACTTCTTGGATAATGTTAATATTGAGTATTTTAGTTTGACTGGGTTATCATTGACTCAGAGAATAGTGCACAAATATCTTTTTAATATTGTATAATTGGGATTTCAGTACCTCTCCATATATTTATCACAGCCAGTTTCTCCATATTGACTGAATTAGAATGTACTTCTGTTTTGCCAAGATTCTGCTAATGCTGTTTCTCTCCGTTCCCATAAAAAAAGGAAAGCCAAAATAGTTGTAGTCCCTAATGACTCTTCAGAAGAATAAAACTACATAATTTGGTTGAATTAACATTCAGCGTAAATGAGATTATTTCTGGATTAATTCCAGTTATTTCATTGGATTAATTTTAGATTACTGTTGATATGACTAGCATCAGAATCTGGGCCGCTGCCTTTTAAATACTACAAAAATAAATTGGAACGGGTGACGTAACCCTTTTACGGTCTCATATCCATCTGGCTGGTAATGCCCAGAATAATGAAATCAATCAACCTGCACACAGGGTAATGCAATCAATCCTAATGTAATGCAGGGAGATGTACTGGATGACTTATTAGCGTTTCCATCAAGTCTAAATTTTTATTTTAATTAGTCAAGCAGTGTAAATAGTAAATACACTTGGGAAAAAATTAATATTGCCTTAGTTTAGTCTGGCATTTAGCAAATTCCAGAGGATGCTAAAGGGGTAGTTTTTCTACAAATTCCAGTCATCTTTACCATGTATTTTCTGTAGGACATACAGGTTTTCAATAACTCACAGTCTGTGAAGCACTTTAGCTCTCTACAGTAGTAAGGGAGGGAGTTCTGAAGGATGCCAAGCGACAAAGCTGTGCTCAAGCCAAGAGATGATGATTTCAGGAAATATAGGGGCAGAAAAGCTATTTTGTTTTTCCTCATTTGTAACACTCTTAATCGGTAGATAATGTTATTGCAGCTTGACCAACATGCTAGCTATGGATATAGGGGTCGGGACTGTCGCAGTAATCTCTATCTTCTTCCAACGGGCGAAACTGTATATTTCATCGCATCTGTAGTTGTGTTATTCAATGTTGAAGAGCAACTTCAGAGACATTACACCGGTCATAATGATGATGTGAAGTGGTAAGTCACCTAATCCTTCTTTTTTCTTCATAAAGCAGTATATGGGAGGTGATGTTTTGTTCTTTTAATGTATTTTTGAAAATTCAAGTGATTTAACTTCTAGGTCCTGCATAAATTGGGTCCTTACGCCTGACGATGCATTTGCACAATCAAATAAAGGTCTGACTGTAGTCATGGTGAGGACGTCAAATGTCTGTTATAGCTCTACGTAGTCAGCACACGAAGCAACTGGTGTCAGGATGTGGTGGCACAGACCTAAGGATATCCAAATATGTCCCTAACAGGGCCTGAGTTTCCTTGTGAAACCTGCCTTGAAGTCTGTGCTGCCGTATGTGCTGTGCCACCTCGTTTGGATGTGTCTATATGCAATTGCTCTGTTGATGTTCTCCAAGTTCCTGCTCGATTCTCTAAGCTGCTAACAATTTCTCCTTGTATTTACTTGAGAAAATTTATTTTCCATAATTAATATACTTTTAACATTGAGAATACGGAAAAATAGAAATCTGACTTAATCTATAGATCTACTAATTTTTGTTACTGTTTTTAGAATGATTTAAAATTAACAACCTCTTTAGACTCTTCTCCTTCCCCTTTTTAAGTAGGATGGAATTATTCATCTTCACCTGTGTCTCTAGGCTCAATCTAACCAACAAAACAGTTTTAATCTCATCTGCGGTCTTCCTGGTATCTTCAGGCATATCTACATCATGGCAGATATCCTGTAGGCTAGTCCTGAGCAGCTTGGTTTGTCTGCTGCCGTGCAGGCACGCCAGCTCAGGCTTCAAAGTGATTTAGCTGTGTTCAAGCTTAGGGGATACTAGGTGTCGTGAAATACCAGTATCATTAAATTTACATCTAAATAAACATATGGTTTACCTTGAGGGTATCTGTCTGCTTGCTGAGTGTAGCTGAAAAAGAGCACCCAGATTATCTGATGGGCCCTAATGTATGAAACGAGTCTGACGTCCCTTCTTTAGATTAAGTATTATGAAACACCTGTTGCCCTTGAAAGCCCAAAATAGGCCTGATAACCAAATCTGGTTGCATTTTGAGCGTGTTTCATAAAATTGAGTTATTTGTATAATCTTGTTCTTTTACAAGGAGATTTTTAACTTGGACTTGTTCCATCTCATTCCTTTCTTTCAAATGTTCTGACTCTAGATATTTCAAAGCTTTCAGGTTTCTTAGAAAGAGGATACTTTTCTGCATTGTAAAGATGAATGAATTATTGCCATAGTTCGTTTTGCAGGGCAATTTGCCTCTACAAGTGTATGCAAAGCAGCTGCAGTGAAAAAAGAATTAAGAGAGGATTTAGGGCAGAAGTAGACTGTACTCCAGGATTTAATACAAAGTTTAGGTTGTTTCATTTCTTGGAGACATTAGTTAATGTTCATTAAGGTTTCAAAAATCTCAGTTTTAATTTTCGAAATCACACCATTCAATTCCAGTTTTCTGTATCGTAATTCTTGCTTACTAAAGGACTTTGTTAACCTTTTGAAAAATATTAGGGAGAAGTTGGTATCTCTTATAGAGACTATAAGAGTCACTGAATATCTGGTCAGTGCAGTCTGAAGAGCAGTGTTGGAGTGGATGCACAAACATTTGCTCTGGAGGATTGTTGCTAGACAGCATTGACTGTACTGACCAGGTCTCTACAACCTCCCATTAGAGCTATCTGAAGTTAGATAACTAGTGCAAATTGTAAACTCCTTATAGACTGCAATCACTTTAAATCTAGGTGAGATGAATCCCGACAAGTTAGACAGAGGCTTGTTTGATACAGTATTAGGGCATATTAGGGCATAAGCAAATAACTACCTTGTTCACAAGGGAATATTTTTTCTAATAAAAGAGCGCAAGAATTATTTTTTCAGTTCTGGTTTTATATTTTTTAAATGTTTACATGTATGCTGTGTGTTTGATATGACTAAAATAAGGCTATTTATTACAGGCTTAAGTAAAAGTTTAATGAAATAGGTAATAAATGGCTTCAAGTTTGGCCTCTCTTTCTTTTCTTTAGCCTGGCTGTCCATCCTGATAGGATCACTATAGCAACAGGTCAAGTTGCAGGGACATCCAAGGATGGAAAAGTGAGTGACCCTTTTGCTGACATACAATTGATTGTATTCCACAAGAATATGCTATCCAGAAGATACATGCTATATTCTTTCCATGTTGCAGTTAAATTGGCCTTACATTTCAGGACTGAAGAGAAGCAAACTTAATTTAGAGTTCCTATGGCATAATATCAAAGTTACCCAGTTCCATTATCAAGATTGGTCAGTGGTTTCCCATTACTTACCCAGACTGGTTGACCAGAAGGTAAATTTGGAGCTGGTCTCCAAAAGAGACGTGGAAGGATGAGGAGACCTGAGAGAGCAGAGGGATGTGGGGAAAGGGAGGAGAAGCAGCGGAGATTAACTTTTACACTATACCACTTCATTTCTGACCACAACTACCAAATAAGAATGGCTTTGGGTTATTTGCTGAAAAAAAAAAAAAAATTACTCTTGCCATCATCTAGGCAAGAATATTTTTCTCTCTATTGTTACCTGTTTTATCGTAAAGCTTAGCTGTAGGCTAGGAATTTATTTGAACGGAGTAAGATGAACGTGGCTCCAAAGAGCTAAGACAAGTGAGAAAGAATGGCTACAAGCAGAGGCAAGAAAAGCATGAGGAGAAAGTTACTCAGCAGAGTGTGCAGCTGATGTCACAGCCAGACTTTTTGGTGGATGTCAAAGAAGAAATTTAGGATAAAAATAAATTATCCATATGATAACTACTTTAAGTAAATGAAATCCCAGTTATGCAATACAGGTTTATGTAAAGATGACCTAGTTGAGTAACATAAACTATTAATTTTTATTGTGTGTTGGAGAAATTTGTGGTATTTATTTTCATAAATCATAAATACAATTACTTGCCAATGTATTTGGGAAATAAAATCTAAAGGTTTGATGTTTGAGGGGATGCAGTATATAAGTAAGCTTATATAAAGCCATTTATATAACTGAGGTGCTGGGGTAGCCTCGATTATTTTTTTTAATATATTGTTTATGCTAAAAGGCAATTTCACTATTTATGAGCAAGAAAGACTGATGTCTGCTGCTTTTTTCCCCCTGATATTGTAATAAAGCATGTTTGTTTCATTTGAAAGGGAAGGGGCGAGGGGGGGAAAGGAAGTAAAACACGGCATTTGTTGTTTTCCTGCAAAGGTTGATGATCCCGTGTTAAACTCCTGTTTTTCAAGTAAAACTTGATGAGCAAGTACTTCCTGGGGTTGCCCTCTAGTGGTTTTGAGAAGCATTTCTGTCTCCCCGAGGTTCAGCCTGCCTGGGGCTGGCTGTGGTGCAGAAGTCAAAGGCAAGAGGGGAGGGAGGGGGAACCACTGAACTTTCGTAAGGAGCTGATCTTGAGCCATTATGTATACCTTGAATTTCACGTACAAGAAGAAATCTAGTTCTGATTGCAGTCGTACAGTTCTTTTCTACGGCCATTTTTATGACACTGAAATTAATTAACTTTTTAGAAATCCTTAATCTTTGTGTTGCACTTGCTGTTTGAGATTGATCAGAATTATCTTGGTTGCTACAGTGTAACTGATGATTCTGGACCTACCAGTAAGGCCCATGTCTCAAGGTCATCAACAGTTTTCACTTAATGAAGAATGGCTCGGTGCCCGTTAACTTCAGTGAACTAACGGAGATCAGCGAAACTTGACGTGCTGTGCACTCTGGATAGTCAGTCCCAGATGTTGGTCCTAAGCACGTTAATCAGCAAATCATTTTTAGAGTATCTGTGCTTACATGGATGACTCTAGAGAAGTTCTGATAATTTTTGTACCTTAAATTGTGGTAAAATGTTAGTTTTTTGATGTATTCTCATTTTTTAAAATCCCAAAGGGTTTTTTTCCACCATGGTTTCAGCTGTTTTTTCTGTGTCTATTTTACAGCAATTGCCACCACACGTGCGAGTCTGGGATTCTGTAACTCTGAACACACTGCATGTCATCGGAATGGGGTTTTTTGACCGAGCTGTTACTTGCATTGCTTTTTCTAAATCTGTAAGTAAAGTAAATGAATAGTTGTATTAAGAATGTTTGCTCAACAGGTCTTTGAAGTCTTTTGAAATTTAGCTTTCTTGAGCAAAACAAACTACTGAGCTGTCTTTTCTCTCAGCTTCCTCTTTAGAGGAGGAAAGTTTGCAGGCCAGTTGTTTACAACAGTTTATTTCTTTACGAAGATTAGCGGTATCTCAGCAGTCTCGGCGGTCTACCTTATGCATTCCATAAAATGCAATTGATTTCTTCAGCGACAAGCAGTGGCAGAAGTACTTGTGTTCTCAAAAATTTAGTCTCCTTACTTCTTCTTTTTGGTCATCCCATTGTGCTTCTCCCTGGATAAAAACAGTTATTCTCGCAGCAGCTTTTAACCTCCTACACTGTGTCAAAGAATGACTAAAGAAAGACTTTACAATGGCCTGTACCTCTGGTTTGGATTTAAAAAATTAGAGTTCCCATAGGAGAAGCAAAATCTTTCGCTTGAAAGCAGCGAAGGATACGGATAAAGGATTGCAAAGAATTAGAATCCTGTTGTTAGCCTCTTGGCACCATCCTTCGAACTCATCTATCAGGGAGGTAAAAAAAAAGATGACACAGGTGGCATGCAAGTCCCATATAAAAATGTGAGTTTGTAACCTGACACACACAAATCTAGAAACCCTCTGTGTAGAACAGAATCCATAAGCAGTGTATGCGGTGCTGTCTGGTTGTCTCGGCAGCATTTTTAAAGAGGTGTATTCCTTAGGCAAAGTGTTCTTCAGTGAAAGTTTCCAGGAGTACGTGAAATCTGTTGGTGAACAGTATTTTATAGAAAGTAGAAAAGAGTGAATTGGTAGAGCTGGTTAAGAATACAAAGGTGAAAGACCACACAGGTCAAGATGACCTTTGAAAGATAAACAACAGTAAATAGCAAGCAAATACTCTGTACATATCTCACTGTAGGAAGAAATATGTACTCAATAACAGAGGATTGCTATTGGCAGATGCCATAAGAAAACGTTCAATATGTTTGCTTTGTGCTGTGATGTCACAGTCGTAGCTTGGCCTGTTTTGAGCATCACCTCCCATCCCATAGCAGTACTGCTTATCTCACTTTAGACAGCCCTCTCTTCAGGCTACTTTGTCCCATCTCTGTCCCACCTCTTGAGTTGTGTTGGCACAGTTGTGCTTGAGATGTGTATTAGGGGCCTGATTCATCAGGAAAACAACCAAGCAACCTTTTATATATGCAAAATGAAATGGAGTTTGCTTGGGCCTTTTTCTGCCCCCAAATTGGATCCATTCCCCAAACAGGCTCACTCTGTGATAGTCCAGACACTTGTGGTGGCTCCGATCACGAGGTAGGAACAAGCGGCTGAGCTCGGGGTGGCAGAGAAAGGATTGTTTGTGTCAGCATTGGTGCCAAAGGAGTGCTTGTGGAACAACAGGCTCAGGCTGTTCCAGCAAGCTCATCTGCAGTCAAAGCTAATACAGCTGATGCCAGGAGCAACAGGATACAAAAATTGTATTTGGATGGGTTGGGAAGCAATTATACATTACTTGGTAGTTTATTCCACTAGAGACACGTGTCTAGGAATGAACACCAAAGATTGGAAAAAATGGTCCAAAACCTACCTTCCAGATGGCTGCTGTTTGGAAAAAGACCTGATGATTGTACAGCAGTGGCCATCACTAGTGAGACAGATGTCAGTCAGTTCCCCCCAGCTCAGGTGGAGTCTCACTTGGAGCTCCTCATCCAGGCTTTGGATTCACACAGCAGAAAAATGGCTACTGACTGGAGATCTGGGAAATATGATACATGAAGAAAGACTAAAGAAATTACGGTCATTAAGATTAGGAAGACTGATAGAAGACATAACTATAAAAAAGACACCTGCCAGGAATAAGTTGTTTCCTAATTTCTTACTACGTTCTCTGATTTTGATCCATTATTCCTATATGAAGAGTAAAATTGTTCCGCGTGTCCATGGCAGGTCTGACAAGAATTAATTGGCTTAAATTGTAAAGAAAGAAACTCAGTATAATTATGAGGAAAAACTTTCTTAATAGCATAGATAGTGATGTGTAGTTTGCCTTGGGAATTTCAATCACTGTATAAGGAGAGATACCTGCCTCATTCCTGACAAAGTCTGCTTGTCTGCAGTTTGCACGAGTTCCTCTTCTAGATCCCTTTTGAGCCCTATTTTTTAATGATACAATGAATTACCATATTTCATGGATAACTATGGGATAACTTAAAAGTACAACAGGTAAAGTGTAAATATTTCACTTTCTTCTACACAGAAATATTTAATTGTTTTGTACGTGTATTTGTATGTTTCTAATATTGGTTGGGGGATGCAGTACAATTTTCCATGTTTTGCTTCAGAATGGAGGAAGCAGCCTGTGCTCCGTGGATGACTCAAACGACCACGTACTTTCTGTGTGGGACTGGCAGAAAGAAGAAAAGCTGGCAGATGTCAAGGTGTGGTACTAAGATATCTTGTACTACTTGCTGGTCTGTAAATCTGGATTTCTTGTCATAAAATGTCTTTATTTAACTTTTTGTGCCTTTTTAACACTTTCACTTTATAAAAGGCAGAGAACATGAAGAAAGAGAATGTTTTGTCTCTGTTGATATTATCCCAATAGCGCTTTTTTATTTTTAATTTTGCTATTGTTGTCATTCTAGAATTGATTGGAAAAGTCTAGGCAGCGATGATAGGAGTATGTGCAGAAATGAAACGTCTTAAACTAATCTTTTGTGTAGAACTTCTCGTTATCTGACACAGTTTTGAAGGATAACTTTTGATACTAACTTACAAAAAACATAAAATCTTTTGACCTCAAAAGTATTCTGCCAAAGTATTCCGGACTATGTTAATAAATTAATAGCTCAGAATTTTGCTTATCTAAGGAGTTGATCAGTTTATCTAACTAGAGAACTGTTTCATATTGTTTTGTTTTCTTTGAATTTTAAATTTTGATACAATGTTTTTCTTTTTTCCTTCCAAGTGCTCTAATGAGGCTATATTTGCTGCAGATTTTCACCCTACTGATACAAATATAATAGTTACTTGTGGAAAATCACACCTTTCTTTTTGGACACTGGAAGGGAATTCCCTTATTAAAAAGCAAGGATTATTTGAGGTAAAATAAAATATTTCCTTAATTTTGTAGTAGTTTATAGTAATGGTACTATCGTACAGAAGTAAAGGTTAATAAGGTTCGAGTAAATCAAAACAACTGATCATTATTAAACTTGAAATTTTGCAGAAACTCAGGTAACATTCATGGTATGACACAGAATTTTTCCATGGGTAAAACTTCCACAATGGAGTCTAGTAATGCAGTTACCATTTTGTTCCTTGCATTCCTTTTCCTATATTCCTTATGCTACCCCTCCTCAAATAAAATTACCATAAAACTCTCTACGTGTACCCCGGGTGAAAAAAACATAATGTAGAGAGTCATATATGCTAGGGTTTTTTATTTTGTCAGAGGAAAGACTTGCAAAATCCCATAAATGATGTGAATATGAACATTCTTCTCCTCTGTTCTGCTCAGATACACACGCATATGTAATTCAAAAACAGATTGAGCTGGCCACTATTTGGTAAATACTATTTTCATTTCAAGGTCTTGATTTGTTCTTAAATGTAGACTAAGCTCTACAGCAGTTGCATGCACAATGGAGGGTCTGCGGTGACTGCAGATAATTCCAGTAGGGCCCAGTTAACTGCTTGTGGAGCCATGGCTTGCAAGTATAGTCAAAACAACTCTTTTGCAATGTCAGTTTATAGACTTTGTGTGAAATCAGGAGGTGATGCTGAAATAATGCATTTAAACTTTGTTACATTGTATTTTTCAGTCATTTTTAACTTCTAAGCTACTTGGGCAGATTTCTGTCTCTATTATTCTCGCTGGTTGTTGCAAATGGGAAAGTGTGGTGGCCCTCATTGAGAACATTTGTAGTTTGAGGGAGAAAGAGGCCATACATACTGGTAGTCAACAAACATTGTAAATAATGTCCTTGGAAGATACTAGCTAGTGATTTTTTTTTTGTCCCCTTAAATATTTCACTTTTTTGTTGCTGTGAGTATTTTAAATGTATAGGGTTTCAAAGCAACGTCTCCATTACGGAAACTTAGGATTCTTTCAAGAGATGATTCCTTAATTCTTACACTGCAGCAAAACTCTCTAGTAATACTTTTCTCTTAGAAACTTTGGAGTTAAAAATTGCTGTAATAAAGCTTGTTTGCATCTGCAGCCATTTCTAAATACTTAAAGCCTTTGGGATTATGGGGTAGTTGGAGGATTGGGTTTATCTCGGAGCATTCCTGGTCTTATGTTAAAAGTTGGCAGGCCTTCTCACTCGTTCTATCTGCAACTCGTAATTAAAGGGTGCAGGATTAGGCCGCCAACCTCAGCTGATGCATCTTTTGCCCTTGCACAGATTAACTGTTTAGACTGTAGGAACATGTTTATCTCCTGTGTAGACATTTAAACAATAATGGAACCCTATAAGGCTAAACTAAATTACTCAAATGCGTACAGTTAAAATGAATGGGTTGTGTGTTGCTGTGAGTGTGTGTTTTTCGTAACCATGCAGAAACAAGAGAAGCCAAAGTTTGTCCTGTGTGTGACCTTTTCTGCAAATGGTGATACTATTACAGGAGACTCAAGTGGAAACATTTTGGTTTGGGGGAAAGGTAAGACAAGCTTGAAATTAATAGTGAAATTTTATTATAAAAGACTCTGAATTTTTTACATGACTGTATTCTCATTTTAAGAAGAATAAATTTTGTTTATCTTGAGTTCTTTGCCAAGACCAAGCCAGCAAATTATGTCTGGATTCTCCTGTATGAGCATCTACAGAACATATACCTGACTGTTAGAGCACAAAGTTCTATAGAACGTGTTCCCTGTGGTCATATGTTTAATCATAGAGCTATGCCAGCACGTATGGCTTCTACTGATGGAAGGAATGGCAGGAAGAGTTCTTTTCCTTAATCAACGTGACAGTAAGAAACACTGTTAATGTAATCAATGATCTCCAGTCTCCTGTACTGTCGCTCTGTAGTGTTTGCAAAAGTTATGCCTATTGACATACACTTTTAAAAACACAACAAATCTCTTTATTTGTTTTTCTAGGAAGTCAAGCTAAAATGTATGCAGATCTAATTGAATTCCTCAGCTTTATTTCAAAAGAACAGATGGATAGGACAAACTTCTTAAAAAGCGTTTTCTACTTAAGAAAAGACTTTTTTGGGGGACGGGGCAGCAGAAGGCAATGCCTGCCAGAAGGCAGAGAGCAGCAACATCCTAAGTATTTACTTAGTGTGTGAGATGCCGTGCATAGGAATAAGGAGAATCCCCTAAAGGAGACCTTATTAGTAAAGGAAGAAGGGATATGGATGACGGCTGCTTCTTATTTACTCAGTGCCTTCTCCCAAGATACTCAAAAGATATAAGACCCGTGAAACAACATGGTGAATCAGTTACACAGTTGAGCCTTACTGAGCTGGTTTTGTAGACTTCTTTTCATCCAAGGACTATCAGCCAGGTATCTCCTTGTGCTTTTGACCAATACACTACTGTTGAGGAAGGGGGTGGATATGGTGTTTGTAACTCAGCTCCTCTTATTTCCCCTTTTCTTTTTCCTATGGCAGTTTACAGCAAGGCTCTTGAACACTTTTCCTTCCAAATGGAGTTTAGAAATTGCATAGTCCTATCTCCTCCTTGTTCTTGGTTGTTATTTGGGACTACCAGCAGAGAAGGGTGATCTTGGCAGCTCCTGGTACAGCAGGGTCAGTGCGGTGCTTGGGGACCAGTTTGCCTTTGTGCTGGTAGACTAATTTCTGCCTTGACTGCAAGCAGCCTCTTCTGTCCTCTCTCCCAGGACTGAAAGGGAATTGTTTGTGTACCGCAAGATCTCCTCACCTCTGCCAGTTTTTTGGGACGGTCAAAAATGCTGTTATTGTTTTTTCTATCTTAGTACAGCCTACTTTCTGTGTCTTTACTACTTTTGACTCAGAGCTGTGTGTTCAAGCAAGGGCTGCTTCCACCAGTTTGGAGCACCCTTAAAAAAACTTCTCTTAATAGAAATCACTTGTAACTGACACATTATATCCATAGATGTGGGTAGAAGCACATGGGATTTATAAAGGAAAAAGCAGTGGTTTCTTCCTAATATGCATCAGATCCTCGCTTGTGCTAAAGTTAGCCAAGCTTTGATGCAAAGTGCACATTTCAGTAATAGAATCCCTAGTAATCATAGAATCATAGAATTGCCTAGGTTGGAGGGGACCTTTCAGATCATCTAGTCCAACCATCAACCTAACACTGATAAAAACCATCACTAAACCATCACAGTCCTTGTCCCCATCTAGTGCCAACCCTGCAGAAAGCTCTCTGACCGCCCAAGCCGATAGTAATGTCTCATCAAATTAGAGATATTTAATCCAATGTAGTCGGTTAGAAGGTGTTTTGAGTCTGAGAAGGTACTCGAACAAGCCAAGTTCGTCAATAAAGAGGTACAGGCTCTTTTGGAGAGTGATTTGGCACCTTCTGCCAGATGTACAAAGAGCTCTAGCTTAGCCAGGTTTTGGTGCAAATCTGGTGTCTGGAGGCTGGAGAATATCCTTGGAGGATAACAAGTGACTGGATTATGGTTTCTTTGTTGATAAGGTGTGTAGTGCTACTGCAGGACAAATGTGATGTCAAACGGTTTGGCTTAAGCCCCCATGAAAGGTTTAAATGAACCTATTTTACTTTGTGTTTGAACTGGACAGTGTGAGCATGTATACTTTTAATTTTTGAGTTGTGGGGGGGAATACGTTCTTAAGATGTACTAAATCAGTCTCCTCTGTGGGTCTGAGCATTTTTGTGCAACACTCCATGCCCGCCATTATCGTTGTTTAAATACAATCCTTGATAGGTAGAGAAACGGAGAAAAAAAAAATGAGGGAAAAAGCTATTAAGCTTTTAAGCTCAGCTGTTAAGCTGAGTGTTTCAGTAGTAATATCTTTTCTCCGATCTATCTAGGTACCAACAGAATAAGCCACGCAGTTCAGGGGGCCCATGAGGGTGGAATATTTGCGCTGTGTATGCTGAGAGATGGCACGCTGGTGTCAGGAGGTGGAAAAGACCGAAAGCTGATCTCTTGGAATGGAAATTACCAAAAACTTCACAAAACTGAGGTGAGGTGTAAGATGAAAGGTGAAAACCTTACTTGAAATGACTCTGCTATCCAAAATGAAGTTTTTGCTGTCTTCTGAACAGAGCTTTTTAAATCAATTTTTTTCTTATGGATGTGTATTCTGTGGGAAAGCAAATCAATGGTAAAATGTAATAAAATTTGAGTCATTAGGTCATTCCTGTGATAGCCTATTCATTAACATAATATTTCCTTTTTAAGATCTATTGTAATTGGAAAACAAATCTTCTATTCGTACTTTTCCATTTTATTTCTTCCTTTCTTTGCAAATAATAATGTGAGGTCGTTTTCGTTTCAGAGTATTACAATATTAAAATGTTTTTCTACTTTCCTCTTTTCCAAAATGATGTGAGGGGTTTTGGGGGTTTTAGTACTTACAATTTTTCATTAATTTCTTGAGTACTGTCGGGTTTTGCATTTTCTTAAAAAAGAATTTCCAAAAATTAATTTAGTTGCTATGTAGAAACTTAAAAGCTTAAAGCAGAATTTGTTTGGACAAAACTACATGACTGTTTACAGACTGAATGTATGAGAACAATCAGCATAAAACTCTGAGGAAGGGTTTCAACTCTACTATATATTATTAAATGTTGCAAATGTATATGCAACTGGAATGGTATGTCTGTTTTGGTAATTTGGTTTTTACCACAGCACAAGTTACACGCTTGTTGTGCTGTTTCTAACTGTGGCGTCCTTCTTTTTCTTTTATTTGTTCATACAGTGGTATTCCTTCGTATTTTAAATTTTACATCTTCTCTTGAACTTTATATTGGAGACTTGCACTGACTCTTTCAGAACGTAGGCTGCAATTAAAGCAACATTCCTTGCAAGGAAGTACTAGCGATACAAAGCCTGACGCTATCTCGGAGTAGAAATGCTTAGTCTGACATCACAGCTGCAATTAAAATATGATCGAGTTAACACAGCATGAAGGAACCTTTTCTGTTTGTTGAAATACTTAGTTCATCTGTACAAACGGAGTGTGCTGTAGATAAGGATATCTTTTCTTCTAGTGTTATAAAAACAGTTACCAAACTGATGCAAGTTGATATAAACTTTTGAAAGTCAGGCATATATATTCATCCATTTAATTTCTTCTCTATGCAACACTTATTAAAATGCATTTGCTAGGCCATATGTCTTTAAAAATTGAAAAATTGTCTGACTTCTCTGTTTGTCTGTTGTGACCACAGATTCCAGAGCAGTTTGGTCCAATAAGAACAGTAGCAGAGGGAAAAGGGGACGTTGTATTAATAGGAACCACTAGAAACTTCGTCCTACAGGGCACACTATCAGGAGACTTTTTCCCAATTACCCAGGTAAGCTGTTGCTTTCCAAGAACGTTCCTAAGTATATAATAGCAGTAAAGGTATTGCTTAAAGTTAAGTTTCTTAAATATGCATTTATTTTATTTATTACTACAGTACTTTTGGCAATAAATAACATTATAAATATGCATCTGTCTAAGCCCATCTACTTTTGTAATGCTTTAATATATAGTTTGGTCATTTTAATCCTGTTTAAGCATGTTTAGTTTTGATGGTACTGTCCTTCTTGTCAAGAAACATTTCTGCTTGTGTAGGGTCACACTGATGAGCTTTGGGGACTTGCAGTCCATTCCTCTAAACCTCAGTTCTTCACTTGTGGACATGACAAACACATTACCCTCTGGGATGCTACCACTCATTGTCCGATCTGGAACAAGATAATAGAGGTATAAATTTATTAAACACAATTCTACTCCTTTTATAGAACTTGTCAAGTAATTTGGGTTTTTCATAAGATTATTGATTAAAAATACCTTAAAGTATTAGCTTGAGGAAAAAAAAATGTCAGAGTTGTAAAATTTGTCTTTTGGAAAATGGATGTAAAACTCTTAAAAACAAGAATTTAAAACCCTAGGTGATATGTTGTAACATGTAGAAGTGTACAGTGCTGTTGACGTTTATATTTTTTTACCAGGAATTTATCATTTAAAAGTAGTTCTGATCAGGATTACTACTACTACTACCACTATCCTAAGCACCACAGGCAGAATTCAGAAGGAAAATATTTTTTTGGGTGACATTTTTTGGCCTTCTTCATTTATTTTCTATAATTTATTAGTATTTCTATACATCCTGTTGACAAACAAATGTGGTTTTTAGAATGTCACTTCCTGTCTCTGGTTTGGAAGTTGGTGTTTGGGGACTGAAGGAATACAGAGTGGAGGCTGGGTTTTATGCTGTGCTTAGACATTGAGTTGTGCGTCTGCAGACTCCTAATGGCTTTGTGGTGACATGTGATCTTGTTGTCTACATGCATCACTAGGAACTGAGGGTTTTTTGACACTTGATCACTTTTCTAAATATTTACCCGTAAAAAGACATTGGCTTAACTCCTAGAGGCAGCGAAAATGCTTTTATCTCTCTATTTTGAAATGCCACTGTCACATTTTTTTCAAACAGTCTTCTCCCTCTTTACATTTTTTTAATACATATGAGAATATGCTTTTTTGGAGGTACATGTACTGGTCACAATAAAAAAGTTACTTCTCAGTCTTTCTTATCTTTCCTCTGTACAGTGGAAAAATTAAAAAATTAGTTCAGGAAAAAGAAACCAGCACCTAGAGTAGATATACATCCAATACACAGGTTTGCAGATAAAATTGTAGCCAGCAGCTTAGAGATGACTTGTGTCATCTTGCTTGCTTGGTGAATGTGGAAATTGGAATTTATTCTGTCTAACCAAGGACGTGTGTTCTAAGGTCTGTATTTTTGTTGACTTCTAAATTAATTGGAGAGGCCAAATTAAGAGTCCCGCTGCCCCAGAGGTGGAGCCATATTTTTGCAGTTCAGTGCCTCGGTTAGAAAGGCGGATCGGCCCGTAGTATAAGAAATTAAAAGAAAGGCAAATAACAGCAGTTCTTTTAATCTAAAAAAAGGGAAATCAATAATACTAGGGGTTTGGCCTGAGAAGCAGGCAGATAGTTGCATTTTCCTACCTCCTGATCATTTTAGGGTTTAAAATACGTTAATACGATTGGGACTTAAAAACAAGCTCTGTCCCCTTCAGTCTGTAGGAGGGCTGTGCTTGGGCCTATGGGGAATGGTCAAACCTTGAGATGCACCAAAATCTTCGTGTGCTTGCAAATCTCTTGAACTGCTCCTGAGATACCAAAATGCAAGATCAAATAAATACCAGCATGCTTAGGCTATGAATTTCAACAATAAAGCATATTTTTAAAAATCAGTGAGCAGTTATAAACCAAATTTTCCTTGGTAGACTCTCTAAGAAAAGAGAAACCAGTGCTTTTTTTGTGTTTTGAAATAGAGCAGTAGCAGTGTGCTGTACTGTGAGGTATCGAACACGAACACACTAGGCTGCAGAAATCCTTCACGTGCAATTCAGAGTAACTCAGACAATGACACAACTGGAAACTTATGCATAGGCCTTTCTGGTCTTTATCGTAGTTTTTTGTGAAGACTTAATTTGGTTATTTAGAAATGGTGCACAACTGTCTTTGTGCAAGTCTTCTATAAATATCCTGATGTGGAAGTAAAATCATTTGTACCATTTTTTATGTTTTCGTAATAAATTTCTTTTTTTTGTCAGGAAAATATCATCACGTAATTCAATTGCAGGTACTAATGTGATCCTTTACTCACTGTACAGGTGTATGCTTTTATATACTCACATACACTTTCCAACACACTGGGAGAATAAGAAGTTAGTATTTCTGATTTATTTCTCCTTATAAGAGCAATACACTGAGGAGGGCCTATAGTCATGAAGAGCAGTGCAGAATTTGGCACTTTGCTGTCTTGCAGTCTAAAGAAGAGAGCATTTAGAAGTTTGGGTTGATAGTAAAACGTCATCAGTGGAGATAAGTACAATATGGGGAAGAGGAACAACTCTATTAATTAGATAAGCTGCTATCTCAGAAACAAAGTTACTTAAGTAATCATCAACTCAAAAAAGGACTAGTGTCCACTGTTTCATTCTTTGTGTCCTCTGAAAAACAGAACTGGAGTTTAGCTGATTATGACTTGAAGTGAATTTCAATTAATATTTAGCTGTGGTTTTGCAAATATAAGACACTCTCTAATGAAACTGTTACTATTGAAATGTTTAAGAAACTTCTTCCTTTACCTGGATTCTTTTGAAAACGTTGAGGGCAACAGCAGTATTAAACTACTAAACTAGACTTAGATTTATTTTTTTCCCCTCCAAGTGCACACCGTTTCATTAAGACAAGATTTCTATTATCAATCCTGACAATAATCTTCTTATTAACCACTTGAAATGTCTGAGACTTTCATAAATGAGTGACTGATTATCTACAGTAAATAAATCATTCCATGTTAATCCATTTTTTTGTCATAGAGATCTGTGTAAAAGCTTTTTAATCTAGTTATGATTACAAGTTACTGCTCAGATTAAATTCTCTGTTTGAACCTACAATTTATTTAGGAGAATATTTTAGCATTTACTATGAAATTATACTTTAAAAGGTTAGTAAATTTTCCTTTCTGGACTACCATAGTGGTTTAGAACATGAGTATAGAAATCCTGCATCTTAACAATTCTCTGAAATTTCTTTAGAGTTAGTAACATCTTTTAAATTAGTCTTTGGTTTAAAATTAATGAGAATATCCCTTACAGGTAGCGGCTAAATTACAAATTGCTAAAAATATGAACAGGTTTACTGAAACGGCTACAGTGAGATACTATTTTAGAATATAGAAAATCAAGAACATAAGCATTTCTGTGAGATGTTACTAGATGGTTTTTTTGCTTACATTTTAAAATTATTTTTGGCAGGTACCAGAAAAAATAAGCCTAGTATTTTGAGACTTTCTGCTATAACCTGAAGAGCTCCGGAGCTCATTCTTTGTAACTGAACAAGTACTAGAAAGAAAATGCTTACTTAAATTGCAAGAAAAACACTGCAATTCTACCTGTCTCCTTAATAATACGCTATACACAGTAAAATGTTTTAAAATTGCATATCAAAATAAGAAACCCACTTCATGTCCTTAGTCGCCCTCTAAGCTGCGACTGGCAGGTGCTGGGGAAGGTGCTGGTGCCTGTAGAAATTAGGCTTTACCCCTCCATGCAAAGTGATACACACCTTTATTGAATAAGGTACTTGCTTGTCCTTTAGACAGTAGGTAAACTGCAGCTTTGGTACTTAATTCTTAGGTCAGCCCTAATTTAATAAGTTATTTTTATCTCTTACTTATTTGTGATTTGCTGAGAAGCTGCTTTTGCTAATGTTATTGTTATGAAATCGCTTGCCAAGTTATTTTTAGATAGTGAAGAAAAGAAAACAGTGGCCTTGTATAGAGGGGAAAAAAAAAGTCTATTGGATATCTTTTTTTCCTCTCAAGTTTATAGTTAAAAAAACCCAAGCAAACAAAAAACCCCACAGAAGACCAACAAGAGAGACTTGCTATATTCCTGAGGCAGGTAATTGGACTGTGTTTTTGTTATAACGTGGACTGGTAAAAAAGCGTTTTTTCTTCTGATACATTTTAGGATCCAGCACAGTCTTCAGGCTTTCATCCCTCAGCATCTGTGGTTGCAGTGGGGACGCTGACCGGAAGGTAAGATGCGCAGAGCTACGTCTTGGGCACCAACAGACACTACGTGATTTTTCCAGCTCACATCCAAGTTCATGTTCTTGTTTTACAGAAGTATGTAAGCCGCCCGTTCATCCCCTATTGATATTTATTGAATTTCAGAGTGAAATTCATTTGTGTTGCCTTAGTGACTAGAAACAAGAGGGACATGGACCCTCAGCACGAGAAGGACATGGACCTCTTGGAGAGGGTCCAGAGGAGGGCTACGAAGATGATCACAGGGCTGCAGCACCTCTCCTAGGAAGACAGGCTGAGGGAGTTGGGGTTGTTCAGCCTGGAGAACCGAAGGCTCTGGGGAAACATAATAGCCCCTTCCAGTACCTGAAGGGAGCCTACAGGAAACCTGGGGAGGGGATGTTTGCAAGGGCATGTAGTGATAGGACGAGGAGCAATGACTTTAAACTAGAGCAGGGTAGATTTAGATTAGACATTAGGAAGAAGTTCTTTACAATGAGGGTGGTGAGACACCGGAACAAGTTGCCCAGAGAGGTGGTGGAGGCCCCATCTCTGGAGACATTCAAGGCCAGGCTTGATGAGGCTCTGAGCAACTTGATCTAGTTGAAGATGTCCCTGCTTACTGCAGGGGCGTTGGGATGGATGGCCTTTAAAGGTCCCTTCCAACCCAATGCATTCTATGATTCTAAACCCTAGTCTTGGGCCAGTACCCCCTGTTTGCTGAGTGTTGCATGAACACAGAACCAAGAGCTAGTTTCAGCCCTGGGAGAGGAGCAATCTAAGATCAGTGGAAGGAGATGGGTTTGGACAGGGGAGGAAGTCTAGCTTAACAGTGAGACCGTGCGTGGGAGGTCCTGTCACCATACCAGTGACCTAAACGTTAAATCTTTGCGTCCATCTTGGCAAAGGAGAGACTAAGGGAGGAGTTTGAGATAATGAGTTAACTTTGCAGATGCGTGCAGAGATCTTCTCAGAGGCTTGTATGGCAGTGTAGAGGGAATCATATAGAAAAAAATTGCTCATTGGAAAATTTAGCAAGTGGTTTATTGTCTCTGATGCAGTGACAACGAGAGGCTTTAACAAAAAATTGGCAAATCTTCCATGGTGCTAGACGTAGTGTAAAAATGCATATTCAGAGACTTGTTCTGCCTGACGAGCGTAAGGCACAAACAAGACAGACAAAAACGGGGTGAAAAGAAGTATCTCCATTTTACAGGACAGATTGAGCCCTTGGTCACATAGTGGGGTCAAGGGCAGAGCCTGCGTTTAACCTGTATTAAGAGGAAGGAGCGCCTTTGCCGTAACTTCATCCTCTCCTTTAATGTCACTTGAGGGCAGACTTTGCTCTTAGTATTGCAAACAGTTCCACTTAACTGGGAATATATAGAATGCTTATAGGTCTGGGGCCAGGATTATTTTAGATTGTGTATCAGTCCTACATAAAGGATTTACTCTAGCTACTAAATTTACTGTATTTAGTAAGTAAAGTAAATCAAAAGGAGAAGCTTTGAGAGGAATCTTTACTTTGTCTTTAATAATTTGATTGAAAGTCAAGTATTGAAATGCAAGTTTTATCTTTGTCTTTTCTACACATTTCCACAAATTAATTTTTGTTATTAAAATTAATTAAATCAAATTTATTAAAATCTAAAAAATTAATTAAAAATAAATTAATAAATAAAGCTAATCCTATCAAAAGAGAATGGTCCTGATTCTTGCATGTGTTTGCCTTTGCTCTATGATTTAATGTAGGCATAAATTAAACATCAGGATAGCATAGAAGGAGGGTCATTAAAGGCGAAGGGTCATTATATGTAATGCTTGCTTTATTCTAATGCCTGACATAATGAAACAGAGTAAAATCTGAAGATTGTTATCAGGGTCAACGTCTGATCATTTTTCAGGTTAAAAATCATGGGAAAGAAACTATCCTTGTGTTGAAGTAAAAATAAACCAAACCCAGTAGCAGTTGCTGTTTTTCTTTTCTTGGTGTAAAACTTATGCTATTTTGACAGAAGAAAAGTTGGTCAAGATTACAGTAGATTTAAATTCCTTATGGAATGATTTATTGGCCTCTTTCTGTATTTACAACAGGTGGTTTGTGTTTGACACAGAAACAAAAGACTTGGTCACTGTACACACAGATGGAAATGAACAGCTGTCTGTAATGCGTTACTCACCAGGTTTGAGAGCGTTTATTTACTGGTTAAAAAAAAAAAAGCCTTGAATTATTTTTTTTTTAATTAAATTTGGGGTTGGTTTCTTTTAAAATAATTCCCCACTTGCCATACTGAAGTTGAAAATAAATACGCTGTGAAACATTGCCAACACCGAATGGGTGGTGTCTTGAACTCTAGTTTTCTTTTCCCTCCCCCACATGTTCAATACGGTTTCACTGGGAAGAAAAAAAAACCCAAGGATGACGTAACTGGGCAGGTTGTTGCAATCAGGTTAGCCCTAAATGGACTGTAGCTGCTTCCAGAAGTGGGGTGTGTTTTTAACAGCAATATTTGCTGTATAAACTTGCTGTTTTGTAATCTCGAAACAGGAATCAATATGCAACTGAAAAAGAAAAAACAGAGTTTTATTTTTCCACTTTATAGGATCAAGGCCTTTAAGAACAGTTTCTCTTGTCTGTGACACACTAAATTTTCAAAATTAGCCTAGGTTCTTTCTTACAGGGATAATTACTGTTCGCTTTTGTGTTTATAGATGGAAACTTCTTGGCAATAGGTTCCCATGACAACTGTATTTATATATATGGCGTAAGTGAAAATGGAAGAAAGTACACTAGAATTGGGAAATGTTCGGTAAGTAACCTGTTTTTTTTTCTCCAGGTTCAATATTAACAACTTTAAGTCTGTTTTGTAGCAGTGTGTGACTAGTGTCACACTGAGAGATGCTGTTAGTGCAGTTAATACAATATTTTTCTCCTTATAGGGTCATTCCAGCTTCATTACTCATCTGGATTGGTCTGTTAATTCGCAGTATCTTGTGTCTAATTCAGGAGACTATGAAATCTTATACTGTGAGTAAGAATTGTATTTAGTCCTTTGTGCAAAGTTCAGGCAGTCTCATAGAGATTTAAAATTTAAATGAGACCATATAAGTGACAAGATAGACCATATGCTTTAATTCATCTGGTGCAATCAAAAAAACTATACAATTTGAGAGATAAAAATGTTATCGTGGGGTTGTTTTATTTTTCTTTTGTAGGGATCCCGTCTGCTTGTAAACAAGTTGTGAGTGTTGAAACAACCAGAGATATAGAATGGGCCACTTACACTTGTACTTTAGGATTCCATGTTTTTGGTAGGTATCTTTCCTCTTAGAAGCTCTTACCGTTCTTGTTATTAACAAACACTTGGATTGCCAACTTTTTCTTATGAAACATGTCTATACATATTTCAGGGAAAAAAACGGAACTTCTGTTGTGCCTTTTTTATTACAATCTGTCCTCTTATTTCAATCCAGAAAGACCCCGATTTAATATTCTTTCTAGCTTCAAGTATAAATATTAAATTACAGCGTAAGTGGGAGACAAGGAAGAAATCACACACTGCCCTTTCTGTCACACTAGAGCTGCTTCTTGTCATTTTTAATTTAAAGTACCAGTTCTGTGGAATTATTGTTTATTTAGGCAGCTTCTGGGCCAAATCCATTTACTGTGCAAACACAAAATGGGTGACAGTCTCCGTCATTAAGTACTTATAATGTATTTTGATACAATGTGTAGCAATTAAATTAGCTGAAAGGAAGGCAAGAAGAAAACAAAATCAGGGTGGTTTGTTTCCATGGGACTTCTCTTGTGCCAGTTTAGAAGGAGCTGTTTTCCCCAGTGAACTCTGAAGCTTTGTAGTCATTCCACAACGCCTGCAGAACTAGACAGGACATTACAAAAGCTGAGTACAAGAAGCTTCAAATTCTTGAGTCCTCAAGATAAAACAGGAAGCCATGGTAGAAGTTCAGAGAAGAGTCTGGTTCTCTGTAAGCAGTAAACAAGGAAGATTTTTCACTCATGTTTCAAGTAGAATAGAAGTGATGTGTTTGAAGGCGGCCAGAAAGGACATGCTTTTAGAGCCTAAAGATGGGATGGCAGTAGCAATATGCTGGGAAGACACATTCAAAGTTTGTACAGTTTAACTGACAAGCAGTGCTTGGTTATCACTACAACGTGCAGATTTAGTAAAAGGAGGAAATCCTAGAAGACTGGCTGAGATAATGTGTTTCTCATATGAGGGATGGAGGCCCTCATAGAACTATTAAGATATTCCTGGGATTTGAGTATGCCCGGCACACTGTTACAGAGCTACAAAGTCTTTGCATTTAGCGTCACAGGGTCAGATATTCTGAGATGAGAAATACTTTAAGTGAGTATTCTTTACTTTATAATTTGGATTCATGCAAAGTATAGTGCTATTAGAATATGGGGCTACCTTTGGTG
Source organism: Larus michahellis (assembly GCF_964199755.1). Lineage (NCBI taxonomy): Eukaryota > Metazoa > Chordata > Aves > Charadriiformes > Laridae > Larus > Larus michahellis. The sequence goes on along the minus strand of NC_133899.1, from coordinate 36,304,744 downwards.
CATAGAGAGTCATAGGAGAGGATTGTCACACCTGAGAGGGTTTTTTTTTCCCCTCTTGCAGCAGATCAGCTTTTGGAGCCAGACTGAGGAACCAAATGATCTACTGGCCCAATGGGGAACTTGTGGAAAATGCATATACATTTTTATACTTACAGTCCTCCATGCTGAACTGGTTTATTGTAAGCTAAAGCAACAAGAATGAGGAATAAATAAAAGTAGCTGCTCGTTGTAGTAATGTCGTAGAGGTTGTGAGGATGGTCGTCAAATGAATGGAATTTTAAAGTAAAAGAATATAACTTACTCGGAAAGGATATGCAATGCACAAGGAGAGAACATGGTGCCATATGTACCGAGGATTCATAGCTATACAGTTAGGTTCAGACTGGGAAGTTACAAAGATAATGCTTACTAATTATAGGTGAAAAAAAGAACATTAATGGTGCCAGGGTTATGCTGTTGCCCATCCTTCCAGAAAGATCAAATGAATGGAATTTTTTTAATAGTTACCAGAATCAGGCAAACCACGGGAATTGCAGAGGATGTGAGATTTTAACTATTCCAGTGCCTTTTGGGAAAGGAACTGCAATCCAGTGGCTAACCAGTAAGATCTCAAAACTCTTGATACAGGAAATAGATAAGCGCCTGGAGGGGAGTTTCTTCCAGATTTGATTCTGGGGAGTTGGAAAGAATTTACTGAGCATGTGAATGCATCTTGTGTAGGAATGACAGTGGGATTAGGGAGGTGTGCTCCTTAGTATAAGAAGGAAAAAGAGCAACGAAATGAAAGTGATGGACTTCAGGGAGGCAAACTGCAAAAGTCCAAAGCCCTGTTAGGGAAGATCTGAAGTTAGAGAAAAAGTGAGATGTGGTAGTTCCTTAGATGGTGTGAAGGGCATAAACTCTGCCAGCCCACAGGAAAAATAGGACTGGCAGCAAGACACCGATTCGGTTAAACTGTTGTTGACCTGTCCTACAAGGAAGAGGAATGCAGAAAGTAGAAGCTGTTGGAGGACCAAGGAGACGCATAAACAAAGCCTAAACATAGATGCATACTTGTGACAAGTACAGAAAGGGTCAACGACAATATTGGTCTTCTACATGGAGAGGAGAGATGACACTTCTAAGGCCGAAGGGTTAAAAAAACTCAACACTTTTTTTCTCTTTTAATATGTCGTTATTAGAAGACTTACTACAGTCTGATGGCCAGTTATGAAAGGGTAAGACCTCTGCTTTCAGCAGCAAAGGAGTAGATTAGAAAGTAGTTAGAAGTCAGACATTTTCAAAGTATCTGAGCATGATGAACCTTGTTGTATCTGTAAAAACAACTGGTTAGCATCATCTCGAGTCCATTAGGAATTATTTTCAGGACTTCACAGAGAACAGGCAAAGTACTGGAAAAATGGAGAAGAATGAATGCAGTATCTGCAGAGTCATATATTTGCCTTCATATGGAGAGGATCAAGTGCAAAGTTAGTGGCTAGAATAATAAATTGAAGAAGCTCATAAATTATAAATTGGAAACCAGTCCGGTGATGTTGGCAGTCACTCTACTATTCAGTACTTTGGGGCCTCAGAGCAGCCAGTGTGAACAGTCTTCAAATGCTTGCTGGGATTGCCCCACTGGACATAGGAGAAGCAATCGCATCATCAAGGACGTGAGGCTTCTAGTATATTGATTTTTCAGTAGCTGCTGGCTGACTGAAACTAGGGATAGTTTTTTTCTCACTCTAGTAGAACTACCAAAAAAATCACAAATCATATGGATAGCACTCGCAGGTCAGCATAACCAGTGCAGGGGGGAAAATGAACCTTGATCTGTTGAACGCCTGTCTTCAAGCATGGGAACAGGTTAGTCAGCCTGAAAATGTTTACAGATAATTCAACTGAAAATCAACAGCGTATAAAGAAGCGTGTTCAAGGGAGGACGTTTCAGCGATACGAACACATGTAAATGTGAAGAACTAAAGACTTTAAAACACGCAGTGGTCTGTATGTTCTTGCAAGAGCTGTGTGCTGCCGGATGCACAACCAAGGCATCAGTTTGTTATCACATGTCCTGTTTTGGAAAACTTAGTACTTGAGGTGTGGGACAGGAACAGAATAAATGCTGTCAAGCCTGACAGCATTGCACGCAAAGCAGAGCTCAGACTGGTCGGGTCCAACACTGACCAGAAGACTGTACACTGAATATTATGTTTGAATATATTTATTAATGGCACGGATGATAAAAGAGCTGCAGGATTAGCAAGTTGTCTTGAGAAATACAGGAAAGGTATGAAAAAAGGAGGCAATTCAGTAGAGACAAATAGGAGATTACACTCCTGGACAGCAGAACCCAGTTATCCAAATACAGAACGGAGGACAGCAGGCAAGAGAGCAGATCTGCACGGATCAGATTTCTCTTGCATAAAAAGTGAACGTGAGTCAACACCATTGTGCTGTTGTAGGAAGGCAGAAGCATTAGTGGGATGTATAATGAAAAGGATGCCATCCAAAATGTGAAGTAATCATCCATTTATCAGTATCTGCTTCAGTCACAGCTGGAGTAGCTGCTTCTGGTTTTTGCGCGTTGGACCAACAGATAAAGTGCTGACGAGTAAGAATAATTATACATCTAAATATTGCTCTGGGAGATGTAATGAATGAATTTCAGAGAAGAGGAGGAGGAAAAAAGCATGGCATCAATCTTCAAATGAGAGAAAGGAAATGGTCTCTTTCCATGTCTGCAGAGGATGGGAAAAAAAAAAAAAAAGGACTAATTGTTCAGCAAAGGGGATTCAGTTTACACATTCTGAAAAACTGGCAGTGAGGCACTGCAATAAATTTTGAAAGAGCACAGAGTCTCCAGGAAAAAACCTGATATGATGCTTTCCCCATTTCAAAATGGCAGTCTTGTTCCTTAAACCATTTTCTTTAGGGGTTATCTCCAGCTTGTCATAGTGACCTTTTGAGAAGATTCCGGCCTCTTTTCAGCTAGCATTTGACGTTCACACAGCCTACTTTTTGTCAAAGCAGTTATTTAAGACAGTTTTTCTGTGTCTTTTCATTCTACGTGTTCACAAACGCTTTGTTTTGCCAAACCATAATGGCGGAACACACATTATAACTGATTATATCCGTGGCCTTTGAAAGTTAGATATCATTTCTGTTGAGTAGGGATTAGATAAAATCTGAAATTCCTAAAAAAAACAAAAACAAAAACAAAAAAACAAGAAACACCACAGTACTGCATACAAAAAAAAAAAGAAATTTCAATAACTGGTTGGGTTTTATTATAATTACAATTTATTACAGGCAAGTATTCAGAGGCCTTAAAGATGTGGTGCAGAGATTTGATCCTTGCATCAATGGGCCTACGGTTTAATTTTAGAACACCACTTTGTGCAAGAACAGCAAGGAGTAGAGTATGTGAGGAAGGAGAAGAATTACTTACAGTAAAACAAAAATATTTTAAAAAATTATAGTAGGTTCAATTTTTTTGAGATATATTTAATAAATAACATTTTATATTATTTCTTGTTGCGTAAGTTTTAGACTTTAGTAATATGAAGAAAGTACGTTGACTCATACGTAGGTAGTTTTTTAGACTACAGCAGCACGAGGAAAGTATGTTAGCTCATACATAAGCAGAAGGGAAAATAAAAGCAGTACCTGTCATTTTTCTACATAACCATATGAAAATTCTTTTAGGCTCTGACACATGACCATAATTCATCAAAATTCTTTTTTTCAAAGTAAAAAGCACTTTGCTGACTAGAGGAAATAAAGTATTTGTTTATGTGCTTGATTTCCTATGAGGATCTGGTCTTTTGCTGCTACTGAAGTACACATACTGACTCAGCTGCAGTTAGTTTTATCATTTTTCTTTTTTTTTTTAAAAACAAGTAATCCTTTATTAATATTTAAAAAAAACCCAACCCTTAAGCTGTCACACTTATTTCCATTATAAAAACCTTTAATTAGTCCCTCTGTGTTTCAGGTGTATGGCCTGAAGGTTCAGATGGAACAGATATCAACGCTGTCTGTCGATCACATGGGAGAAAACTGCTATCAACAGGGGATGATTTTGGCAAAGTACATCTCTTCTCATATCCATGTTCACAGTTTAGGGTAAGGTATTTCGAAAACATTTACTCTTGTACTTGCACAACTGCATTAAATGTTGTTTTCCTATGCACAAAAAAAACCCGCAACAAAAAAGGAAGAATGGGAATATACATGTGCCTAAGGGATTTACTTAAGGTTGATTGAGACTACAGTTAAATTTAAAATTTAATTTAGTATTAAATCACTTTAAGAGAATGATGTGATGCCTTGGTTTTGTTGTTGTATGATTAGGGGACTGGAACACCTCTCTTATGAAGAGAGGCTGAAGGATTTGGGTCTTTTCAGTCTGGAAAAAAGACGACTGAGGGGGGACCTTATCAACACTTAGAAATACTGAAAGGGTGGGTGTCAGGAGGATGGGGCCAGGCTCTTTTCAGTGGTGCCCAGTGACAGGCAAGAGGTAACGGGCACAAACTTGAGCATAGGAAGTTCCACTTCAACATGAGGAGGAACTTCTTCACTTTGAGGGTGGCAGAGCCCTGGCACAGGCTGCCCAGAGAGGTGGTGGAGTCTCCGTCTCTGGAGACATTCAAAGCCCTCCTGGACGCGTTCCTGTGCAGCCTGCTCTGGGTGACCCTGCTCTGGCAGGGGGTTGGACTGGATGATCTCCAGAGGGCCCTTCCAACCCTTGCCAGTCTGTGATTCTGAGAGTGTTATGTTATAACGATATGTTTTTATGACAGTTTATATTCTCACTAATATGGTGTTTTCTAGGCTCCAAGCCATGTCTACGGTGGACATAGTAGTCATGTAACTAACGTAGATTTTCTCTGTGAAGACACCCATCTCATCTCCACAGGCGGAAAAGATACAAGTATTATGCAATGGCGAGTCATTTAAAGGACACATGAGTGTGAACAAACACAGTTGAGTCGACCGTGCATAGAACTTACGAACAAACTGCATGTTTAAAACTTAACAGTATGTTTGCAGTTTAGCCTGGTCACTGTGATTTATTTTTTTTTTTTGTTTAAAAAATTCTTACAAACCTCAGGAAAATTAAGCCCTGTGCTGGTTACCTTACTCAGTCTAGTGTTGGTTTGTTTTGTTTTTTTTTTCATTGTGTCACACCTTAAGAATGATCGTTTTCTCTTCTGTTGTACAATATACAATGCAGTACAAGTTTAATATAAGAAACGTGGCTTGACAGTTTGCAATACAGTGGTATCAGCGGAATGTGACTATCTTAAATGTTTTCTATAAACACTGCTAAACTGGTCACAAAAATGCCTTTCAAAGACTGTATATATGTGCTTATTTGTTTCACTATCTACACTTTGTACTGTATATCTACTTGTTTAGAAAAATCTATGACAATGTCAAGGTACCGAATTGTTTCTGATGGAGGATGATGAATAGATGCAAAAAGTATAAACCGAGATGGAAGATGCAAAAATTAGCGTTCTAGACCTGAAAATGTGAATGCTGGTAAATGTGCATTCTCTTGGGAATAGCACGCCTTGGGTATCACCCGTGGGGAAGTTGTGTTCCCTTTCAAGTGAATCAGCAGGTTACGCCCCGGTTTGGCCTGAATATCTCAGCAGGGTTTACAGATGTCTGTGTGGTTCATGTATTCCATGTGAGTTTAAGTTCAAAATCTTTTTACTTGTGTATGAACAATTTCTTTTTGAAAACAAAACAAAAAAAAGCTTGGCCACATCCCCATTATTGGTTAATATATTTAACTAATATGTATATTAATCAGCATGATGCTATATTGTACATGTATAAGATTTTAGCAGTTCATAACAAATGGTAAGGCAATCTAGCTTTACTTTTTTATGCTTATGGATATTGTATATTTGTATTTTAAGACCAAGTAGACCAAGTCTAAAGATATCTTTTTAAGTGTACCATAAACCTGCAGAGGGTAAAGGAAGTCTTGGAAGCCTACATGAGATATTAATGTGTAACTTCTGGCCCCTGTGTTTTGTGCATGGATGGATATTTATAGTATGAAATAAGATTGTGTTTTGCAATGAAGTAGTAGTGGAGGTGGTATAAAATGGTTAAGAAGGCCTTATCGATGTTGATTGTGACACAGATTGAAATGTATTGTTTACTTTGAGGAATGTATCTGAAGAATTTTAAAAGAGAGGAGTTCTAAGCAGACTCGAAAAAGGTAATATTAAAATTTTGCTTGTAATGGACGGTAAGCATTAATTCTCTGAACTCTAAAGCACTGGTTGTTTAGAGTGATTTAAATGAAATGGAATCAATAAATTTTCAAACTTTTTTATTACATCTCCAACCTCCTACACTGAAAGTGCAGGACACCAATAAACACGTATTAAAGTGAATTTTCAATGCATTCTTCCTGTTTAGTAAAATATCTTTGTTTCAATGTGAAATACTTATAGAAGAGACAGGCTTTTACTTGATGACACACATTTGTGATTTCACAATTAGAGCTGCATTTGAAAACATCTGGGAATAAAATCTAGTTTTTGGGGTACATAATTTCATGCATGAGCATGACCCTGGGAATGTGATCCCTAATGCACACCCAGGGAGTGAAACTCCAGCTTCCCGGCAGGGAAGAAGGACGCGCCACATGATTTCACCTACAGCGTCCCTTGGTTCTGAGCACTCGGCGGGTGGAGGAGTGTCATTCCACTGCACAGGGTTATGCTCATGGCAAGAGCAATTTCTCTGTGTTAGGGACTTGGCCTCAAGGCAGGACTTTTGAAAACCAGGGTTTCAGAGTCACTTTAACCTGCTGTCATCCAGCACTGTCTCTGAAGGAGGAGGTTTTGCCCCCAGCTGCTTATTCCCATCCCCTGCAGCAGCACAAGAGCTATTGTGGCCATAGGGAGCACCCAGCAGGGAGATGGAACCAGGTTAAAATCAATTTGGGGGAAAAGGGGGGTGGTGGGGGGAAGGCCAAGCATGCAAACAACTGCAAACCAAAAACCCCTTTTCCTCGGTTTCTTTATCTGATGCACTGTGCTTGTACTGAGCTTGTACAAGGGAAGGAACAATGTGTGGAGAAGGAAATAAATGGAGAGAGGAGCACTGGAACAACTTCTTTTGATGGTGGTGTAAATCTCCCTCTGCTTGAAGTGTTTAGTTTAGTAAAACTAAAGCATAATATCCTTACTCTTTCCAGGGTTAATCCAGTGCCAAGAGGTTGTAATACACAAGTGACAGGTTCCCGTCTTGTCTGGATAGTTGGTAGATTATGCCATGATACTTTCTGTTTATTAATTTATTTTTTTTTTTTGCTTTTGCAGATGGGGTGCTTTCAGGTTTCTCCTTTCAGAATTGTAGGTGGTTTGTCATTACTTGCAAGAGAGAAAACAAGAGCTGCAAATTGAGTTGGCTCATTCCCTTTTCATCCTTTTCCCACGGTGCTACTCTTGGGGTGTAATAATGTATTTGTGATCCCTTTCTTCATTTTAAACTATTATCCCTTACTAGTAATAGAGGAGGAATCCTGCAAGTTTATCCCTAGGGTTACTGATCAAAGGGGATTTTCAACAATCCCATCCCATCTGTGCCTCTGCTGCTCCGCTGTTTCTAACTTTTGCTGTTAAATGTGTCTTTGTTCCTCTCTGAAAACCCGATAAACGTATTAGCTGAATTGGCAAGTCCTGGGTAACGTCTTGAGCCAAATATCCGTTTGACGACTGTTAAAGTGATTCTTCTTTCTTTATCCAGGAAATTCTACACAATTTTGCCATTGTTATATATAACCTTCAGCTCTCCTCACTTCCACCCTTGTTCCTTGGTTCTTGTATATGTTTGTTTTCTCAGGACTCCTTCTTTTTTTTTGCTTTAAGAGAGAAAAAGAAAAAAAAAAAAGAAAGAATTATGCCTGAACTTTTCATATTTCATTCCCTCAGCAGCACCCAGGACTCTTACACCTGATTCCTTCACCTGGTACTCTGTCTGCAGCGGTTGTCATCTCCTGCCCTCCCATGTAGCATAAGGCTGGTTCTCAGGTCCACGGATGGAGCTACGGCTGGGCTTCTGCTCCTCCTTCCCTCCCCGGTGGTGGCTGCAGCGGGTGTAACGTTGCTCAAAGAAGAGCCTCATCTCGTCATGTCTCTTGTGTATTGCTGTTCTCTACCAAGCATTCAGCCGCTCCCCTTCAACCTTTTTTTGGTTGGTTTCAGGTCCTGTTTCTTGCTTTTCTTCCCTCCATATTGCTCTTCTGTGTCTTTGGCTTCCAGGACCGCATCCACCTCAGCCCTTCCTGGGGCATGGTGCTGCCCTTAACTGCTTATAAAACCAGTGGCCCTGACTACCTCTCTCATCTTTTTGGGGCCAATTTTCTGCTTTCTTACTGGACCTGTAACCACACTGCTTCTTTGCCTTGCACTTACGAATATCAGTGACAGCTTCCAGCCCCTTCCTCCCTGCCCTCGCGCCTTCCTTCTATGAGTGTACCGAGGCCATCGCCACCCTGTCGTTGTTCCTCGATTGTCCTCCCTTTGGCTGTGCGCAGCCCTGCAATGTATATCACGTACTTAGATTTTAGAATATTTTTCCGGTAGGAATTTTTTTTCTCTGTTTCTCTGTTGATGTATGGCATTTAGCAATGGGATTTGGGGATCCTACACTCGCTACAACAGTACGACCATCATATTTGTCCAGAATTATGAGCATGGACATTCGGGTAATGCTTCTGTGTCAGGATATTCAAAGTGATTAGCTACTGAAGTTGATAATATCTATTCTCTAAGTCTTCTATTATTCAGAAAATTCAGAAAACCATACATATGCTTTCAAAAGACTTTTTCCTCCCTCTTCTATATGCTTATAAAACAAGCGCAGACTCAATCCGGTTTTTAGGATCATTGCCCATTTTCAAGTAGAGGCTTTTTGTGATTTTTTTTAACCTCTCCTGCCTGTTTTCATATATTTATTTTACTCCTAACGGACACATATTCGTATTATATCAAAACTACAGCCTTTTCCAACTTAATTCTAAAGGTACTGTGTCTGTATATCAAAACTACAGCCTTTTTCAACTTAATTCTGTATGTACTACTTGAATTACTACCTGAAAGATCATTATTACGTAGATACTTTTGGTAGTGCGCGGTTTTAACAGCTTGTTGAAACCTGGCAGGTATTAACGATTTCCAACAGATGAGCTCTACAAAAATCAGTCGCTGTATTAAAAGAAAACAAACACCAAAGTTAAAAAAAAAACAACCAAAAAAAAATAGTGGAGACAGGAGATAAATGTAAGAGAAAGTCAAGAGTTTTTAAATGCTATTGAATTTAAAAAGCCCCACCATTTCAAATTATTAAAAAAATCTTCTCATGAAGCAAACAATTTTGTTAAAATGGATTTTTTTACTCTTCTAATTAATACAAGGTTAATTAATACAAGGTCATATTTCCTGTGTGAAATGTTCGGATGAAATGTATTCTTCAAAAGAATTAATATTAGAGGATATTACTTCCCTTTGGAATTATTCCTGTGACAAGGGCCTGCAGGGAAAAACAGACCCTTTTTTGCAAGGGTTGGCGTTTCTGGTTTCTCCAGGTTCTGCGCAGAGAGGCAGGTGGTCTTTTTGGTGTGTTTTCTCCTCCATCCCTGGAACTAGGGCTGTTGACAAATCACTCGATTGCAGCCTCCAAAATCCTACAGATGGCAGGGAAAATGTCACTTTAATTACTAGTGAAAAGAACAGACTTAACGAGAAACCTAACCAGAAATCTTTTCCTTCCATTGCTGGCCGGGATTTGTAGTGGCACTGGAGCGGTCGGGTCGCTGCTGCGCCGCTCTGACCCCAGCAGATGCCCTTCAGAAGAGATGTCCCAAGCCGCAGCATCTCCTAGACCAAAAGATGGGGGATGAGGAACCGAGTCCTGAGGGGAAGGACAGAGCGGCACCCTGGTGCGTCTGCTCCTGGATGAGCGAGTACATCAGTGGTTCACGCTCTTGCTGGGAGAGATTTATGTTTCTCCTTAGTCACATGGTTCTACAGCAATTTAATTTTTCTTAATGGAACAACTTTGCCCCCTGAATTCATTAAATAATTGTAGAGGGCTAAGGGATAATTTATACGGCGGTATCGCTGGCAGCTCAACCAAAGCTGCCATCTAGCACTATTTTGGTAGACCTTGTTCGTGTCAGTGGTGATACCCACGGGCTCATCTGTGCAAGCCACTCAGGGCACCTTTGTCAATGGGGATGTTTCACAGCGTTGTGGGTTCTCCTTGGTCTCCTGCCAAATGGGGAAGTGTAAGAAGATGCCTCCTTTTGACAGAGCCGCAGCGCTGTTGGTGTCAGCAGACTCTGCGGGCACTTCTTCGGACCTTGTGTTTTGGCTGGTTTTATGAAGGCTTGAGGTCCTGGACCCCATGGAAAGTGGTTCCTCCCCACCAGCTCTGCAGCCCCAACTTAGCACAGGTTTGGTTTTACCATCTTTTGGCTATCTACAAACTACATTAAATTAATTTAGACATTTCCATTCATTTGTAGTGGACATAACTGTCCCTTAAAGGCTGCCTCTTTGGGTCTAGTCGAGGTGCTGGGGTTATAACTATGAGACTGGCGACCTTTTTTCTGGGTCTCCATGCGAGCGAACGGGTTTTTAGCAGGAGCTTCTGAGAGATGAACATTTTTAAAATCCGACCTGTGGAATTACCTAGAATAAATGTGCCAGCGGGAAGAAAATTCAGCTGGTTCTGGCTATCAGCGCTACGCGAGCTACGTTTGCTCCAGATGCTGCGTTGTAGGCTAAAGAAATCCGCCTCAGGCTGTTCAGTCATTATGGTTAGAAAGCAAAAGTTAAAAGAGGCTGGATGAGTTCTGCAGCCACGTTAGATTATCGCGGTTTGTTGTTGCCTCGCGTTGCCCTTGCACGGCGGCGACGTGCTGAAGAGGGAACCGTCTGCTTGAGGCAGCCTGAAGAGAACGCCTCTCTCTACAAAACCATTTGCCTCGGCTGTTCGTCCTGGATTCAGTTTCTCATTAAGATAAATGTCAACATTTTCGGGCTCCTTCCTTCCTGCCCAGCTTCTCCTTTTCAGCAGCTTTCATTGACATCATAATTCCGAATTTATGACATCAGCGTGTAACCGCAGGGGATGTCGTTATGCCAGAGGTTCGAGCGTTTTGGCTTCCTTACAGCACCTAAAAAGAGCAGAAGCGGAGCTCTGAGAGTCTCTGTCTAGGGCTTGAACAGCCGGAGAGCGAGCTGACAGGAGGCTCAGTTTAAGTGAAAAGCCCTCTGGCATTTCCCGTATGCACAAGCTCCTGTTCAGCAGAAAATCCGGCCACACGCAGTTCAGCAGCCTGGAGAGTCCCGGCTGTCTCGGGCTTCACGAGCGCAGCATCGCCTCTGGGCCCAGAGTTTTCCCACTAGTTTTGGGTGAGGACGCTGCTGCTTTTGGTACCCGGGCATGACAAGCCTGGCCTTTTTCTAAAAAGCTCGAGCCCAAACAATATTGAGCTCACACGGGGATTTTAATGATGATAAAATGAAGAAAATGAAGCAGCTCTTTGCCTGGCTCAGTACAGCCGTCTCTGCAAGAGACAGCAAAGATGCAGACTGTCCTCCAAGGCCACTGTGTTACCCCCCATGAGGGATATGCCGTATCAAACACAGGCTTTGGAAATGCTCGGATGGGGCTAAACCATAAGCTGAGGCTATATTTCCTCAAAGAAGCCAGAGTTATTTGTTAAAAGGAAAACTGGAATTGTTGGGTGTGTTTCTGTTTCCCATTCCTGCCCTTCTGCCCTCACCCTAGCATGGAAGCGCATCTCTGGGGATGCTCTGGGGACGCTGCTGGACCACTGTTACCCTGAGTAGTGCAGGCGGGTGCGTGGTCTTTGGAAGCACCCTCCCTGGCTGGGGTTTTGCACATCGGACGCCTAGGCGCCTGTGGCTTACTGGTGTCTTCTCCTTAAGTTGCCTGTAAAAGTTGTGAAGGAAAAAAGTCACCAGTGGCCTCGAACAGATAAGACCAAAACAGGTCCCCAGGGCCCTGCCTGCAAAGCGGAGCTCCTCCCCGCTGCGGCTTCCTGCTCTGGCTTTCCGAGGGACTGGAAACCCCGCTCTCCCCGGGGCTAACGGGAAAAATAAAAGTGCCGGTGGGCTCCTCCCTTTCCGAGAGAAGGTATTGAGTATCCCCCACCGCTGGCCTGAGAGTGCAACCGGGCCCTTCCTTTCCTTGGCTCCCATCTTCACTGGGGGAAGAATAATAAAGCAGAACTAAACTGTATCAACAGTGTGTTCTTTCCTACTTATTCTTTGCCTTTTCCTATACCACCCCCCCTTCAGTCTTCTTTCCCTTCTTCACTTTTCCCTCATTTCTACTCTTTTCATCTAATTTCCTTTTCTCTCCTTTTCTAGTTCAAAAAAACCAAAAGAACCCAAACCTCTGTATTTCCCTCTTTTTTTCTCTGCTCTCCCTTCCCTTATTCCCTTCAGCTCCTGCCAGAGTCTTTTGCCACTTGATCCTTTGTTCCAGCCTCTTCTCGTTCTTTCCTCCTTCCCTCACCCTGAGACAGGGTGAAGCCTTGCTAAAGAAATGTGGGTTTTGGGGACTCTCCAGTTGCAGAGGCTGTCTTTTGGGCTGCCATAACAAACCAGAGATGGGACCTAGACCTTTGTCAAACGGTGGCGAAGACCACAGGGAATGTTTAAGTGGCCGAGTACCTGGGCATGCTGATGGGTGAAAACCAAACATCCAGGACTGAACCCCTCTGAGTTTCGGGAATTCTGGATCTCACTTTGTGCCTGAATTGGGTAATCATGTTCCCCCTGCCCCAGTGAGGGGTCCATGAAATCGTACAACTGGAACCCACCTCCAGCTTTGGCCAAGTTAGGAGTCACATTGCCATCTGAGGAACAATTTTCTAGAAATAAATGCATATGTGTATTACTGGACATTGCATAATAAATTGGTATAATTCCTCTCAAGGGCAGCTTTCACAAGACTAAATCCTCCATGCTTAGAAAAAGCATTCCAAAAAAAAAAAAGTGTGTAAAACAAACAATTGTGGACATTTGTTTTCTTTGAAAAGAGCATATTTTTGTGGACAAGCCCACAGGAAAGCCTGGGAGTTTCAAGGGAAAGCTCAGAGCTGGACGATTTCAGTGGGAAAAAAATCACCACGGGACTCTTGCTGCGGCAGCGTGTAGCTCTGGACACGGCATTGACTCACCCAGAAAAACAACTGGATGACCTTGAACTCCTGATATGAGGATATTTACAGAGGATGTTGCCCCAGGCTGTGTGACTGTTTAAGACGGGCATCCTCCTCCTTCTCCTCCTCCTCCTACTTCTTTTCCTCCTCTTCCTAACATGAAATCTCTGAATCCAGGCAGTTGTTGCAGCAGGACCCGGAGGTGGCAGATCCATCAGGGCTTGCCTTGCAGGAGGTCTCAGCCAGGAAAGATGTGACCCAAGCAACAGCAGTTTTCTTGTGCAGCTCTTTGTTGGGCCACGCAGGAGGATTTGCAATTAGGAAGAGCTGTGAGGGGGAGCGGGCAGGCCAACGAGGCCACCGGGATGGAGAAATCCATGGCAGGCCAGGATTTCCCCCTGGGGAAAGAACATCTGAATCGACAAGACTACAGGCTGAGATTATGTATGTCTTCATACAAATGAACAGCTTTAAGTCTCTTAGAAGGTGTATCGCTCTGATAGCAATATAATGTAAGATTTGTCCCAGCAAAACAATTATTACATGGTTCTGTCGTGTCTTTTAATCAAGACAGTGATCTGGTGGGCACCTGATCCCGTGAACGTTGATGAAGAAGCCTCGTGGATTCTGATACAACAAAGGTTTTTAACGCTGCTCTCCTATTCATGTGCCGTCCGTGGACAGCAAGATTGGCATCTGTAACAGCACATAAAACAACTTCTCCTTTTCTCTCTTGCTTCTTTATATAAGAATAAGTCAAACAGCCAGTATAATTGACCAATAACATCACATACTCTGCATTTCTGCATCAGTTCTCAAACCACCTCCCAGGCAATTAAACCTCCCAACCCTTTGCGAGGGTAGACATTGCACAAGTTTATAGCCAGTGAGGTGTTGCGACTTGCCCAAGGACGGCACTTCTTCTCGGCAGGCAGCGCGGGAGCAGAGCCCCACGTGGTGGAAACCACCCCCCGTCCCTGCAGCTGCCGGGGGCTGGATGGGTCAGTGCTGGGCCACACAGTGGTTGTAGCTTCAGCTCTTTGAGAAGACTCAACGGGATGGGTCTCTGTGCAACACCGGGTGCCCCTTTATGCCATACAGCGTACGTGCCCAGATAAAAGTCGTCGCAGAAGTCGTTTTTGCTTACTTTGGCTTTATATCTTAACCACGCCGTGATTTACGTACATTTCTTTACCTGTTGGATTTGTGCCTGTTATAAACCTAGCTTAAGGAAATTACATTTAAAAAAAAATTATTACCAAGGAACTGGAGTACGGATTTGCTCTTTTAATCATGTTTTAAGTTCTAGTACAATTACCATGAAACTTTCTAGTTTAATAAGCGTCCTCCTTGCCTTATGCTGTCTCCCATATGTTGCACGAGCTGGTCAGTGACCCACGCTCTGAAGGATTAGTCAGATGATAGTAATAAGAAAATAGGTTTTATTTTTGCTTGTTATTTCTTCATGAGCTTGCTACCTTCAGCAACCCCATCGCAAATTACATGGATGAGTTTCTACAAGCCACTGTCACTCGGGGGAGACGGTGTATCAGATCTATGGTCTGACAGTTGTTTCTTTATGCAAACAACGTATATTGTGCCTTCTAGGAAATTTAGGATAATTGCTTATAAGAAGGGACTTTTAAGGTTTAGTTTCAAACAAATTAGGCCCATTAGTAATAGAGGGAGCGGCTTCTTTTGGAAAGACTTTCTCTGTCTGAAGTGAGCTTATATTAATTGGGGGGGTGACCCGGGAAGAGGGTGGCACGGTCCTGGTATGGGACAGGGACGGCAGGAGCTGGGCTCTGTGCTAATGAGGCACAGAAGGGGTGGGAACTCCCTCCCCGGGCCCTTCAGTAACTCTCCCCCTAATTAGTTTTTTAACATCTTAATGATCATTGAATATAGCAATTCTCAGATAAGTATGGGCTACCAAGAAGCAAGCGTGGCCCTGCATCAAAGGCATACACGTTTCTTCCACCACAGCTTTTGTTGCTATCATATAATTGTTGTTGTTCTCGCTGTAGTATGTTTTTTATTTCATATTGAGCTGCAGTTGACAAGCCCATGGTGAAAGAGGTCTATAGGGCATCAAATCTACAGGCTTGGTTTTTTTGCAACATTTATTCTAGTGGCATAGGCTACTATTACAGCAAAAATAAGCATTGTTTTGCCTTGAATATATGGAAATATATGGAATATATGGAAACCTTAACTTTTCAGAGAAATGGAAATGCAAATGTAAGTATTTATATTAAAAATGGCCCCCACTGCTTCGCTCCGTGCCGCCTGCACAGGCTGTGCCGTGCCGTGCCATGCCTGGTAGCCTCCAGCACAGTGCCGCAGTCTGCTTGCTCTGCCCCACGGGCAGGTGCCCTGGAGACCAGCCACAGCTTTCCAGATGCAGGGGCCGCCCAGCAGCCCACTGGAATTCCCCCTGGAATCTCTGCAGCTTCCCCAAACCGCCTCCGCACGCAGGGAGAGGGGCTGCAGCTCCTTCACCCGTCACAGATGGAGGTGGGTCCCAGGAAGCGATGGGAGTGGTGTTAATCGGGACACGGACACATGGAGGGAGGGAGGGAGACACAATGTGCACACACATGGGAGCTGCCTGGACATTCACTGCTTGCTGTGAGATCTCCTGGTTGTTGGGTTTCTTTTGTGTGTCCAAAATAGATGATGCAGAACTGGGAGTGATCCGTGGGAGATGGACCCTGTTTGAAGAGCCTTCACTCTTGAGAAGCGCCAATGAAGTTGTGGCGACCTATGTGTGAAAGACCTGGGAAACAACTGCAGTATTTGGTCCTGCATCGTGTCAGATCCTTGAGGATATCCAGGCGATACCACTTTCAGTATCATCTTTTATTAGTGGGTCATGCATGGGAGGAGGCAAAAAGATACGGAGAGGGGCAGGAGAAGCTCCAGGCTCTGGATTCGCAAAGAAGCTGTTCCCACTGGTGAAGGTCATCACCAGGGGGTTCGGGCTGCCAGGAGGTGGCTGGAAGGAGAGCAGAGGGACAGGGCCAGGGCCAGGACTGGGATATGGAGTGGGGAGGAGAGGTGGATGGGGAGAAGCAGCAGGGCTGGGGGGCAGCCCAGGGCACCCCGGGGTAGGCGGGGAAGGTGGTTGTGGAGGATGAACGTGGCTGACAGCAGGATAAGAGAGCTCACAGGGACACCCGTCTAGGGAGAGCGGAAAGGGATGAGTCATAGAATTGCCTAGGCTGGAAGGGACCTTTCAGATCATTAAGACCAACCATCAACCTAACACTGACAAAACCCGCCACTAAACCATATTGCTAAGCACCATGTCTACCCCTCTTTTAAATACCTCCAGGGATGGTGATTCCCCCCCTCCTCTGGGCAGCCTGTTGCGATGCTCGAGAACCCTTTTGGCGCAGAAATCTTTCCTAATATCCAGTCTAAACCTCCCCTGGCACAACTTGCGGCCGTTTCCTCTTGTCTTATCGCCTGTTACCTGAGATAAGAGACCGACCCCCACCTCTCGACGCCCTGCGTTCAGGCAGAAAGCACAACTCCCCTCCAGCATTAACTGGAAACGGAATTTCTGCCCGCCCGCGCTCCAGCCGGCGACGGCTCGGGGACGGGGCACGACCGGTTCCCGAGGAGCCGGAGGGCGGGTTCCGCGCAGGATGCGCGGCCGCTCCGCCGCCCCCGCCTCACCTGCGGGCTCCCCCCTCCGCCCTCCTCCGCGGAGTCTGCGCGGGGCGGGGCGGCCCCGCCGCGCGTGGGAGCGGAGCGGGCGGCGGCAGCGCTTTGTCCTGCCCACACACACACACACACACACACACACACAGAGACAGACACACGCAGCGCAGCCGGGCGGGAGCCGGCAACATGGCCGGGCCGGCGGAGGGGCTGCCCGCCGCCGCGCTGCCCGGATAGCACCGCGGGGACCGGCGGTGCCGCCACCGGAGACACCCACCCCCCCCACCGCCACCACCATCCCCAGCCGCCACCACCGCCCTCCCCGCTCCCGTCCCCGTCCCGGGCCGCCGCCGCCCCGCCGGGAAGATGAGGTGAGCGCGGGGGATGCGCAGCGCCGGGCACGGCGGAAAAGGCGCGGGGGTGGGGGTGGTGATGGGGGGGTGTCCGCGGTTCCCCCCGCGATGGTGTCACGCCGTGGGGGGGGATTTCCTGTGCGGGTGGAAGGCGGAGGAGAGGTTAAGCAGTGCGGCGCTTCCTAGTCCTTCTCCGGATGGATAATGCGAGTGGGTGGTGACATTTTTGGCACGTTTGACTGTCAGCGCCTAAATCCATGCGAGAGATTATCGCGGCGGTTACAAAGGGCTTGGAAATGGGTGCTGCCGTGGGCGGCCCCGGGGATCCTGCTTGGAAGCTGCTGCTTCCTCGCAATCCCGCTGGGGACGGTCGGGGATGAGCCTCGGCCAGAGAGCGCCCGGCGGGCGGGACGGTGTGCGGGGCTGGCGGGGGGCAGGTCCCGGGAAGGGCGAGGGCGGCGGGGGGAGGATGGAGATGCGATTGCTCCCCAGCATCCAGCACAGGTCGTGCGGGATCTCCCGGAGTCTCTCTTGGGGGCTCCAACTGGTAGTTTTCCCGAGGTCAGTTTGTCTATTGTGAATAGGAAAAAAAACAAAAACAAACCCAAAACAACAAACTCACAGATTTCCTGCAGCCAGATAAGTGGAAGGAAGGAAGAAAAAATGTTATTTGTTTTGGTTTACGCTCTTCCAAATCTCCCTCTTTCCTCATTTACTCAAGAGTTCACTTGAGCTGTCAGTATCTCGGAGCAACCCAGCCTCTGATTCATCTTCTAATACTAGTGATTCTTTCCACTTAATTATTATCTTTAGCAAGGTAAAACTGCTCTGGGAAACCTTAAGAATAGAAATAACAGTTTGAAGCCAGATACCTCTCTGTGGTGCCTGATCCCCAGATTGCAAGGCTGGCATTGCTCCTAGGAAATACAGTGCAAGTCTAAAAACCTGCGCCTGCATTTACAGTTAACATTTACTCCTGACATTAGCATATGTGCCGAAGGCTTGGAGCTGCATGGATTTATGGATTTATTTAGTCATTTATCTTACCATTAGTTTTTTTCATTTGCTTAAAATAAAGTTCTTGGGGTGGGCTGAAAGCACACGAGCCTGCAGTGTCGGTGACTGGTGGCCTAGACCCCTCTGGTCTCCACACAAGTGGTGTGTCTCCATTAGTCTTACCTGGTCTGGTTACGATGCTGCTCAGAGAATTCCGGAGATCAAACACAACAGATGGGAGGGAAGTTTTCCTTTGCTCCCTCCCATTCAGTTTGTAGCCCGGTTGGCAGAGCTGTTGCCCCATGAAGGAGGAGAGCTGACTTTGACTCATGAGCTCATCTTCCACCCCCTGAGGAGGCACCACGGGCTAGGTGGAAGGCTGGAACAACTTTGAGTTTCTCCCACCTGGAGGTACCCTGCTTCACTTGGACTTCTGCAGTTGAGGGTTGTGCTTTTGGTTGGAAGAGGCAGTGGGAACGAGAGAGACCCACACAGAGTGTGAGTTGTGCACCTGAGGTGACCCCCACTGGGAGAGCCGGGGCCGCTTTCAGAGGAGGAGGGAGCTGCAGGGGCTTTTGGGAGGAAAAAGCAGTTTAACTCCAACAGGGGCTTCGGGAGTTGCCCGTGTCCTCACGTTCGAGGATGATGGACAGGGTCCTTCTCTGGGTTGGACGCCTGGCACCAGGCCGTGCCTGGTCTAGGTGAGGGAGCAGCCCCCAACCTGGGGCTGCATGTGCTGCTGGGCGCTTCTTGCTCAGCTGCCCTTTTCCGTTGTCCTCGTGTGACACTTGGCGAGTGTATCACACTTAAAATAGTCTTTTCTTGTAATTAGCACTTTTATACTATAACGGACATGCTTGTTTTGGTTTTTTTGAATGAATTCCTGTTTTTCAAGCTTTCCATTACTGATTTTTTTTTTCCTTGCTTATGCAGTCACTACTGAATAGGTTGTACCCGTCAGTAAATATATATCTGCAAATCACCTAAACCCTTTTTCAGTAACAATTCTTCTTTAATAAATATAGGCTATAGAATTCCAAAAGATCCTGTCAGGCTATATGCTCATTTAATAAAAACCTTCTTAAAACATTTGCTTAGCCATGCATGTTTTATTTATATTGCTTTTTGTGGTGAAAAGATTACAGTGCTGTTCCTTGCACAATTGCATTTATGCGATGGTTTCCATTTTTTGATAATTTCTTTATGCCTTCACTTGTAAGGTATAAAGTCCGTGGATGGCTGGGTGTACCACAGGTCTTAGTAATAAAGCATGATATATAATAAAAAAAAACATGATATATAATAAAAAAGATTATAATAGGTGTTCTATCTCAAAAGTGGATTAGGATTCCTGGGTGGGAAATGATAAAGTGCAGAGATGTTATTACTTCGTAGTGTATAAAAATATTGCTGGAGTATAACAAATGTTAGGGTTATTCTACAGCGGATACTCATTTATTTTTGGAAGTAACAGAATTAGCTCATATTTGGGGAAAAATGTCTGTGAATACTGCTGTAGATGAAAATAAGATTTGTACATTCTGTCAACAGAGGTGTAACCTCACATTTGTTAGGCACAGATGTAGCTTATAAGGCATCTGTGTTTCGGTGGTCTCGGTTCTTAAAAATAAAACCCAGCTCATAGCCTTTTGGGTGTATCCCTGAAAAAAAGGGTCCCTGCCTCTGTCTTTGCCACGACTGTGGGGAGGGTGAGGTGTCTCTCTCCGTGCTGCGGTCCGGAGGCAGCGGTGCAGGGGAAAGCCTCCCGCTTTAAGCACTTTGTTTATTCTAAACCAAACATAGAGTGAATTATCCGGAGGTGGAAACAACCTCTGAACAGGATTATTCAGCTTAAAACCGTCCTTACTCTCTTGCGGTAACGCAGGCTTTAATCAAACGCGAGGTAGGGAGTTTAATGCTGAAGTTACTGGGGAAGACGGTGCCCCGTAGCACCTCAGCGTTTGTAGAGTTCTCTTGCTCAAGTCAACCTTTCTGTTCTGACCTGTGTAGCTGCCAACTGGAAATCCTAAAAAGCTGTTGTATTTAGCCCTGGTTTAAAGGGACGGAGCAACACCCTGAGAAAAAGACAGCCGAGTATTCCTAGTAGAAACCCGTTTTAATAACAAGAAGCGTGTATATGGCATTCTTCTTAAACCTTTTGTTTGCAGGCATAAGCAAAGTCTTTACATTTGTTCCAATAAACACAATGTATTGAGCATTTCATTGTCTTCCACATTTTCCCTTCATTAAGCAGTTCACGAGATAACTCAAGAGTTTTGCCAGTGCTTTTAGTTTGCTTGGTGGGTAACTGGTGCTGCAGGTATGCAGTGGTTTTTTTTCTGTTTTCTTTTTCTTAACTGTTTCTTTTTTGTTTGCATCTGTAACAAATCAGAGAGAACGTGTTGTTGGTGTTTTTAATGTCAGAATTGGGATTATTGACCTCATGGGACTAGTGGCCTGTGTAGCCCGGTGTACTGTCTCCCGCAGGACAGTAGCAGCATCCCCTGAGATGGGTAATAAAATCAAGTTGTCTGTAAAGCATCTTTTAACCTTGTCACATAGTGATTGATTTCTGAGCTGGAGCAATGTGCCTGTAACTTACCTAATTTTTTGTTTAATTTGAAAGCTCCGTCCTGCCGTGTTTGGACTCCTTGCTCTGTGCCTGGGTGTTGCAGGGGAGGCGGGGGGACGGCTGGGAGTTGTCACACCACCTTCTACAACCCTGCCTTTCGGCGTGTTCGAGTTTGCGGCCCCTGGAGCCACATCTGTGCCAGGCAGTTCTGCCGGTGTCGCTCCATGAGAAAACACCCAGCCCTTTGACTCTCGTAGCGTCGTCAGTGATGTCTAAGCGCGGATACTCTGCCGCTGACAGAAAATGGCTTTTTGTTAAGCTCCGCTAAGACCTTTGGAGGGGTAGTTTAGGTCTAGCTGCAGGCAAACTCCTTTGGCAACAAATTTTGGACCTCCGTGGAATGTTGCAGCGGGGCAGCCGTGGCCGTGCAAAGGTGGTGGCTCATGGGGGACCGAGCGATGGTGGGTCAGGACCTGCGAACAGCCAGGCCGGGTTGTGCCTCTTTCACGCTAATTGTTATTCTCTATACTTAAAAAATAAACTTATTTTCCCCTCTCTAAAATAATGCATAAACTTCCGGACATCGTCTTGTGCATTCCCCCCTTTTCCGGAATATTTTGGATTGTATTCTTTGTGTAATGGTGTAATGGGGGCTGAAGGTGGTCTTTCAAGTGAGGGTGTGCAGGTGTGTTTAACTCAGTATTGCGGCTTTGTGTGGCGTCTCGCTTCTGTCCTTTCCTGGATCGCTCCGGCCGTGTTAAACAACAGATGTCCTAACGCGGAACGGCTCCGTTCGTTAGAAGTGTGTTGTGATTAAAGATGTCTGCGTAGTCTTTCCTTGTACTCGGTTAGATGCTTCCATTGGGCAGTACTGTCCTTCTCTCTTTGTAAGTATTTAAGTATTTTAAGTATTCTCTCTTCAATCATCAAAATCTTCCCAAAAGTGCAAACACAGTTCAGGCTCCAATAATTTCCTGTATCTTGCAGGTTAGCAGTTTTGTGACTTCTTTCCTTATTTTTCTTGCTGTCCGTCATAGTTTCTCTCAGTTCTGGGCGCTGTCTAAGATGAGCAGTATTGAACCTCTTTAGAAAAGATTTCTAAAGCTGCTGCCAAAATAAAATGAATCGTGACTAATGTTCAGTCCTAATAATTACAGAATTAAGATAAAATAAATTGAATGAGCTATTGATTTTCTGTATCTGAGAAGGTCACCGTAGATATTTCAGGTTTCTTTGCTGAATCTGAATCTTAGTATCATCTCATCCGCTTTCTATTTGCATTTAAAAAAAAAATAACATTAGCTGATGGTTTGGTATTGTCCTTCATTGCAGCAGATAAGCAGTGAAGGCTGTCCCAGCGTACATTAGTATTGCTCCTACAAGAGGATGGGGAGTTTTGGGATATATTTTCTGTTTTCTTCATAGCCACTGCAGAACAGTAGGGATCCCCCGTGCTTCCCCCCCTCTTTCTTTTTCTCAGCCCTGTGCCTAGGTTGGGTTTCCCAGGAGCAGGGAGGAAGGTGGAGTAGCTCTGCCACCCTTCCTTCCCCTCACCCCGTTGTTCGCCCTGAGGCAGATTTCATCTGCAGTCACCTACCCGAGACTTCCGTTTCATCTGCTTTTTGATCTGATGCGCCATAATGAGGGGCAGCGACCAAAAGCCGCCCGGCTACAGCTCAGAGCTTCCACCAAGACGCGTGGGAGGCATGCACCAGGAAAGCCCCCCTCCCTGCAAGACTATGGCCATAATGCAGCCCGGGGAGAAGACACCAGACCTCCAGACAGGCTGTCGTGAGGCCCCCTGGGCGTAAGGCAGCACACAGCCTTACTTGTGTTAATCCACCTTGCTCCTGGCTGATTAGCTGGTGGGGAGCTTTGCGGTGTAAGGATGGGGTGTTTCCCAGTCCCTGGGTGAACGGAGACATTCAGAGCCTGCACCGTCGGAAGCGGAGTGACGGGATGGTTCATCCGTCACGTTCTCCTGGTCATGGGTCTGTGTTCGTGGGTGTGCGCAGCACCCAGTAACGCTCCAAGTGTGTTTCAGTCTGGGTTGTGACTGAGTGAAATTGAAAACAGTTTAAATTTGGTCTTTTTTTTTTTTTTCTCTTTCATTTCTGAGGTATTTAGCGCTGCAGAATGTTTCTTCCCATGAGACTTTGCATTTTTGCGTTGAGCAAACACTCAGCATGGTATTGACAGCCTTTCCAAAGCTATTCTTCACTTGAGAGTTATAAAAGCGTTAAGAATATCTGTTCTTATTAATCAGAGGAGACAGACTGGGCAAGTCCTTACCAAAAATTCGTGACTGGAAACCTCCTTCACGTTTCTGACTATCCACAGTGCCATTCCGTAACATCACAACAACTAGTGAAGCGTTACATTTCACTGGATATTTCACAGTCCTGGAGCGGGAGAGACGTGTGGCAGCCAGAAACTTTTGATTTTCCTTCTTGATGTAGGCATTCAAGCCTTACGTTTGTTTCAACTTCAGTGTTCATTGATATGTTTCTTCTGAGTTCTCATATCTGCTCCCCTCAGCTGTGCCAAGTTGGCCATTTGTGGTTTGGTAGGGTGACCCGGATCATGAAGTTTTTATGTACGAAGACAGAAGAAAAGAAAATTTGCATTTTCTATACACCAAGGGTGTATGTATATAGGGTAGGAGCAGGCAGGTGGTGGAAAAGTTCAGGCAGTGCTTCCTGGCACCGCCAGAAATGCTCATGAAACTGTTTCTCCAGAGAATGCTGTTACAGCAGATTACAATTTGTCTTTTGCTGAGATGCTGCTCCTGCTCTTCCTCTTATCCGCTGCAGACCCTCCTACTCAGGCTCCCCAGTGCTTGTGTTACAAACTGTGTAGCCCAGCTGGTAGTATGGATGAGCATCGTCTAACTACTACCATGTTCCCAGTGCAAAAAGGGTATTCTCCTGGGTTCCTGATGGAGAGGTTTTTCCCCTTGAGTTATACGTGCTGTTGAACAGGAATTCAACACCCTTCCTCACCTCACTAAACCTCCCCCATGCCTGAATTCCCTCCAGGCTTTCATGTGATCACCCTTATAGCCAGCAGTGACGCTGGGCCTGTTTGATATGAATCACAGAAAGGTTTGGGTCAGAAGGGGCCTTTTAAGGATCATCTGGTCCAGCCCTGCCCCCGCCATGGGCAGGGACACCTTTCAATAGACCAAGTTGCTCAAAGTCCCATCCAACCTGGCCTTGAACATCTACAGGAATGGGGCATCCACAACTTCTTTGGGCAACCTGTTCCAGTGTCTCTCACCACCCTCATCATGAAAAATTTCTTCCTTATGTCTAATCTAAACCTACCCTCTTTCAGTATAAAACCATTGCCCCTTGTCCTGTTACTAGAGGTCCCAGTAAAATGTTGCTATCTTTCTTATAAGCCCCCTGTAAGTACTGAAAGGCTGCGTTAAGGTCTTCCTGGAGCCTTCCCTTCTCCAGGCAACTCCCTCAGCCTGTCCTCACAGCAGAGGTGCTCCAGCCCTCTGATCATCTTCATGGCCCTCCTCTGGACTCTCTCCAACAGGTCCATGTCCTTCTTATGTTGGGGACTCCACAGCGGGACGCAATACTCCAGGTGGGGTCCCACCAGAGTGGAGTAGAGGGGCAGAATCACTTCCCTCCACCTGCTGGCCATGCTGCTTTTGATGCAGCCCAGGATATGGTTGGTTTTCTGGGCTGCGAGCGCACATTGCTGGCTCATGTCCCTGTGCTGGCTTGTTCTCTGGAAGCCCCTCACCGTTGAGTGCAGATCTCATTTAGGTGAGCAATTCATTTCTCAGGCAGTAGGTGTCATTCCTGCAACTTGAGATCTTATAGTTTTCTTCTCTCTCTCTTCAGCCTCACATAGGTGCCAGGATGATTAGACATGTTTTTCTGTGATTTACTGTGGGGAAAAAGAAAAAAGGCAAAACCAAAAAGCTGTGTAGAGTAACTGGGCTTAGTATAGTACCATGAATTGTAGTGTGCCACGGGTACAGGCACGGGTAGATGCTCCAGAGAGGAGGACGTGGTTTGGGTCTGGCTTTGCAGCGATGCTGTTCAGGCCCCATCTCTGTCACTGTGGTGAGTTCCGCGGTGCAGATACACTGTGCTTCCCTGGCTGCTAAATCTTCCAACCATTTTGGCTTCATTTCTTTATCTGCTGGAGGATGACGATACTTACCTGAAGGGGAATTAAGACGATTAAGCAGCTAGGTCTCAGTCTAGCACAGGATTTAAGGATATGCTTAATTTGGTCCCGTTCAAGCTCTTGCTTTGCTAGAATGGAGTTCAAAAAGCACTTCTGAGGATGACAAGCGTATTTATGCTGAGCGCTAATCATTATGGTAAAGTTCCTTATATATTGCTGTCCATTCATTCCTTCCTCCTCTTTCTTCTTTTGCCTTTCCCATCATTCGCTGCTTCTTCTTAGTCAGCATGTGTGTTGCTTCCTTCCTTTATCCCTCGTCGGTAAGCCACTCCCTCAGTAACGAGGGGATCTAGAAAATAACACTGAAATGGCATTAGCAAGAAGCAGGGCCGTGGCCACCCTAATCCCTTTAATTGCATGCTGTATCCTTTTTTTTTTTCCCCCGTAGCTGTACGCAGATCAGGGGGTTGGCTGCAGGGACGTTCCGTGGGTGTGTGTTTGCTCGCGGCAGGAACAGCTAAACACAGCCAGGACTGTTGAATGCTCATGATAAAAGGTTAGCTTAAATAAGTAAATTCAAGTGAAAAAGCTGTAATTGGAAATAAGTCGGTTACATCTGTGCTGGATGAGTAGGAATATGTCTTCAGTCCATCCACTGAGTGGACCAGCGCTACTTCACTTGTGGTTTGTGGAGCACAGGACATCAAAAGAGAGTTTGAAAATCAGAAACGAGGAAATTAAAATCATCCACGTATGCACATATTTTCAGGCAGTTTGTATGTATGTACCCATGCCCATTAGCTTCTTACTGCTGTTATTACGCAGTTTTTGGTACTAAAATCATCATCATTTTATTAAATGACTCTGTTTTGTCTGTCACTCTCGTTCCCACCTGCCAAACAGTGCTGGGATTTGAGATAATCTGTGAATTCCGAAAAGGATTTGTGATTTAAAATGAGAGAAACACTGGACTAGCATATTTTGACAGAATGAGGTAACTTTAATATTCTGACTTTGTCATGAATTAGTGTTGAGTGCTGCAATACATTTGCATGCTAATCTTTCTATTAAATAACTAAATAGATCATCCAGGTGAATCTAAGTCAATTTTTGATCCTACCACTGTTACACTGAGAAGCAGGGATTTGAGTCATCCAAAAAAATCAGCCTTGCTATTCTCAGGCAATTAATTTCTTTGACTAGTCAGAGACAACATGGTCTTATATTCATTTTACCTGTACGCGTGATAAAATGTCCTATATCTGTCCCCGTCTGTTGTTTTGCTTGTCTGGTAGTAAGAACATCCTCCAACGAGGAGTTTCGTCCCTTAATTTTGCTTTGACACATGCAGTGTTTTCCATTAGAGGACTTCACTGAAGTGCTGCTTTGTCAGCTGCTACCAGAGCAATCCATAACTCACAACACCATTTTATGACTCCACCGGTAGTCCGGCATTGTGGTGGATCCTCCTGATGCCTCCACTGGTAGCCCGGCGTTGTGGTGGATCCTCCCTGAGCCTGACCTACTGACTCTTGGCTTTGTATTTATTCATTTTAATTGGTGTTGAGCGGTCAAATACTAGCTTGCAGCATATGAATCACGTACAACTGCCCCCAAGATTGCCATGGTGAGTGGTGATCCCTGGGGCCATCTAGCTCATCACATGCCCAGGAGCAGCCCCGAGTAGTGCCTTGCTCTACCTGCAAGTCAGCCCGGAGATGGTCACCCCCCTCCATCCTTAGGGATTTCAGCTGCCCACATGTAGTGCTGGAGGCAGGAGGAAAGCCGGCCAATGTTACAGCATTAAGGTCCTAATCTTGAAAAGACTTGTACACATTCTTGACCTTATTACTGGGAACAGCATCCTTGATGTTTGTGAACCTAATGACCGTTGTGATAAGGCCACTGACCGTAATAAATTTAAGTGTCTGTGCAAGTATTGATGGGATTGGGGTCTGATGGAGCAGTGAAGGCTCGCTTCTTCATTTGAGGGCAGAGCTCAGCGGGGGAGATGTCGTAGCTTTTAGGAAGGGAGCCACAAGCTGCCCTATTCCTGTCCTCTGCATGGAAGTCCTCACTTTTAACATATACAAAGAGGAACATGAGCATCTCTTGTGTGAAATGCTCCCCTCCCAAACGAACAACTATTAAGCAAGAACCTGGCAGTAAGTCAATGCCAAGCCCTGCCCTCAGGGGAGAGGAGGTGGCAGGTGGGTGGTACAAGGAGCGGGTTTGCTGGGAAGTGGTGGGGAGGGCAGGGAATGGTGGAGCTGCCCTGGTGGGGCTGGTCCTCCCCTTTCTGGGCTTCGTGAGCCAAAATGGAGATAATGAATGAGTGGAAAGATGGGCAGAGCGTTTAGCCTGACTGAGGAATGTGTGTGTGTGGAGGGTCCCACTGGGCCTGTTGTGTTGACCCCAGGGGACACCCCCTCATCTTGTGCTCCTCACCAGCTGCCTGAGGATGAGCTGCAAGGGCCTGCTCGTCTCTTCTGTCCTGTCTTGCTAAACAAAAATAGTGCCAGAACCGTGTGACTGCAACCCTTTGCGGGATCTCAAAAAACCTGAGCCAGCATACTATATTAAAATTTCATGGTATTAAATATGAGAGCGTTACAGAAATAGCAGAGGGGAGACTGAGCCAGGCAGCAAACCAGGGAGGGTGGAAATGAGTTTTCAAGAGCAATAAACACCCAGAAGGACATGTCTGAAGCTACGAAGCTTGTTCAAAGGTGTGCGGGGTGAGTGCCTCGCATCGTGCATTTCTCTGTCACCACCGTCCCAAGCGTGGCGGGGGTTCTGGTGTCGGTACTGCTGTGGGTCCGGTTTAGTCAGTGCTCCCAGTCTGAAAGCAGAGCGCTGGTGTTCTCAGCTGGCTCCATCCCCTGCACCGCTTCACCGTGGAGCTGTGTAAATGGGTGTCAGCATCACGCCAGCGGTGCCCAGATGGAAATGATGCTCCATGTCCAACCCTCCTCTCGGGGGGGACGTCATGCTTCCAGGAGCTCAAATTGAAATCACTGCACGGCCTGATTAGCCCAGTGGTTTGCTAAGGATTTCCATGCTAAGTTGCTAAAACAATGGTCCTTCTTCCTTACTCAGGAATGCTTTCTATGGCCTCATGTTCTTGACGCTGGTCTCCAGTCTTTGATCTCTTTGTCACTTTGGTCAAAGTCGGTCCCTGCAGACTTAGTCACACCCTGATACCAGCTGTCATCTGTTAGAGCCATCAGGGTCCGTTCGTCTTTTTGCTTTGGAGGTTTGGACACCGTTTGTGACCCTTAAAAGATGGTAATCCTGAGTGGACACTGCAAAACAAACAGCACAGTGAAAAGTTCCCCGAACAAACATTTTGGAGGTATTCTTGGGTATTAGAGGCTGTGGTTGAGCCTGGCCTTGCTAGGGTCCTCCTCTGCTATTTGAATGTAGTGGGATTATAATCTAATATCAGTTTCCATCTCTGATTCCCCCACACCCATGTCAATATGATAGGCCTAAACTGCAGTTCAGCTTCACAGATGGTACCTGCGTCGCAGAAAATATTAGATGACTGGTGCCCTAAATACGACAGAGTGCATTTGTCTACGCAGCTGCGTGTACAGAAAAATCTCTTTAATGGTAAAAAGCATAGTCACGTAAGAGGAATGTGAAGGGAGTTTGCTAGTCACGCTGTGGTGACTTTTCAAGTGTTGGAGCAGGGTAAGCAAAACTAGAATAAGACCTTAAAACTGTGAATAAACATGACAAGTGACTTTAACACATCTGCCTAAAGAAGCAGGCATTTTTATTTTATTAAAAGCAACAACTTTGATAACTGCCGTGTTTTCCTAATAGTACAAAACACGTGAAATATTTTAGTGACCTGCTATTTAAGGTACAACCACATCAAATGCCTCAGCTTCCTTGAGTTTCCTCCAGGACGTGCATTTCTGATGGCCCATCAACATCTCGTCAGGTATTGCAAATGCAGGAGGATGGAGAAGTGAAGACCTGCAGGGTCTGAGTCTCTCTCTCCAGCCTCTGGGCTCCGGCGGAACTTTAGTAAAGATGGAGAGACAAGGGAGAGCCTTCATGGAGAGTGAGCATACAGAGGCCCTGCCAGCAGGATACAGAGCTTCTAGTACCCCTTTCCTGGGGAATGAATTCATTGACAGCTCAAAACTGTTGATTTTGGGGGGAGTTTTCCAGCATCTCTTCTGTTCTCTGCTGTCTCCCTCTATTCTAAAGCTGTCTGCACAAGGACGTGAAGGAAAATTAATCCAAATCACCTAAAATGTGAATGTAAATTAGGTAAACTAAATTAAACCATTGTATATATTCTGTGATTCAGCGTTCAAGTGACCTTAATTTGATTAAGCTTAATTCACATCAAAGTAAATTATACTAAATATGAAATAGGGTTGATTTAATTAATAATGAGTGTGTCTGCAGGGATCTAATGTGGTTTGATTCATTACAGAAATGTTAATTCAGATTACCTTTCTAGAGTTTTCTCATGTAGATAAACCCTACAGGACAGTTTGTTAGTTCTGCCTAAACGGGTGTAATTATGTGTTGATTCCCTCTGGCTCCAGAAGGACCTTCCCACCACTCTCCTTGCGTGGGACTTCATGATCATTTCATTGTGGAATGTCTTGTTAATTTGTTAATCCAGCCAAAGAAAATCCATCAGTTTTCTGTTGGATTAGGCAGCTTTTGGCCCGGTTTGTGTCTGCATGGTGCTCCACAGGGTAGAGGCAGGAGTGTGAATGTGTGATCAAGGTGGAGAAGGTGGGGACTTGTTTCTCCTCAGGTGAACCCTTTGTGCAAGAGACAGCCTGCTTCCAGCACTGTTCATACGCCGGAACTTTGCTCTCCGTTTGGGTTACGTACCACATGGACCAGAAGTCACGAGTCTTGATGGAGTGGCTTGAAGTCAGATACCACCAAGTTTGATTTGCTCAATGGTTAGCTACAACTGTCATGCATTATTTGGCTCCGGCTTGTACTGGCTTGTACCGATTTCCTTTGGCTTTTTCTCTCCTTTGTGCCTATGCAGTACTACAGCATGTACCTTCTGAATAGCCGTCACCTAAGTAGTTTGTGCTTTCAATATACACAAGCTCTGCTGACCCGCTTTCTTGCCGTTTTTCTTCTTTTTCCATCCATGACTTTAAAGTTCTGTGAGTGTATTTTTTGCCCTTTGATTATTACAGGAATGGACACATGATAATTGCAAAGATGAGATAACTGGAACGGCTGAGACCTGCTAGTTTTTCCTGTAGGGTGTTTTTTAAGGGCTTGCTTTGTTTTCAAAGGATTGTGCAGAAACAATCTGATTTTATAGTGCTGTGCTTCAAGTGTAAAATAAGTAGCAGAATGGAAGCACCTGATTATTTTCAACAATTTGCCAAACTGAAGCTATTCAGGAAGATAACGGATAATAAATATGAACTAGATATAGCAAAGCTGATCTAATCCCATAGCTTTTTTTTTTTTTCCTTTCTCTGAAGATGAGTAAACCGGTATTTGAAAAGTAAAGAAATGACCTGAAACTTGGCCTGCACTTTAACATGAACTCTACCTTTGATGCAAAAGTCTCTGGACTTTGAGAGGTTGAAAGGAATATAATATTGTGCTTCAAAATTTGCTTGAAATCTATCAATCATCTGCAGAGTACTAGGAAATGCTGGCTGTCCCTGTTAGCATCTTCACACCTTCTAGTTTCAGCTTGCACACGGAATCACTCCAAAGCAGTGGCCAAAGGGTGCTGTCAGCCTCTAGAAGCTTCCCGTGATTATTCGGTTCAATCTGTCTGGAAACCAGGCTTTGGAACCACCGAGCTGTGCCCATCTCATCCTGTTTTAGTATCAGCACACCCAGACACATAAACAATGTGCTTCTTCATGAGGCGATGAAAATCAATGAGGCTTTGAAAAGACATGCTCTTTAAAGTCATGGCCTTATTTGGGAAGTTGCAAGAAGCTTGGCTGTCACAAGAGAATATTTTGGCTCCGTGACAGTTTCCTTTATACGGTTCTTCAGCAAGGAATCTCCTGTGTTTGTACAGTGATAACTTCAAGGGTTGGTTGCATGCCTTTTTTTCCCCTCCCCAAGAATATTTGCTGGAAGAAAACCCAATATGCTGGTCAAAAGAGGCCAAAGACCCCTTTGGACCTCTGGTCCAAAGTATGTAGAGAAAGCAGGTTTTCAAATGTAAAATGAAAAAATCCTGGTATTTCAGGGTTCCTGAGCAGATTCACATACATTTTTGTTATAATTACTTTTCTATACCCCCCCTTTTTTTTTTTCCACTACTCATTTGTTGCGTGCTACCTTCTGTTTATATAAGTGTGGGATTGTTTAGGAATAATCGCATCTGCCATCACCCTTTTGTTCCTTACACTCCTTGGGAATGTTTCCTTTATGTTCCTGATGCCTTGGGAACTATGGTGCGATAAAAGAGCCTGCACGACAAAGATAAATAATAAACTTATGGGAAGGTGTCAGAGACAGAAGCATTTTAGACTTGGAGTTGCGAGGGGAGAACGAGAGAGGAGAGAGAAGATTATCTTAGCGGCATTTTGAAATGGTTTCAGAAGAGGTAGTTGAAAGAGGAAGAGGGATTAGAGAAGAAAGTTGTGATTATAAGCTAAAAATCACTGTGGCTGTTGCTGAATCCCCTGTCCATATGATAAGCCAGTGGAATATAAACATATTGCAGAGACTTAAACCACACAATTTAGTGAAGACCTGAGGGAGGAGGACCTCCAGGCCATGCTGGTGTTGGAGCCCTGGGACAATGCCATATGGAGCTGTTGTGGTACCGGAAAGGACACCCTCAAGCATCAATGGCACTGTTAAATAATAGTAGTTTTTGGAGAGGTTGAGAAGTCAAGGAACAGAAGGTGAGGTCGACACAGTCTGGCTGTGGAACTAGTACCTATCCTTCAGATTTTACATCCCCAAAGGGTCCAAACTATCCTTCTCCCCAGGATATCGCATCCTCTCCTCCACTGTCCTTAGTGGGTTTCCTTTGACCTGTCCTTGCCCTTCCTGTGCTCTTACTGGCCCTACATACATCGCAGCTCTTTTCCACTCCGCCTTTCTGCTTCTGAGGAGGTGGGGAGGCAGCTGTGCAGGCTCATCTCTGTCCTCGGCCCTCCACCACTACAGTGCCAAAGGTAATAGTCAGCTGGAGCTGGCATGTCTTTGGAGAAAGGGCAGGTGGAGGGGGTGGTGAGCCTGGAGCAGGGGCAGCCCCAGGGGCCAGCATTGCTTGTATTTCCCAGGCACCAACACTGCCTGATAATGCTGATGTCACTTAATGTTGTGCTCGTCTAATAGCAGCCTGAGGCAGCAGAGGAAAGAGTGGTAGTGCCCGTGGCAGTGGATGGGAAAGCAAGATACTTGCAGCTTAAGAGAGCTTGAGCTATTTGCAGCAGATAGGAGGAATGCGACTGGGAATGTGGGGCTGGAAAGAGCAAGCGTCAGTTAGATGGATCTGCAGTGCTCTGAGATACAAATGTGAGTTCAAAATGCGGAAGAGCAGTGATGCCTGTCTGGGGCTGGAAGCTTAGTAGGAATTTTGTGAGCAAGGGGAATAAGTTTTGGGTAGTATTTGAGGTTTTGTGTTGTTCTCTCATTTTGTGAGTCTCGGGAATTCATTTGCAGAGCCTTGCTACTTCTGTCTTCCCTTTCAAGGTCGCTGGGCTGCACTGACTGCTCTGTGGCTTCATTCATTAGAAATTAGCTAAGCCAGGATTTGACTGGGATGTTTATCTGTGATGACCTGACCATTTCCTTCTGGAAGTCATTCATACATTGGAAAGACGAATGTATCTCGTGCTAGAGGACAGGTCATGCTCACCTCTCTTTGCCTCCAAAGATGAGGGAAGTAGGATTTGCTCATGAATAAATATTTAATACTCGAAGATATGAGTCAGTTGTCTAAAGTGAATTGGTGCCCAGTTCCATTTCAAATGATCTGGAGTACCCAAGTGATGGATGTGTGGCTGATGCACATGCCTTGTGGGAGACCAGAGCCCAGCTGGATGCCGGGTGCTGTACATGTGCTTGGACGCCTGGGTTTAGGCCACTGCTTTGAACCCCCAGCAATGCCAGGCAGGACGGCAGCAAGACTATGCAATGTTTCAGCAGTGAGCACTGTTGTGAGGAAAAAGCTTCTGTTTCCTGCAGTTCACTCTGGGGTTTGGTGTAAAAAAAAAAAAAAAAAAAAAAAAAAAAAAAAAAAAAAAAACCAACCCAAAAACACCAAAAAACAAACAAACAAAAAAAAACCAGTCAGTGGGTCTGGAGCCAAGACCCCTCTGGCGCAAAACCCACTCTTGATTTCCCCTGCTGTCCTTTCCTCGTCCTGTACACCTTCTTTGTGCAGTTTTGGGGCGGACAAAAGTGCATCTCATTGCTTTTCCCAAGGTTGTGACCCGGTTGTGAGACAGACTGGATGTGTTCTGCGTGGCTTGCCTGCTGGTCTAGCCTGAGTGATGAAAGGGACCATGTCAGCACAGGTAGGGAGGCAATAGGTGTAGTACTAAGCTTGATTCATGGTAATGTAGGGCGGTTTGTACTACTGCTCCTTACTTGGCTGTAAAAATGCTACTAGCTCTACTACAGGTAGTTAATCATGGTTGTATAGCCTAAGTAGGTAGTTTTTTAAAGAGAGAGGGAGAAAATGGGATCATTCAGTTGAGAAATGATAAGCCACGCAATTATAGCTGGACAAGTAGCTTGTATGTGTGACCTCCTGCTGTGCTCTCCCTCCTGAGCGCTCCTGGTTTCTTCTGGCTGCAAGAAATATCGCTGGGTCTCAAACTGTAGCGGTGGCTGGATGGGGGTCGGGGGCTGCTGGGGCAGGTTGCTGTAATGGTTTGATTTGTCAAAGACCTCCCTAGTTCGGTCTGTGCATTGAGCAGAGGTCTGGGGGTTGGCAGAGCCCAAATGAGAATTCAGACTTCATCAGTGACTTTGCTGCACAGTCCCCAAGCGAGCGGCGTGGCTTCCCTCACTCTTCCGTTCCCCACCTCAGAAGTCCGGCCCGTGTTAGATAACTCGCAGGAAGATTAGGAGAGAGATGGAGAACTCTGGATGTGGAAAACAAAGCAAGGTGCCCCAAACACATGGTGTTTGTGTTACTGTTTTGCTTCTTTATGAGTGTCGGTGCTTGTCCTTTCGTTAGGAAACGGAATTTCATCCCCAATAGTGTTGGAAACTGGAGAACTGATGATGTTCAGGTGATGTGGGGTCCTGAAAGCTGACCCGTTTCATGGATTGTGTAAAGGCTTTTGCTGCGATCCTGTTTTTTGTAATTTACATGCATTTGGCTCTAAAGTGTAACATGCAGCTTCTGTAAAAAAGGGTATTTTTGTCTTCATTTTGACACCACCTTTAATTAAAGTGTCAGACCTAATAATGTTTCACTGAAGAAATCAGTGAACCCTCTCCAAGGAGTCTTGGAGGAGCAGCAGAGAGCAGGAGTTGTGATATTTCTTGGGTTCTCAAAAAAAATTTAAAAAAAAAATCAGTTTTTCAGTCTTCAAGTGAAGAACAAATAAAAGATACAGATATGATATTTAAAACAGTACTTTGCAACTTAAACTGCATGCTGTGGTTTTGATTTCCCATGGAATGTCATACAACATATCTCCTTGCTGTATCTGGCTAAAAAACATTAGGTCTTTCTGCTGCTCTGCAAAGAAATTGGTAAAGCTGCCAGAAACCCGTGCCTTCACTGCACCGACCCTTTGCAGTGCGCAGTGTTGCCAAGCCACATGCATTTCAGAGATGGACATCCCTGAGCTGTCTCCTTTGTTATTGAATATGCTCGTGGCCACCCATAACTCTCTTCCAGCCTTATAGGAAGAAGGCAGCTTGAAGTCTCAAAGTTGTAGTCTAATGCATCGATGTTTTTTGTTAAAGATTATACATAAATCTTAGAATCATAGAATAGTTTAGGTTGGAAGAGACCTTAAAGACCATCTAGTTCCAAACCCCTGCCATGGGCAGAGGCACGCCCCACTAGACCAGGCTGCTCAAAGCCCCATCCAGCCTGGCCTTGAACACTTCCAGGGATGGGGCAGCCACGGCTTCTCTGGGCAACCTGTGCCAGTGTCTCACCACCCTCACAGTAAAGGATTTCTTCCTAATATCTAATCTAAATCTACTTTCCTTCAGTTTAAAACTGTTACCCCTCATTCTATTGCTACAATCCCTGATAAAGAGTCCCTCCCCATCTTTCCTGTCGGCCCCCTTTAGGTACTGGAAGGCTGCTATAAGGTCTCCCTGTAGCCTTCTCCAGGCTGAACAACCCCAACTCTCTCAGCCTGTCTTCACGGGAGTGGTGCTCCAGCCCTCGGATCATCTTTATGGCCCTCCTCTGGACCTGTTCCAACAGGTCCATGTCCTTCCTGTGCTGAGGACTCGAGAGCTGGACACAGTACTCCAGGTGGGGTGTCTCGTGAGAGCAGACTAGAGGGGTAGAATCAGCTCCCTCGACCTGCAGGCCACGCTTCTTTTGATGCAGATCTTTGGATCTTCCTCCACTATGTGTGTTTTACTCAGGGAGCATATGTTATCAGTAAATAAATTCCATGTGAGATGAGTTATCACGAAGGGGAGAGGTTGTGGGAATGACCTGATGTTTCTTGTGCAGCAGCTGCTGTAGCAGCCAGGCACACTTTAGGAGCAAGCTGTGCTATGCCCAAGGGATGGGAAGGTCCTGCTCACAGAGTCATAGAGAGTTGTGGAACTTGACAGGGACATCTGGAGATCATCTAGTCCAACCCCGCTGCTCAGGACCTTGTCCAGTTGAGTTTTGAGTACCTCCAAGGATGGTGAAGGCCCTCTTTGGGCAACCTGTACCAGTGTTTGGCCACCCTCATGGTAGAAAAGTTTCTTCTTATGTTTGAATTGGATTTCCTGTATTTCAACATTTGTGCCCCTTGCCCTTTGTCCTGTCGCCTGTCACCTCAGAGATGAGGCTGTCTTCTTTACTCCCCCATTATGTATTTACACACAGTGATGAGCGTGTCTACGAGGGTATGATGAGGGACGCTGTCAAAAGCCTTACTGGAGTCAAGACTTGTCAGTACATAGTAGGCCAGAACCTGACCAGTGTGATGTTGGTGTCACCTTTCTCTGGGTAGAAGCATAGCTCCAGTGGCATCACACCACTTGCATCTCCCTCCTGCCAGCCAGGTCATATGGGTTAGTGTGTAGAACCTAGATGGGTGCTAGGCTGTCCTGAAGCCTTGGAGGAATCAAAACCTGTGTATGTTCTCGTGGGGGTGAGCAAATGACGTTCTGAAATTGCCATGGTTTATGTCTGATGCTGCTGTCAGAAGCTGTTTCTGAACAAAGAATTCCACAGTATTTAATAAAAAAATCCTTCAAATGTTTATTCTGACATCTTTTGCACTGGTTGAAAGGGAAAGAAAAATTTTTTCCTTTTTAGTGGAAGCAGGGGCAATGTACATCTTAATGTGACAGCAATGCAGCCAGCTTTTAGCAAATTCTCTACCATCAGTGCCTCACACTGAATAATCCTTCCATGTCCTGGGTGAAATTCTGGGCCATGATCCGATCCGAGCTTTGACATTATGTCTATGTAAAATCCCCATAAACTAATAGTTCCTAAGGCCTTGGCGCTGTGATCCTGTGCTGCAGAGAGCTTGCTCAACAGATACATGGTACCCACGGAGTTGTATCTGTTGCAGTGAGGTTACTTTTGGCAGGCAGAAGCAGAAGGATAAAACTTAGCCTTGGTTTTTACCTTGTCTACATCCTACCATTTAACTAGGGAGTGCCAAAGCGTAAGGCTCAGTTGTTACCAGGAGTACTCTTCTAATGTTTACCAGAGGAGGTGTCAAGTAAATCTGGTATTTCCCATGCAGAATAACTTCTGTCCTGCCAATATATTTGATAATGAATCCCCAATTCAGTAGGCATTAGCGTACTCAGCTGTGTGTGGGAAGTTGCTTGGTTCATGTTGGCTGCTGCCTTTGACTGCAAACGTGCCGCTGTATAATTTAAATGCTTGTAAGATGTAGGCCATTGGTTTTGTTGAAAATAGCAAGAAGTCAGGGTATTTATGGTGGTATGTGAATACCTTTATTTGTGTTCGTATCCGAAGTACACAGGTTTGTAACTGTTGATACATGATGTATACACCCCACAGAAACATCCAGATGTTTTATTGTCAGCGTGTGCTTTAGTGGGTGACCGTGGTCTGTTCAGATACTGTTTTAATAGCCGTTGACATTTCAGTTGATAGTGGTGATAATGCAAGTCTAGTTTTAGCCTCCCACTTCTTTTCTTTTTTTTCCCCACTTCAACCCTCACAACTTGGAAAAGGACAAATTGACTAATTATTGCTAGCTTGAAGGAAGTTTCCAAATGGAAGGCTACACTTCCTTATATTTTCTCTGAAGGAGTCCTCTGTGTCTTCTGCTCTGTGCTTGCACAGATTAAGATACTAATCAGCAAACATGTAGCAGGTATAAGATGCTGTGGCTGTCAGGTGAATATTGAGGCAGCGTAATTCGTAATTGCTAAAGGGGACTTCTGTGTGCAACGTGATTCAAATTAGTCTGTGCTGGATTGAAAAAGCTGTAGTTGATAATTGTTTATCTAAGAATAAATAATACATTACTGCCTTCCACTTCAAATTTGTGCAACCGTGTACTTTTCTTTGGAAGAGTTTTTGTATGGTTTTAAATCATTTTTCGTAAGCAGAAAAACTCAGGCAGGAATACCCAAGTCTTGGTCAGTCAAATCAACTAACATTTGCAACCTATACAGGCTGAATCTTAGTTTTTTGGATGTTCAGTGGTATGACCATATTTCTTCTTCTACTAATTTGACATTTATCTCAAATCATAGAATAGTTTTGGTTGGAAGGGACCTTTAAAGGTCATCTAGTCCAACCTCCCCTGCAATGAGAATCTTCAACATCTTCATCTAGATCAGGTTGCTCAGAGCCCCGTCCAACCTGACCTGGAATGTTTCCAGGGATGGGGCATCTCCCACCTATCTAGGCAACCTGGGCCCGTGTTTCACCTCCCTATTGTAAAAAACACGTCCTTACACCTAGTCTAAATTTTCCTTCTTTTAGTTTAAAGGGGTTACCCCTTGTCCTATCGCCAACAGGCCCTGCTAAAAAGTCTGCCCCCATCTTTCTTACAAGCCCCCTTGAGGTATTGAAAGGCCACAAATATCCTTATCTGTTGCTGATTGTTATGTCTGGCCTATTAAAACTGCGAGGGACCTTTTCCATTTTCAGCATTATATGGCAATCAACAGCGTACAGTCCTGAACTTGACTGGGTATTCCAGGCACTAGGGCCGTGATCGATAACTTAATAATCCGTATGAAGCTTTTAGTTTTCCTCCCGACAGTCTCAGTTCTGTTGGGTTGCGAGTTGTGGCTTGGTGCTGGCCCCAGGAACTGATTAGAAAAGCAGTAAGAATCCCGTTCTCTCTACTTCACTCCAGTGGGCCTTCCCTTAAACACTAAGACAAGGCAGATGGGGCTGTATTTGTAAAAATGTTCCATTTCAGCCCTGTGCCATGCTGTATGCTCGCCTGCACCGGGCACAGAGTCTCTGTTAATGAAACTGGTACGTGCTAGTCCCAGTATGATAAGAGTAAAGCTGTGGGAGAAAATCATGGGGAAGACTTCACGTCAGCCGTCCTGTGGTCCGGCCAAGCCTCAAGGTTTGCAAAGTGTGAAGTGCATTTGGGCCAAATCTGGGAGTGAAAAGCGATTTTTTTGCTACGCGGATATTCATGTGCTGTGGTAATTTAAAGCTGTATAAATGAGGAGGGAACACAGGTAGGATTTTTTTTTTTTTTTGGTGAAGGTTAATGTCACAAACTCAAACTTCAATGGTCAAACTGAAGACCAGAGAGTGAAAAGAGCAGTCTGAAACGTGGATCAGGCTATTCTTGTGCATCAAAATTCACAGTGTTTTAAGGCAACATATAATAGAAATCCCACTGATGAAAAGAAGGGGGAAAAAGTTAATTTCCTTCCCACCCACCTTCCCCTTTAACAGCTGAAGGTTTGAGTCAAAACTCCAATATTGAGTATACCATTGTTCGGTAAACTTTAGGGTACTGTAATTATTTCCACAATTTTCCCAGTACCTGAACAAACTAAGGTAGCCATTCCTTCTTCTATTTCAATAATCCTTCTAAATCTTATTTTCTTAAGCCCAAGAAAGACTTTTGAACTCAGAGAAAATCCTACTGAAAGGAGATCTTTCTGGGGTGCTGTCTGTGATTGCCACATCCTCCGTTGAGCAGAAACGTTAGAGCTGTGGTGGATGTACACTCATTATATATGCTCGTGTTGGCTCATTTCCCTTCTCCTCTCTGTTTTCGTCCTCATGAATTGAAGTGAATGCTGGATTTTTCAGCGCAGTTGGGTTTTTTAGTGGTCTGAATTTCAATTCATCATAATGATAATACAGGCTTAATGACAGAAGTCTGCTGTGTTAGTGGCTTTTCCCTTGCTTCAGCAAGGGAATAAATAGTTACCTCATTAAAATATCGCAGTCCGCTTGTGATCGGATAATGTCACCTAGCATCTGGCCAAGGCTTTGGTGGAATCTCAGGTCAAGAGGACCAATACTGATGCACAGATGTACTGAATACCAATAATGCAAGATGCTATTCTTGGGGAAACTAGGTTCTGCAGAGTATCGAAACAAGGCCCTTTTATGCCACTTAAATACTAGCTAAAGCCACAAATATCACCATTGTCCTCTGCCTTACCCTGGTTTGTTGTATTTCCAGGCTTTTTTTTTTTTTTTTGGCATTCTAAAGGGGGCTTACAGGAAGGATGGGGAGGGACTCTTTATCAGGAAGTGTAGTGATAGGACAAGGGGTAACGGTTTCAAACTGAAAGAGGGTAGATTTAGATTGGATATCAGGAAGAAATTCTTTACTGTGAGGGTGGTGAGGCACTGGAACAGGTTGCCCAGAGAAGCTGTGGATGCCCCATCCCTGGAAGTGTTCAAGGTCAGGCTGGATGGGGCTTTGAGCAGCCTGGTCTAGCGGGAGGTGTCCCTGCCCAGGGCACGGGGGTTGGAACTAGATGATCCCTTTAAGGTCCCTTCCAACCTGAACCATTCTATGATTCTGTCTTTGCTTTTTTGTCAGACTTTCATCAAGGATAACCACTTCTGTCATGGTCTCACTTGTTTGTTAGAGCCTGGAATTAAAACTGCAATTTTTTTTCCAAAAGCTACTGATTTTCAGTGGGAAAGACCCCTCAATTGCCACGTTTATCTGGCCCTGGATCAGAAGGTGGGATGTGGGTCCCTCAGTTCCCGTTACATTAGTTGCCCCACCTCAACTATGTTTAGTGTCATTTTTCTTTTCCGTGATGTAATTTCATTTTGTGGTAAAGCGCGGGACATTTTTCTTCCAAGGTCTGGCCTGATTATAGAGCCAGGCGGGAAATAAACAACTCCTCCTCGTAAAAAATTTCGTTGCTGGTTGTGGTTTCTGACATACCTTCTGTCTGCTTCTCGAGACCTTCAGTCTGGCTCAGGGCATGAGAAGTTACGGTCATCTTTGCTAAAAAGTCATAAGGAGGTATTATAATCCTGCATTTATTTATGTATTTGGCCATTGTATGTGTACATGTGACTTTCTGAAGGCCCTGCGAGTTCTGTTAGGTAATGGCACGCTGAGCCTCATTCGTGTCGACAATATGACATGATGGTCTCACATCTGACCGTCTAATATGGGAATCCTGGCAATTAATTAACCAGAAATGACACTGTTGGTTATCTCACAGGGTAGGAGCCCTGGTCTCGCTGTCTGTTGTGCTGCGAGCTGTTGTGAAAGTGCCGGCTAAAAAAAAATTAAGTTAAAAAAAGTTATCGTACTGAAACCTTTCAGCAGTGACTGACCTGCTGCTGAATCTGAAAGCTTTCTGGAGAGCGTTTGCCTTTCAAGTCTTTCACAGCGAACTCACTGGTGAGGGAATCCTTGACTTGAGCAGTTGACTATTTATTTACACAGTGGCACTTAAGAAGTTGCAGAAACAGGAAGACCAGGCAGTGATTTTGTCAACACTGTTTCAAGGAGAATGAATACTTCAGGGAAACAGTACACTGCGTTTGCTGTTACTTCTGTAGAAGGGTTGTGGTTTTTTTTTTAGCTAGCACGAAAAATAAACACATTTCAAGTGAAAAACAGCCCTCTTCCGCTTGAATTCAAGTTAGAGGAAGATTGGGATGAGCAAAAAACCAGAAGTTGAGACTTTTCCTCATTTTGCCATGAGGGATCATGGCTGGCTCTGACTTTGAAGGTAAAAACCTGTTTCCTACTAAGTCAGCAGCAGAACGCTTGTGTGCAAGGGGCCGCCTCACCCGTGCCCGGCTGCTTGGTACTGTATATAGTAAGCATTCTTCTAGTGAAGCTCAGCCTAAATATGGAAGAGGACTAATTTTTTTTTTTTATGGTTGTATTGTTCTCCTCTCTGTTACTTTTAATCTTCTATTAGGCTATAGCTAGAAGCACCTGCCTCGCAGTCCCTCTCTTTTGGATGCACATGGAATAATTAATTTCTGTCAGATGGTGTGACTGCATGTGTTTTGGTGTTCCTACAGCGTGCCTTTATTGTCACTTAACACTATCACATTTGTTTAAAAGGAAATAAAACCAAACTCAAGGTCACTACTGCAAATAAACGTGGAAAATGTCCCAAATAAACGTAGAAAATTTTTTGTTTCCAGTGCTGGGGTTTTTTTTGCCACGAGCGCCTTTCCCTTTCACCCCAGCCCTTTCTGCCTATACTCTTTCAGAGCTGTGGGATGCCACAGTTACCACAGCTTGTCACAGGTTGCTGTGTCCAGGAGATGTGGCTGGTTGCACTTGGGATGCTTTTCCAGTCTCTGAACCCTGTAGATCAGTGGGGCAGAAACTGCCCCAGAGCGGGGTGAACCTCAGGAACTATAGTTGGGTCTGGATGTTCCAGGCTCCAGCCAAACTACTCCGTGTGAGAAACTGTTCCCTTGTACTGGAGACCAGCCCTAGCAGGAAAAGAAATAGGCAAGCCGAGGTGGGGAGCGGCCCCAGAGGTGACTTTGAATTTGCTGCCTCCTCCTGACTTTCCCAGGCAGCGCGTTCTCCCACTGCCCCATCATCTCTCCTGCCCAGGTGGGGCGTTGATTTCCCATGATTTGAATCTCCGTCCTTTCCAGCAATCCTCTCCCATAATCCGCTCTGCAGCCTGCGGCTGAGTGGCCAAGCCCGTTCCCCTTCTGCCTGGCCTATGCTGGCATCCTTAGGTGGCTGCATGCTCTTGTGGCGGAGATGATGAGTCTAATCTAGTGCGCGCACAACTGAGCGCATAAACCTCCTCCCATCCCTCCCGAGCACGCTGCCGAGTTCACCTGGGGCTGGTGGAGGCCTTGGCAAAGTCTTTCCATGAATAAAACCTGTGCGATCCCTGAGTGAATGGATAATGGCGGTCATCCAGCCTGTGTTTGTTAGACATCCACAATTTCCAAGGGGCTTGCTGTGGGAATGATGAGCTCTGGCTCCTGGTGTTTTGGGGTCTGCTCCGCTGCCCCGTGAGCTGTGTTTATTTGGCAAGGGCGTGCAACGCTGCCGGGACACATTATTTTGAAGGAGCAGATGCATTGCCCATCGCTGAGCTATTCCAGGAGTGTGCCCATGTGCCTCCATCCCCTGCTTCAGTGGGACCACCCTACATAGGTTCCAAACTTCACCCATGCGCCCAGGGTGCCTCGTGGCTCCCGGTTCTCCCCGCTGGCCACTGGCACTGGGGCAGGTCCCGCTGGTGCAGGGTGGCTGGCGCAGGGATGCTATGGCTGGGCCGTGGGTGGGTGTCTCCGGCTTGTCACCCCCATGTGCGGCAGGGATGCTCTGACCCCAGCACTCGCTGCGCTGTTGCCGTGGAGATTGCGTGCGCTGTTGCTAGGCAGCTGAAGCATCTTCACTCGCACACTGCAATGCCACGAAATTCTCAACTTTCCTCCTTCCCATCTCCTGTCTTTGATTTCGCAGATATGACTCCTTTGGCTCTTATCCCGCTTCGTTCAGTGGCACTGCCGCGATTTCGTGGTGTTAACCCTATAAGCCCTAAAAAGCCCGCGTGGTGTTGCAAACAGGATTTATGGCAACGAATTCAGGGCTGAAGGAGTTAAAGTGGTTGGGGATAGACTACAGAGGAAATGATTTCTAGCAGATAAACTACTTAAAATGTTCTGGCATTCATGGAAAGGGAGGTTTGTGGCTGCAGTCTTTTGTTCCATCACTGGTGGTTTAGATGAATAAAAACACAGACTAAAATATCACTACAAGGTAAGAAAATCAGCTTGAATGGGCCTAATTAATCTCTTCGGTTGCGATATATACTTAGCTCTTTAGTGTCCTCCGCTTTAATTTACTGATGTCGATGCGGCGTGTGAATGATAATTTAAGCCGTGGAGCCTGTCGTGTGCAGTATTTGACTTATTTGGCTTGAATAATAAAGATATCAGCCTGTATTCTTGGAGTATACTGCATTAATCAGACTTGCAGGAATGATCACATGGTACTCTATCGCCTTTCCCTGTTAGCTGCTGCTTGTCAGCAGCTGGCTGAGCTGTAGGCTGCAGGCCAGTATCTGCATACCCTTTCTCTTCCGAATATTTCAAATATACTGTCTCGTCATTATGCATTTTGCTGCGGTTTGACAAACTAAATGGTCCTCCTGCACGTTAAGAAGATTATTTTAAATTGCAGAGCATTTGGGTAGTTACTAGGCCATGTATGCATTTGAAGAATTCAGGTAGGCTCTCTGTTTTATACATCAGCGTGCTCGGGTTTTGTTCTCACAGGGTTTTTGCTGTGTAATGTCAGTCAGCTCTGTAGGTAGTTCTTCGATGTGCAAATATTTCTGGCGTTTTTAAAATCTCGACCCTCTGCATGGGGAGAAGTGC
The DNA here is from genome assembly GCF_964199755.1 of Larus michahellis. Lineage (NCBI taxonomy): Eukaryota > Metazoa > Chordata > Aves > Charadriiformes > Laridae > Larus > Larus michahellis. The sequence continues at coordinate 36,260,822 of NC_133899.1, read as the reverse complement.
TTGCAGGGTAGGATGCAGGTAACGGTAGCTAACCGCATGATGAAGTGCAAAGCTGGGTAATTGATTATATCTTGCACAAATTTCATCGCCGTGCAGCCAGAAGCGGCGAGTACAGTGTAGTTATAAATATAAACCAGAAACTGTTCTGTTTAAAAGGGTCTTTGCTATTTTTGGTTCCGGAGAATCTGACAGATGCTCCTGCGAGATAGAATACTGATTGTGATAGAGAAGAGAAAATTGATGCTTGGATTGTATACAGGATTATATTTTATGCTGCTGCAGAGTATACATGTCTGGTTTTCATAATCCTGTAGCTGCAGTATTCCCTAAGAATTACATTTACAATAACAATATGGTTAAGTTTGTTGGGGTTGGTTTGTTGTTTGCAAACATTTGAGCAACTGTGATTGTTAGAGTATAAAATTAGCACCTTTTATTTGATATTGGTTCTGCTCAGTATTGCCTCTGCCCCCTCTCCTCCTCCATCCCCACCCCCGATATAACTCCATCCTTATGCAAGCACTGAGGTCTCTTAAAACCGTGACAGATTTTTGAAGACATGAAACAGAATTTCTGCCCTGACTAACAGTTGATTATTTTACCTGCAATAAAACAATATTGGACTTGAAAAAATTCTGGTCAGTAGTTGTGGGGCGGGGATGCCTCACTTTTTTTTTTTTTCTTTTTAATTTGTTTTGCTTCGTGTGTTCAGTTCTTACAACTTCTGTTGTAAAATTGTCCAGATAAAGGGGTGACGATGTTGTAACAGCAGATGGGGATCACCTCATGATGTGTTTGGCTGAATATCATTATTATAATGTATCATTAAAATGCCCTTTACTTTTTTGATCCAAAAAAGAGATTGTTTGACCAAGTATGCAACTAGAGGGGAGGATGGATTCTCTATCTCTAGACAATGAGCAATCTGTATCAAATATTGTCAAATTAAACTTCCTAACCTCAGATGAAATATTGCTATAATATTTCTGCCTTTTGTTAAAGCATTTCATATATTGGCAATTTCCCCTGTTTTGTGTCTTGCTGATCGGTTCTATGTGGAAGGGAGCGGTGCCAAATGCAACCACAGGACACCCCACCACCCCCAAAATGTCCTGATTCAGCCATAAAAGCTGAGGGGAAGCAGGCTGACGGTCTATACTTCTGTTGTGAGATGCGGTGTGATGCTGTTTGAGGGAAAAGATTTTACTGGAAGACCAGATAATGCTGTGTAACTGCAGTTGTCACAGAGCTGTCAGGAGATGCTTGAAATCTTGACATCGCTGATTGTTGGCAGTAAATTAAGCTGCGAATGGGCCCCAAACTTACTGTGCCGCTTACTATGCCGGCAGAGTTATTTGTATTTCACCCAGTTGGTTGGCTCCTATTCTTAATAGAGTGAAACTCTCAATAAATCTACACCAGGAGAAAAAAAAGTGTTTTTAAAAAAATCCGTTCTGAAAGCCTTAGCTGTCTTTCAGTGGCTTTCATAGACATCTTGGGCCAGGAGGACTCCTACTTTTATGGCAAAAATGGTCAAATGCTGATTACACACCCATTAGGCTTATTAAATTACTTGCCGCCCTCTCTTAGGCTTGCTTTGAAAATAGTATTAACCTTTGATGTGCAGACTGCTAGACCTTTTCTTTTACATCTTCTGCACTGATAGGGCTGTAGTTTCTGCATAGCAGTATTTAAATGGCATTTATTTTATTAGGCTTTTCAGTGGTGTTTTGTTAAGGTTGTATCTGCATGTTGATTTTTTTTTATTTTTTTTTTTTTTATGGTATGATTGTTCTCGTGCCTGTGGCTATGTTACATTTTGATGGGATCAAAATGTATCTTGCAAGATAAAGAAAAAAAGAAGAGGGTCTACTTGAGCAGCGGGGTGGAAGTCTCACTCCCATGGGCTCCTGGAAGCAAAGTTGATGAAGAAGTAGATGGCCCTTTTCTCTGGACCAATGGCCCCTGGTCCTCGGTGGGCCTGCAGTTTACAGGTGCCATTTTCCGTGTGTGTAAAACATAAGCTTGCACTCATCTGTCATCTTGACTTTGACCTGCAGTCAGGCGCTTTCTTGCGTGTTGCGGAAGCACAGCTGACTCCATCTTTCCGTGCACCTACTTGGGTACCCAAGTATCTAGAGAAGCGGTGACCCCAACTGGTACCTGCTCGGGCAAACCCGTGCACGTCATTTCTGTATGTGCTATTCTACATTATTCTCCCTGCCTCCAGGCTGGGCCTCAAAGACCCGCAGGACGCCCCGGGTGGGCAGTGGGGGTCGTGGCACCCCGGCCCAATGCCAAGAGGTGTCACAGGGGTCCGGCTGCCCGAGTTTCCCCGGCGGTTTCAGTTTGATGCAGCCTTCTTCACTTCCCTGGCGAAATGGTGGCGGGGTGTTTTTGTGAGGTGTTAAGCATACGCAGGACCTCTCTGCAGGAGGGTCTGGCTTCAGGGCTGTAAGTGACCCTGGTGTGCTGTTTGTGAAACACTTATTTGTGAAGCCCTTTGGGATGAAATGTTACCCCCATGGTTACTGGGATGAGCAGAGACTTAAGCCTCAGGAAAAAATAGGGGGTAAATCCATCAAATAATAATCTCATAGTTCCTTGCATCAGCCAAGCTTGGTTTATCTTCCTCTTGGGAAGAATCTAATATCCCCTGAAAAACTTCGATTGCTTTTAAAGCAAGGGTTAAAGGAGCTAAGCCCCTTCTCAGTTTATATAGGCTGCTGGTTTCTGTGCGATACCAGTTGGGTCCATTTTCTTACTGATTTTCTGCACCGTCTTCATAAAACCCCAAACTCGTGTACAGTTTCTTTATATTTGGAGGCAACATTGTTCATCAGCCACATTTTTATGATCTCCTGCTGACTTCACTGTCGTAAGATGACTTTGCATGTGGAAGCCAACAGGCGGATGGATGGTGCACTTGGCCACAAGCAATACTCCTCATTTGGTACGTTCAGTCCAGATTTAGCTCTCCAGCAGCAGCACACAAATGCGTTTTCCTTTCTTTTGTTGCCTTTATCTTTCTGGGATATTACTTGGTATTCTTCGCAGGGAGCTAGTGTCTATTTCTGACACACCGCCCACCATGGCATCGCAGTATTTTTAACTGCATCTTCTATTCCCCCATCCACCGCGCAAAACTGAGAACGCTACAGGAGGGAAAATGAGTCTCTCAAGGAGCTGGCTATGAACAGAGGAAACAAAACCCACTGATGAATAGAAAGCAAAGTTCAAAATGCAGGCAAAGCATTTGGGTGCCATGGTGCGGGTGGAACCTCTCACCTGCTGGTCCCCAAGGCAGCGTCAGGCGGTGGCTCCTGCGAGTAGGGGATCCCTCTGTCTTTGAGCAGGCGTTGAGCTGACCCTGCCTATGAGCATTTCGTGATGGAGTTGAGCTGCAGAACTGGTACTGAACTCAGGGATTCTGATGCCTAAGCCTCTTTTTTTACTACTGCCGAAGGAAGAACTGAATCCCCCAAATTAGTGAAGAATTCTGGTTTTAATACGATTCTGCAAAACCGAATTCCGGCGGCAGGTGCCCATCGAACACCAGCTCTAACTCTGGCTGCAGTATTCACCGCACTACGGCCACCAGTGCAGATACCTCCAGGGTAGGTTCCGCCTTTATTAAAGAACAGTATAAAGGGCAAGCACAATCATTTTGTAAAGGTGGACACGAGATTAAAACTTGAAGGCAGGTGGCTTTTCCTTCCCCCTCCCTCAAAGACATAGCAAGGTGATTTATGGAAGGGAAAAAAGGCTGGTGTTCTGAAGGGATGCGGGCCTGTCTCCTGTGGTTTCTCCTGCTGAAAATTCCTAAGAAGGAGGCCTTTTAAATAATCCTTGTTTCCAGAAGTGCAACTGCAGTCTGAATAGTTGACCGACTTCAGAAAGCGGTAGGTGAGGCACTTGAAGGGATTTGCTTGTGTCACGAATTGCTCTTTAAAAACAACAAAAAAAGATCTGCTGCTCTTTTCTACAGGCACTATGATTATATTGATGAGCAAGAAGCATCAGGAGAGTTGCCAAAAGGCTATTTTCATTGCTACAAGAGTGTAGTTTTTGTGGAGAGGGGTAATGGGGTTGCAGCACTACGGAGAAGTGGAACAAATTGTTGTTCCACGTCAGTGACTCTGACCTCCCTAACCATCTAACCCATGGAGCAGCTAGTGAAAAACACACCAAATAGAGCAGTTAGTCTTTTTTGACAAGGGGGGAAAAAGAATCGGGGAGTAATTGTTGCAGAAGTCAAAAAGTGTTAAAACGGAAGGGAGCGAACAAGTTTAAAATGGAGAAAACCCAAGGATGGTACTCTGTCGGACCATAGTTGGTTGCAGTGTGTCAGCCCCTTCGAACCTGCGTTGCTGAACTCGCCGATTGCATTGCCGTGCTCAAAATATCCTGTAGGTGCTCAATAAATGACCACAAATGTGTGGAGCTAAAAGCTGAGAGTGGCCAGCTCAGCTTCAGCAAGGGAGTGATGCTGTCAAGCCTCCACCGGCCCCTCCATGGGCTACGGCCACCGGCCACCCAGCTGGCTCTGCTCCGCTCTTCTGTCCTTGTGTGGATACAGGGGAAAGTAATGCAAAACTGGATTAAAATACGTTGTTGAGACAGGAATTGGCAAGTGCAGTCATTCACGTTGCAAATGTGAATATTCCGTATGATGCGTCTCATCAGAGAAAATACATGTGTCCGGGGGGCCAAGTGAGAGTTCCTCTAAGGTCTGTAATACCGTTCACATCGTTCTCCACTCACGAGTTCACCCTTCAGTTTGTGACCAAGAGGCTAGATTTTATGGCTTTGCTCTGAAACAGGCTTGCACTAAATTAAAAAAGGAGAAAAAGGAACTAGTTTGGGGTTTAATTTTTTTTTTTTTTTTTTTTTTGCCGAAGGTAGTTGCCTGAAATCTGCCCTTTGATATTTGAAATTGATTTTTAGATACTTGATTTTTGGACAGTTGTTATTTATCCACACAAGGCGTACACCCCGAGGAAATGTTGCTTCCTTAAACAGCAGATTGAATCAAATGTTTTTGCCGACATATTTTTTCCCCGTGACGACTGACACTGCAGTTGCCACATATTTCAGCGGTTTAGTGCAGAGAGGTTCGGAGAGGAGGAGAGGAATACTTCTAAGGCAGTAATATGAGAATACTGTTGCTGGGAATGAAGATAAGCACGTACTATTCTCATAGTGGCTATGTTGTAATATTTCTACTGAAGAGGAAAATAACTGGAGACTCTTTGCTGGAGAATGGGGGGTTACGTTTGGCCAGATTTTAAGAGGAAAATATTCTGGTGCCTGGGAGTATAGTCTTGTCCTGGATATAATTGTGAAAGGAGATATATCCCAGGATATTCATTGGATTAGAGGAGCTTCGGTGTGTATGTTAGGAGGTAAATTCCAGTCACATCAAAATCAATGTAAATTGTCTGTGGGGTGCGTATTTAGTGCTAAAACGTGGGGCTGTCCGTGGAGGTATGCAGTGCTCGCATCTTTTCCGTGGTCCAGCCGTACACCCTACAGAGCGACCATCTCACTGGTGCCAAAGGCTTGGTTCAGCTACCTGTCACCTCCTGCAGGATAATTCATTTGCAAAACCAAGAAATTTTCTCCGTTCCCTTTGCCTTGTAGGCGTGGTAACCTGCTTTTGAGTTCTTCTCTTGTGTCTCTCGTCTCCGACACATGTTTATTCTCCCCCCCACTTTTATTTTTAACCGTCCTTGTAGTAATATTCACAAACGAGAAGTGGCTGCTGCTGTTTAATGAGGATCCAGACACACTTTTCAGAATTGAAGCTAGTTATCAAGACACATGGAAATTGATGTCAGTCTTTAAAATGAAAACAAACACACGAGTACAGATGGCCTCTTTAAAGAACAGAATTTATGATAATTTTTGAATCCACCTATGGGCACCCATTAGAGCAAGTTGTTCGCAGTCCTGCCTGCCTCTGTTGAGCCTTGAGTGTAAAGTCTATAAAGATTTGAAGCACTTTAGTTTAACTTGCGTGGAAAACAGCTGCTGCCCACTGCTTCTTACCTCCAATGCCAGCTTCGTAGGGGCAGATGCTTGATTTTACTATTCTGGTAGAATAGTAATCATCCAGAGATGATTATTCTGATTGTCCCTGACCTAAACTTAAGCCACGGGACAATGTGGATGTCCAACTTCCCTCTCGCCTTTTCTCGCACAGCAAGGCCAAACAGATCAAATTCCTGCTCTCTCTATTTCTGGTATTCATAAGGTTAGGAGGATATGAGGGCTTCTTCCTATGATATACTCCTTTAAGGTCATCATGGCCTTTGAAGGGGAAGACTTTTCCCTACTCATCCCAGCATGAGTTAGGCTGGACTCCTGATCTTGTTCTCCTGGGAAGTGGTTTGAATCCTGCAGGAATCGGAGGACAGGGCTGGACGGGGTCACCCCTGCCTCTCTCTTTTTGCACGGGGGGGAGGGTGGGACCTCGCAACATCATCTGCCTGGGAAAGGCTGACTACACGTAGTATCAGCTCAAGCCCCATCCTTGTAAGCTTTGTGTTCATCAACAAGAAGTGGAAAAGGTATGGTGCTTATGGGGAAAAAAAACACTGGCAAGAGAGAGGTGATGTTTCACTACTAGAAGCACCTTTCTTCCAAGAACCTCAGTGTGCTTTTAAGGAATGAGCCTTTCACTCTCCCATTAAGATTTTGTGTGAGAACAGGCAGAAACTCAGGAAAGTTGCTCCCTGCCATTCCTACACAAGAGCCTGTGCCCTACACAAGACCTTCCGTCAGCTGCAAGATTTTTGCAAGTCTGATGCCTTGTGTCCTTGGAGACTTTCTGGGTAAGGTGTGTCCATTCACTTATCCCAGCTTGGGATCATACAATCTTGTATGTTTTAGATCAGCTGCTTGTAAAGTGAGGTTAAAAAGCCATGATTTGAGTGGCTTGTGTGTCATAAAAGTTTGCTAAAACACACACAGAGAAAGAAAAAAAAAAAAGGAGCTGACAGAACAGTTGAAAAGTCAAAGTTCAAAACAAATGTTGAAGTTTCTTCATATTAATATTCTGCTGTGTTGTCTAACAAGATTACACAGAATTAAAATCAAATGTTTAGAGTTTCTTCCCTTTAAGTTGATATCTATACTTGTAGATTATTATCTGACCCACAGCTGGAGTGCTTCTTCATGCCACCCAGGGGGCACATGGGTTGAGTTTCATGCTTTGGACTGCACAGCACAGCTGGGTCTGTTTCCTTTGGAAACCATTGCTGCCTCCTGCTAGAGACTAAGGTGGCTCGGGTAAGGTTATGAGAAGAGAAATTTGTCCATTGGGTGTTTGCAATGTTACCTTTCAAAAGCAGTTAGAGAAAGCTGGACACTTGGTGTCTCTTCTTTGTAGCTAGTGTAGAGCAGGGGAAGGTGAGGAAAGTGAAAAGTCTGTGAAATAGCCCATTTCTTTCTATCTAGGCGCCATGAAAGCGAAGCTGAGCTCTGAAGAAGAAAGGCAATGACCAGGGCGAGAGGAACATAGAGGAAAACTTTCCCAGGCAAAAGATGCGTGTAGCAGATGGTGGTGGTGGTGCAAAAGGCCATGAAGTTCAGGGGATAACAGTCCAGCAAAGATGGTTGCTAGGCTGGGCTTGAGGATGGCGGCTCTGTTTCACAGGTGTAGCGTTGAGGCTTTGAATCTGAAACTGAATGAGAAGAAAATTTTTCCAGCTCTTCTTTGGTGAAAATACACGCTTCGATACTCTCCATTGTAGTACGGTTGTGTTGGGGTGGATCGGTCAGGCAGCGTGGTGTCCCCATGTTGGTTCAGGATGTGAGGACTTAAACTAAAATTTTGCTTTGCCTGATTCTGGATGACTTGGGATGAAAAACCATTCTTAAAATCACATAGAGTTGGTTTCAAATCTGGATTGTCCACATCCTAGGCAAGTGTCTTAGGCATTTAGCTACAGAGCATGAGGGATTGTGCTGTCTCTGTGGAAAATTATGTATTTCCATAAAACATGGTGTTGTAGTGCTGTTGTAGTAGTCACAGTCTAGGGATATAAATGAGGCAGTGTTGGAAGGGAGAGGGAATATCTTTTATTAAACCAACTTCTATAATTGGTGAAAACAGGCAAGCTTATGATTACGCAAGCCCTTTGCAGATCTGAAACAGAAGTTTCAAACAAAGAAATTAAGAAAATATCAAAGCCACCCAGAAGAAGGATAATTCTCTGAAGTAAGACTTCTGCTTTTCTTCTTATTAAAGTATCAATTGTTAGCCATGTTGTAAAGCCTCAGACTAACTTCCCGTTAAATTTGTCTGTGGGAGAGAAGGAAAGAAAGGGAAAAAACGAGCTTGAAAAATAAAAGGCGAAAAAGAAAGATCAACATTTAGGGAAAAGAGGTGGTTGAAACTTTTCTTTCAGACTGAAGGAGGGGTTTGTATCAAAAAAGCCTGTCCTTTCTTCTGACTGTAAGAATTGGTCTAATGAAAGAACTATTCCTGCAAACCTTGCCTCCACAGAGCGTCTTTGCTTGATGAGACAGCACTTTTTGATGCCATTTCATGCTAACTGCATTTCATGCAGTTAACACTGCTCTGCCCGGCTAGCACAGCTTGGCTGCTGTTTCTTATCAAGTTGGGTTAAAATGGAAGCAACAGATAAGACTCCTTTTGACATCCATTACAAATTATTTGAGATCAAAGTCACATTCTTCTTTTAATTGGGGAATGGAAATCTAAGAACCATATTTCAAAAATCCAGCAAAATTCATTTTACATGGATCAGATTTTCACAAGAGCGTGTATCTGCTCTGATTATTCCAGGGAGGGGGACCAGCTGGATGCTATTTACGAGGAAAATTGGCCTTTGTCTTTAAAGTCTCACATAGATGTGGAATATTTGAATTATTTGAAAATTTATGTTTGTTTCCCAGTGTAAACAATGTGGAAAATGTGATTCTAAACTTGCCTGTGTGTATTGGAGAATGGAGGGAGCAGGCATTATGACCCTAACATTGTAGAAGCTGCTATTTTCTTAAATCTATGATTTTTCAGTGCATCATGTTGCAGGATAATAAGACTGGTAGATGAAGACTTCTTCCACAGGCGCACACTAAAACTGGGAAGCTACAACATCCCCTGTGGGATTTTTACATCATCAGTAAGGTGTATCAGTAAATGTGTGCAATTGACGGAGCAGTATAGGTAGGCAATGGTGGTTAAAGCCTTTTCAGAGGCATGTACAAGAGGGACAAAGTCAAGAAAAAAATCAGTTGTAACCCAGCAGGGTGCTATTAGAGAAAATAAAATGCATTTTGCTTGGGACCGTGTCACCAGAGAAAGAGGTTCTTGCCTGGAGCCTGTGCCTTAGGTCACACGCAGTTGCCACTTGGGCATGAATAAATGCATGTCCCAGTTCAGCCAGATAATTGCACCGTCGCTATATGTCCTTTGAAAATAGAGAATACAGCCCAAGCTTCACCATGCATTACAGCAAGTAAAGCGGTCCGTTGAGTCAAACGTAGGTGCGCATCTGGACTCATCCCGTTATGGTATCGGGACATTTCTGTTGCAAGAGAAACAGCAAATGCTTTGGGAATCCTAAGTACTTAGCACTGCAAAGGCTGGGCAAAAACCCAGCACCACCTTCCGAAAAGGATCACTCTCAAAGCTTGAGGATGACACTTCAAAGACTGGCTCGTTAGACAAGATTATTGGCGCTAATAATAGGTAATGCATTCATATCAATAGTTCCCCTGTCATCATTTTTAGCTACTCCCAATAACGAATGGTAATTTCCAAGCTCACCCAGACAGCACAGGCTCATTAAACAAAGTTAGGCATTTATTTAAACTATTTATAAAGTGCAGCGTGAAAAGGAGGAGGAAGAAAACGTCCGATTACAGAAGAAGGTGAAAATGAAGTACCCGCAGGGTTCAGCACATGTAAGGTAGCCAGATAATTTTACATGAAGATGTCTGATTTGTGGTGGAAAACCCTGACATTGCTGACAAAGATGTAACAATATCCTACTTTCGAAGGTTGAAGTAAGAGAAAATCAATCCTGAAATACGATGTGATTTCCTAGTGCCAAGACATAGGAAAGGGAGGGGTTGTTCGGAGGGGGACATGGCGCGTTTGTCATCCCCTCGGCTCCCGCTGCAGTCGTGCTCCTTTCGGGTCCAGTTTTCTCCCTCCAGAAAGGATCACATCTCCGCCTGTGAGCGCACGAGCGCTGGGGGTGGGTGCGAGCTCAGTCCCTGCAGCTTCCCACGTCCCTCCTGAGCTCCGGCCACGCTCGTGTGCCTCTGGCTCTACCTCAGGGTAACCTCGATTGCCAAATAGTGAGGATTTCAGCTGGCGGCCGTTGCGCGCGTGGGCGAGGGGAGAGACAGGGGTCAGATATGGACTGTTTTTGTTTTTTTCCATGTAGATGCACGATTTGGCTTCTGAGGGCTGGAATGTGTTTTGCTTTGCTTTTTTTGTTCTTTTTTTTTTTTGCTCTGGAGTGTCTGAGGTCGGTCTGGCTGGCCAGGCGATGGCGAGGATGGCAGCCCCAGCCTGCTGTGATTTTACTTCTTGGGGGTTTTCCCCCCATCAGTTTCCCCAGTGTGCGTTGTGATCCAAGTACAGCACTCAGCTGGTCACACCTTGACAAATTTAAGTTTCTTGGGACCTCTGAGATTTAAAAATCCTTATCTGCAAATTGCACATCTGTAAATCACACGTGTGTAAATGAAAACAGCTAATCTGTGAACTCAGTCAGGTCTTTTAGTTGTTTCTCAGTACTTTAAAAGGATGATACAGAACCTTTTGGTGGGTACCACGAATAGAAACTTGAATTCTAAGAATGCACTTTGAGACATACATCCTGTTTTATACTTTACTGAGTCCATCTGGTAGAGGAGCTGTTAAGAAAATCCAATGCAAGGGAAGCAAAACCCTGCCACTGCGTTGCTACAGTGGAAAAATACACACCGTACTGCAGCTTTGCACTCGTGGTTTAAGATGATGACGAGCAGAAAGTGTATTTCCAGGGCTTTCTGTGTTGAGCAGATTACCTAAACCCAGATTCTTTCAGATGTCTGAGCTCAGCCATGGAAGCATTAAGTCAAAAAGTCAGAAACTTGACTAAGACTGCTCACTTAAACCATTATTAAACTTTAAAGGAGGCAGTGAAGCAAGGATTAGATGTAGCTGGGTGTGGAAAATAGCTGTGGAAACAGGTGTTGCTTGTCGCTTCGAGTTTCACTTTGGTGTTCAAGCAAGCTGAGGCAAGTGGGGACAGAGCTGGTGGACAAGTGAGGAGGTGCAGGTGCACTGGCTTTGCTGGAATCGCAGCCTCTCCTGACGGTGCCTGCTGCAACCCCCAGAAACGTGCGTCACTGGAAGCCGTTCATCCAGGAACACGGGCTGGAGGAGTCATCTGGTTTTTGTCGTAGTCAGTGTTTAGTGTTCAGACTCTAGTCTTCAACCCAAAAACCTCTGTAACCTCAAGAGGGGATCAGATCTGACAGTGACAGTTGTGCCAGAGAACGGAGGATCTGTCTCTAAAGCTGAGATTTAGCGCAGATGCTCCCAGAAGTGGTAGGTGTGTGCCTGCGGACATGGGGTGCTGTGCTTCAGAGCGCCAGCATCCTGGCGTGGTACCTGCCGGGAGCTCGGCCGGCTCCTGGCTGAGGACAGCCCTGCTGGAGGGCTGGGAGCTCTCATGGGGCAGGGGGGAGTCTCCGTTTAAACAAGAAGGGGCAGCAGAGCCGTGATGTGACCGCAGCTTGGTGGGGACAGGGGGAAATTCACATGTGGGATGAAAATTCACCGGGCTGAAACTGATCTCCGTTGCTGCCGGTGGGTTGTTTTCGCTGCAGCCTGTGTCCTTCACGTCGTGAGCGTGGCCATAGGAGTCTGCCTCAACGCTTGCGCTCCTCCAAAAGTTTTCCTTGCTGCCTCCTTCCCCTTGACGTGGCGATGCTCAGGCTGGTGGGGTGCTGCGGGGTTTCTGCAAGCCACAGGAACTCGTCCCTCGGCGCAAGGTGCTGGGACACGTGCAGGATGAGGCCCACGGCTGAGGTGTTACGTGGCAATAATTAACATGAGCAGAGATGTTTCCATCTATAAATGTCGAAGAAAAGGGAAGCTGCAGGTACAGGGTGTTCTAAAATCCTGAGAGTGGCTCTGATGAGTGAGATCCTGGTGCCAGTGGCCCTGCTGTTGTGGGTCTCCCTGGCCCGAGGATGCCTTCCCTCTGCAGCACGGCTGTACGTGTGTATATATACAAATACACACTTATATGTCTCTATATTTTTCTGTCTGTATTTCTACATCCTACTATACATGGAAGCTGTTTTCAGATAAAAATGAAAGCGTCTGTATTGTGTGATTTCCTTGAGCTTTCCTCGCTGGGGTTGTGAGGATAGAGGATGGAGACAATGAGACTTTGTTTTGATTTCTAGCCCAAGCTACTGTGTACAGTCATTCAAGTGTGGCTTCTAGACAGGAATTATTCGTGTTTGTCTATTAGATTTGGCAAAAGGCTGCAGATTTGTTTACATTGCCGAAATTCAAATCTATTTGTCTGCTAAACTTAATGGCAGAATGTGTGGGCTTTTAAATATATGGAGAGATCAATTTACATATAGCCGTATTTAGGCAGAAAGCAAAAAAAATTTTTTTTCATTAGTACATGATTTCAACAGGCAGCAAAAAAGGGACCATAGTGGTAAACTTGCAAAGTGACAGATCAAAAGATACAAATCCCAGAGAAATAGGCATGTGAATACCACTGAGAAGGATTATCAAAAAAAAAAAAAAAAAAGCACATGCAAATTAATTTCAGCTGTTTTAAAGGTAAATATCGGATAAATGCTGTCTCTGTAATGGTAATCATGATGGTGTTCGTATAACAGTTGATAGTGTCTCTGTTTTGATGAGAGGCACTGGAGTCCCAGGACACTTTAAAGATGTTCATCAATAAAGACGCAGCATTCTTGCAGGATTGTTATAATTATCCCTACTTTGCAATTAGTAGGAAAAATGAGGTTAGATGACATGCCAAACGTCAGCTTTCAGATTAGGTATAGTGCTGGGAATAGAGATCGTGACTCAGATGCTTTCAACTCTTCATTCACACATTTGAAACGGAAAGACCTTGCCTTGTTGGGAATTCAGATTCAGCATCAGTCTTCAGAAAGCTGGTTATCTTCTACTTTTGACTTTTTTTCTACAGTGGAAATGAGCCCCACTTTCAGCCATAAGAGGAGAAGCAGTGCTGCGGACGCAGTTGTGCAGATGTCTGAGATGGGCTTCATTTCCCCTAACTCTGAATGTCTATGTTGGTTCTGGTCCCTGAAGGCTCCTTGTGTAGTCAATGGAGAGAAAAAGTTGCTGCTAACGTGATTCATCTGACCTGTTTTTGCCGCCTACTTTAGGAGTAGATGAAAAATGCTGTAGAAACACTTTTGTTTCTTCTGATTTTAAGGGAGCCCAAATGAAGAACCGAAATGTAGAGGTTGTCTGGGCTGGGTGAGGTGAAGCAGAACTCAGGACAGTGTGAGCAGCTTTAATACATCATCTGCCCCAAATTATAGCTTACAGCAGTTTATCTTTTTTATAGTGGGGTTTTCCTTGTGACACTTTCGTTGTCTCATCATCTTTACTCCAGCTTCTGGCCCCTCTGTTTTAAAGTCCATTGGATTTAACTACAGTTTTAGAGCACAAACATGGAATGACCCAGGTACTGTCTCATCAGCTTGGGTGAGATCACAGCTTTGAATTCGTTTTATTGCTTGAATGCTTCTTTTTATTTCAGGAAATGGGGTGAATAAGCTCCCTTGCAATATGTGGTGTTAGTCAAGACGGAACTTGCCTGTGATCGGGGTACAAAATACAGAATGGTTTCAGTGTTACTTGGGATGTTTCACGCAGCTCTGATTGCACCTCTTCAAACAAGATCACCTACTGCCCTCTTGTAGTGAGCATTTAGCAGTTCTGCTCTTTGCTTCTCTGATGCTTACAGCATCCCATGGCATGTCCTTGTTCTTTAAGTCTACTTTAAATTCTCCTTGAAATATATTTCTAATGCAGCACCTGTGATGCTTACACAGCCATCTGAAGACCACCTTTACGGGGGTACCCTGAGCACTACTACATCAATATTTTCAGCTTAATTTATCCTATCTGATCTTGCGTGTCCCTATGTATTCCTACAGACTATTTATGAAAGCCTTCACTGTATGCTAAGTTGGATGATGTGCCTTGTAGTTTACCAGCATTTCTTGTGCTTTGGACAAAAAATTTTGGACCTGTAGCACCTAAACCACAGAAATGTCTGTACTGCAGCATCATGAAGCTTTCCAGGGGAAAGATGTATTGAAAAGTCCAAAGAGCTACCTGTGCTTGGGTAGTAAAACCCATCCAAATGAAGAAGACTCAGAATAGCTTCCTTTGTGATTTACCTACCTTCCCCTTCGGGATGCTGGAGAAGTTGTGGAGAGAATTGCAGGGGATTTAAGAACGTTCCAGACGTAGTGAACAACTGAAACATAAAAGCAGACTTATCAAAGTGTACGCTGAGCTTCTCCTGGTCTGTGACTTATACTAACAATCTGTAACTTTTGTCAGCTCAGTTGGGTGTTACTGTCTTTATGCTTTGAATCAATTAACTAATGAAGCTGGGATAGCTGACATTTGCCTGAAACCACTTATTTTTCCTGAGTGTTCTGTTTTAAATGTCATCCTAGACCAGCCTAGTTACACTGATGCAGTAGTAGTTCCTAAACACTAAAAAGGAAATTCCCTTCATAAAATGATTCCTGTGCTCCTGTTGACTCATCTTGTCAAAGTCACATACTGCTGCGTTCTGTATAGAGTAGCTGGGGGATCTTCTCCATGCGGTACTACTTTATTCCTGTACTGGGTCCAGCTTATAATTCATTAAGAAGGGAAATAACAGGGAATAATGAAAGCAAACAGCTTAAGCATGGAGCTTGAGCATGGTTCATGCTTTCTGAAAACTTGGGCAGATGGGCCCATTACATCCAGTTTACGTTTTAAATCCCTTCTCACAGGGATAACGGATAACTTTTTGCTTTAAAAGTTGAGCTTTTAAAGTTGAAGAAATCCCATATCCCTTCTTTCACCTGACTAAGCTTTTGCATCTCACTACTCTGAGAGATGCTGCCGTGCTTTTAAACTCGCACGTGAATATGCTAAATCAATAGTTACAGCCGCCGAGCCTCCGCTGAACTGAAGGCTACAATTACCGCCGTGCCCCAGGAGCTGATCTCTTCTCGCCCTGTTCGTGCCAGCTGCGGAGTGACCGAGCTTGGCTGTTTACTGGGGCATGCTGCCAACTACCTTATCAAATATTAAGCAGATGGCTATGTAAATAATTTTTAATGTTACTGCGCTAACATCTTTATCACAGTTCTAAGGCACTAGTTGCTGCCCCCTTAGTAAGAGTGGTTTAGTTTTTGTTTTTTTGCTTAATTTGGAAATGAATTGATAGCTCTCTTTTTGCCGACTGCAGCATGGGAGAGAATGAACTTCGCAGTGAAATTTGGCTATAATAAAACACATAATCTGTTTGACTTAGTTTTAAAGAAGGCAGTTGTTTAAAGCAGCTGGTTAAGTACACAGATGTTCTGGTTGAGGGCAATCCAATATTAAAATGGCATAATGTGTCAACAAATTCTCATTTTGAAATGAATGGCTGACAAAAGAAGTATTTAGTTAAGCACCCTACCCTTAATTATAGTGGCAGATATTTTTCTTCTGGAAGCATGTGTTCAAAAGGTGCTGAACAACGGAGCCTTCTTTCTAGCAGAAAATGCTGTGTTGCACTTCTTTAAGACAGAAAGGATGCATTCACTGGCTTGCTGGACTCAATTCCCCACTGCGAGATTGCTGCAAAAGTCTGCAAGTGAAATGACGGTGGCCATGCAAAGGGGTTTTATTCATCTACAGACATAAGAAGGGTTGTGAAGTCATGTAAGGAAAGAAAGCTGAAGGTAACCTGCTTGTGTCAGGGTCCTGCTCCTCGACAGGGCCCAGCAGAGTTGAAATTTTAAGCTGGGATGGAGGCCAGCTGCCTCAGTGAGTTTACTTGTGAAAACTGGGTTTTCATTATAATATTTTACTCGTCTTCATGAATGCCTGCCCAGTGAAGCATGGAAGTGTTGGGCTTTCTCTCCCCGCTGCAGAAGAGGAGGTCAACTTAGGCAATTCCCTTGCACTTCATTTCTTTGAACTTGCACAGCTGCCCTCTCGGGACTGCAAAGTCCCTGGCCCTAGGGCGTGCCAGTTTTGGAAGCTTCTAAATGTCAAGTCTAATCTCAGTTTTCATTTTTAAAAATACAAAGTTCCTTGACTTTTCTGCTCGCAGGGAAAATGGAGTTATTCCCAGTTAAGTGAAACGTCGGTGCCGTTGTGATTCTGAGTGTAAGGTGGAAGAGTGACAATGAGATGTTAACTATTTCGTATTCCTATAATGATAAAAAGAGGCATGGTGTCTCCAATTACACCAATTAAACCAGTTAAACAGTAACTTTCCTTCTTATTGCAACGCCCCTGCTTTATACAGGTCTGTTCTCTTCAGCATCGTGAGCTCTTTATAGCCTGCCCTGACAGTTCAAAGACCAGGGAGTTTTGTATTGCCTTGTTCCCAAAAGGCTCCTCACAGGAGGCACCCAAGAGCCTGTGGGAAAAGGGAGGACTAGGGGCACCAGAGTAGCTGACCTTGTGGGAGTACGTACAAAGAGCGGTTGTGGGTTCAACTACTGTGGCTGAATTATTAGCCATTATTGGACATTATTGGAATAAAGCCCCAGGAGGCTAGCCAGAAACAGAAGGCAGGTGGGTAAGTGGCGTGAAAAGTTTGGTCTAGGACTTCTAAATCCTTCTGAAAGTAGGAAACAACTCCGTCTTCTTCCATGGCCTCCCCTGTCTCAGCCTCCAAGGCTTCCTTGGCATGATCATAGCTTTATCAGTGCCAGGATAAATTTTAACTGAGTTGTATGCACAGAATTTGAGCTCACACTTCTTGTTTGCAGGAGAGGTGCAGTATTTGTCCTTCTGCCTCCTTGTCTGTGAAACAAATTGTCTTTCCTACATCGATGTGTGTCACCCAGTGTTATTTTTGATTAACTGGTCAAATTTTCTAGAACGCATCATCGCAGAAAGCCCCCCTGCGTCTCAGATTATTGTGATCTTGCTGCCTGCTTGCGTGGTCTTAGAGGCACTGATAAGAAGAGCCTGTTCTAGCAGTGTTGTGTCTTGGCTCAGGCTTTGGAGAGCATGAGGCATGTATGGCATGTAGGAACTCTTCTCTGAGCTTCAAGAACTCAGGTAGAAAGTACTGATCTCAGCAACTTCAGCGTTTTTGTGCAGAACGTTATTGGATTTATTCTTATTGCCACCCCTGTTACAGAAACATAGAGTCAGGATGGGTTTCAGAAAGGAGATGGTGGGATGTGGTGAGTGAACTGGGAGCAGGGCCTGGGAGACCTGGGGTTTCTTCCGAGGTTTGTGCTAGCACTGGTATGACTTTGGGCAAAACAGGCTGTCTGCAAAATGGGGATGGTGAGACTCCCGTGGTGTAAACCTACCAAGGTTGAGACACTCTTCTCTAGGAAATAGCTTCTCCTTAGGAATTTTTCTTTTGCATAGCCCCTCCTGGGCAAAGTTGCTTGTATATTTACATGTCACAGTGTTTTATAATGTGACTTCCCAGCAAAGCCCACCTGTGGCAGGAGGTGGGGATATATAGGCTTTAACACATTAACTCAGATTTAACTACCTTTCCAGGAAAATATTTAAAAGTACTTTCTCCAGATAAGAGGTTTCCTATTGCTAGATGACTCGAAAATTGATGTGCTACCCCAGGGCAAATGCAGTATCTCCTCATTTCTCCTAACACGGTTGCTTTAAATCTTCTGCCTTTATTGAGAAAATTATTATCCTTGTTGAGGATTCCTCCATTAGTCTATCAGGGAGGCTGTTAGTTAGAGAAGTAGATGAGTCATGTCAAGCCTTGTGTCTCTGGGTGCATGTCTGCAAACCTAATTTTAGTCAGTCTACTCTATTCTGCTCTGCCAAAATTAGATAACATTGTTACAGCTATGCGAGTGTTTAAATCAAAAAGATTCTCCAGATAAATATAATTAGGAAAACCAGTTCCCTTTAGCTGTATTCAGTCGTGGATCACAAATACATCCATCTTAGTTTTTGTTTTGTTTGTTTTTTTTTTCTTTTTCTAAATTTAGGTTTCGGAGGCTGTTCTCAGGCCCATTGGCTTCATCAGGCTTTGTAACAAGTCCTTAACTGCACACATATCTAAATGTGTGTCTAACATTTCCTGTGCGTCTTCCTGCTTAAAAGTAGTTCTTACTACTGTATTCTGCCTGCAAATGTCCTTGTGAGGCACAGCAGTTTAGACAAAGATTTCTTGACTTGCCAGCAAATTGTCCTGTTTACTGTTAATTTTTGAGATTTCGCATTGCCTCCATTATATTTGTGTTTGAGCCCCTCTTATACTAAGGAATTTAACCCCTTTGTCCTTGGGAAGTAGGGGATCTGATGCTTATTTTGCAAATCCCGCTAGTCTTGCTCTCCAGCTGATCAGGCGGCCTCCGTGAATTCAATGTGAGATGAGAAAAGTTGGATTCAAATCAGGGCATGGACCCCAGTTTAACAGAGAATTTGAGTGCATGCTGCAATTCAAAGCACATCCTTCAAAGCTTTGTGATAGCTTAGGACTTAAACACGTCTTCAGTGCTTTATCAAACTAAATTAATTTTTCTTAATGTATAAAGTTACTCTTCTGTTGGACAGTTTTGTTAACCTGGGGTCCTGCTCCATGAGTCTGATCTGAAGATTCATGGTGGTATTTTGTATTTACTTTCAGAGATGTGCCTCTGCCACAGTCCGACACTGTGAGTAAAGAAACGCCCCAGAGATGTTGTTGCTGTGGTAGGAGAAAGAAAAGGGTGAATGGGAGACAAGGAGAGGTGCCCGTATGGTCACAAACTGAAGTATGAATATGGACTGGGACAGGAGTAGGACCTGATGTGAAACTTCAACTAAACACATCCAAAAAGGGAGAAAGAAACCGATAGCCTTTGTAAATCGACTATTAAATGCTACATCTGATGCCATTGCAAGAGGCTTTTTGCAGTATTAGTTACTTCTGATTAGATTTGTGAGATGTACTAGATGACAACAGGCTATTTAAACATCTATTCATATTCTTGCTCTAACTTGTTTTAGAGTCCCATGTGGATTGTATTTGGTGTTGTGAGGACAGACTCATACAGCCTCTCTTCTTCATAGAAGTCTTGTTCCGATTTGCCAGCCATGGCCCCATGCCCCCAGGATCTCCTTGGCTTTTTGACTAAAAAGGACCAGACTTGGAGTCTCTGGCCCCCTGTTTCCCTCCAAGTGCTCATATTGGAGTAATGAACAAAATCTTCTTTGCACGATGAGACTTCTTGCCCCTTCCCTTTCCTCCCAAACACATCATCTGCCCTCCAGCACGGGTTGTCTTGGAGCAGGGTGTACTGCCTAAGTGTGAAAGAAGTAGCTAGCTCCAAACAGCGGAGAGTGAATGCAGTGGTTAAAGAGAAGAACCAAGACTGGCCCGTCTCCCTAGTGTGCAGCCTGCACCCGGAATGTGTGACTCATGCTTTGGACACCCATTTCACACTTCCCTGCAGCTGTGCCGCATCGCACATGCCTACAGAGCTGTGTTGCAGGGCTTCTCGCAGCTTGGGATCCCACAGTTGCAGCTGGTCTATGACCAGCCATCCAGCATGGCTGGAGTGCAGGGTCATGGAGCAGGAGAAATGCTGGGTGTGGTCCAGAAGGAGACTTCTGCACTGGAAAATCTCCTAAAAACGTATCGCCTACCAACATCTTCATGCCAAAGAGCATCATCTTTTCTCACGGTCAAGAGTGAATGTGGGATCTCATCCTCTGGGATAGCAAGGAGCTGCGTAAGGGAGGTTGAGGTCTCTCCCTCTTGGCCTTCTTGATCCTTCAGACCTTCCCTCTTTTATCCTTTGGGTTTTTTCCCTTTCCTCCTGCTGCCAGCACCCTACTACGTGCCGAGGGAGGGGAGCGCCCTTGCTTTCATTGCACCTGTTGTGTGGGTAAACAGAGATTCACTGCTGTTGACTTCAGTCCATAAGCCCTACAGTCTGTTAAAAGTTTCATTTATATAAACAAAGCATATTTTTAGTTGTACGCAATGTTTGGCCATGGTAGCAGAGAGCTCTAGCAGGTGTCTTTAAGGCCTCTAGAAATGAAACAGCAATCCCCAAGAGGAATATGTAGTGGGCCGGCTGCTGAGCTAATGGAAGTTGGCCAGCCTCCACTGGATTTGACCCAGGACATCTAGATTAACACAAAACCAAAAAAACTCACTTGTTTTTCTTCCTAACAAGCAGCGTCCCCTTCTTTCTGTCTCTCAGCAGTCTGTCCTGCCCCCTCTTGCTGCATCTTTCCCTGTCTCCCTTCCCCTGATCTTAATTCTCTTCCCTCCATGCTGTGGGGAGGAAACCTACAACAGTACCAGTTGCTTGGCTGGAATAACTCAAGAACAGTTTTGCCTTCTTGCGATGAGATGTCCCAGGAAGCAAATGCTGCCTTTGGTTTTGCAAAAGACGGGTGGAGAACTTGCAAGAGGCAGGGGAACTTCTGTGGCACTTCTGTATAGTAGCTCAGCGCTGGGGCCAGCAAGTTGTGTTGGAGAGTTGTTGGGATGGCCCTGCAGGAGTGATTCTTGTGAAGCTGGACTGCACATGAAATTACAGAAGCATAGAATCATAGAATGGTTAGAGTTGGAAGGGACGTTAAAGATCATCTAATTCCAAACCTCACCTCCCACCAGACCAGGCTGCTCAAAGCCCCATACAACCTGGCCTTGAACACCTCCAGGAATGGGGATCCACAGCTTCTCTGGGCAACCTGTTCCAGTGCCTCACCACCCTGACAATAAAGAATTTCTTCCTGATATCTAATCTAACTCTACCCTCTTTCAGTTTGAAGCCATCACCCCTCATCCTATCATTACATGCCCTTGTAAAAAGTCCCTCTCCAGCTTTCTTGTAGGGCCCCTTCAGGTACTGGAAGGCTGCAATAAGGTCTCCCCGGAACCTTCTCTTCTCCAGGCTGAACAACCCCAACTCTCCCAGCCTGTCCTCACAGAAGAGGTAGCACAAGACCCTGGAGCAGCTCTTAGGCAGGTCTTGTTCCTGGAGTGGTGAGAGTGAAACTCCATCTACAAGTCCTAATGAAGGGCCCGTTAAAGTTTGTCCAGGCACTAGTTGTGGCTGAACCATCTCGCACATCTGTCAAGCGTGTTGCTGCAAGAAGGGTGTCTCGTGAGCCAGCAGGGAAGGTGTAGATGGGAGCATATCACCAGTCTGGGGTCAGCTGAGTTAAGAAATAAAAAAGCAAAATGCTTTATTCTCAGGATTTTTTTAACTGGATTAAAAAAACCCAAACAAACAGGTAGTTAAAGATGACAGTTAAATGTGAAACAAATAGAGGAGGTAATGGAGTTAAAGGGGGATTAAAATTCATCTTAAATAGTGTGTTTGTAATTATTTGTATTTATCCTGGTGCCTCTGTTACTGGGGCGTTATTAATGGCATACTCAGCAGGCTTGTTTAAAATGAGGACTTTTAGCAAATAGCACTGTCTTTTATTTTAGAAGAGCTTTGAAATATGAAACACAACAGGAAGAGCAGGTGTTAGAAGAATTGTAGGCTGAGAAAGCCATTATTAGATTATTTTCTGTCTTCAGTGGATCTGGTTACCTGATTATTATTCTGAACACTGGAAAAGGTGGGAGATGTGAGAGGTGCAGTTCTTCCTTGAGGTCATGCTACAGATGTTGAAATACTTCTATGGTGTGGAATAAATACTAAATTGGCTAAAAATACAAAAGTGCTACGTCTTGATTCATGGCTGAGCAGCTTCATACGTTGGGAGAAGGTTCTTTACTCGGTACTTGGTTAGGAGCAGCATTGGGTGGCAAATCATGAATGAAATCAGGCATCAGTACCTTTCTAAGTGTGAACTATGTAAATGAAATTAATATAAAGGTCTCATTCTGAAACAAGAGGGAGAGCTTTTATTGAATATGTGCTGTTATTAAAGGAAGTAATATGGAAATTTACCTGGGGTGGAAAACCTATACAAGGCGGTGACGTAGTAGAAGGATTTAGGGGTTGGGTTTTACCTTTGATAAGCCACAAAGATATAAAAGGTAATATATAAATTGTATTTTATATTTTTTTTAGTCTGAGAGCCTTTGTCAGCGTGTGCCACAGCTCATTGCTTGGTTGGATGAAGGTTTTTATTTGCTTTTTTTAGATCTTCAAAAAAAAAAAAATTGTTAAAATCTACCTTCGCTGTCAGTGCTGCGTGCTGGGTGTTGAGGTGACAAAGAATGTCTACTGACAGAAAAGGGGGAACTCTGAAAGTAGTTTGTGTTTAAGTGTTAAACTGCTATTGCCTCTTCCTGCAGAAGTAGAGAGAGGGCTGCATTAATTCGTCTTAGTTCACTTGCATCGGTTGAATAATGCGAGTTCAAAATTTGGAAACTGAAGAGAATAAGTGTGAAGTTTGCATTGGTTTTTTTGTTGTTTTTTTTTTCCCCCCAGTATTCTAATTATGAATAAAAATGTAATCAAGGAGATCTGCTAGCGCAAAGCTGTGGAGGAGCCCAAGCTTAGAGTCTGTCAGTTCAGTGTGATGACAGATGATACTTAATCTCTATTTTGTAAGATTTTTAAAGTTAATTTTTAGATAGCACTGAGGGAGTTATGTAAGCTTATTTTTGCATGCTGTGAGTTAAAATTCAAATTTCCATCACTACACAGCATGGCAAATCAAAACCAGAAAAAAAAAATAAATCTATGAAATGCAAAATGAACATCATTCACTTTTGCCTAAGTTAATGTTAAAATTAAAATTCTGACTAAAGGTATGTTTAATCTGGGTAATTGCTTGTTGTGTTTAGATACTGGATAATGTATTCTCCTGATCACCTAGGAAAGCACCAAATTTCTTCTAACCAATAAGATTTTCCTTTGGGAAAATAGCTTTAAAAAGCACAAATGCAAACCAAAATGGAGATAGCGCAGGAAACCCTGTTTTAATTAAACTTACTGATTTAAATCATAATTAATACCAGCGATACAAATCAACCCCGTGTACTTATATTGCTTTGGGAAGAACAACCTGCGGGCCCCAGTGGAGCTGAAGGTGTGCTCGGGAGGAGCCTGGGCAGGAGGGAGGGAGGTGGTACCCCAGGCTGCAGCATCCACCCCAGCTCGCTGCATCTCTGCAGGAGCATCTTGCTTCCAGGGAAAAGAGATGGCCAGGACAGAGATCTACGGTGCAGACCCAAAGCATCTTCTGCAGTGGTTGTGAAATCATGCTCTTAAGTCATCTTATGAAACTAGCCTTTGCTTTTATTATGAAGGTTTTAAAGTATCCCAAATGGGAAAGCAATGCTTAGTTTCTAGTTCAGTTTGAAGTAAAAGGGTTGTTATAGCCCAAAACGATGGTTTTAATTAGGTTCATCCAAAAGAGTTCAATTTTTCTGTTTTCTGTAAGGGAAATAAATCACCATTAAGTGCTGATTTCTCCTTATGGTTCTTTATTGTAGTGCGATGGTTTGTTCTGCTTTCAAGTGTCATTAATCCCCAAGAAATACATCTGAGTTTCTGAATAAGCTTTTATTTGTCAGATTTGACTGGGGTTTAATCCCCAGCATTGAGAAAAAGGCTTTTCTTTTTATGGAGGTGCCGTGTAAGGAAATACAGTGTGCAGACAGCAAAAATTTAGAGATTGTAGCTGTCTGTTGTTACTGGTGTTATTTCTCTTTTTCCTTCTCCTTCTGCCACATGTAGCTGTTGAGGGCTTGGGGTGAGGTTTCCTATAAGCGTAGTGGTTTGTTTGAAAAGCCTGAGCAGTGGAGGAACGGCCCTGCAATCTGCATCTGAGCTTTGGCCTGGTGGTCTGGAGCTCCTGGGTCAGATTCTGGCTTCACCACTCACCTGCGTGGAGGCTTTGGGTGAGTTTTGTGGCATCGTCAACTGGAAATAACCGCATGTAGGATTTAGTCTTGGGTGGTGTCTCTGCATAATGGAAAGTTTGGGCTTTCTGTGCAGGAAGACCTGTTTCAGAGCTGTCGGTGAGATAAAAGAGACTCATTAAGACAAACAAAAAAAAACCCCTCAGTAAAACCGACGTGCTAAGAACTGCCACAAACCACATAAGTTTCCTCCTGTGCTTCTTTACGGGCTCTTCCCAAGCAAAGACTGTAGCACATCAGCCAAGAGGCAAATACTTAAAAGCACTTTCATACTGTGTTCCTGAAAGATGTTAACAGAGAGGAGTCCTGTTTCGTGGACAGTGGTTTGTTTGTGAGAGGGGGAAGGATTCTCTTCTCTCTTCCCTTCCCTGTTTCTAGAAGATGCTATGGGAGTGTCACAGTGATGGTCCCAATCTAATTTAAACAAAATGGCAAAATCGATGCTGTGTGCGGCAAAAGTAGTTTGTTCTCACTCAACTCAGCTCCAAATGAAAAGCTCCAGAAGGTCACTGAGCACCTGAAGAGGCTTCATATCTAGAAAGAGCTTGCGGGCAGCAGAGCCTCTGCTCCGTTGGGAACATGGGGCACCCTGACCATATTCGAGGCAGCAGTAAACCCATACACAAAGCAGCAGATGAGTCCGTACAGAGAGAACAGCATACACAAAAAGACTAAGATTTCACATGAGGAATTGTTTTTTTTTTTTTTTTGCAGGGCTGTGCAAAGTTTTACTTTCTCTTTTGTAAAAATTACTCATAGTCTCCACAACAGCAGCTTTTATCTGCTTAGGGCACGTCTCATGATGATGCCACACTGCTGTGGTTTTCTTTCTGGGCTTTTTATTTCTCACTTTCGTATCGAAAATTTCTACTTTAACAAACCTAGCTTGATGGAAACTGCTGGCGTTTGAGGGAGGGGGAGAACCTTTCTGTTGACAGTAAGGTGAGCGGGGTGCAGGCTCAGGCGCTGGATTTGGGGTGGGTGTGTGATGTGGCTGCAAATGGAATGTTTGAGATGGGCAGAGGGATCTCTGAGGAGAAGAGGTGCGTATAGAAAAGGCATAGATGGGGATAGCTTGCAAAACCCTCAGAAATACCTCTGCTACAGGAGGGATGTCTTTGTCGCTGGAGAGAGCTTGCCATCAGAATAAAATGATGGTTATTCGCTCTTTCTTTGAGACCACTACAAGGGATACAAAATTACCCATCTGCTTCATCCTGTCCTGAAATTCACCCTTTGGTCTGCAAAAATGAAACAAGAGCTGGTGACTCTTCAATATGTTTTGAATGCTTTATTATAATATCTACTGTGCCTAGAACAACCTTGCTAAAAAAAGCCAGAAAATGTAAATTATGTGCTACGAATAGGCAAATGATTCCTACGCAATAATGTGTGCTGAATAACCTTTGTACCTCAGCAAACTGCTAAATCTGCAGTGAAATCTGGTAGCTGAATGATGTATTGGGTTTAACCTGGCTCTGGACATGGAAAGCAAGATCCTCCATGCCTGGTGGTGGGACTGCTCTGTGGGGGATGACACTGGAGGGGGTTCAACCACAGCATCTCTATGAAATCGGCGGGCAGATTTTCACTACAAAGCGATGCTCGGGACAAGCCAATTTGGCCTTCTCTACTCTCTTCATATTCCTCTTTAAAAGCAAAGCAGCCTTTCAGGACCATTTGTTGAAAGCAGAATGTGCCACTACTGCTAGGCTTGGGGGAAGAGACAAAATATCCTCATATGATGGATGGGAAGCACACTGCAGCAGTGTCTACCAACACCAAGATGAAAGAACACAAACATAACGATGAAAGAACACAAGCATAACTGTGTGTCCTATTATGGACTTCTGAGTGTTTTTTCCCCTGTTTGTTTCTAATTTAAAAATTGCAGTAAATCATTATAGGATGCATGAAACTCAAGAAGTAACTCACGTTCTAATAGGGATGTCTGTGTAAATCATGCTATATCCTGAGTGCCGTGTTCTATCACTCTGTATGTCATCCGAGCTGTTTCAGAACATATTGTCAGCTGTATCAGCCACAGTGGATATTTTTAAAAATGCTTTCCTATTATGCCATTCTGCTACTGACTCAAAGAAGGAAAATGTTAAGGCCAGCTTTCAAACTGATGCACGCTCTGTCTGGTTCGATGAAATCAATGTGTTAGTCTCCACCTACTCTGGCCTGGGGTTATCTCTGTGAACTACCTATCAGGAGAACGTTTTATCATTGCAAGCATTTGAAAATTATTCTCTAAAATCAATATTCTATTTTCTCTTGAACTTGCATTTGGTAAAATATTCTCAATGTTTCTTTCCTCTAAAAAAGAGTGAGTTGCTACTAATTGTGGGAGAAATACATGTGAAATTATTTTCCCCAGTGACAGGGTTTCATCTGTACTATGGCCCACATAATTTCTGTTCTTACCACAATGACATTCCTGAGGTTACACCCAAGATAAATGCATCTTGATGTATGCTGGGTTATTTATCCATGGAAATATGGGGGGTGTGGGGTGTGAGCAAGATCTGGCTGCTGCTGTGGCTGTGCACGTGCTAGAAAATCCGCTGGCAGCAAGCACGGCACATGGCGAAAAGTTAGTTGCCCTGATTCTGTCTTTTCCAGAAAGTCAGAGAGACGAAGGCGGCCCCGAGTCCCCTGAACCGGCAGCGCTGACCGCAAGGCACGTGGGCGCACTGTGAGTGCTCGTGCGGCTGGATGTAGCTCCTCGCGTAGCGCCAGCCATCACACTTCATAATGTCAGTATCTCACAGGACCGGTTTTGCACTGAGCTGAACAGTACTTCAGTGCAAACGCAGCTCTTCAAAGTACACCTTTGGTGCTAGACTAAAGGGCATCTCCGTTACCGTCCTTCTCCCTTTACGTGACCCGGCGTTATGAAAACCAGCTGTGCTGGTGCTGCGACCAGGCAGGCAGAGAACCACGCTGTGGAGCTGTAGGAACAGAACCGTATGCGTGTCCCGCTAATATCCATGTGTTAACTTCAGAGCGGCTCGAGGGTCGTATCTTCATCCAGTGAACTGACAAAAATTGCCATCCTCTTTCTCGGCTTCCCTCGGCAGTTGCGCGTTGTGGATTTTTTCATTTCTTTCTCCAGCAATGGTCTGCAACCTCGAATTGTGCTAATAACACACGTCAGATTGATGGTCGTGCCACATAGGGTGGGTAGCAGGGGTGCCTTAGTGCAGTTAGCATCCTCCTCCTGGAGATTACAGCCATCAATTTCCATCTGTTGTGAGCATCTACGACATGATTCCTGGGTATAGGAATGTCAGTTGGTTCCTAAGGCTGAGTGGGTTTCCATTTGGCAACTATCCCTCCACCCCCAGCACCAGCACTATAAAGACATCGTTAGCAGGTAATTTGCTTTGGCTCTATAATATATGAGCCTGTAATTACCTATTTTCCTCTACTGCATTAGATTGGTACCTTTTGAGACTTTGCGGATGCCTTATAGCTTTCAGTCCAGTAGCACATCATCTCTTTTGCTGGCTAATCAGGAGAATTATTCACTATTGGGTTTTTGGGGAAAAAAAAGAAAGCTTCAAACCTTAATTAAACGTGGTGTGGTCCAAGCCTGGAATTTCAGGACAATAAGGAGAAGCAGATCCATTTGCAGGGCAGTGGGCTCACAGCCTCAGCAGCTGTGAAGCAACATCCCTTCTTGGCATCTCGGCACACGCAAAACTTATTGTCCAACCTTGGAGGCCTCTGGAAAACTCGGTCCTCGTGTTGCTGTCACCTTGCACCCAGCAGCCTTGGACGCTTCTCCTCAGCTCCGTTTGCTGGTGGCTCTGATCAGGCAGATGCTGAACCCCAGCAGTGGGTGATGAGTGTGTAATTCTGCCAAACTGCTGGCTTCCTGGTGTGGGTTCTTGTAGCATCCTTCACACTGCCCTCTCTGTCACCGTGGGCACAGCCCCCTTATGAGCACTGGCAGTTAAGAAATCTTACAGATTTCCCAATGGAAATCCTGATAGCTGTGAGCACTACTGCTTCCTGTATGTGACTGGTGTTAGGGGAAAGCTGTGGTCTGGCCCAGCTCCTCCGGACAAAAATTTAGATCTGAAACCCTGAAAGTTGTGTCTTCCTCTGCGTTGCCCCCACTCCCTTCCCACTCAGCTGCAGATGCAGAGTCTCCCTTCATACGCGGTTGCTCATCTGGTCTGAAAACGTGCATGGTAGGAATTGCTGCCCTGATACACTAATCTGTGTTTTAACATTGATTTCCATCACGGAAGCCCTATTGCCAGGGTAAGGAGGTAGCTTGGGGAACCTCACAGGGAAGGGGACACCCTGGATGAAGCAGCTGAGGACTGAGTCGAGACTGATCCCTCAACATAGCATCGGACCCCGTGGGCTGCAGGTACATCTCTGGTGCAGGCAGTAAACCCTTGCGCTCAGCAGCTCGGAGGGGAACCTTGTGAGGGTTTTTCAAGCGCTCGTTCCCAGGATGTTTCTAAACAGTGCCTGCGATTACTCCAGAAACCACGACTATAACACTTGGAGGAAGAAGAAAGGCTTAATGAAACCAAATGTGTTTGTTAACAGTAATTCGCAGCAGGCCCTGTGGCTGGGCCTGCCAGCTGCCATCGTCTGCAAGCGTTGCATTTAGCCAAGCTTAGGAGCGGTACTGGCTCCAAAGGAACCTACTGCTCCCTCCTATTGTCTGGAGAAATAAATTGCTTTATAGTAGCATGTATGCCTGGAAATCGTGTGCCAGTTAGATGCTGAACGGGCAAAGAGAAAGTACAAATTCACACCATGAATTTGCAAAACTTGCTCACTGAGATATGGGACTTTGGGGCCTTTTATTAATAAAGGGCCTGATTCCTCTCTTGTTTTCTTCCAGGTGGTGGTTTGTCCCAGCAGGGACTATGTAAAGCGCTGTCACGTCAGATGCTGTTTTGTAACACTTGGCTTGTGCAAGTGCTAACAGCAATACTGGAAAACAGCATGTATTTCTTTTTACCATGGTATGTTCTAGATCCATCAGGAGTTGCAAATGTTCTAGGATAAATTTAGCTTGTTCCTTTGCGAGCTCTGAGCCCGCTGTGGCAAAGCTGCTTTCCTCCTGAAAAAAAGGAGGATGTGGTGCAAAGGAAGAGGCGTCTCCCGCGCCATGACAAATCTGACCAGTGACGTGTGGGTGGTGGGTCTGAGACTTTGAACGCCATCGTAACGCGGTCTAAATGCCCTGACTGAACTCCGCATGATGGCGTTACATGGGCTGATTCCGTCCTGTCACAGGCTGCTCCCTGGAAAATGCTCAGGGAAGGTGTTTACACCATCCTTAGTTTCTCTATTGCAATGTCCATCTGCAGTCTTCCATCAAAATCTTATCCCTGTTGGAGCCAAAATGATTGTTGCTTTTGGCCCCTGCTCCAAAGTTCCAAAAGAACAAAGGGTCTCAGCGTAGTTCTTTGGGAGACCTTTCTCTGGGAGCAGAAGATGAGTGACTCCAGGGACAGCACCAGGAGCGCTTTGCGTTTCTGAACTCATCCTTCTTGGGTCACTTCTGACGCGGGGCAGCATCTCCCCTTTAATGCCGATGTACCTGCTACATCACCTGCCTCGACTCCCTCCTCTTGCCCATTTCTGACCGCAAACCATCTGCCGTGGCCTTGTGTCTTCTCGCTGCCGTGCGTCTGTCTGCCCTTTCCTTTGGTGTTTGTTGGATCTGCCTCTAGTGCCGCAGTTTATGCTTAGAGCAGTCTGGTTTTTGAAGCAGGGAATGGAAGGATATGCCCTCCAAATAAGAAAAAAAAATGTCCTACAAGATCAATGGATTTCTCTTAGTATAAAACAAATCAGAGGGAGAAGAATCTCCTTCCTTCCGCCGCATTCTTCCGCCTGTTTCCCCAAGGTATTGTAAACAGCAAAACTGCTTCTGGAAAGCACTGTCCTGGCGGTGGAAATGGCTTTCTGTGGCTACTTACAATTACGGTGGAGATCAATAGGGAACAGCAGCACTCGTGCAGCGAAGAGCGAATGACATGAACTTCACTTTCCCTCCCCTGCTGCGATGGACAGCGTGCTATGGCCGTGTTTCTGTATCTTCTTCACACACGAGTGTCATTTCAGGCTTGATTTTTCCTGATTATCAACAAATAAGGTGCAGGTTTTACTGTCCTGAAGCAAACCAAACCTTTGCCGCCGTTCAGAAGGGGTGTCTCCTCGTAACCTGCCCTCCCGGCATGTTTGCAGGCTCACAGATCCCTTCACCATAATGTGTTTTAAGATCGTCTCCTTGCCTTTCTTATATATATATCCATGTGTCGAGTTTGGAGCTGTGTGGGGAAGGCAGATGAGCTTCATGTGCCTTCCCTTAGAGCAATGCTGGCCACATGGGATGCCATGCAAAGGAAAGTGGAGCAGTCTTAAAAAGCTGGGGAAAAAATTAAAAGCATTAGTAAAGGAAAGTGAGGCATTTGGTCCAATCTGTTTATAAACAAAATACGTACCTTTGTAAATGTCTTTTTTTCTTAATTTGTTTAAGTTTGGACAGCATGGTGCCTACCAGGTTAAATAATTTCCTTCAGAAGTCGTTGGCAGCAGCGATCGCCTTGCAGTGGTTTTGAAGGCTGGACTGAACAGTGAGAAAAATAAGAGTTACATTTTTATTTTGTGCATTATCATATTGATCTAATTCAGCTTAACGATTCAATTATCCACTTACAGAAATTAATTACAAAGCAGGCTCTAAAAGTGCCCAGGATGGGTTGTGTCGAGCCAGCAGCGTGTTGCAGGGTGTGATGAGGGAGGCTGAGCCTCTCTCCCTCTCTGTGCCTGAAGGAGACTTCTTTCCTTGGGATACAGGAGGTGGGAATGGTGAGCTTTGGTCTTGGATTGCAGTACCAAACCTCCTGACAGTCTGTTGTACTTCATGTTCAGCTTCGCCTTGGGTAAAAACGGGCTTGAGAACGTCAAGTGCTGGGGGGGAAAAACTGAGGGGGGGCTGAAGCTAATTGAGCTGCAGCGTTAAGGGCTCTCCATCGTTCCAGGGTGCTTGGGCGCTGCGCAGAGAGGATTCACTGCAGGGATTTTGATTGGTAAAACGTGGAGTGCCCGTCTGTAGCAACGGTGCGGCTCACGTCAGGGGAATATGATGCAATAGATCAGGGTTAAATTAAAACTCACTTCATGTATTTATAAATGAGAAGAAGTATCTGTTTTCATGCTTAGGTGAACTTGACACATACGGATGTATGAACCACAGTCTCTGGTGGTTGTTATTATTTTAATAGTAAGTGGAAAACCCAGAGAGTATAAATTGCTTTTGTTTCTTCATGGCAAAACTGGATTACATACTGATGAATAAAACTGATTCATGTATTACCTGTTAATCTTTCAGCATTAGCACTGACTGAAATTGGGATTGGTTTCGGGTTGGTTTTTTTTGGGTTTTTTTTTGCCGATTTGGAGGTTGTTTCTTGTTATCAGTAAAAGAAGTTAAGCATTGAATTGATTATTTGAATATTTAAAGGCTGCATCGTGCATCACCATGAATGCTGTGATCTTTAGAGGCACTGACAGCTTTCCCTCTGGCTATTAACATGTCTGCTTTATACAACACAAATGTCAACATCACTACTCCTCTAATTAGAGCAGTAGGTCAAACAGCGTCTTTGTCTGTAGAGGAACCTGAGCCATTAGCCACGTTAAGAAGAAGCCCCTTTGTTAAGCTTGGTTTATTTTTTTTTTTTAAGGTTTGTTTTATCCTGTGACAACCTACAAATGCTGTTTTTCAGAGGGGGGATGTTTTTTGCTTCCTGCAGAAAGGGCAGTACATGGAAGAGATTCTCCCTCAAACGCGTTCAGCTCTGCGCCTGAGCCGCAAAGCCAACCTTCCCCAGCGGTCCCAGCTCGCTGCGGCTCTGACCTGCATTCGGTTTTGTTCAAACACAATAAATGTATTTTTCCAGGGACAGTTTAAGTGATAGTGGTATTGTGAGCTGTAGGAGCTTATGAAGGTCAAGAAATATTAGTGCTGGGCCTTAAAAGTGTTTTCTGTTAACTGATGCAAAGCAAAATTGCCGTGATTGTCCTCGGGTGGGTGCTCTACTGGAGGCACCGGTTTGGCTTTGCCTTTTTTTATTTGCTTTTAAGTGGAATCTAGCATCATTTCCATAATGATAAATCTTCCATTTAATACCAAGAAAGCGGTGATGCCCATCTTGAACATCTGAAAGATGTGATTGCTATTTACAGCTTATCCCATTTTTTTTCTGACAATGTCTTTGATTACTTCTCTTTCAATGCACTACACATCTCGCTAACTGAAGTTGCTTGTAACATTATGGAAATAGGTTGAAAATTATTTTAAACTAGACATGGGGTTTAGCATTTTTTAATTTTAAAATAATTTTTAACATATTTTAAAATATATCTTTTGTTTCCGTGATCTTGGGTTTTGGCGGCTAAGTAGTTGGTGAGCCTCCAGTGGAAGTTCTCAGATTTCAGAACTGCGAGGTTTTTCCTTAAAGTAAGAGTGAAATGAGGTAACACAGGAATGAGCTACTGTGCACACTTTAATCCGGCTGGTTGTTGCCATCAGTAGGCAGGAGGTCACAACCATCCTTCCTCATTAAAGAAAAGCACGTTGAAGAACAGTGCCTAGGACAGACGGCCAACGGATGGTTTGGGTCTGGTTTCTCTGTTTCATGTTCTCTTTAGCACGACCGCTTGTGCTTCCTTTCTCCCGCCCGTTTCCCCCTTCCCTACAACGATAAGTGACCCAGCACGGACCAGCGTGGGTGCGGGTAAATCTTTACAGATTAAATGCTCATACCCTCAAGCAAACCTGAAGCACACGGAGAACACAAAAGGATAATAGTCCATCACCTCTCCTCAAACCTGTTCTGGGCCACTCAGCGTCCCCAGAGCCTTGTAAGGCATTGGCACTGATGGCCACCTCCTGCTTGTCTCAGGCTGCTTGGTTCTGTTTTATCTAAAACCAGAGCACTTCTCCTATGTGAAACAGCTTGTGACCGCTGTTTCCAGTGCAGGTCAGGGTGCTCTGCTTCCTCCAGGTGGGGATGGTGTGGAGGGATCTGCCCGCTGCCTCCCTGCTGCTGCCTGCCGAAAGCACTGCTCAAGCGCTTTGCCTCTCCCAGGTCTGTCCAGGACAGGAGATCAGGTCCTGTCCATCCCTGCAAGATGCTGAACCATGCTTTTCTATTAGTGGGGGGAAAGCTCATCACGGATTGAATTGGTAGGGGAGAACCTGAAATGGCTGAAATCGCTTGCAGCACCGCAGTGAAAAAAGTCTCTTCTCCCTTTCGGCTGTGCCCCCCCAGCACCGTGCTGGCCGGGGAACTGGAGCTGCTGCAGAGGGGAGGGTTTCCATTTGTTGGAGGAGCTGTGCTTTAATACCATGGGGTTTTTGGTTGGGTTTTTTTTTTGGTTTATTTATTTTTTTTTTTTCACATTTGCTCAGTGACTGTCATTCTGCAGAAAATTAAAGCTGTTTATTCCCCCAGACAGAAGCTGCATTTGCAGATTTATGTTGCCCTTCTCTGAAGAGACAGTGCTGCTTCTGCCAAATTAGCTGCAGCAGATCTATGACCTGGAGGCTGCTCTTCAGTAGGCTGGAATTAAACCATCCAACACGCTTCCAACGTAAACACTGCTCCTGTAAAGAAGCTCAGACAGAGCATACCAGGTGCCAAGTCTCCCTTGGATTTCAGAGTGGTACCTAAAGTACCTTTAGGAGTCACGGTCTTACCACTAAAAAACAAGTGGAACTAAAATAACTGAATTGGGCTTAATTTGTTTTCATTCCTGCAGGATAAACCAATCAATTGATATCTTTCAATTAGGTTTTCCGCTTCTTATTGAATGTAAGTTGAAGGACTAAGGGATACTATTTCTTCCTTTATTTTTTTCAGAATAAGAATATCCTTATATGTGCATCAAAATGCTGTAAATTAAAAAGGATGAAATAATTTTAGCTGTTGTTGGTGTGTAAAACAAGCCTTACATAGAGATCATGCATAATTATAAGAAGTTCCTTAGTTTGCATGAATAGTTTGGCTCATATTGGCTCAGTACACACGTGGCCTGTGGGCTATTTTGGCTCTTGGTCAAGTGATGCTCTCTGCACCCCTGAACAAAGGAGACAACAGAGAGGGTCATGGA
Source organism: Larus michahellis (assembly GCF_964199755.1). NCBI lineage: Eukaryota > Metazoa > Chordata > Aves > Charadriiformes > Laridae > Larus > Larus michahellis. Next base: position 36,226,563 of record NC_133899.1, on the reverse strand, counting down.
TGGCTACCACTTGGTAAGTGGGCCAGTACCTTTAGGAATGAGCTGGGGAGCTCTGCTCTTTTGGAAACATGAGCCTCCGCAGCTCACACTGAAGGTACCGTGTTACCCACCCTGGCTGTACCCTGGTTATTTGCTGGTAACCCTGCTCGGGAGGAGGCATTTCTTCCTCTCCCTCGCCCTGCAGTGCTGGCTCTCACACTGCGCCATGCAGGGTCTCTGAAGGCACACTTCATTGCACACTGTGTTATCCTTTATTGTAATGATCTGGGTGCTCATTAGAGCATCACAATTATAAACAGTGACACAATTTTGCTTGAGGAATGCCATAGTGTTAGTCTGGTCCCTGGAAACTAACCTTATCTGAAGCTGGGTTATGTCAAAGTGTAAGTGATGGTACTTCCTTGTAATATCTGAAGTGGATGATGTAAAGATGAAAAAGTGAAGGAAAATGTAAATCTGCAACCCTCCTCTCATTCTCTCCTCCCATTCAGCCAACCCTCTGCTTCCTGGCTCTTCGGTGTCATGGCCTGTACAGAGGGACACTGCCCTCATACCTGGGTTTCAGAGAGCTCCCATCCCAGCAGAGGACACTCACTTCCCAGAGACCTCCAAGGGTTTCCATCGTACTATTTTTTTCCTTTTGTAAGTTTACGCAACTAATTAAATCAAGAGGTCACCATGGTCTGCCTCTCCTCTTTGGAGATGCAGTTATTGGTACTACAGGTACCACACCATTTCCAGCCTGCGCTGCAGCTCAGCTCTGCCTGCGTCCTGCTGCTCAGTGCAAAGGGGCTCCGTCCACTAAGTTGCATCTTGTGGAGCATCCGTGATCTGAGATGAGCACAGATGTACATCAAGCCTGAATCCTGGTTTTGGCAGGTGCCTGAGATCACCCAGGGGTGATGCCAGTTTAAAGAGACTGATCCCCAAAACCTGTCTTGAAGGGGTACTGGTAGCATCAGTAAAATGGAATTTGCAACAAAACCCTCTCTTTTCTGAACCTTCTGCTCATCCAAGGGTTTTTAGTTCACCCAGCACCAGCTGGCAAAGCAAGTGTGGTACTTTTGTATCAGGGAATGGTAGATCCCACAGGTGCCACAGCCCATTTGCTGGGTGTGGATGTACAAACTGCTGTGTGAGCACTATTCTCCTTGTTTTCTGGGTGATTTCTATTAAATACTGCAGTGCCTGAAGACGGCGAAGTCAGAGCTGGGCAGTGAGCATGGCAGCAGCGAGGGTGGCAAGGTTCTGGTAGTACCTGCATCAGGCACGCCCCAGACCAAGAGAGCCTGCATAGAAATAGAGACATGGAAAATCTCATGTATCAGCAGGTTTTATTCTCAGTCTTATTTTTAAAACGGTGTGAACCTAACTCTAGTGGCAGTGGAAGTGAGAGACTGAGAGCAATGCGGTATACGGCACACCAATTACTAGCTGTTGCTTTGTTCTGTTTTCCCTTTTCTCTTGTTCTGGGGCAGGCAGGAGGAGGCCCGAAGAGCAAAATGCCTCTACCCAGAAAAGATATGAGGGAGGGATGGAAAACCAGACAAATGAGAAAGGGTCCACTAGTCGCGTAACACCAAGCTGGAAGCTGGAAACCATTCCCCGTGCGGGCTCCCTAACCTTCAGAGTGAGGCAGGGAATCACAGAATCGTAGAAACGTTTAGGTTGGAAGGGATCTTAAAGACCTTCTAGTTCCAACCCCCCTGCCACGGGCAGGGACACCTCCCACCAGACCAGGGAAGTTTTGTTTTCACCCATCATGTATTTCAGAGGAGCATTCCCCAAATCCACGGTCTGATTTCCAGCTGTGGTTGTATTATTAAGTAAATAAGGATCATTGTCAGGGTGTTAGAAGCCAGTCAGCCTACGCAGAAAGAGATGAGACAGGCAAGGAAGGCAGGAATATTGAAGAGAAAAGGCTCATGGCAAAAAATGCAGACAGTACTTAGGAAAGTGGTTCTATGAAATCAATGCTCCCAACCCCGTTCCAGTCCCCGTCATGGGAACACAAGCGGGATTTGAATAGGGGTGTCGGAGGTCAGTGTTTTATCCATTCAGCTGTAACTGCCTAAACTGAGTACGCAGCCCAAGAGACAATTCAGAGCTCTGCCTGATTTGTATTCTGTTTGCACTTTGGGGAGTTGGTTTCAGCAAACCAAATAATGCCGTAACGTTGCTCAGCTGATAACACACCAATTATAAAGTTCAGTGTGAGAGATCCTGCTGTGAGCTGACTGAAGGTTTCTGCATCAGTTTTGATTTCGGTAAGCTCTTCAGGGTGTAGAGAGAAGCCAGCGTGGATGTAGGGGAAGAGGTTGGAGGTTATGGCAATTCATTAAATCTTTCAAATGTCTTGTTTTTTTTGTTTTTTTTTTTCTAATTATCAATTTAATCATAATACAGCTTTGGATGCCGATTTCCATATTCTTGTTGGGGTTGAGGAATAATGGTTGCTGCACCTGAAAGAGGAATTTGCCCTTTGGTCCCGCCTGGCTGTGGCTATTAGCGTTACTGTAGAGGCCGGGCTGCCTTAACACCAGCCAAGTGGAAGATGGTGCAGGTGGTATGTTGCTCCTTCTTAGAGACCCTCCACCACCTCAGCTCAACCCTCCTGAACTCAACTTAGGAGCTTTAGGAAGCAGTTAGGCTTGGAAAGGCATTAGTGGGAAGGGAAGGATGAAGGAAGGATGAGGTACTTTTGAAACTTCCCCCATTCTCTGCATCCACCTCTCCTTTCTGTAGTTTGTTGACTTGTGAGTGTTTTTCGGTTCTCTCTTTTTTTTTTTTTTTTTTTTTTTCCCAAAACGTTGTATCGGTTACGCAAAAAAACAGTCCTAAATATTTCAGTGCTGCTATAACAAAAGCAGCGTGCTGTTGTCAAAAGCACATCTTGATGTATAGGCTGTTGAACGCTCCCAGTCTGTATAATGGCTCAAGGGCTAAACTTTTATGTTAAGCTTTGGGTGGGAGGGTTATCTTTTGACAAGTCTGTCTGAAGTGCTGACAAAAAAATCTGCATGTTTTAGGCAGTAAAAAAATGCCAGAGAACTAGAAAGTTATGCTTTTGGAAAAAGTCTACAATTCCCAATATGAAGGAGAGGTCAAGATGTGGAATAAATGAGCTATAGAGAACTTTCACCCTTATGAGCTGTAACTGTTTGCTACTACTTTCCAAGTGTAGATTTGAAATCAAAGGAATTTGTATGGTCTTTTTTTACAGCTCAGCACCACAGAATAATGGAGTCTTCCATTTCTCCTGGTTATTCAAAGGTGATTTGGTTCTTTATTCTTCTTAATCAACCTTAACTTGAGGAAAACTCATTCCATCCCCCTTCCTTTCAATTGTTATAGCTTTCCAGATTGGCAGAAGGACTTTAAATTTCTAGTATACAGTTTGGGAAATTTTACTGAAAATTGCTTTGCCTTAGATTTTTGATTTTATCTTTTTTCCTCCATAATTTTCTAGTCATGATACATTTCACTCTGCTGGACACTGTGTCACAGTAGAAATAAAGGATGCTGCTTCACAAAACCTTGACATTTTACTAGACCTGCTGCCATTGGGGGCTCAAAGGGTTTATATTATTTGTCATCTTCTCATGCAATGGTCTCTGAAGTGAGGTGTCCATGAGACAATCCACTGGGGTATGGGAAGAAGGTTTTAGAACTTCAGTGGTACATGTATATAATTTATAAATTAATAAATATTGGGATGTGTAAAGTTTTTTAGTGATAGTGTTGTGCAGTCAGAAAAGTTCCAGTGTTCCAGTGACTTTTTAGCTCATCTGTAAGAACGGTGGAAGAATTTTTGTCAACTCTGGCTCATGAAAGTTGCCACAAACCATAGGAATGTCTTCTGCATGTTGTGGACACAACTATTTCATAGCAACTCCCAAACTTGTGACACTACCTGTGAGATTGATGGTGATCATTCTTCATGCTGATCTCAGCGCATCCTTTATGATTACTTTCCAGCCTTTTCACACCTTCAGGTTTTGTTGTTACAAGGGATTGCTTTCATAAGTTTTAATGAAATCAGTGACAGGCTACGTGTAGCCAAAATGCCTAAATATATTGCCTGAAGTGCTTTTAGTTTGGTCCGGATACTATTACATAGAAACATCGGTGGTGAAATGATGCTGTGTTTGGCAATAGCCTGAAGCTGACTTTGGAAGGGACTCTGCATGCCACTGCGGAGGCTTTGGCCGTCGTTGGCTGCAGATGGAGGAGCTGGTGAGGGCACTGGAGGAGATAAACAACGATTCTTTGGGATGCCCTCACTACCGACCTCTCTTTAGTTTGCTTTCCTAAGGAAATAAGGCTTATGCAGTTGCTCTGTCTGCCCCATCCTTCTTCTTCTCTCTACCACCTTCCCAGTAGCTGCCCAGCAGACTCAGAAGTGTCAGCCTTGTTTGGCAGAGGAATAAAAGTCACTGGTTTGCGAGACTCAGCAAGTGGATGGAGAGGAGAGTGGTTCACACCAGAGCCCGTCCCAAGGTAAAGGCAGTGCATGGTCTGGTTGACCAGGTGCTCGCTGCCCAACATGTACGTGTTGTGTAGCTGCCCATTTAGTAGACGCATAACTCCTGAGAAGTGGGGCTGTGTGGTGTCTCTGCATGATGGGAATGTCACAGGGGACAGATCAGAGTCAAGAACATCATTTTAGAAGAGGTAAGGAAGGTTGCTAGGGGAAGAAGGGTACAAATCACGGGAAAGCAGGGTACAAATCACGGGAAAGCAAGAATACTTTTGCCATTATCCGAAATAGTCTTTCCTTTCCTCTTTGCTGTCTTCTGCATTGCAAGCAACGTGCAGCATTGATTTAGAAAAATACATAGTCATCTTGCAAAATTCCAAACATTGCATGCAAACAAGTCTGGTGCACAAATGTGCTCAGGGATCCTGTTTCAGTTTTGGCACTCATCAAATATTTTTATCTGCCAGGCAATGGGGACAAATCTTTGCCAAGAAATAATGGAAGAAGGGAAGAAGGGGAAAGGAAGGGGCTGCGAGGATAATTTTTGTTTTGTTAAGTATTGTCAGTAGCTTTGGACAAAGGATTTGCTTACTGCACATCTGCGTTCACTAGCTCTCCTGGTGTTTATTTTTACTAAAATAGTCTGAAAATAATTCGTGTGAAATTTACGGGGGAAAAAAACCCAACCACCTACTCATTACAGCATGTTATACAGATTTTTGAGTACACTTTATTTACATTTGGTGCTGTTTTATGCCCACCTTGAAGAGGGCTGTACCTTTTCTGTGATGAAAAGGTACAAACGACCAGGCCTGCCATGTTCACTTTTTATCAGAATGAAGATATTTAGTCTAATTACGTACTATGAATCAGTTGTACAGACTGCTGTTTGTGCCCAGGCGTAATTTGTTATTCTTCCTAGCTGAAGCATATCTGGAAACATCGAGGCCACATCCATTGCCCATCACCATCAGTGCAGACAACAGATTTAGGATGAGGCTCCAATAGCCTGGTATCATGTACCTTGTTATACTGCCTGACCGATGACACAGATGATATAAAAGATAAGTTTCAGCTGCAGCTGAAATTGGAAGGTTTTCCACCAACTTCAGCAAGGATGGAGCTGGTATCGAGTCATGCGTAACCAGCTCAGCATCCTGTTAAATGTTATATTGTAGGAGCTGCTACCTATCTACACTAAGACATGAGAGAAGTGGAAGGAATATGGATGCTCTACTGTTGTTACAGGAGAGAGCTTCCCTGTGCGTCCGCTCCACAGTGTGTTACACGGTAGTCAAAGATGTTGAGTTGACACGACAAACTGCTGACCATACCCATTCCACCTCCAGGGATCCTTCTGCAAGTTGAAGTTCCCCTGTGTCCGTAAGCCAACTATAATCTGTCCTATTCCAAGAAGCACAAGTATCAGAAACAAGCGTAGAAACAAGGCCAGGCATTCTTCATCTTGATGCAAACCTAGTCTCTCATCCTTCTATAACGTCAACAAATGCCATCTTCCCTAAGCAGTGGAGATCACCACAGTGTGGCCTTCACTTTATTATTCTGCTTTGGGCCCTGACTTTTAAGGGATGGTGCTGCTGTCTTGAAAAGTGCTCTCCCAATGAATATCAAATGTTCTCAGTTTGGCACCCCAAACATCAGGCAGGCACATGCCTTTAGAGGGCTGCAAGTAATAAAAAATACAGTTAAATGTCATTTCTGATCATTTTTTGTCAGCTGCTTCTGCTCCAGTCTCTTAAGCAGTTTTTACATGCCTTCTCTTCACTCCAGCGTCCCTTGCATCAGGAAGCCGCTCCTTATCTTCCCACCTGCTGGGCTGTACCTCACCCACCCACGTGCCTCTAAAACCACTTCCACTGGGTTATGGTGCCCACAACATGCTATAGAGGTGTCTCATGATGCAAGTATTTTATCTGATCAGTAAAACATGGTGTTTGAATTACATTACCTAGCGGTGGAAAGCATTAAATATCAAAGGTTAGTACTAGAAATGAGCAAGTGCGAGTTTTGAGCAAGAAGCTCCAAGTCTCTCTTTGACACTATGGTAAAGTTGGTATTTCTTCTTTCAAATCCCAAACCCAGAAATTTACATGACCTCCCCATAAATTAGGAGCTACGGAAAGTCATGTATGCTGTTCAAATGGCCACTGCCTACAGCTCCTGAGAACACTTGTGATTGATAATCTGTTTACGGAAGTCTAAGGAAAAATGCCAGCTGAAAGTGGAAGCACGTCTGCTGTGGAGCAACGTTGCAGGATAGCGTATGTTTAGTGACATAAACAGGAGAATGTTTTTCAGGTGATACCACAAGTAAGTTTATATTGACACTCAGACCATTGCTAACGGCTCTGTAGATCAAGGTCATTGATTTGCTTTAACATTAAAAAAGTTATGTGGAGAAGCTAAGTACACCTCCTAAAATCTACCATACTGAGGATGGCTTGTAGTAGTCTGTAGTCTTTAATTCTCAGCCTCTGGAAGAGACAGGAGATGATAAGACTCATCTGAGGGTACGGCTGGGAGCAGTAGCTGCTCTCGGCCTGGTGCTGGAGCAGGTGTGGGTGGTGTGCCTGCTTCTACCTATAGGCCAGGAGGTGCCTTCTGCCTGCAGCGGGGAGATGCTTGTGCTGGTGTCTGCAGTGAGATTGCTGACACGGAGGCTTAGAAGACACGGTCCTCTGCACCACTGGCTGCCATGAAACAATGTGGAAATGTTTGTTTAATAAGGACTGTAAAATGTCCCAAGCACTCAGGACTCTTAAGTACTTTCATATTTTCAGGGGAACTTTTTCTGGCAAACTTTGATCATATTAAATAAATTTCCTGTGACATCATAATGCTCCATTTGTTACAAATGTGCTGATTTGCGGATGTGCAATTAGCTGACTCAAGCAAAAAAGCATTATAGATATCCTGTGTATGAAGTGGCAGTTTATTTCTCTCCATATGGTCTATAACTTGTTCCATGCTGCTTAACGTGGGCTCTGGGCTCGCTGCCCATTGCTCATCACAGTTTATAGAGAGGAAAATTGAAGGCAGCCAGAGAGTTAATTCTTTGCAATACAGTTATTCCCTTAATGCAATACCTAAGCTGTTTGCATCAGCCAAAATAGACGGTCCCCTTGAAAGCAGGTGAGTCCTGACCGTTCCCTCTGCGGAGCAAGGAGGTGAGATGAAATCATTTTAGAAAAGAGCACTACGTGAATGAGAGTTGGGGGATTCCCAGAAGGAAGAAAGAGGGCTCCTGAAATCTTGCATAACTCAGGTCTTTTAAAAGATTTGGTGGGGTTTTTTTCGGACATATATTTATCTATCACTACTTAAACGGATCTATACCCAGGGTTAAGTCTTGTCTCTTTTAAGTCCATGGCAAAATTTCCTTGGACCTCAGCAGTGATGGGATTGCATCCTAAATGAACAGTCTCAAGAAGACTCTAATTTGTAAAATATGCTCAGTGCAGGGCAATTGTTTTGCTGTCAAAGTGCCAGTTAGCACCTTACCTCATGGCACATTTTTAATTCTTGAAATACTAAATAAGTATATTCTAATCTCCTCTCCAGTATCTCTGCTGCTCCTTTAAAATGAGCGAAGAGCATGAAAAAAAAGATTTGAGAGAGCAACAACATATATAGGGTTAAACTTTCTGAGGACAAGGCATTCTTTTGTCTTATCAGCATGTTTAGCAGTTGCAAATCTCAGTGTATGAGGAAATGTCTCACATTCAAAGACTATTAACAGCTGTGAAATTAGTTTTGCACATCTGAATATCTAACTGCATACGTTCATACAATTTTCTTGTAGCTTATGAAATTTGAGTGTACCATTTCAGCTTGAACTTTCAGATTTCTTAATCATGAGGTTATTAAACAAAAGACATTGCCATATGCAAATTTTGAATTTTGTGCAGTATAATAAGATGCCTTTTTGGATTAACACTGAGTTAAAAACAGCAGATACACAGGCGTAAAAAGTTATTTGGAAGGTGTGGAATATATGCTTATTAAGGAAAAAATGTTTTAATCGTCTCTGCCTTCAAATAGCTCTTCGATGGTTACAGTTTTATTTTTGTATTATGATTGTAATAGTCTTTTCAGAGTATACACCACACATTCTACAGTGCGTCTTCATTTCATTCTTAAAAATTAACTGGGTTTTGTACTTGGAGATGAGTCATTTTGGCGCCGAGACGCTCACCTTTCTGTACTGAGTCTGTAGCTCTAAGGGTTGAAAACATATAACATTATTGTCTCATACAAACCACGTTTTGTCTGGGAATGAAACCCTCCAAAAGAAAGCGAATACAGTACTTGGATGTCTTTGGAACATGAGAGCCTAGTATGCGGCCAGCAGACGTGCTGCTCGGAAACCTGGGGGAATATTCACATAATCGCAACTAAAGCCTGGCTTCTGTGTTCAGGAATCCAGATCTTCTCACACAGATCTCAACACATGACTGAAATAATCTGTTTATCCAGCATATGGTCTTTTGTGACGACCGGATAGAAATCAGCTACTGGGTCTCATTGGAGATTTGTCCCGGGGTGCTGTTTCCTCCTAAGTGCTCCCTTTATAGTCCAGGGCCAGGGAGGCATTTTAGCAATGCGAAGGGGCGATTAGAGGCACTTCTGCTGGAATGTATGCTGTAGCGATTAATGAAATTAATTTGGCTTGTGACGGGCGCACCGAGAGGCAGCGCTGGGCTTTGTCCCGCTCACTGTCGCTGTTTCCCGGGGTGACATTGTCACTGGTGACCTGCTCGTTGCTGTGCTTGGGGCACGCACAGCGCTTGCAGGAGTGCAGTGGCGGAAGGCTGGGAGTTTTCCGGTGTGCTCAAAGGTGTCTGGGGTCAGGAGAACCAAATCTTTAAACCCAGATTATTCTAGCTGATATTATTGTAGCTGAAATTTGTGTGTAAGGAGAATCATATCTGCTTGGTTTAGCAGAAAAACTAGTCTGACAACTAATTGCTGTCTCCTTCGCCCTAAATCAGTGACTGTATCTATCTCAGACCCTATCTATCTCTATCTCATGAAATCAGATAAATAACAAGGCTGCTCAGATCTTTCCTTAATCCATCTTCCTGCATCCCTCTGCCTAGAACAGTGGAGCCAGTGTGGCTGATCTGGGCAATGAGTGATTTGAGTCCATAGTTATTTGGAGATGCATTTTTCGGGTTATAACATTCTTTTCTAATACGTGCAGTAAAGTTCTGTTTACACAGACAACCTCTACACTAATAGTCTAAGCAGTGTATGAGCTATACAGAGGAACTGCCACTTGGATCCAAATAAAGTCAAGTTTTAAATTAATGAAAAGCAAGATGTTTTGAATGAAATGAGGTAGTGCCCAAACTCCACCCAGATCTCAAAGCAGAAAGTTGTAGTATCAGGAAAATGCAGCCAAACTGAAATCCCAGAAAAGTGATAATAAAATGCTTCATTAAACAGAAAAAAAAAAAAGACATAAGAAAAAACACAACAGAGAAAGCTTTGCTTAAATGTCAGGGAGAACTTTATTTCTTGTTGGGTTTTAAACTTCCCCCATTGGTTGAAAACCAAAACCCTTCAGTTATACATAGATTTACTGCAGAGGAATCAGAAGCTGCAGCTGAGCGGGTGATGCACTAGCAACTGTGCAACCAGATTTTGGCACCCGTGTTTTTCCTATGTGCCATTTCACCAATAGTTTCTGCAGGTCTTTCAGCTGGACCATGAAAGCAATCTTTTATGTCAGGAAAACCAGTGAACGTGAAAAGCACTGTGCTGCTGTGAACGTGAAAAGCACTCTGCTGCTCTGCTCAGGTAGAGCGGCGTTGGTAGCCCTTGCTCCCCGCCAGAAACTGCACTGGGGTGTTGATGTAGCTGATATGCCTTGCCCAATTCAACCTATTTCTTACACTTCTCTCCTCTTGCTGTATTAAATGAGGATCTAAGGTTAGTTATTGCACTCTGTATGTTGCACTCTGAAACCACTGCGAGGATGTGAGAGGTTGTGTGGTCTCCTGAGGACTGGCCTCCTCAGGGCTCTGCAGGTTTTGCTGTCATTAATGCAGACTCTGGAGCCTCTGGTGCTGACTCCCAGAGAACACCCGTGCTCATGGGATGCTATGTTCTTCCTCTGTGGTAAAATCATGGGTCCCTGCTGTGGTTCCAGCAGGTCTTCAAGGGCCGAGCAGCTCCACCATTTGTGGTGTGCTTTGGGAGGTTGCTTGAGCACCGTGGCTGCTCCTGGTCCAGTTCAGGCAGATGGGCAAAAGGGATCAAAGAAGTTTAGAAAAATAAGATTTTGTGGAATGGTTTATGAGAAGGAGGTAGTTCATTTGCATTGCACTTTAGGGAACTGGGTTCAGATTAGGTAACGCATCTGTTCCTGGTTTGTGTAATGCCCAGGTGGGCACAAAGTGGCTCAGCAAAACGCTGCAGTGACACACAAGTTGGTGCGAACCCTCCATCCCCCTCCACGGGCTGATCCTGTGCTGCCTTCCTGGGGTCGCGTCTAGGGTGGCTCAAGTAATGCCAAGGGAGAAGTATTTTCTTAAGCAGTGTGTGTTAAAAAGTGACATTAAGGATGTAAAGTCATCAGGCAGGGAGAGGGAGTTGGGATCTCTGACTATCCAGCGGGTTTATTCTGCAGTTGTTTGCATTTTGTATTCGCACTGTCCATGTTTGTGTAATCACAGATAACGGGTGACGTATTTAGACACATTAAGAGAACTTGTGAGCACACTGGCAAAAACCCCCAAAGATAATTTCATGTGAAAATGGGAAGAAAACCCTAGCTTTCTCTACTAGCAACCAGAAGACGGTAGGGTCCATCCAGTTCTCCCAGTTGTGTTTTTCTGGCACTTATTCTCCCTCTGCTTTTAATCTGCTCATGCCATAATGCACCCAGGCCCTGAGGTGAAGACTAGGCAGTATCTGTGCGGTGTTTACACCCATGTGTACAAGTTTGCCAAACCAAGGAATGGGGAGAAACGAAGGATGATCTGTCCTGAGGGCCTCTGCCCTCAAAGAGGGAGCCCATCAAAACCGCTGGAGTTTTACCCCGGGGAAGGTAGCACTAAAGTTTTAATTGGGTGTTCTGCTCTCCAGGACCTCCGCTCATTTCTTTTTACTGCAGTATTTTTAATTATTATTCCTAAATTTGCAAAGTTTCAATTTGTGTTAATAGGTCGTCTTGCTGCCGTGGCCAGGTGGCGATGCCTAATTAATGGAGCGGCCAAGCAGCCAAACAAGAGCCTGCAGAGACAGCAAGGGAGGCGGAAGCACTATTGGAGGGCAAAGCCAACCTCCCTGTCAACGGGAACGCGGATGCATGCGAACACGTACATCGGCAGCTCGTGGCAGGATGGAAGCAAAGGCTTGGAGTCTCTCAGGGGTCTCCTGCAGGCACAGCATGGGCAAGGAGGCTTAGTTTTGCAAGGCATTCCAATTGAAAAAAGGGGTAGGATGGTACACAGAGCTAACTGTCTGAAAGGCAATAGCGGGTGGGATGTCTTCCACAGCAGAAGCCGTGAGATAAGGTAACCTCCTCCTTACGGCCGTGAACTCCACAGTGGTTACTCCAAGCCAAATCCCGCATGCTGTTTGTGGGAAGCTTAGTGCGGGGCAGGCAGGAGAGAGGTGACAAAGGCTCATCTTTGCTGCCTCCAGGTTCCAGCTGGCTGGGGGCTGCCCGCTGCTGAGCCAGGCCGGGGGCCACCCAGCTGCTGGTGATGGAGGGAGGGCACGCAGTGCTTACAAATCCCTTGGAGCAAATTTTTGTCTTGTTTTTGAAATGTTGGAGATTTCTCCCGTAGAATCATAGAATGGTTAGGGTTGGAAGGGACCTTAAAGATCATCTAGTTCCAAGCCCCCTGCCATGGGCAGGGACACCTCCCACCAGACCAGGCTGCTCAAAGCCCCATCCAGCCTGGCCTTGAACACCTCAGATGGGGCATCCACAACTTCCTTGGGCAACCTGTTCCAGTGCCTCACCACCCTCACAGTAAAGAATTTCTTCCTAATATCTAATCTGAATCTCCCCTCTTTCAGTTTAAAACCCTCATCCTATTGTTACGCTCCCTGATAAAGAGTCCCTCCCCATCTTTCTCCTGTAGGCCCCCTTTAAGTACTGGAAGGCTGCTATAAGGTCTTCTCGAGCCTTCTCTTCTCCAGGCTGAACAACCCCAACTCTCTCAGACTGTCCTCACAGCAGAGGTGCTCCAGCCCTCTCATCATTTTTGTGGCCCTCCTCTGGAGCTGCTGCAACAGGTCCATGTCCTTGATTGATTACCGCCTTCCACGAAGATGTGTTTCTTTGTTTATGTATTTATGGTGATGCCCCAAGTAGGACAACAGGGTTGGAGAGCAAACAGAAAAAAGCTTTTTCTGTGGCTGGACCCCAAGTGAGCCAGGTGTGAGGCAGCTCCCGTCCGAAGGCTGTACTGCCATGGGAGATGAGAGTCAGCCTGCAGTAGCCTGGGCTCTGTGCCGGGCTAATTCAAGTTTTGGGCTAGGACTGGCCTCCCGCCAGCCGTCAGGCAATGCCAGGTTGGCAGCGAGGTGGCATGGGGGCCCTCGGTACCGACGGGGCCCCTGGGTTTGGTTTGGCACCGTGCAAACGCCCATGCCATAAATGCATAATAGCGATTTTTTTCTGCGTCTGAGGTTTGTTTGCTTTTGCTTTTTCTTGGGACAGTGAACCCGTGCCTTGAGAAAATAAGCAAAATGTTTTTAATATCCATGCCACCAATGAGACCAAGGCGGCGCATCTAATCTTAATCTATATTGTTTGGACTTTCGTTCGGTAAATCAGCTGAAAGAAAGAATACATTTCTTCTTTAAAGTCCCTTCCCCGCCCCTGCCGTAACCAGTAAGTGTTGCTTCCTGCCCTTCTGCTCTCTCAACAGCGCTTCCCTTTCCTGTTTGGGTTACGAGCCTTCATGTAGGCTCCTGGCTTGTCTCCCTGCCAAATTTGTCTTCTGCTCTGCAACCAGGTGAAATAGCCTCTTTGGGTTTAAAGCACACCTGCCCGACTTGAGCGTGTCCTCCTGCGGGGCTACCTGACCAGGGCTTCCTCCATGGCAGGCACGTAAGTATCTGGGGACGGCGCAGGACGGCAGGGAATTTGTTGACCAGGGTTAACGTGACTGGATGGGAAGGAGAACATGTATTGTCGTAAAGGCAGAGGTTTTGGTTATTAGCCTCGCAGGATAATTTATAATTGTGTAAAATGGTAATTAAGCTTTTATGGCAATGCTACCTTAATACGCATCCCCTGGCAGTGAGGGAGAGGCTGACTTGACGGAGGGAGCCTCCTTCATTCCTGGTCTGCCTCCGTCAGCTCCGGGAGAATTGTCACAGGTTTATTTGCGTTTCTTCTGGGACTGAAGGGAAACCAAGGCAAAGCAGCGCCAGCTTTAATGAAAGACTTTTGTGTTGATTTCCTGTATTCACTTATGAGTCTGCCTCTCCTGATTATTAGTTATGATTATGATCTTTCAAAGCCTTTGTTTAAGGTATTGTTCTCCGGAAATATGCATATGGCTGGCCTACGAGTGAGAGCCCTCAGTCATGTATTTTCACTTGACAGTTCAGTTTAGAGTTTTGCATAGTGTGTATTTTACAAGGTTAGTTACTTCTTGTTTTTATTTCTGTAATTTAAGGGTGAAGGGAAGTCGTTTGTAATGGGAACCCGATCTAGTCCAGTTGCTTTTTTACTCTTTTTTGAGTAATTGGGTTCATAGTGCTTCCCCAGGCCATTTACTTGACTTATTTTTAGGAACTTCTAAACATTTACTTGGTATTTATTTTTGGGAACTCCCAAAGTGTATCTTCAAGGTGGTATGCAAAATCTGAAAGCGAACCACACTTCACTGAAGACAGAAACATTGCGTGAATCAAAGCATTAACGGAGCAGTAGAGTTTCTCCATCAGGAGACAGCAATGACCCTACCGTGTTGGAGCAGGTGGAAATTGAAGGGAAGGTTTCGCGGAGTGCGGCATGGCTCTGGGAGCCTGGCAGCAATGGCACTTCACTGGACTTCCTCTATGAAGTGCCTTTTGGAAAGCAGTTCTCTTAAAGCATTTTTTTTTTTTTTTTAAGACGTTGAGTTGAGATACTGATGACTGGAGTTCCCCTTAGAATCATTTGCATTCTTACACTTCAGTTTGCAAAACATACAGGAGAAGTGATGGGTTAAAATTAACTCCGTCGCCTAGTTTCAAAATCTCAGCAGTATAAACTAAGCAGATGTGCCGGCTTACAAGGGCATCAATCTGCAGCCACTCCGCTGGCCCTAAATCTCCGCTGATTGGCAGATGTGCTATTTAAATGCTGCAGTGGACACCGAGAGGTCAGCGCTCTCTGTGGACTTTCACTGGTGGTGGTGAGGACTGAGCTGTTCTGGACTGACAGTCAGGCCCAGGTGGAACATCTCTTCTGCTGCATTATTGTTTTGCATACTTTATTTTTTTTTATGTGTTTCTACTCACTTCTCCCATGCTCAAGAGCACTGAGGGGTGACAGAAGGTTCTGCAAGCTTCTGTGGTCGTGCCAGCATTGCATGCGTGTTTCGAAATTTAGCATGATTGGGGTGCCTCATGAGCTGCCTCTTTTCTGGTTTACAGCTGAAGTGTCTCCCATGGATGTCTGCAACAGGTGCTGGACATGGCAATTCGTGCTGGGTATACCAGTGTAATAAGGGAGAATTCAAAATCAGTGTCTCATTGCTAGCAAAAAGAAGAATAACTCTTAAATCTTCTTCCTTGTGCAGGTGAACTGGTGTTCATCTTATTCGTGTTAATGCTGTAGGTACCAGTATTTCCATTTCCTGCTCTGTAAAATATGTATTTATCTTGCAGGTGTGTCATGACTCTTTATTTACCAGCGTCAGTCTTTTTGAGAGCTGTTTACAAAGCAAGCTTTGTATTTGCACTATTTTCTTCTAATTATTTAATATGAAGCTCTTTAGATGCTGAACTTTAATGGTGGAGAAAGGTGATGGCCAGGCACCTGCAGCTCAGTGTAAAAGGTTCATCTCCCGCTGGCGATGCAGCCAAAGCCCAGCACCAAAGGCAGATCTTTGATGTCTATGTGTGAGCTGAGCAGGAGACCAAAAAACAGCAGCTCCCCCCGGAACTGGGCTTCAGTTCAGGCTGACCTGGGGGCAAGGGCTGCACTGTCGTGGAGGTCTCTGCCCACGCGGGCGACCAGGAGGCAGTGCAGACTGAGGACCTCTGGGTCCATGGGTTGGTGTTTCAAGGGGTCTCACGAAGTGGGAGTCAAAAGCAAATGGAGATGGTGGTTGTGGCACCTCCATATTGTATATGAAACTGTGACTGCTGTTTTTCTAAGTGTCTGCTAGAAAATATTCACGTGTCTGCATGTCACTGAGGATTAAAAGCTCCTATCTGGATGTGAAGTCCCTATGGGTTTCCACTGTCCTTTAGTTTGATGGGTGGCTAAATGCTGTTGTTTCATTATGAGGCTTTGCTGCGTTGCTGAGGAAGTATGTTCTTCAGTGCTCTGGGACAGAGGTAGGGTGAATGATGATGACACCGACTGTCCTGAGGGTGCAGAGGGATGCAACAGAGGGATGCACCTGAGGGTGCAACTTCCTGTCTGAGTTGCAGAAGGAAGTAAACTTTGAAAAAAGCGGTCCCAAAAGGAGTCACAAGCACGACTGACGTTTTGTTGGAGAAAGGAGTCTCCCATTGAGAAACGGCGTCATGAGCAAAGCTGGCAGTGCATCTCTGGTGGGAAGGCTGGAGAGCCACAGCGCTAGGTCAAGTTCTATCTGTGCTGAGCTGGGATGTCAGATACGGTGCATATGGGCCTGGATGACCTGACTGACTTGTGTTCAGAGGGTCTCCCAGGTTTCTTATTCTGTAAATCCAGTTGTCAGAGAAAAACGTCCACCTGTTTCCATAAAGATTACTACTGAAACACTTTCCCTGCATCCCAGTCATTATTATATTTGTAGTAGTGAAGCCAATTAAACTGTTTAGCAAATTAATCCATCCGAGTTTGCAGTACGCTTTAAATGCTGCAGGAACGTGACTTGTAGCTTACTAATTTTGAGGTTAACAGAGATACGTACCTCACAGACCACATGTCTCCACAGACAGGATTTTGCATTTACGTTAGCTGTTTAAGCTGACACTGGGAGAATTCTGTCGGCTTCTTAAATCAGCATCAGCATTTATTTCTTGCATGTCAGGTTTAACCACGCACCTGTGACTTTTTGTGGGCAGACTCAGTGGACAAGTAGAGTGAGATGTGTTAAATGGCTTGTGAGTTATCTCACACATTCTGTGTGCTGAGGGTTTCGTTCCCAGGTACAACAAGCCTTGGGGAAAGTAGTACTAACAATTTCTGTCATCAATAAGGACGGTTAGATCACTCAAAAATAATTTCAGATAAATAATCATTTAAAGAGGAGGGAATGGATGGGAAATTGAAATAAAAAATAAGGTAAATGTTTTTAAAAGTAGCTGTTTGCATTTCCTAAGAATATCAGAAGACAGCTCATTTGAAGGCGAGAGAATCGTGAGCAGCTTGAAACAAGGTAGATCCGTAATAGGTTCAAAGCACAGTAGCTTGATTTCTATCAGAGGAGCTTCCGCAGTTTATGCTACATGAACGCCTGCCCCAAGGAAACTGTTGTGTCTGTAAATACAAAGGACAGTGGAAGTCTCCTGGTCCAGCTGGCATGCTGGAGTAGAGCCCACAGAATTAGGTGTTTAACCCTGATGTTGGTTAGTTCTGGTCATTTGTTACACCTTTTGTAAGCATGATTTGGTGACCCTCCAAAAGCTATATTGCACTGCCCTGGCTTTAGGAGAAAGTATTTTAAACCTCTTCCATCACCCCTGGAGAGGTGACCTCAGGGCAGGCTGGTGCTGGATAGGGGGGTCCAGGGTAGGGCTGGGATAACCCTTCACCGTGGCAGGCTCTGCACGGGGTCACTGGTCAGAGATGGGCTCAGCAACTCAGTACCACGCTCTGCAAAAGTGTTATTCCTAACAAGATACCTTGTAAGTAGAGAAAACAGGTCAATGAAGGCACAGTGCAGCTTGGCCTCTGGTCTTTTTCTCGGTCTAGGACAGGAGAGAAAAGCCTTGGAGACCCTTCAGAGCCTCTCTAACAAAGACATGACTCCAAACATTATGATTTACTCCCTTTTTTTCTGTTTATTCTCTATGCCAGGTCTTTTGTGGTTCCATCCTGAGCTTTTTGCTTGGATATTTGGATAACACAGTGGTCTAGGCACAGTGAAGCAGGAGGAATTTTACCCAATCCATGGCTCCCCCACTCCCAACCTCAACATTTCTGTCATTTCATTTCCCCTGACGTTTCCTCCTCCTATTTAATTATTTGCAGTCAGACAGGTAATGGCAAGCAGCCCCATTAAGTCTCATGGGGTAATTCACAAAAAGTACAGATATTTTCCCTAAAACTCCCTGTGTTATCTTTTCCATAATCGTTTGTGACCTTGGTAATCATAAATTTCCTAAAAGCCAGGAAGAAAGGACTGCATTTTTTCAAGTTCTACACAAGTGGAAGAGAGACATGTACGGATGAAGCCACCTTCATTGCAGCACTGTCTCCAAGTACAGCCTCATTGCTACCCTTAACTGCTTTCCCCAAATTCAGTAGTCTCTGTGCCTTAAATGATAACCTTTAATCTTGACGTGACTCATTTGGGGCTGGAAGTCCTGGTGACGCCGTAGTTAGCAAAGGAGGGAGGATACAGTAAATCTGCGTGGCCAGCCCA